>NW_026575082.1:17951500-18596000 GCF_905146905.1 Nyctereutes procyonoides
AGGTCATTCAGTCCTGAGATGACACTGGTTGTTTAGAGAGAAAAAAACTTAGGACAAAATCTGAATGGAAAAGAAAATTGTAGGTTTGTGAAGGGGAATCTTTAGAAAAAAAAATATTATGAGTGCCCAAGACTAAGACTGGGATGAATGAGTCTCAAAAGTACACTAATATAAGACTAAATTTAGTTTTTCTTTCTCTTAAAAAAGCAAAGTTTTCCTGGATTGTTGGTCTGCTCTTGATAAATTATAAACCAATTTTTTTTATCCTTTATCTGCCCAGAAAAAAACAAGGTTTTTATATTTGTTTTTATCAGGTCCCTGATTACTTAAGAAAACGAAATCTTCTCAACATTAAAGGAGTTAAGTTTTGCTAACAACTACATAACCCTATGTATTTGCCTTTGGAATATTTTGTTGCCACCTTGTTTGAATAAATAATTAAATATTAAGTTCTAAAATGATCTATGATCTTATTTAGGCATGTGCTTTAGAACCTTCTGAGATTTTTAACAAACTTCCCTAAAAGTCAGAAAAAAATTAGGAGACATCGGAATATCTCCGAAATGAAAGATCAGGACAAAAATCACGGCAAAGTGCTAAAAGAAACGGGGGGGGGGGGGACAGAGATAAGCAATGTGTCTGATAAAGAATTCAAAGTAATGGTCATAAAGACACTTACTGGACTAATAAAGGAGTGGAGAATCTCAAGGAGACCATTAGCAAAGAGACAGGAAAAAATATTTTTAAAAAGATCAGAGATGAAGGACTCAGTTACTGAAATTAGAAATACACCTCAAGGAATAAATACTAGACTAGAGAAAGCAGAATAACAGATCAGTGACCTGGAAGGCAGAGTAATGGAAAGCAACCAAACAACAGGAAAAAAGAAAAAATAATAAAAAATGAGAATAGGTTAAGGGAACTCAGTGACACCAACAAGTGTAATAATAGTCACATTACAAGGATCCCAGGTGGAAAAGAGAGAGAAAAGGGGGCAGAATATTTATTTGAAGAGATAATAGCTGAAAACTTCCTTAATGTGGAGAAGGAAACAGAAATCCATATGTAGGAAGCACAGAGAGTCTACAACAAAATCAATCTGAGGAAGGTCACGCCAAGACACATAATAATTAAAATAGCAACAAGTAGTGATTAAGAGAGAATTTTTTAAAACAGCAAGAAAAAAGAAAAGAGTTGCATACAAGGGAAACCCCCTAAGGCTGTGAGCTTAGTTTTCAGCAGAAACTTTGCAGGCCAGAAGAAGATGCTGATGTGTGCTAAAAGGGGGGGAAAAAACCCGAAACCAAGAATACTCTATCCAGCAAGACTATCATTCAGAATAGAAGAAGGGATAAAGAGTTTCTCAGACAAACAAAACTGAAAGGAATTAATCATCACTAAAAGACCCTTACAAGTAATGTTAGAGGGCCACAGTCAGGTGGGCAGCCAACTCTTGATTTTGGCTTGGCTCATGATCTTAGGGTTGTGGGGTCAAAACCCACATCAGACTCCATGCTCAGTGCAGAACCTGCTTGTCCCTCTCCATCCCTCTTTGCTCCTCCCCCCACTGGCATATATACTCTCTCTGTAAAATAAATAAATAAGATCTTTAAAAAAATGTTAGGACTTCTTTGAGTGGAAAGAAAATGCCACAATCACGAGTAAGAAAATTAGTAAAGGAAAAAATTCACAGGTACATACAAACTTTTATTATAATAAAAGTAATAGATCAATCACTTACAAAACCAATATGGAGGGATCCCTGGGTGGCGCAGCGGTTTGGCGCCTGCCTTTGGCCCGGGGTGCGATCCTGGAGACCCGGGATCGAATCCCACGTTGGGTTCCCGGTGCATGGAGCCTGCTTCTCCCTCTGCCTATATCTCTGCCTCTCTCTCTCTCTCACTGTGTGCCTATCATAAATATAAAAATAAAAAAAAAAACAATATGGAGATTAATGCACAAAAATAGTAAAATCAATGATATCTATAAAAATTAGACAAGGGATCCACAAAATAAAAGCATGTAAAGTGTGGTGATATCATATACATAAAATGTGTGTTTGTGTGTGTGGGGGGGGAATAAAAATTTATTGCTTTTAGAATGGATTCAAACTTAAGTAACCATCAGCCTAATATAGACTGCTATATGTACAGAATATTACATATAAACCTAATTTGAACAGATAAATTACTAGCAGTAAAATTGAGTCAATAATCCAAAAATTCTCAACGCATAAAAGTCCAGACCAGATGGCTTCACAGGTGAATTTTACTAAACGCATAAGAGTAGAGTTAATAATAATAATTCTCAAACAATTCCAAAATATAGAAGAGGAAAGAAAACTTCCATATTCAGTCTAAGAGGCCAGCATTGCCCTGATAGTAAAATCAGATAAAGACACTATTAAAAAAGAGAACTACATGCCAGTATCTCTGACCAACATAGATGCAAAATTTCTTTTTTTTTTTTTTTTTATAAATTAATTTTTATTGGTGTTCAATTTACCAACATACAGAATAACACCCAGTGCTCATCCCGTCAAGTGTCCCCCTCCGTGCCCGTCACCCATTCACCCCCACCCCCCGCCCTCCTCCCCTTCCACCACCCCTAGTTCATTTCCCAGAGTTAGAAGTCTTTATGTTCTGTGTCCCTTTCTGATATCTCCCACACATTTATTCTCCCTTCCCTTATATTCCCCTTCACTATTATTCATATTCCCCAAATAAGTGAGAACATACACTGTTTGTCCTTCTCCGATTGACTTACTTCACTCAGCATAATACCCTCCAGTTCCATCCACGTTGAAGCAAATGGTGGGTATTTGTTGTTTCTAATGGCTGAGTAATATTCCATTGTATACATAAACCACATCTTCTTTATCCATTCATCTTTCGATGGGCACCGAGGCTCCTTCCACAGTTTGGCTATTGTGGACATGGCTGCTAGAAGATGCAAAATTTCTTAACAAGATGTTAGCAAATTGATTCCAACAATACATGAAAAACAAAAACAAAACTCCAGGGATACAAAGGTGGTTCAACATTTGCAAATCAATCAGTGTGATACATCACATCAACAAGACAAAAGACAAAAATCATATGATCACTTCTGCTTCATTTCAAATGCAGAAAAAGCAGTTGACAATGTATGACATCCAGACATCCATTCGTGATAAAAACCTCAACAAAGTATGTTTAGAGGGAATATACATAACATAATAAAGGCCATATATGAAAAATCTACAACTAACATCATACTCAATGGTGAAAAACCTGAGAGCTCTTACCTAAGATCAGGAATAAGACAAGAATATTCACTTTCACCATTTTTATTCAACATAGTATTGGAAATCCTAGCCACAGCAATCAGACTAGGAAAAGAAATAAAAGGAATCCAAATCGGTAAGGAAGAAGTAAAACTTTGATTACTTTCAGATGACATGATTCTGTATTTAGAAAACCTTAAAGATTCCACCAAAAAAACCACTTGAACTGATAAATAATTAAGTAAGGTCGCAGGATACAAAATTGATATACAGAAATCAAATCCATTTCTCTACACTAATAATGAAGTAGCGGAAAGAAAAATTAAGAAAACAATCCCATTTACAATTGCACCAAAAATTTTAAAAATACCTAAGAATTAACTTAAGAAGGTGAAAGGCTGGTACACCAAAAACTATAAAATAATGATGAAAGAAATTAAAGATGATACAAACCAGTGTAAAGACATTCCATACCCAAGGATTGAAAGAATCAATTTGGTTAACATGTCTATACTACCCAAAGCACTCTACAGATTTAATGCAATCCCTATCAAACCATCAACATCATTTTCCACAGAAGTAGAGCAAATGATCCTAAAATTTGTGTGGAACTACAAAAGAATCCAACTAGCCAAAGCAATCTTGAAAAAGAAGAACAAAAGTGATAGTATCACAATCTCCAATTTCAAGACATACTACAAAGCTATAATTATCAAAATAATACAGTACTGGCACAAAAATAGACACAATGATCCATGGAACAGAATAGTGAACCCAAAAATAAACCCATGCTTATATGGTAAATTCATCTACAACAAAGGAGGCAAGAATATACAATGGGAAAAAGTCTCTTCAACAGATGGTGCTGGGCAAACTGGAGCTACATGCAAAAGAATGAAACTGGACCATTTTCTTACATCATACACAAAAATAAACTCAAAATGGATTAAAGACCTAAATGTGAGATCTGAAACCGTAAAATTCCTAGAAGAAAACATAGGAAATAAGCTCTGTGACATCAGCTATAGAAACGTTTTTCTAGATATGTCACCTTTGGCAAGGGAAACAAAAATAAAAATAAACTATTGGGACCACACCAAAATAAAACCTTGATATTTACAACAGCATGGATGGCCCTTGAGGGCATTAGGTTAAGGGAAATGAGTCAGAGAATGACAAATATATGATCTCACTTATATTTGGAGGCTAAAAGCAAAAAAAAAAAAAACAAAAACAAAAACAAAAAACCCTGGACCTCATGGATACTGAGAATAGACTGGTGGTTGACAGAGGATGGAGGGTAGAGAATGAAAGATAAAGGGGGTTAAAAAGCACAAGCTTCCAGCTATAAAATAAGTCATGGGGATATAATATGAACAAAATGTCTATTTGTTCTATAATTACTACTATATTGTATATTTAAAAACTGCTAAGACAGTAAATCTTAAAAGTTCTTGTCATAGGGCTCAGTTGGTTGAGCATCTGCCTTCATCTCAGGTCCTGATCCCAGGGTCCTGGGATCAAGCCCCACATCTGGCACCCTGCTCAGTAGAGAGCCTGCTTCTCCCACTTGCCCCTGCTTGTGCTCTCTCTCTTGCTCTCTCTCTCTCTCAATTAAATAAATAAAATCTTGAAAAAAAAAGTTCTTGTCATAAGAAAAAATATTTGTAAGTGTGTGTGGTGATGGATGTTGACTAGACTTGTAATCATTTCACTATATATACTAATATCAAATTTTTATGTTGTAAACCTGAGACCAATATGTCACTTACATCGATAAAAAAATTATTTTTAAGAAGGAATAAAGTGCTGGGGCTCCTAGGGGAATCAGTTCAGTTAGGCAGCTAACTCTTGGTTTCAGCTCATGTCATGATCTTGGGATCCTGAGATCAAGAGCTGAGTAGAGCTCTGTGCTCAGTGCAGACTGCTTGAAATTCTCTCTCCTTCTCCCTCTGCTTCTCCCTATGTGTAAGCATGTACGTGCACTTTTTTTCTCTCTCATAAATAAATAAATCTTAAAAAAAAAAGAACTAAAGCTCTAGTACATGCTGTATGGTGGGAGAAGTTCCAGCACATTATACTAAATGAAAGATACTAGATTCGAGTTTACATATTTATGATTCCATTTCTCTGAAATACCCAGAATAGTTAAATGTATAGAGACAGCTATTATATGGTAGTCAGTGGCTAAGGGTAAAAGGGAATTATAGTATAAGCCTTGACAGTTTTTTGCTATTGTTTTTGTAATGCAAACACCTGACTTGAGCTTCAGTTGCCCCAGACATCATTCACTTCAAGAAGAGATCTCAAATAAACACATGGCCAGCTATAGCTTTTTTTTTTTAAGATATATTTATTTATTTATTCATGATAGACATAGAGAGTGAGAGAGGCAGACACAGGCAGAGGAAGAAGCAGCCTCCATGCAGGGAGCCCGACATGGGACTTGATCCCGGGACCCCAGGATGGTGCCCTGGGCGAAAGGCAGGCGCCAAACCGCTGAGCCACCCAGGGATCCCCGACTAACTATAGCTTAAAAAAACAAAAAACAAAAAAACGAGGCTGTCTATCTCAACTTAGGCTCTTTTGTTTGAGAGATCTTGGCTGATTTTGATAAATAAACATTGGGGCCACTCACTTTTTCTCTTTCCACGCTTTTTTTTTTTTCCTTCCACACTTTAAATTCACATGCTTCTATATTAAATTTGCCAGCAGTGGGAGCCTATGAAATCATAGACCACCCCCCACTCAACACCCCAATAGAAGCAGAACCCCTTGCTGTGTAGTCCCAGGTATGCTGTATAATTTCCAGGTCCTGTAGATAATAATTTTTTTTCAGTTTTCTGATGCATAGTTTACAATCATAATAAGAACTACAAGAGTAGATCCAACCATAACACTGGTTATAGGCTGAGATCATCACAAAACAGAGGCAGGGAGTGAATTTAATGGGTGTGTTGGTCAGGGTTCCCCAGAGAAGAAACAGTGCCCAAAGGAAGGATGTACATACGCATGTACGTGCAGTGGGGAAGGGTGGGTGAGCAGAGAGAGACTGATTAATTGACTCACACCACTGTGGGGGTTCCAAGTCTGAAATGTGCAGGGCAGGAAGCTGACATGCTAAAATTCCAAAAGAGGCTGATGTTTCAGTCTTGAGTCGAAATGCTGGGAACCAATGCTGAATTTTTATGCTGTAGTGTGGAGGCCAAATTCCTTTTTCCCTGGGGGACTTCAGTCTTTCCTCTTAAAGCCTTCAACTGGATGAGACCTGCCCACATTATAGAGGGTAATCTGCTTTACTCAAAGTCTATTGATTCGGGGCATCTGGGTGGGTCAGTGATTGAGCATCTGCCTTTGGTTCAGGTCGTGATCCCAGGGTCCTGGGATCAAGTGCCACATCAGGCTCCCCACAGGGAGCCTGCTTCTCCCTCTGCCTATGTATCTGCCTCTCTCTGTGTCTCTCACAAATAAATAAATAAATCTATTGATTCAAATATTAATAATACCTGCATAGCAACCCCTAGATTTGTATTTGACCAAAGAATTCAGTACAATAGCCTACCAAGTTGACACATAAAATTAGCCATCACAATTGTAAGGGGTTTTTTTGTGTGTGAGGGGGGATAAAAACGTTTCAGAATTTGATAGATGTGATGGTTGCACAACACTGTGAATGTACTAAATGCCACTGAGTTGTACACTTTAAAATGGTTAATCTTATGTCACATAAACTACTAGAACATTTGATTTTTTCTTTGTACAAAATAATAACAATGCAAAAACCATGTAAACCTTCAAGATTATAGTGATTATTTAGGATCACTGCAAAGATCTTTCTTTACTCCTACATATAAACAAGAAGAAGTAATGATACCTCCAACAGACATGGGTGGATAACTCTCTGCCCATTTCCAACCCCCTTCTTTGTTGCCTGCCTCCACTACAGGCCAGAAGTGTAAATACCTGCTTTCCCAAACTCCCTTGTAGCTAGGAATGGCTACATGACCTACTTCTAGCCAATGAAACAAAAGGAGAAGTGTGATGGGAAGACTTACTTTACTACGACTTTGACCACATCTTACCTCACCTCACTTCTTCCATTGGATACGAATGTGATGCCCAGAGGTCTGGCAGCCATATTGTGATCATGAGGCAAGAAGCCATCCTGCTAAGATAGCAGAGGGAAAAAAATTAGGTTACTGACATGACTGAACTTCTGACTTCCTACCTCCAGGTTACTTCTATGTGAGAAAAATAAAGTCTTATTGGTTTGAACTGTGTTAGGTTTTCTGATATTTGTGGCTGAAAGCAATTCTAAATGATACAATGCATGGAAAAAGCAGCAAATCCAAGAAAAAGAAGAGATTTAAAGAGGGAAAATAATTCGAAAACAATTAGACAAAAAAAGACCCCAAAAAAACCCTCATATAAATAGAGACATAAAAATTACAAGGAAGGAAACAAATCTATCATTTTTGAAGGGGATATGGTGGTATTCTTGGAAAAATCTAAGCAATTCAACTAAAAAAACAGTACAGTAATAATTCAACAAGATAGTAGAAACAAAATAAATACAAAGATAGCTTACAATCTTACAAACAACAAACAGAAGACATGATGGGGAAAAGATCATAACTGCAATTAAAAAGACAAATTACTTAGGGATAAACATTATAAGACCTATGTGAACAATTTTAAAACTAGCATATTCAGGAGAGGTGAGCAAATGAAAGGCATGTTATGTTCTTTTCCAAGATCTTATGCCACATAGAGTCAATTCTCTCTAATTTATAAGTGGAATATCATCCCCATAAAAATGACAACAGTTTCCTCTAATAGGCTGATTGTAAAGTTAATACAGAAAAACTAATAAGAGCCAGAAAACTGATAAAAGACAAGAGGAGACTACCCTACCAGATAATACATCATATTTAAAAAGTAGTTTGTGTTACTTTTTTCGATTTTATTTATTTATTCATGAGAGACACAGAGACACAGGCAGAAGGAGGAGAAGCAGGTTCCATGCAAGGAGCCCAATGTGGGACTCGATCCTGAGAATCTGGGATCAGGCCCTAAGCCAAAGGCAGACGCCCAACCGCCACCCAGGCATCCCTAAAAAGTAGTTTAAACAGTGTGATTCTGATGCATGATTATACCGTCCACGGAACAGAAGAGAAAGCCCAGAAATAGACCCAAACACATAGGAGCTCACTACACATAAAGGTGGTATCAAAGATCAGTGGGGGTAAAGACAGACTTTAATACAGGGTGTTGGAACCATAAGAAAACAAACTGGTTATCATACAAGGTAGTAGAATAAACTCCAAATAAAAGATTTAAATGTAAACAAGAAAAACAACAACTCAAGAAAGTACTGGAAGAAAAACATGAGAAATTCAAATATAGACTAAGAGAAAGCCTTTCTAATTAAGATTAAAACCCCAAAGCCTGATCAAGTCCCACATCAGGCTTCCTGCATGGAGCCTGCTTCTCCCTTTGCCTGTGTCTCTGACTCTCTCTCTGTGTCTCTCATGAAAAAATAAATAAAATCTTAAAAAAAAAAAAAAGCCTGGGGGCATCTCAGTGACTCAGTTAAGCATCTTCCTTCAGCTCAGGTCACCATATCAGGGTCCTGCCTGGGGCTTCAGGCTCAGTGGGAAGAATCTGCTTCTCCCCCTCCGTCTGCCCCTCCCCCTGCTCATGCTCTCTCTCTCTCTCTCTCTCTCTCTCTCTCTCTCAAATAAATAAATAAAATCTTAAAAAAAAAATCCAAAGCCTCTAAGGAAAGGCTAATGACTTCAAATGTATAAGAATGAAAACATTCCTTATGGAAGAAAAAAAAAAAACGATATAAACAACGTCAAACAGCAAAATGGGAAAAAATATTTGCAGTTCAAATCAAAGGGCTAATCTCCCTAATACATAAACACTTCCTTGGAACTGAAAGATTCTGATAATCCAATAGAAAAAAAATGGGCAAAGTACACGAATTTAAAAAAAATCACAGAAAAAGAATACAAATGGCTCTTAAATATGTGAAAAGATGTTTAAACTTACCTGTATGAGGGGTGCCTGGCTGGCTTAGTCAGTGAAGCATGCAACTCTTGATCTTGGGGTCATGAGTTCAAGCCTCATTTTGGATGTAGAGCTTACTTTAAAATAAAATAAATAAATAAATAAACTTGTACTAAAGAAATGCAATCCCAATCAGTTTTAATGCAATCCCAATCAAAATTCCACAAGATTTTTTGATAAAAATTGACAACCTGATTCAATTTCAATTCAACTGACAAGCTAAAATTCAAATGGAAATGCAAAGGATTTAAAATAACCAAAATGAGAAAGCAGAATAAAGTTGGAGGGGCTAATGCTACTTGATCTCAAGAATTACCATAAAGTTATTTTTATCAAAACAGCATGGTATAGGCCTAAAGATAGCAAATAGATTAATGTGACAAAATTAAAAGTCCAGAAATAAATCCACACATATATGAAAAAATCAATTTTTGACAAAGGTACAAAAGTAATGAAGTGGAGAAAGGACAGACTTGTCAACAAATCATGCTGGAACATTTGGATATTCATATGCAAAAACAAACAAACAAACAAAAAATAAACAAACCCTAAACAAAACCTCCCACAAAACTTAGATCCATACCTCATACAGGCAAAAGACTTGAGCAGACACTTCAACAAAGAAGATAGTGCTCACTTTGGCAACACATATACTAAAAACAAAGAAGATATAAGAATGATGTCATCAAGATGGCAACAATGTCTGTTCTTGACTCTACTCCTCCTTCACAAGGAAATCAACTAACATTATTCATAAACAAGATACCACTGAGAGAATCCTAGAATGAGAGGCTAAAGCACTCCCTGCAACACAGAGGCTAAAACAGACCTCATTAAAAGGGTAAAAGGAGAGTTACACACTGACCTCATTACCTTTCCCCATGGCTGGCACAGCAACAGGCTGAGAGGTCTCCCCTGAGCCTCTAGTTCCTCCAGGGGGAAGAGAGAGCTCAGGGTGGACACCTAGCTCCCCAGCATTGGGGCTGCCTCCTGGGAGCCTCTACTTGGACTAACCCAACAGGGATCACAGAGGAATCTAGAAGGCTCAACTAGGGCAGCCCCGGTGGCTCAGCGGTTTAGTGCTGCCTTCAGTCCAGGGCCTGATCCTGGAGACCCGGGATTGAGTCCCACATCAGGCTCCCTGCATGGAGCCTGCTTCTCCCTCTGCCTGTGTCTCTGCCTGTGTGTGTGTGTGTGTGTGTGTGTGTGTGTGTGTGTGTGTCTCATTGATTTTTTTTTTTTTAAAGTCATTCTGAGCTTATGGATTGGAAGAAAAAAATATTTAAAAAAAAATAGAAGGCTCAACTACTGGAGATCTGCAACAAAGAATGGGAGAGGCATGCAACCACCAGCACTCAGATCCTGTTAGATCAAATTCCTACCTGCAGCACCCAGGGAGCAGTCCCAATCAGTGGTTTTTGCTTGTGCAGAGCCAAGCTAGTAGCACCATCTGACCAGGGAACTCAAAAGGATACAGGTCTGCCTGATGGTAGGGTCCTCAAACAAGGAGCTTTGGAAGCCCTGTCCCACACAGGCGGATGAATGAGTCACAGCCTGACACACAGTTGACTGTAACTCCTGGTTCTTCCAGATCAGGAAGCCTGATCTGGTTCACCTATGATGCTGTTTGGAACTAGCCTGGGCAGAAGTCATAGCCCTGCCCATTGCTGAATATAGCCTTCAGCCTGCCCAGCCAGAGAACCCAACCACTGCACACAGACACCCACACAGCTCCCAAACAGCCCTGCTTACAGTGGCTTTTAAACAGAGTGCACAGCCCATTGTTGTGCCCAAGATTGCGAATCTGAGAAACCACCGAGGAGCCGACACTAATGCAAGTACAGGAGGGTTTATTAACAAGCTCGAGCTTGGGTCCAAGTATACCCGACACAATGGAGCAAGGGCTTGGACTCTGAGGTGGGTTCCAGCCTAGTTTTATGGGCTGGTCTAGGGGACCTTCAGAAGGGGTGGAGGAATTTCTCAAGTTCTGTTTATATTCTGATATGGGGCTTTCAAGGGCATTAAGCTCTGTTCTCATTCTAATATGGGGCTTAACTGAAGTAAGGTAAAGTTCAGCTCTTATTCACAGGGGCCTGAGATGGCTGTACTTGTGCTAACACTGAACTTAAGGTGGAATGGCCTTAATTTTCTTGGCCTCCACACCCGTGGCTTTCCCCATTTGTAGAGCAAAATCAGTGATGGGGCCAGGAATTCAGTGCAGTCTTGCCTGATTAAGGTTCACAAACAATGAGCTGTGTAGCACCTGGGGCCCATCCTGCTGCTCCACCATGGCAGAGAAGCTAATTCATAGTTCTATATACTGCTGAGTATAGTACCCAGTCCTGACCAGAAAACCCAGGCAAATGTAGAGCCTGGGTATCCCACCACCCCAGCCTCAAAGCTTGGGCAGTGGCCTCGAACAAAGAACATACCCTGATAGCAGGTCCCATCTGCCCCACAATGTTATCAGCAGGCATGTCCAGTAACCTACATTAAGCTGACTGGTAAAGAACTATCCCTACTAAAGTGAACCTATAAAGTCTAGAAGAGAAAACTGCTCACTCAAATCCACACATACAAATATAAGGAATCAAGGATGATGAAAAATCAGGTAAATATGATACTAACAAAGGAAACCAATAAAGCTCTGATAATGAATCCTAAAGAATTGGAGATCTATGAGCTGTCAGAAAAATAATTTAGGAGTCCTCTTAGAGTTCAGTGAACTATAAGAACACACAGAAAGAACACAACTAAACAAAATTAGGAAGACAATGAAGTACACTAAATAGAAAGCCTCAAAGAAACCCCACAACATAAATCCTAGAGCTGAAAAATGCAATGACTGAAGAATTTAATAGTTTCAAAAGTAGATTCAACCTAAAGAAATGCAAAAGAATCACTAATTTAGAAAAGAGGACATTTGAAATCAGAGAAGCAAAAGGATAAAAGAATGAAAAAAAATAAAGAAAGCCTACAGTACTTACAGAACACAATTAAAACCCCCCACAATATCTGCATTATGAAAATGCCAGGAGAAGGATTAGAGAAAGGGATAGAAAACATACTTAAAGCAATAATGGCTAAAAATTTCTCAAACCTCTGTAGAGAAATGGGACATCCAGATTCATGGGGTCCAAAAGACCCCAAATAAGTTGAACATGAAAACAGCTACATCGAGGTAAATTATAATTGTCAAATGTCAAAGACAGAAAAAGAATTCTAAAGGCAGGGGGAAAATAGGGAAGTTTCAAACAAGAAAATCTCCATAAGACGATTGTTGGATTTCTCAACAGAAACTTTTGGGGCTGGGAAAAAATGGGATAACATATTCAAAAATGTGGAAAGAAAAGTATGTCAACCAAGAATTTTATACCCAGCAAAGCTGTCCTTCAGAAATGAAAGAGATAAAGACTCTCCAACAAGAGCTCAGGAAACTCATCACCACTGTACCTGTCTTACAAAAAAAAAAAAATACTAAAGGGAGTTCTTTGAGTAGAAGTAAAAAAGACATGAATAAAAATCATAAAAAAATAAGAAGGTAACATAAAATTTGCTGGTAATGGTAAATATATAGTCAAAGTTAGCTTCTGTAATATGGTAAAGGAGGTTTGTAGTTCACTTACAACTCTAGATTAAAAATTATAAAACATAGTAAGGGCATCTGGGTGGCTCAATGGTTGAGCACCTGCCTTTAGCACAGGTCATGATCCCAGGGTCCTGAGATCAAGTCCCATATCAGGCTCTCCAAAGGGAGCCTGCTTCTCCCTCTGCCTATGTCTCTGCCTCCCTCTCTATGTCTCTCATGAATAAATAAATAAAATCTTTTAGAAAATAGTAAAAAATTTCCTTAACTACAATAATCTGTTATTGGTTACACAGTATATATATTTAAAAAAAGATGTACACCTTAGCATCATGACCTAAATTGTGAGGGGGAAGAGAAGTAAAAGTGTAAAGTTTAGGAATGCTATTGAAGTTCTTCTCAACTTGAAAATGGGTGATATAATTTTAAGATAATTTTTTAAGCCTCATTGTAACCACAAGGGAAGAACATGATAAGGAAGTCAAAGCATACTGATACCAAAAGACATTAAACACAAAAAAATACAGTAGGATAAGAAACAAGGAACAATGGATCTATAAAACAGCCAGAAAACAATGAACAAAATGTCAACAGTCTTTACTTATCAATAATACCTTAAATGTAAATTAATCAAATTCTCCAAATAAAAGTCATAGATGGATGAATTGATTTAAAAAATAAAAACAAAAAACAAGACCAATGATAGACCCAAAGATATGTTTCATAAAAGGACTTAGATTACCCTTAAAGATACACAAGACTAAAAGTGCAGGAATAAAACACAGTATTTCAAGAAAATAGTAATCAAAAAGCAACTCCTCAAAACACTCCAAAACAGAAGTAGCTATGTATGTATCAGACAAAATAAACTTCAAATTAAAAATGGTAAAAAGAGACCAAGAAGGTTATTATACAATGATAAAGGGGTCAATCCATCAAGAAGCCATAACAATTATAAATGTTCATGCACCCTATATCAGAGCACCTAAGTATACAAAGCAAAAACTAAGAAAGCTAAAAGGAGAAATAAACAGCAATATAGTAACAGTTGGGGACTCTAAGATCCCGCTCTCAACAATGGATAGATTTTCTAGATACAGAATCAATAAGGAAACAGATTTGAAATGGACTTAACAGACATACAGAACATTCTATCCAACAACATAACACACACATTTCAGGTGCACATGGAACATTTCTTAGGATAGACTGTATATTATGCCACAAAATAAGTCTCAGCAAGTTCAAGAAGACTAAAGTCATACAAAATATCTTCTCTGACCATTGTGGTATGGAACTAGAAATCAATAACAGAAAGAAAACTGAAAAATTCACAAATATTTGGAAATTAAACAACACTCTCTTCTACAACCAACAAATCAAAAAAGAAATTAAAGGAAAAATTTTAAAAGTATCTTGAGACAAATGAAAGTGGAAATACAACATACTAAAACTTATGAGATGCTGCAAAAGCAGTTCTAAGAGGGAACTTCATAATATTAAGTGCCTACAGTAATTATATAAAAAAAAAATCCCTGATAAACAAATGAACTCTAAGCCATAAGGAAAAAGAAAAAGAACAAACTGAGCCAAAAATCAGCAGAAAGAAATAATAAAAAATTATAGCAGAAATAAACCAAACAGGGGCACCGGGGTGGCTCAGTCAGTTAAGTATCTGCCTTCAGTGCAGGTCAAGATCTCAGTGTCCTGGGATCAAGCCCCACATCAGGATCTCTACTCAGCAGGGATTCTGTTTCTCCCTTTCCCTCTGTGCTAGTTCTCTCCCTCTCTTTTTCTCTCTCAAATATAAAATAAAATAAAATCTTCAAAAAGAGAAAAATAAGCAGAGGACAGAAGAAAAATAGAAAAGGTTAATAAAATAAAGAGTTGGTTCTTTGAGAAGATAAAAGGACGCAAGTCAACAAAACTGTAAATGAAAAAGGAAATATTGCAACCAATAACACAGAAATACAGAGGATCATTAGAACCTACTACAAACAACTATATGCGAAAAAACTGGACAACCTAGAAGAAATGGAAAAATTCTTAGAAATATGCAGTCTACTAATTATGAATCAAGGAGAAATAGAAACTCCAAACAGACTGATGACTCGTAAGGAGATTGACTTAGTAATCAAAAATCTCCCAGCAAAGAACAGCCCAACATCAAATGGTTTCACTGATGAATTTTACCAACACTTAAAGAAAGATTAATGCCAATCCTTCTCAGACTCTTCCAATAAACTGAAAGGGAAGGAACATCTCCAATTTATCTTATAAAGCCAACACTACCTTGACAGGAGAGCCAAGAAAGGACACCACAAGAAAAAGAAAGGAAGAAGAAGAAGAAGAAGAAGAAGAAGAAGAAGAAGAAGAAGAAGGAGGAGGAGGAGGAGGAGGAGGAGGAGGAGGAGGAGGAGGAGGAGGAGGAGGAGGAGGAGGACTCCAGGTCAATATTCCTAACAAATACAGACATAAAATTCTCAAAATACTAGCAAATCAAATTCTGCAGGACATTAAAAATATCATTCACTGTGATCAAATGAGATTTATCCCTGGGAGCAAGGATGGCTCAGCATATGTTAACCAATCATTGTGATACATCGCATTAATGAAATGAAAGAATAAATCATATGATCATATCCAGAGACACAGAAAAAGCATTTGACAAAATTCAACATCCATTAATGATAAAAGCTTAAAAAATTAGGTATAGAAGGAATGAATCTCAACATAATAAAGGCCATATACAAAACAGCCCCACAGCTAATATACTCAATGGTGAAAGTTGAAAGAAAGCTTTTCCTTGTTCTAAGAACAGGAACAAGACAAGGGTGCCCACTCTTAAAATTTCTGTTCAACACAGTATCGGAAGTTCTGCCCAGAATAACCAGGCAAGAAAAAAGAAGTAAAAGGCATCCAGAATTGGAAAAGAAGACGTAAAGTTGTCTCCCTTTGCAGATGACATGATTTTATACAGAGAAAATCCTAAAGACTCCACCAAAAAACTGTTAGATCAACAAATTCAGTAAAGTTGCAAAATACAAAATAGCATTTTTTAAAAGTAGCATTTCTATATATTAACAACAAATAACCAAAAAAAAGAAATAAAGA
Organism: Nyctereutes procyonoides; assembly: GCF_905146905.1. Lineage (NCBI taxonomy): Eukaryota > Metazoa > Chordata > Mammalia > Carnivora > Canidae > Nyctereutes > Nyctereutes procyonoides. The sequence continues at coordinate 17,967,541 of NW_026575082.1, forward strand.
AAACCACCCCATTACAATAGCATCAAACACAATAACTACTTAGGCATAAATTTAACCGAGGCGGTAAAAGATCTCTACTCTGGAAACCACAAGACATTGATGAAAGAAATCAAAGAAGACACCAATAAATGGAAAGGTATCCTGTGCTCATGGATTGGAGAAATTAATATTTTTTAAATATCTACACTACCAAAAGCAATGTGTAGATTCAATGCAATCACTATCAAGATTCCAATGGCATTTTTTATAGATGTAGAAAAAAACAATTCTAAAATTTATAGGGAACCACAAAAGACCCCAAGTTGCCAAATAAATAAAATAAAATAAAAATTAAAAGATAACTTGCAGAATCAAAAGGCAAATCAGGGATCCCTGGATGGTGCAGTGGTTTGGCGCCTGCCTTTGGCCCAGGGCGCGATCCTGGAGACCCGGGATCGAATCCCATGTCAGGCTCCCGGTGCATGGGGCCTGCTTCTCCCTCTGCCTATGTCTCTGCCTCTCTCTCTCTCTCTCTTTGTGACTATCATAAATAAATAAAAATTAAAAAAAAATCAAAAGGCAAATCATATATGTATCTGATAAGGGGTTAATACCCAAAATATACAGAGGATTCATATAACTTGATAATAAAAAATGAGTAATGTAATTTCATAATGGGCAAAGGACCTGAGTAAACAGACATTTGTCAAATGAAGACATACAAATGGCCAACAGATACATTAAAAGATGCTCAACATCACTAATCAGGGAAACGTATTTTAAAATCACAAGGAAGGGGATGCCTGGGTGGCTCAGAGGTTGGGCTGCTGCCTTCGGCTCAGGTCGTGATCTAGGGATCTAGGATCGAGTCCCACATTGGGCTCCTGCGAAGAGCCTACTTCTTCCTCTGCCTATGTCTCTGCCTCTCTTGCTTTCTGTCTCTCATGAATAAATTTTTAAAATCTTAAAAAAAAATCCATAAAATCACAATGAGGTATCTCCTCTCACCTATTATAATGACTACCATCAAAAAGACAAGAGATAACAAATGCTGGTGTATACATGAAGAAAAGGGAACCCTTGTGCACTGGTAAGGTTGGTAAATGATGGTAGGATTGTGAAAAGATGCAGTCACTATGGAAAACAATATTGAGGATCCTCAAAAAATTAAAGTAGAACTACCATGTGATCTCACATTCTACTTCTAAGTATATACCTGAGGGAAATAAAAGCTCTACATCAAAGACATACCTGTACCCACATGTTCATAACAGCATTATTTATAATAGCCAAGACATAGAAATAATCTAGGTGTCCATTGTTAGATGAATGGATAAAGAAGTTGTGGTGTGGGACACCTGGGTGACTCAGTGATTGAGTGTCTGCCTTCCGTTCAGGTCATGATCCTGGGGACCTGGGATCAAGTCCCGCATCGGGCTCCCTGCATGGAACCTGCTTCTCCCTCTGCCTGTGTCTCTGCCTCTCTCTCTGTGTCTCTCATGAATAAATAAAAATCTTTAAAAAAAAAAAAAGTTGTGGTGTATTGTGTGTATGTACATATACACAATGGAATAATATTCATCCATAAAAAATGTGGAAATCCTGCCACTTGCAATAATATGGATAGACCTTGAGGGCATCATACTAAATGAATTAAGTCAGACAGAGAAAGACAAAATTGTATGATCTCATTTATACGTGGAATCTAATAACAAACAAAAAACCCAAAATCATAGAAAAATAAACCAGATTTGTGGTTACCACAGGTGGATATGGAGGGGTGGGGGAGCTGGATGAAGGATGTGTAAAGATACAAACTTCCAGGTACAAGTAAGTACAAGGGATGTCATGTACAAATGGAGACCACAGTTGACACTGCTGTATAAAATATATGAAAGTGTTTAGAGAGGAAATTCTAAGAGTTCCCATCCTAGAAAAATAATTTTTAAAATTTTGTGTCTATATGAAATGATGGATGTTAACTTATTGTGGTAATCGTTTCACAAAACATGTTAATCATTAACTTATACACTGCTGTACATCAATCATAACTCAACAAAACTATAAAAAATGAAGATATACGTATGGCAAAGTAACACATGAAGAGATGCTCAACATTATTAGTCATTAGGGAAATGCATAAGGACCAATACAAAGGAACATGAGAAAGTTGTTTGGGGTGATGGATATCCTCTCTATCATGACTGTGGTGATGGTTTGGCAGGCATATAAATATGTTAAAATATACCAAATATGTTAAAATATACCAAACATTTTAAATATGTGCGGTTTGTTATATATCAGTTATACTTCAAAAGAAGCTGTTTTTAAAAAATCAAGGAGTTGGGATGAGCCCTGAGTGTCATATGTAAGTGATGAATCATTAAATTCTACTCCTGAAACCACTACATTAAACGTAAACCAACTTGAATTTAAATTTAAAAAAAAAAGGAAATTAGGAAGTGACATTTAAAAATGGAATTATCTTTTCATTTTAAAAAGTTTGTCATTGAACCATATGAATATTTTATCTCCTCCAAAAATGAAACTAAAAATCAATATTATTTTCAAGCCAAGGAACAGTGGTTGGAGTTCATATTTTTCCTGCTTAAGCTACAAATCCTCTCAAAAAGAGAGTCTCCCCAGCCTACACATTTCCCATTAGACCAGCATTCCTGAGCTCTTTATTCCTCCTGGATGACAGAGACAGGTAGTTTCCTGTTCAATGTTAAGGACTAAGAGGTGTGTTTTGTTAGGTAATTTATATGCAAATGTTTCCTCTGCCCACAGAGGAGTCTGGATAACATCCTAAGGATGGGCAAATAAGCAGAAGCTCCAATAGAATTTATAAGAATGTGCCAGATTCAAAGACCAGTAAATATATATTATACACGGCAAATAATTTGAAACTGAATATAGTTTGTATATTTTTAAAAAAAATCAAACAACACCTAAGACCTATGTAGGTTTGTCTCTACACTATTCAATCATCAGCTAAGATGACCTCAGTAAGTAAGATGTTTGGGAAGAAATAACCCTCAGTTTTCCAATCATCAGGAATTTGGCCTCAAAATGTGAGTAACATTAGGATGCAGCTGTTGACAATAAATATTAGAGGAAGAGGATCTGCCGTGGGGAGAAATCCAACCTCCTGACCAAGCTTTGTGGTTAAAAACCCGGGGTGCTCCTGCCAAATTCAGGATGTAAGTCACTCACTCCAGGTAACCTGCTCATGATCTCCAGCTGGGGGTGATTATCAATGCTCTTTTGGCTCCTGATTCTATTAAGCAACAGCAGCCATTCTGGAAATGTGGTCACAGCCCTGGAATGCCTCCCTCCTTCTTTTTCACTAGAGGATGAAAGATCCCGGATGTGGCTTGTGAAGCCAACATGGGAGGGTTCTTTACTCCTGAGTATTTCCCATCAGGAATCCATTCTCCCAGGTCCTGAAAATCAACCTTGAAAACAAGAGGCCTGACACTGGAGGGGGGGCCCTTGGGCTCGCTCTTGACAATAGAAACTGACAAGCAGCCAAATGGGAGTTCCCACAAGGCTTTACTGGGGCTTCTGCTCCAGCACCAGGGAAACAGCAGCACGGAGGGAAGAGTCCTTAGGTTTTTCGGACTGGTTCCCTGCAGACAGGTCAGGGAGAGCTTTTAAAGAGCCGTAGGCAGGAAAAAGGTGACATCTGAACATGCAGAGGTGGAGAATCTGCAGCTCTGCACTTAAAGGTCTCACTTCTTCAGGCAGGGTATGTCTAATTAGCAAATTAAATCTCTACCCTTGGGCAGGATTTTTATTATAATGAGAAAGTCAGCCCTGTGGTCCATCTTGGTGTAGACTGGTTTGGGCTGGTCTTTGACAGCTTTTGTAGTAAACAACTTCCCTCCACATTCCCGCAGGATATACTATTCAAGAGGCGGGGAGTTTTCACTTTCTTTCCCCCACCCCCCTGAGGGAGGCAGTCAAGCAACGCTGGATTTTGTGGTCAGGGGACCCCAGTCCAGTCCTTCCTCATCATTACCACTCTGAGTGTTGTGACCCTCCTTATTCCTATGAAGAAGGGGCTGAAGGACTCATCTTCAAAATCTGCTTCCTGCTGGGTCAGGGATATTGTCCCTACCCTACCATGGAGGGGTCTCACTGACTGTTCTAATGATTTATAAGGACTCAGATCCTCCTGTAGTGGTATAGGTTGGAATCCTTGCACCACTGCTAGCTTGACTTGGAATTGCTGAAGGCTGGAAGACACAAAGTTTTCCAGGAGGTTAAAAACCCAGGACCCAAAGAGTAACAGCAATAAAAATGTCACTAAGCGTCCAAGGAAAGGCAAGAACCAGGTAACATTTGGTAGGTACCCTCTAATGGAGTCCCAAGTGGCTTGGACAGTGGGGTTGTTAAATCTGTGTAGCCTGTTGGAGGATGATGTCAGCCTTTTGTTCCACCTTTCCAGAAGCACTGCTGAAGCAACAAGATGTATTTGTGACAGCACCTATTTCTCCTTGTTCAGCCAGTACATAATCCAAGGCTAATTGGTGATCTAAGACCCTTGAAGTCAGAGAATCTAATGATTTTTGTATGAGTTTAAAATCCTGTCCTGGGGCAGCCCAGGTGGCTCAGCGCCACCTTCGGCCCAGGGTGTGATCCTGGAGACCCAGGATCGAGTCCCATGTCAGGTTCCCTGCATGGAGCCTGCTTCTCCCTCTGCCTGTGTCTCTGCCTCTCTCTTTTTGTGTCACTCATGAATAAAAAAATAAAAAAAATAATCTTTAAAAAAATAAAAATAATAAAATCCTGTCCTGTTTTGGCTAACATCATGGACACAGTGGCTATGACCTTTTGTATGAGATGTTGTAAATTAATTCCCTACCTAGTCCTATCAAGGAACCAACCAAAGTGATTATTTTTGTAATCAGTAGACCCACTGTTTGTCTGGATCCCTTTGGTGATAGCGGAGTTGTATAGGGGTTATTGGAGAATACTTTAATATCCTCAGGGCAGGTAGTGCAATATACCCCACAGTCCCATCACCTCTACTATGATTAGTATCAAGGTACTGAACCACTATTCCCTTCCCATTTACCATTTGTAGGAACATTATTCCTTTAGCTAAACCTAAGAGTCCTGGGTGGCGGTGGTTCTGAAGGACCCAGGGATGAGCTTTAGGGGGCAGCCACAAGGACTATTCGTCATTGTCTCATTGGTTTTCAGTGTTGGCAGTCCAGCACATCTGTGGCCCTGTGTAACAGCCCAGGTAACCACACCACCACGGCTGTATCTTCTGGATCTCATAAGGTGTTGGAACTACAGATGGTAATATTGTACATAAAGGGGGAAAGGGATCCGGGGTGGGGTTAACTACACCTTTTGGTGGGCAGGTTCCTCTTGTAATCTGGCTATAGATGAGGGTCCTACAAGAAGCACAAGAGGTGTTATGTGGGGGTAACCTGGGATCTACATTGGTTTACTGGGTCAGGGCTGATGGATTAAAACATTTTGTTGTGGTCACGTTAATGGGTCTTGGGTGGATGCAGAGACTGGGTCCGTATGAGATTTGTGGTCTCTGTAAATGGGGTGTTTTTGGACCTAGAACCATTCTGTGGAGTACTCCCACCAGACTCTGCCTCTGTTACTATACCATAGACCTTGAAGGCCTCCTCCACCAAATTTGACAGTGGAATCCAAGGGCCAACCTCCCACTTTTATAATTTTCTCCTAACATTTGGAGCAGACTGGGTAACCAATGCATGCCAGCAATGCCCTTTGTCCACACACTCCAGGTCTGGGTCAGCCTTCTTCTGATTATCTCTCTTACCCAACTCAAAGACTACCAGGTTTTCATCCTTCCCATGAGTAATCTTTCTAAACTTATCCTAATTTGCAAGTTTTGGACAAACAGTATAATGCCTCATTCTAGTTTGGTCAATATTGTTCACAGCATCCCAGGAGGGTCTTGTTCAGGGACCTCTTCACTGCCTACCCAGCAGACTTGGTGGTAAGGATTAGTGGTTACTGGACCATCTGCACACTCTCTGGCATTTCTCCTCACGTGACCTCTTTCATCAGGGGTGCAACTGTGCCAGAATGACACTGACGCCTGCCAGGTCAGCAAGAACACCAGCCTGTCTGACAAACTCATCCCTAAACTTATCAGGATTTTCTGAAAATCTACCGTGCCTTTCTTTGCACATCCCTAGGTGTCTCACAGAAAAAGGGACATGCACTCCAGTAATTGCCCCATCCTCATCAACCACCTCCCAAAGGGGAGAAAGACCCTGGGGTGGTGGCAAGGTAAAGGAGTGAACCAGCTTGGAGTCTTCCTAGAATCCCATCAAGGATAATGCTCCAGTGTGGGGGGTTCTGGTGCTTTAGGAACCTAACTAGGGTAAGGTGCAGGCTTAGGGGTTGAAGGGGGTGTTGGAACAGGAGGCTGAGGGGAGCCCACTGGGACCTGAAAAGGAGATTCTGAATGGAGATGGTTTGGAAGTAGCTGGAAGATCCATGAGCAAATCTGGCTCAAATCCTTTGGGGGTGGGGTAGAAATGGAGGCCATACATATACCCCAGGAGTCCTGCCAGCCAGGGTCTCAGTACCGTTTCATAAAGGTCTGCACGTAAGGGATTTCTCCCCACTTTTGAAACCATTTACCAAGCAGATACAATTGAAAAAAAATTAAGGGATCCATTTAGTGGCCTTTTTTTTTTTCTTTTTTGATTACCCAAATTGTACTGGGGCCAGGCCCAGCTAGAAAAGAAAACTAATTTCTTTTTCTTCAAGCCATCTAATTTGAACTGGTCCAATTATTAAGCATGCAACCCAAGGGGAAGTCTTTTGGAATCCTCTGAGCATTTCTTATATTCACAAGTAAATTTCTGGTGTGCTACTATCAAGGAAGTACACTGGATTAGGGCTTCCAAGATTGAGGATCTTCGGGATACATGCCTACTCCCAGGCCCAGTTACTATGGGAATAAAGGCTGTGGAGAAGAGAGAGAGACAAGCAAGTACAGAGGGTCCCACAGTTCTGAAATGTGTCCCAGCAATCTCCTCGAGTTCCTCAATCTCACACCAAGTCCATGTCCTGCTCAATCTTTTTTTTTTTAAGATTTTATTTATTTATTCATGACAGAGAGAGAGAGAGAGGCAGAGACAGAGGCAGAGGGAGAAGCAGGTTCCACGCAAAGAGCCTAATGTGGGACTTGATCCCAGGACTCTGGTATCATGCCCTGAGATGAAGGCAGATGCTCAACCGCTGAGCCACCCAGGTGTCCCATCCTGCTGAATCTTAACCTGAACTTTCTTTGGGCTGAAAAATAATAAAATGGCTAACCAGACAGGCAGAAAGAGAGCAAACAGATTTTTAGGGTCAGAGAACACCTGTGCCCATGTATTATTTAGGCCATCTTCACAGGACAACGAGATCTAATCTGGTGACAAATTCTCGACTGGCAAGGCAACGAAGAAACTGGCACAGATCCTGTCCCCACAGACAGGGACAGAGGATGGAGAAGCAGCCAGGAGTTTTAAAGACAAAACAGGGAGTCTTCAGGTTGAAAGTGGGAGTGGGTGGAGGAGGGAGCTGGAAGCAGGAACTGGAGAAGAGAAGAAGGAAACCAAGCAGGGGCTGCGGGAGGCGCTCTGCCCACTGCCCATCAGGGTGGATCAGGCTGGGGGAGGCGCCTGTTCAGGCAACTCAGAACCACAGAACAAGAGGAGCAAGAGAAAAAAATAGCTTTCTGTGACTATCAGACACATACCTCCACCAAGTTCACTAGTCCCTATCAGGGGGAGCCGGTTCCACCAAGGTCTGCTCCGTTGGAGGCAGGCTGAGAGGAGCTAAGCCGTAGCTGTCTGGTAGTGGCCCCACAAAGTATAAGAAGGAGGGAAAGGGGTATGGAAAAGAGGAGGGAGGTTAGAGGAGGAGGAAAGGGAATTGGGAAGGAAAGGGAAAAATCACTGCCTGAAGGATAGTAGTGGGAACCCCAGGACACTGGAAGCTGACTTGGCGCAGGGACACTGTTGCAGCCACAAAGGGATTACATCCAGCTGCCCCAATGGGGCCCAGACCCTCTCCCCTAGCAGGTGAAAGATCCCCTAGGGCCCCTTTGTAGTCCCCAAAGAAGTAGGACACTGAATTAGGTTCTTGGGCTCTCTGAACAATAGAAACTGACCAGAGGCCAAACGGGGGTCCCAGCTTTGTTTCCAGTCAATTTGCCAACTGGGAATCACCTTGCACTTTCATTATAAAATGGTTCTGCTTAGCCAAACTGTGGAATGAATAAGCCCGTGTATGGAAATCCTATAGGAAGTTTCCAGTTACCATCAGCTTTGGGAACTCCCACCTACCTTCAGCTTCCTTATTTAAATTTTGTGTGATCCCCACAAAAATGTATACTTATTGAAGAGTTTAATAAAGGTAACAAAATGGACCCTTCTTAAAGGGAAAGTTTTGGTTTAAGTTTCTGGAAAACTTGAATCAAGATTCCATCCCAGCAAACACTTTGAATAAATATCAACTCAGAAGGGGATCCCTGGGTGGCTCAGTGGTTTGGCACTTGCCTTTGGCCCAGGGCATGATCTGGAGTCCCAGGATCGAGTCCTGGGTCAGGCTCCTGGCATGGAGCCTGCTTCTCCCTCTGCCTGTGTCTCTGCCCCTCTCTTTCTGTGTGTCTATCATAAATAAATAAAAAAATATATAGACCCAGAAGATTTTTTTTTTTTTTAGATTGACTGGATTTGTGTAAGACTTGGATATTTCTCAGGATTCCTTGGGGTGAAAATACTTTCATGACCTGCTCCTACAGGCAAAAAACAAAAACAAACCAAACCAAATCAAAAGAACAAGAAACCCTGCCTGATAAACTAAGAAATCACCAGCTGAGACCCGTTGGAGACTCACTAGGGCCTCAACTCCTGCTGAACTGATAGAGCGATTGTTTTCCCGAGGACACGATTCTGCTTGCGCACCCAGCACCTTCTCCATTTTACTGTCTTCACCTTTCTGAAAGGCTCTCCCAAGTCCCCATCATACCCAAGACAATTCAGTGAAGAAACTAGCCCAAGCTGATGCTCACTGTGCTTTTAGAAAGAAAAGGGTAGGGACACCTGAGGGCTCAGTGGTTGAGTCCCTGCCTTTGGTCCAGGGTGTGATCCTGGAGACCTGGGATCTAGTCCCTCATCAGTGTCCCTGTGTGGGGCCTGCTTCTCCCTCTGCCTTTGTCTCTGCCTCTCTCTCTCTCTCTTTGAGTCTCCCATGAATAAATAAATAAAACTTTTAAAAAATTTAGAAAGAAAAGGCAGGCTGGAGCATACACAGCCTGGTAAGTCTGTACCAGCACTGGGGTGCCTCCAGAGGGCAAAATGTAATCACAGAAGGTTCCCCACTGGAGAATGAAATGGTTAGGTTTATGTTTTTCAAGTGTTCTCCAGAGCCAGAATGGAGAGTAGACTGGAGAGCTAGGGGGGATCCAGGAGATCGACAGAGGGGTTGGCAGGACAGAGGATACGACTTGAAGGGTCCTAGAAAGAGAGCACAGGGCAGTTAGAGGGCTGTAAGGGAGGACTAGCAGAGAGCTCTTATTTAACAGTTTGAAACAGGGCACAGACTGAGAGGTGGGGCAGTGAGAGGGATCTGCAGATTCCCAGACCTGTGAGTGCTGAATTCCTGAGACCTTCGGGAGGTGAAGAGAGGAGGTGGGTGAACATGGAAATGGGGCAGGTCCACTGACAACCCTCAGCAGTCGGGTCAAAAGCCTGAGGATTTGATCTGGGCCGAATCATGAAACAGGAGATTAATTAACAATGACTACTGATGCCCGTGGCACCTTAACTCAGAAATGCCAAGCATAGAGCAGGCATTTTTGTTCACCTAAACCCCACAACCTTTCCAGAAGATGATCATTTTACAGTGGAGAACTCTGCGGCTCACAGAGGAGAAGAAACCTGGTGAGGGTCAGGGAGGCAGAAGTCTGGCCTCCTATGTACCTGGGTGGCTTCGGAGCCTCATCCACCTCCTTATGGGGAAGCATCAGCAGGGCTTCAGAATGACTTCACTTTCTTTCTTTTTTCTTTCCTTTTTTTTTTTTTCTTTTTTAGGAGACAGTATACACTATGTGCTCATAAACAGGCAGTTCACAAACATGAAGGAGCCTGGAAATCACTGAAATAAACTAACGAGCAGACCTGCGTGCTTCAACTTTACAACGGAAAGGGAAGCTACGTTTACGATTCCTTGAACTGCAGAGTTTCACTGTAATGCGGACTCCACTTTCTGTTTGCATTTTCAAAAACTTTTTTTTTTTTAAGATTTATTTATTCATGAGAGACACAGAGAGAGAAAGAGAGGCAGAGGGACCAGAGGGACCAGCAGGCTCCCTGCAGGGAGCCCGACGCAGGACTCGATCCCGGGGCCCCGGGGTCACGCCCTGGGCTGCAGGCGGCGCTAAACCGCTGAGCCACCCGGGCTGCCCCCCAAAATGGTTTTATACAGGGCTGAGATGCCTGGACCTCCGCTCCCCGCTCCCCGCCCCGGGATGGGGGTAAAGGAGCCTGGGGGCGCTTATAGGGACGTCCACCTCTTCTCTCTCCGGGGTCGGCTTTGAGGAGCAAATCGCTAGGAGCATGAGACACCACTACAGACACCAGGGCCGCCCGGGAGCTTCCGCCCGCACCTGCAGCTGATGGGCGGAGCCTGAGGGCGGGACCCGGCGAGCCCACGGCGGAAATGCCCCAAGACGACATGGCGGCGCCAGCGTCGCGGGCCCTGAGTTCAAACGGGCAGTCGGCTATGGTGGCCCCTGAGGGCCATTACGGTTTCGGACAGCGACTCGCAGGTGGAGCCCGCTGGAGTGAAAGGGGTGTCAACCCAGAGTGGGACAACCCTGAGTGGGTGCAGTGGTGGAACCATCGAGGACCAGGAGATGGGGGTGCCCCAGCTGGCCAGAGGCGGATGAGGACACAGAGGAGCATTGCATTGCATTCATTGCTTGTTCTTGGGAGTGACCCTCACAGCGATACTGCAAGGAAAGTTCTGCTTCTGGAGGGAGGCTGGACTAAGGGAGGCTGTGGGCCACTTAGTGCACGAAGGGCATCCGGACGATAGTTTCTTGGTGCCACCTGACCGGAGCCAGGTACAGCCAGCCTGCAGCGAGGGGGCTGCGAGAATAAGTAGGGCAACCTGACCGTCTCCCGTTGCTCTCCTGCCTTTGCTCCTCGCCTGCTCTACGGATCAGAAGGCAGAGAGCGTTCGTCAGCCTCTGGGCGCCCGGGCAGGGCGGGGTGAAGAAGAGGAATTCACCTGGCTGGACTGCGGCAGACACTCCAAGATGGTCCCCACCGAGCCCCATCTTCTGGTGCTCACCCCCTGGGGTAGTCCTCTTCCCTGGTGTACTAGGGTTGGTCTGTGGGACCCACAGAATAAGTAGAAATGATGAAATGTTATCTCGCTAATCAGGTCACAAGAGGCACTGCAGGGGCGCCTGGGGGGCTCAGCAGTTGAGCATCTGCCTTTGGCTCAGGATGTGATCCCAGGGTCCTGGGGTCGAGTCCTGCATCAGGCTCCCTGCAGGGAGCCTGCTTCTCCCTCTGCCTGACTCTGCCTCTGTGTCGCTCATGAATTTAAAAAAAAAAAAAAAAAAAAAGAGGCACTGCAGCTTGGGTGTTGGTTGCCATGGAAGGCAGCTTTCTAGGATGGCCATCTCAATCCTCACCTCCTAATAGTCATGCCCTGATATAAAACCCTTTCTTTGAGTGTAGCCTGCACCAGGTGACTGGATTTTAACAAACAGAATATGGCCAAAGTTAAGGATGTCACTTCTGAGAGTAAGCTACAAATGACTGTGACTTCCCTTGTGCTTGCTTGCTCTGGTGAAGCAAGCTGCTGATGGAGAGGCTCACCGTGGCAAAGAACCGAGGCCAACACTCAACTGAGTGAGTGTGGAAGAGGATCCACCCCAGGTGAGACTTGCGAATCTTAAATTGTGATGCCTGCAGTCCCAGGTGACACCTGGATTGCAGCCTTTTGAGAGACCCAGAGCTGGAGGCCCTAGATTCCTGGTCCACAGACAACATGAGAAGCCAAATGTTCTTTGAAGTTTGAGGGTAATTTATTATACAATGATAGGTAACTAATACAGCTTTCTCTCTCTTTGATCACTTGCTTTGGGAGGTGTCAGCTGTCCTGTCATTAGAAGCACCATGGGGAGCCTGTCCCGCAAATAATCTAGGCCTTCTGCCAATAGTCCTGTGAGTGAGCCTGGCAGCAGATGCTCACCTAGCCAAACGTGAAGACCGCAGTCCCTGCCCCCAGCGTGATTTAGGAGACACTGAGACCGGATCCCCAGCGAAGCCCCCCTTGGATTCCTGACTTTCAGAAGCTGTGTGGAGTAGTGAATGTTTGTTGCTTTAAGCTCCAAAGGTTTGGGGCAATTTGCTTTGCAGCAACAAATAACGAATATATGTGTGGGCAAACACAAAACGTCAGCAAAGAGGGAAAAGGGGAAGTCCGTGAAATTGGGCGAAATACTCTTGAAGAAAAGTGTTTGGCTCATATTCTCCATAGAGTCGGAACCTATGCGTGGAGTTACTTTTATTTTCTTTCATAACACAGTTCAGTTTTCCTTTGACTGAAGGACAAACTCTGGTATTCCACTTAACTGAAGAATGATGTTAGTTACCCTTTATTAATTATCTATTAGGTGCTGGGCCATGAACTTACATCCTCCTCCACAAATAGGGGAATTGGAAGCTTAGGTTAGGTAATTTATCCCCAAGCAGTTAGTAAAAGGCAGAGCCAGATTTCCAACCAGGTTTGAAGCCCTAATTCTTTCCAACAACATCATGATGGCCTCCCTATTAGCGATTCTTAGAACTTTAAATAAAAATACTAATAATCCAAATGCTAAATACAGAAGCACTCACTGCACACTCATCCATTTAAGTTACGAAGTTAAATCACCTTCACGGTTCAGAACAGGCAATGCAGGTGAGATAGGCCTATCCTCGTGCCCCGAACCCCCACCCCCACCCCCACCCCTTGTGGTTGTTGCTTAATACATTTAATGAGGACATTAATTCCAACAGCGTTCCAACACTTGGGGATGCGGAATGAACTTTTTAAAAACGATTTTATTTATTTATTCATGGGAGACACAGAGAGAGGCAGAGACACAGGCAGAGGGAGCAGCAGGCTCCCTGCAAGGAGCCCCACTCGGGACTCGATCGCAGGACCCCGGCATCACGCCCTGAGCTCCAAGCAGATCGCTGAGCCACCCAGGCGTCCCTGGAAGGAAATTTTTCATCTCGTTTCCAAAAAGGCGCCAGGGCACCGACAGCTGGGGCGGAACCGGACGCTTTCAGCAGGGAGCGCAGAGCAGCGCGCAGCCCCTGCCGGCGTAGGCGGCCGGGGAGCCCGGGGGGCGGGGGGGGGGGGCGGGGGGGGCGGGGCGCCGGACCCGGAAGTTGCCTCTGCCCGGCGCAAAGATGGCGGCACCGGCGACGCCTGCCCGCCTGTCGCGTCCTCTTGTGACCAATGGCGCGGCGGCGCTCGGGCGACTCACTGGGGCGACCGATGCATGACGTTCTGATGCAACGTCCTAGTCGAGGAAGCCGCTGGTGCACGTTGCGGTGACAAGGCGGCAGAGTGTCGCGGACGATGTCCTTGGAGGCGACCGGGCCTACCGCGGGGATGGTACTCGGTGAGCGAGGCTCGGGGACCCCGGGCTGTGGGGGCGCGACGCGGGGCGGGAGCCGAGCTGCGGCCGGCCGCCTGGCCCCCGGGGAGGGGGGGTCCCGCGCTGGTTATGGGGAAACATTGGCGGGGGGAGGGGCAGGGGAGGGGGGGAAGAGAGGCGAGGGGCCCCTCGCTGGTTACGGGGAAACATTGGCGGGGGGAGGGGGGAGGGGAGGGGGGCCCCTCGCTGTGCGCCGCCGCCGGGTCCCCGTCCCCCGCCCGGGCTGCCGGCCGCGCCCGCCGCGACGTGACGTCAGAGTGTCCCCCAGACACGTCACCTCTTCCGAGCGGCCGTCCGCGGAGGACCCGCTCCCACACATGCTCGTGTCCACGGAGGCTTCCGGGGAGGCCGCCTGCTGCGGCGGGAAAGGGAGAAGGGGCCCCAGATTGATGTCACTGTTCACACTAGGCGCGAGGCCTTCTGCGGTTTGCCAGGCCCAGAGCTTCGTTTCCCTTATTTTTCTTAATTTTTATTTTTTAAAGATTTTATTTATTTATTCATGAGATGCACAGAGAGAGAGAGAGAGGCAGAGACACAGGCAGAGGGAGAAGCAGGCTCCATGCAGGGAGCCCGACGTGGGACTCCATCCTGGGTCTCCGGGGTCACGCCCTGGGCTGAAGGCAGGTGCTCAACCGCTGAGCCACCCGGGCTGCCCTTCCTTCTGATCTTTAAAGGAAATGAAGGGAACCCCTTGACCTACCTTCAATGGTTGGTGAATGTCTGCAGAATGTTTGCAGGTGGCTCAGCAGTTGAGCGCCTGCCGTCGGCCCAGGGCTGACCTCGGTCCCGGGATCGAGTTCCGCGTTGGGCTCCTGCGTGGAGCCTGCTTCTCCCTCTGCCTGTGTCTCTGCCTCTCTCTCTCTCTCTCTCTCTCTCTCTCTCTCTCTCTCTCTCTCTCTGTGTGTGTGTCTCATGAATAAATAAATAATATCTTTTTTTTAAAAAAAAAAGTAGAGATCAGAAAGAGCTGATGTTTATTTGGCATCAGCGCACTCTCACTGGGATATCTAGTTTGTATGTGTTATTTTATCTCGCCCTCAGTACCACCCTTCAAGACGGGTATAGTTTTTTCCCTCCCCCACTCATTTTGTACAGTAACTTAGACAGGTTAAGTGAATTCCCTAGGGTCAGCCTGGCTTTTAAGGTACAACGACATCCAAGATTGCAGTCTGGTCTGGCCAACTTCAGAGCCTTTATCAAGCAGATAGATATACAAGCAGTATCACAAATTAAAATCAAGGTTATCTTGAAAAGCTGAGTTTGTAACTACAGTATTTTTATGTGATACATGTCGCTCGATAGATGCCACTAAAATAGAGGTTGGGAAAGTAATTATGATATGATTTCTTTTGTACTGTGGTCATTTTTACTAATCAGATGTGTGTTCTATTCACAAAGATAAAGAGTTGGGGATCCCTGGGTGGCTCAGTGGTTTAGCACCTGCCTTTGGCCCAGGGCGCGATCCTGGAGACCTGGGATCGAGTCCCATGTCGGGCTCCCCACAGGGAGCCTGCTTCTCCCTCTGCCTGTGTCTCTGCCTCTCTCTCCGTGTCTCTCATGAATAAATAAATAAAACCTTTAAAAGAAAAATAAAAGATAAAGAGTGAATGAAGTAGTTGCAGTGTGAAGTGACTAATAATTACTGTCCAAACGAGTAACTTATTCTCCTTTTGTAAAACAGCAGAGCTGTATGTCTCGGATCGAGAGGGAAATGATGCTACAGGTGATGGAACCAAGGAGAAGCCTTTTAAAACAGGCCTAAAGGTAGTGTCTCATTAGGAGAATGATTACATGTGTTAGTGACTCGTGTCTATTATTATTTGGCTTGTCAGTAACTTTATTTCAAGGACTAGATTTTGAAGAGTATTTTCAGGAAAGCAAAAATGAGGAACGTATATAGCTATGTAGCTTTAAGAGTATTGGATGAACAAGTCTAAACTTAAATTCGAGCACTTTTAAAAGGTGTCATATTTCCTTTCTTACTATGCTGAGAGTCGATAGGCTAAACTCACTTGAGAATTTTAGATCCTGAGAAACAATAGTATATTAGTAAATTAGCATTCTGTGTTTAAGCTCCGGGCTCACAAGTTACAAGTGTCTGCTCTGGGAAATGGGTCCATTCTTACTGCACTGATCCAAATTAGGTCATTGAGTCTCAAGGCTCAGGTCAAGGCTCAGGATCACATCTGGATTCCAGTGCTAAATTCACTAAGAGGCCCCTTAGGAGTCCGTTTAGAAGAAATTTGGTCATGAACTTAGTGGGACTAGGGGAAGCTGGGTCTTCCCTTTTAATTTTTAGAAGGAAATCTTCCTCTCATTTCCAGTTGAGAACTGATAGCAGTGGTAGGTGAATGTTTGCAGAATGTCACTATTAGTAAAGGTGTGCCATTCTGACTTAGGGAATTACAGTTTGGCTTGAAACTTTAAATTTCAGTGATAAAAAAGGAGAGATCAATAGAGTGTGTCAGGAGCAAATTCCTAATGATTTATAAACATCTGTCCAAAGCCTAATTATTAAAAAGAAGAACTCTCTTAGATGTGTTTAAAAGATCCAGGTTCCCTCCTCTGCAGTGATCATTGAATTGGCATTAGTGTTAAAACAAGTGAAAGGTATTTTCCAGGTCCAGAAACTAGACCTTTAGTTTCTGTAAGCTTCAGATCCTACAACTGTTAGGGTTCTCGGCTGACTTAATCAAGTAATGCAAACTGTGTGGTATATGTGGCACAGCAGTACCTGCCATGTTCTCTGATTTAGGAAGAGAGGTATTCTAGATACAGGAATTTTTCAAATTAAATGATGCTTAGCCTTTTATGTTCTTAACCATTATTTTTGTTTCTGAAAGAGTTTCAGAAACAACTTCCCTGATTTCATAGTGAAGATTAACCATTTAGATGAGATCTGTAATTGGCTTCTACTGTTCCCACAGTCATTTAACATCTATTGCTTCTAGTGCTTGTCTTGGGAAACTGTATACAGTTGGCCCTTGAACAACACAGGATTAGAGGCGCTGACCCCTGCAAAGTCAAAAATCTGTGTATGGCTTCTGACTTCCTAATAACATACCAGTAACATAAGCAGTCAACACATATTCTGAATGTTGTATGTATTCTATGCTATATTTTTACAAAAAAGTTAATTAGAAAACAGCGAATGTTAAAAATTATAAGAAAGAGAAAATAACCTTTATAGCACTGTAATATATCCATGGGGAAAAAAAATCTGTGTATAAGTGGACCCACGCAGTTTAAACCCATGTTCAGGGATCAACTGTATTGTGTAGCTGCACTTGCTAGAATTGTTTGTGAAAAGACCTGAGGGCTTTTACTTTAAGCAAAATATTCTTAGTATGTCCAACCAGTCATTTTTTCAACATCCACTTTTGGCTCTTGGGGTCAGTATGTTTTTCTTCTTGCCTTTTGATTATGTTCTAGGTGGTTAAAGTTCCCTCATAATTGGGATGTTCTTTTGATTTCAAATACTGTACAATGTTAAATTTTCTGTTTCTCTCTTCCTACCCAAGGCTTTGATGACAGTGGGAAAAGAACCATTTCCCACCATTTATATAGATTCCCAGAAAGAAAATGAGGTAGGATGAGTCAAAACTCTACAGAATTATATTTTGTAAATAAATTTTCATCAGAACATAGTTTCTTGAAAAAAATTAAACACCTGTTTTTTCTCTAGAGGTGGGATGTTATTTCTAAATCACAGATGAAGAACATAAAAAAAATGTGGCATAGGGAACAAATGAAGAGTGAATCCCGGGAAAAGAAAGAGGTGAGCAATAACTTTGCCATTGTGGAATGTTTTTTAAGATAGAATACTAGAAACCACGTTAACACATTGCTTTATTGTTAAAATTAGGCAGAAGATAATTTGCGAAGAGAAAAGAACCTGGAAGAAGCAAAGAAGATTACCATTAAAAATGATCCAAGTCTCCCAGAGCCAAAATGTGTGAGTGTGATACTACATACTGCGCCAGATATCGCAGACGTGCCCCGTTGGACTGTCAGTTCTGTATTTGAGGGCCGTGCCGTGTGGCTTGCTCCTTTGCACTGTTCTCCCTGCCTTTTCTTTTAGAAGGGATAGAGACAAATAACATTTTAGAGTTATGAGGCTGGTTCTTTTAAGATTTTATTTATTTATTCATGAGAGACCAGAGAGAGTGGCAGAGAAATAGGCAGAGGGAGCAGCAGGCTCCATGCAGGAAGCCTGATGTGGGACTCGATCCCAGGACTCCAGGACCAGGCCCTGGGCTGAAGGCGGGCGCTCAACTGCTGAGCCACCCGGGCGTCCCATGAGGCTAGTTCCGTCAGGGGTTTATTTTATTAAAAAGTTTAATAATGAGGTGTTGAGTGATTCCTGTCCTGCCTAAAAGTTAAGTGTCCTCCCTCTTTACCTGTCCATTTACTTACCGTAAAATGAAGAGGTCAAAATCCATGATTTTCATGATTTTTTAAAAATAGATAAAGTATTTTGTGGCTCTGTGAATTGGATTCCACTGTATTTTTTCTAGAACAGATGCTGGGCTGTGAGTGGACATGCTTAGTTGTTTTGTTTTGTTTAAGATTTTATTTATTTGAGAGAGAAAGAGAACACGAGCTGGGGAGGAGGGGCAGAAGGAGAGGGAGAAACAGACTCCTCGCTGAGCAGGGAGCCCACTGCAGGTCTCGATCCCAGGACCCTAGGATCATGATCTGAGCCAAAGGCAGACACCTAACCTACTGAGCCACCCAGGTGCCCCATGCTTAGATTTCAAATAGTTCTTACTACTGATATATTGTCATCTTTTTCCTGTGTCCTTAGTGATGAAGTTGTCTTGGCTGCCTTCACCCTCCCCGTCCTGTACTCCTCTCCCATGTCCTTACTCCTCCAATCCAATAGCTAGCCTTGGTTAGCTTCTACCATATGGTGTCGGGAGGGACTGTGAGGGCCGAAGGGCTCTGAGCAGAATCGTGTTTTTGCTATTATGAATTTGTTTATTCATTGATTTTTATATAGCAGTATCTGAAATTCCAGATGGTTCTCAGTATTAGTTTTGCACTAAGAGAAAGAAGACTTGTTTGGTTTTTTTAACCCCTCCAATATGGTAAACCTTTGTAGAAGACTGCAGTTTTGCATCATTTGTAAATTTTTTTTTCATTTGTAAATTTTTAACACTTAACTGCCATCCATCTAGTATTAGTGGAGAAGTTGGTATGTGATAAATTACGTGATTGGTCACATGTTTTCATTTCAATGATTTCAATTTCACAGGTGAAGATTCATGCACTAGAAGAATACAGAGGCCAAAGAGTAAAGGTGTTTGGCTGGGTCCACAGGCTGCGTAGGCAAGGTAAATGGTATAGCTTTTCTTTTCTCTCTCTCATTTTAAACATTCCTGGGCTAGATGAAGGACATAAAAACATTTACTTGGCTGGGGAATATTTTGGTTTGGGATGCTAGTTTTTAAAAGAAGATAGTGGATTATATCCTAAATTTGTTCTTACATGACTATTACAGGTTTAAAAATTATTTAAATATTTAACTGTAAACAACCACAGAAATCAGAAGTATCCAGTAAATATTTGTCTAGTTGAATTTAATTATTTAATGAAAAGCAGGGGATGTATTACAGGAAGTTCAGAGTCAAATCTGATTTATTTATGGCAGTGGTGTTGGCTTTTATAATTAGTGTGTTTGTATTCTGCTTCTCTCAGTCCTGACTTTTTGCTTTCTCTTACTATTTTTATTACCTGTATTTTATTTTTTATTTTCTTATTTTTTTATTTTTTAAATTTTTTATTACCTGTATTTTATTGTAAGTAGTTATCACATCCTTCATAAAAAGAGATGGGGCATAAATAAAAAGTGATTCTCTGCAGCAATATTTATGCGTCTCCCACTGAGCTCACAGTACTATGCTAGGCATTGCAGAGGATTCAGTGGTGGATGAGATGTAATCCCCCGTCTCATGTTAATAATGGTTTTGCTTCCCCATTATCATATGGACCATGAAGCTCACACAGGATTTGGAAGTATCTACAGATACTGAGTAGTAATGTTTCTGATGGTCACTCGAGAGGAAGGGGTCACTCAGGGAGGTTTGAACTCTTAACATCTAACTGTGGAGTTACCTGTTACAAGATTAAATTATGAGAAAGTACTGTAAGTGCCTTGAGAACAGTCAGGCTAAATTTTTCTTTCTCATTTTTAGGAAAGAATTTAATGTTTCTGGTGTTGCGGGATGGTACAGGCTATCTTCAGTGTGTCTTGTCAGATGATTTGGTAAATATTTTTTCTTACCTGTAGCTGAAAGTCCCCCCCCCCCCCCAGTAAGTTCCTTTATTGTTAGTTTTGGGAACTTTAGGATCTGTATATATACTTTAAACTGTTACTATAGAAAATTTCCAACACGTAAAAAATGGAATGGTGCAAGTTGACCCTTGAGCAACATGGGCTTGAGCTACATGGGTCTGCTTGTGTGGGGATTGTTTTTACAGTACTGTAAGTGAATTCTGTCTTTGTTGTGGCTTTCTTAATAACATTTGCTTTTCTCTAGCTTACTTTAAGAATATAGTATAATACACATAATGTATGAAATATATGTTAACTAGGCTATTAAGTTGTGGGAGACTCAAGTTATACATGGATTTTAGATGGTCATCCCTAATCCCCAAATTATTCAATATAAAGAAACCTTGTGTGCTCATCACGCAGGTTCGGTGAGGTCTTAGTCAGTTTTAGCTGCTATAATAAAGTACCATAGACTGGGTGGCTTGTAAACAACAGAACGTTTATCTTTCATGGTTCTCCAGGCCAGAAGTCGAGCGCAGGGTGTCCGCATGGTCATGTTCTGGTGAGGGTCCTCTTCCAGGCTGCACACTGCCAGCTTCCTAGAGCATATTCCCGTGGCAGAGGGCAGAGAGGGGGAACAACCCCTCGTACCTCTTATTTAAAGGCACTAATCCCACCACCTCATCTCATCCTAATCACCTCTCCAGGGGCCCACTTCCTCATATGGGCACAGTGGGGCATAGGATTTCAACAGAAGGATTTTGAAGGGATAAAAACATCAAGTCCCTAACAAGTAACAGCTGATGTACTGGCCAATTCTGTTTTACTGCTCACTGCTTTGACCCTCTAGACATCATATCATCTCGTATAAATATACTTACATATGCATCTCCAAGAAAAAATAGCTTTAATATAACCATGCTAATGTGAATCACACCCTCCGCAGATGAAGACAACTCCTCCAAGTATCCAGTCAGATTCTCCCGCTTTATTCATCATGTCTTTTTACAGTTGTTTGGTTTGAATGAGAACCCAAACCAGATCTGCATTATGGCATTGAGCTGATATGTCTTTTTTCCACTCGCTCCCACCTCCCCCCCATAGCAATTTGTTTGAAAAAACCTAGTTGGTTGTCCTTTGGGACTCCTCCATTCCAGGTTACAAACAAAGAATAGCTACTTCCTGGGGATCCCGGGGTGGCTCAGCGGTTTGGCGCCTGCCTTCAGCCCGGGGCATGATCCTGAGGACCCAGGATCAAGTCCCGCATCGGGCTCCCTGCGTGGAGCCTGCTTCTCCCTCTGCCTGTGTCTCTGCCTCTCTCTCTCTCTCTCTCTCTCTCGCTCTGCCTCTCATGAATGGATGAATAAAATCTTAAAAAAAAAAAAAAGAATAGCTACTTCCGTGGTTGCATGCTGAGGGGTCATCTAACACGTTCCTCTATCCTCTGTATTTCTTATAAGCTTATCAAATTCAGGTTTGGGGTTTTTTTTGTTTGTTTGTTTTTTATTTTTTTTTATTTTTTTTTTTAATTTTTTATTTTATTTATGATAGTCACACAGAGAGAGAGAGAGGCAGAGACACAGGCAGAGGGAGAAGCAGGCTCCATGCACCGGGAGCCCGACGTGGGATTCAATCCCGGGTCTCCAGGATCGCGCCCTGGGCCAAAGGCAGGCGCCAAACCGCTGCGCCACCCAGGGATCCCTGTTTGTTTTTTAATTTAGTTTGGTTTGGTTTGATTTTTTTGGCACAGCTACTTCCTGGGCAAAGCTATGTACTTCTCATTGCCTCACATCAAGGCCACATAATGTTCTCTTGTCTTTTTTTTTTTTTAATAAATTAATTTTTATTGGTGTTCAATTTACCAACATACAGAATAACACCCAGTGCTCATCCCGTCAAGTGTCCCCCTCAGTGCCCGTCACCCATTCACCCCCACCCCCCGCCCTCCTCCCCCTCCACCACCCCTAGTTCGTTTCCCAGAGTTAGGAGTCTTTATGTTCTGTCTCCCTTTCTGATATTTCCCACACATTTCTTCTCCCTTCCCCTATATTCCCTTTCACTATTATTTATGTTCCCCAAATGAATGAGACCATACAATGTTTGTTCTTCTCCAATTGACTTACTTCACTCAGCATAATACCCTCCAGTTCCATCCACGTTGAAGCAAATGGTGGGTATTTGTCGTTTCTAATGGCTGAGTAGTATTCCATTGTATACATAAACCACATCTTCTTTATCCATTCATCTTTCGATGGACACCAAGGCTCCTTCCACAGTTTGGCTATTATGGACATGGCTGCTAGAAACTCTTGTCTTTTTCTTATGATTTTTTGATAGTCGGTTAAAGTGCCGATAAGTGGTCCCTCCATTATAAAGTTACTCATGACTTTAATCCTAATGATTTTAGCAAGTGTTGAGGATCATAGTCTAGGTGGATGGTTTATTATTTTAACTGTCTGAATTTTTTTTTAACCGTCTGAATTTTATTTTATTTTTTAAATATTTTATTTATTTATTCATGAGAGACATAGAGAGAAGCAGAGACACAGGCAGAGGGAGAAGCAGGCTCCATGCAGGGAGCCCGACGTGGGACTCTATCCCAGGTCTCCAGGATCAGGCCCCTGGGATGAAGGTGGCGCTAAACCACTGAACCACTCAGGCTACCCTAACCGTCTGAATTTTATTTTATTTTTATTTTTTTAAAGATTTTTATTCATTTATTCACGAGAGACACAGACAGACAGACAGACGGAGAAGTAGGCTCCATGCAGGGAGCCCGACATGGGACTTGATCCCAGGTCTCCAGGATCAGGCCCTGGGTTGAAGGTGGTGCTAAACCGCTGAGCCACCCAGGCTGCCCAGCTGTCTAAATTTTAAAATAAAATGAGCTGCTCAGATATTTTTAAGAGATGTGGGCTACTGTAATTTTTGCATATGTATTTACGTAAAATATCTGTTTACATACATATTTTTCTGTTGATGAATCCTTCTTCCACAAAAATAGCTATTCTTTATTAATACTAAAAAATTGATGGCTATCTTGTTTTACTAGTTTTATACCAGGGAACTTACATGTAAGTAATCCACTTAGCTTTTTGTACAGCAGAACATACATTTTTAATGTAAATGTAAGTAAATCTGAACTTTAATCTTTTTATAGTGTCAGTGTTACAATGGAGTCGTCTTAGCCACTGAGAGCAGTGTTGCAGTGTATGGGACTCTAAATTTGACCCCAAAGGGCAAGCAGGTAAGTAGGTTGAATTTCTTACTGGGTAAATGTTTCTTTGTTCTCCAGGGTTTTTATTTAAACTTCTGGTATTTGGCAAATTAATACACAGATATGATATAATTGCTAAATTTAGTATGCCTTTTCCAGTGGAAAAAATGTACACTGTACAACTCATATGATACGACAAATTCAGAGATTTCCAACCTTATGGAATTCCTCAAGTAATCTTCATGGACCATAGTATAGCCACTTTGCTGTGAATGCATGAATCATTTTTCAGCCAGTAAATTGAAGTAAAACAATCTATCCAAAAAATTTCAGGAGAGAAGTGTAATCTAAATCTGAAATTTTCTGAATAGAATTTGAAAGTCTCTTTTAGAAAAAGGTAAATATAATTCTGATATTCAGAGAGCTGTTTCTTTTCTAGCCAACAGTTACTTGTTGGTAATTACTGTTCAAATAATTACTGTGGTTATATTTGTTGGCTGGGAAAGAAAAACAAATGTGACATATTAACCACCAGAGGGAGCCCTTAGAGTCTTCCTAATGGACTAGAAATACCAACATTGGAGGGTATCCCAGAATTCATGGAAAGGAACCTACATTAAGTGTGAATATCTGATTCAAGTTCACGGAAGTAATGTGATTTGCAAAATTTAGTTGTCACGATTTGTTACTTGCTATCCAGGGTTTGGCACCAAGATAATTGTATATTCTGTGCTGTGTAGCCTCTAAAATGAATTGCTTTAATGGAATTACTGGGAGAATTTGAATTTCTCTCATATATCTGTTCCAAAGAGAAACAACTTTCAGTAAAACCTTGCATTTAAGGATTTTCAGTGTCAATAAAATGTCATTTTAAATTATCAGGCAAAGACTAGGAAGATACATGGAATGATAACCGCGGTTAGTAGTTACTCCAAATTGTGAGATTATCATTTATTTTCTAGTCTGTGCTTTTCTTTGGTTTAAAAATTTGTGTGCATTTACTCTGAAAGGAAGATTAAATACCAAATCGGATTTTTGGGGCTTAGTGTTTCGAAGGGTAGGCTAATAATGGTGAAGTCTAAAAATAACTTCCCAACAAGTTTGACATAAATTAGAATCCCCAGTAATGTTAGTTTTTTTGTCTCCTCCTTTCTCCCTGCTGCCTTCTCCCCCCTTGTAAAATGTAGGCCCCCGGGGGCCATGAGCTGAGCTGTGACTTCTGGGAACTGATTGGGCTCGCCCCTGCTGGAGGAGCTGATAACTTGATTAACGAGGAGTCCGACGTGGATGTCCAGCTCAACAACCGACACATGATGATCCGGGGAGAAAACATGTCCAAGATCCTGAAAGCACGTTCTGTGGTCACCCGGTGCTTTAGAGATCACTTCTTTGATAGGGGGTACTATGAAGTAAGTGTGTATCTGTCATCATCTGCAAACAGTTGATACCTTCTGGCATTTTTAAACTGGAATAGTGGCCCTCACAATTGGCCTTTGTTTACTCCTCCTCTGCATTTGAACAGGTTACTCCTCCAACGTTAGTGCAAACACAAGTAGAAGGAGGTGCTACACTCTTCAAGCTTGACTATTTTGGGGAAGAGGCATTTTTGACTCAGTCCTCGCAGCTGTACCTGGAGACCTGCATTCCAGCTCTGGGAGATGTGTTTTGTATCGCACAGTCATACAGGGCAGAACAATCTAGAACACGAAGGCACCTGGCTGAGTATGGAATTGTCTTCTTATTTTTATTAAAAAAAAATATTTTTTAAGAAAATATGCTTAGAGAAGCAATCTTTATGTAGACAGATGATGACTACATTAAAAAAAAAAAAACAACTTGGTATACTAAGAAGGCATGTAGAGGGCAGTTGAACAAATTAATGGAGGCCGTGTATGAAGTCTTGCTTCCTAGGGAGTAATGGTCTCTTCTTTCACTTGCCTTGATCCTTCATGTGTTAAGGAATAAACAAGAAATCACTATTCAAGAGGGAAAGGTAGGGGCTGTAAAACTAATTTGCTGACTTGGGAGTTGGTTGGCGGCGCTGCAATTTTACATTTCTGGGCAGTTTCACAATGTTAAAATCCTTGCTTGAGAGAAACTTGGTGGAAAAGAAGAGTGCCTCCCAGCTAGTGTCCTGTTCTTCAGATACACTCATGTGGAAGCAGAGTGTCCTTTCCTGACCTTTGAGGAGCTTCTGAACCGATTGGAGGACTTGGTTTGTGATGTGGTGGATAGAGTCTTGAAATCACCTGCAGGAAGCATAGTGCGTGACCTCAACCCGGTAGGTGTACTGTTTTATGGAAATGCAAAATCATGATTTTTTTGGAAGGAAATGATGTCCTCACCCTCAATTTTTGTAGATTTAATAGCTTGACAAGTTTTGAAATAAGGAACTAATATATATATGTGCATATATATGTATGTATGTGTGTACATACACATTTTTATTTTTTAAATAAAATTGATATATAGTAGTATGTTTCAGGTATACAGCATAATGATTTGATGATTGTATATATTATGAGATGATTATCATAATAAGTCTAGTTAACATCCATTACTAGGGACGCCTGGGTGGCTCAGCAGTTGACCATCTGCCTTTGGCTCAGGGCGTGATCCTGGGGTCCTGGGATTGAGTCCCACATCGGGCTCCTGCAGGGAGCCTGCTTCTCCCTCTGCCTGTGTCTCTGCCTCTCTCTGTCTCTTATGAATAAATAAATAAAATCTTTAAAAAAAAAAAAATCCGTGCTTGCTTCAGCAGCACATATACTAAAAAAAAAAAAAAAAAAAAAATCCATTGCCCGACATTGATATATTTATTCTTTCTTAAATAACCTCCTAAGATCTACCATCTTAGCAGCTTTCAAATTCTTAAATAGAGTATTGTTAGCTGTAGTCACCTTGCTGCACATTATATTCCTTACGACTGACTGATTTTATAACTGGAAGTTTGTATCTTTTGACCACCTTCACTCATTTTTAAGAGTAAAAATTTGACACCAGTCATTGCCAATAGTTTTATATTTTAATTTACATAGGAAGAGGTCATGTATACTTTCCATTTTTAGGAATGTCCTGTTTGTGTTCTAGACTGAAATAACATTTTATTTATTTTTTTTTGAAATAACATTTTATAGTAATGACGAATAGTTTTCCTTAAAATGGAAATTTTAGTGTTACAGTTTCTTTATATACATTTTTTTCTTTCTATTGTAGAACTTCAAGCCTCCCAAACGACCTTTTAAGCGGATGAACTATTCAGATGCTATTGTGTGGCTGAAAGAACACAATATAAAGAAAGAAGATGGAACCTTCTATGAATTTGGAGAGGTATGCATTGCTTGTTGTTTCCAGGGTAGCATTGCGCTTATTAAGTGGGTTGCTACTTTGGTTAATGAACTAGTAATGTGGGAGGAAGCTGCTTATTGTCAAATAAATGGTTACATCAGAACCTCCTCCTTGGGGTTGTCTGAGGATTCACTGAGTCAATAGATGTAGTCAGCCTCAGAACAGTACGTTTCTGTAGTGTTCGGTAAATATTAGCTCTGTGTTAGCCTTCACAGCTCGTCTTTTACCTCTTTCTTCTTCCACGATCAATCCATGCTCTTGACTTACTCTAGTGGCAATTCTCTAGGCTGGCAGGATGCTTCAGAAAGCTGTACATTTGAAAATTCTATGCAGAATGTTGATGTGTATATATTCATTTTATTGGTCTGCAGAAAATACCTGGTTCTTTCAAAAAGGATGCTTCCCCCCAAAGGAGTGTATTAAAACTCCTTCACATGGAGAAGAGTCAAAGAATAAAATAGCTATTGGTTAAAATGCAAAACTTAGAGAGAAGACCTTGCTGGGGAAGGTGGTCTCGTGTCCCAGATACAGTGAGCAGATATATCTGGAAGTGTGGGTTGTTAGCACTTTCAAGCCCTCTTCTCTGTGCATTAACCATTTCTTACATAGTATTTGCAAATCCATTTTATAGGTAAAATAGGAGCAACTGCTGCTAACTATAGTTTTTATTTCTAGAAGGAATTTACAGAGAGAACAAACAGTATATTAGGCCTATATAAATTATTCTGACCATCTCATAAATTCATTTGGTGGTGTAAAATAACACAATTTTGTATTAAAAATTTAAGAATTGTCATTACCTAAAATTTGGCAAAGTAGTGTGATGGAGCAGAAGGAGCACAATCTTCAGAGTAAGAAGCCCCCCCGGGCAGCTTAGCTCCCACCTGTGTCCTTACTGCTGAATAATGGAAGGCCAGTGACCCCTCCTTCTGCTTCCTTATCTCCACCTTGGAGGTAACGTCGGCTTTGCAAAGTTGTGAGGACCCAAAGCTAAATAAATTCTTAGCAGGGTCCACCATTCAGGAAGCCCTGGATGCAGGTCCACATACACTGTGTGCTGATGTCATTGCATGCACGTGTGAATACCAGAGTAGATAAATGGTCTTCTGACTTTTTGGAATGTGTGGTAAGACTTTTTCTGCCAGTTAGATCTTACTCTAGTAGGTGAAGCAGATAAAAGCTAAGAGACTAGAACTATCCCGTTCATCTCCCATTTCCTTCCTTTGCTTGAGAGAGCACAGTCCTCTGGGGACTGGGGCTTGATGACAGCTGTGCCACATGATTGCTAAGCTCTATTTTGGTTCCTCGATTAAACAAATCAATGAGTCTTGTCAACTTCTCTCAATCAGTTTGTACTGGGACAACATTTTCAGTTTTTAGTTGAATGTATGTGTGGTTTACTGAAGGATGTTTTGAGAGAGAAGCAGAATAACTTGGTTCATCATCATCTAACATTTCTTAGCTAAGTATTCCAGGGGTAGTTACACTTAACAAATTGCACACTGGTTATTTGTCTTATGAATCTGTCTTACTATCATTGAAGCCATATAGATTTACTCTAACAAGAAAGAAGTACAGATAACAGGAGAGTTTAAAGATTGGCGTTATTAATAACATATTCTGTGCATAGATCAGTGATGTTCTGGAGCATTCACTGATTATCTTATGCCTTATGGGACCAAGTGGACCATGCTTGCTTCAGAGCTAGATAAAACTGGCCACTGAAAAAAAATAGCTACGCAGTATCTAGCCCTGGTGCTAATGGCTTGAGTGGTTTTTTGGGGGGGAGGGGGTTTCATTCCTTCAGCAGCACGGCCCTGAGATCTACTGTAGAAGGAAGTAGATCTTTTTGCCCTTGGTTTAATTAATAACTGCTTGTGAGTTTTAAAAATATCTTTATTGTTTTTGGAAGAAATTGTTACTTCCACCCATATGTATGGGTTGTGGATGGGTGTGTATTCTCTGCTTTGTTACATTAATAAGATGAGGGGCTGCTAGGGGTGAGAGCTGCTTCTGTCTTGTTGCCTTCCAGTTGTAAATGTTAATGAAGTCTTGTTTAACCTCAGGACATCCCAGAAGCTCCTGAGAGACTGATGACGGACTCCATTAATGAGCCCATCTTGCTCTGTCGATTTCCTGTAGAGATCAAGTCCTTCTATATGCAGCGATGTCCCGAGGATTCCCGCCTTACAGAATCTGTCAGTTTGTGATTCAAATAGTATCAGTAATTTTGCTTTCAAAGGGGGTGGGGGCTGCCAGTGGAGTAAGATAAAGCTCACAGCAACTATTTCATTATACATCTAGAACAGCAGTATTTAAAGAAGTGGCTTTTGTCTTTTGATTGGACTTACTTTAATACTCTGTTAAATAACAAGATTTGAATATTTGAATATTATATAACCAACCATAGTGCTCCTTTAGCTAAGAGTTTAATTGTGATTTTCCTTGAAACTAGGGCTGTGCCATGCCTGGTAGCCTGGTAGTAACTGCATTTTATTTACTTGTTTTTAAAGGTTGACGTGTTGATGCCCAATGTTGGTGAGATTGTGGGAGGATCAATGCGTATCTGGGATAGTGAGGAAATACTGGCAGGTTATAAAAGGGAAGGAATTGACCCCACTCCCTATTACTGGTACACAGATCAGGTAAAAATTGTTTTGTTTTTTTAACACTCTTTAAAATGTTTTCATTATAATCTGTATAAATTAGAATTTTTAAAAGAGAGAATTCAGTGCGGGACTTTGGAGTTTGAATGAGCTGTATATTCAGTTTCATGGTTATAATGTGGCATGTGACTATTGCTGGTTTTGTCTTTATCTTAATAACATGTTAACTTCATTTGAAAAGTACTTAGCTGCTGGTGTTGCTCAATGCTACTGAGTTTTTAAAAATTTGCTGTTAAGGGATGCCTGGGTGGCTCAGGGATTGAGCATCTGCCTTTGGCTCAGGTCCTGATCCTGGGGTCCTGGGATCAAGTCCCGCATCAGGCTCCCCACAGGGAGTCTGCTTTTCCCTCTGCGTGTGTCTCTGCCCCTCTCTGTGTCACTCATGAATAAATAAGTAAAATCTTTAAAAAAAAATTATTAGATCTTACCAATATCTAGTGCTATTTTGCATTTTCCTCTGATAGAGACATTGACTTCATTCCAGGGTGACACCTATTCCCTGGTTTATTTTTCATATAAAATCATTTCAACATATGTGGTCCATGAAAGCATATCGATTTTTTTTTTCAAGATTTTTATTTATTTATTTGCTAGCACGAGCAGGGGGACAGGTAGAGGGAGAAGCAGGCCCCTGGCTGAGCAGAGAGCCTGCTGAGGGGCCAATCTCAGGACCTGAGAATTACAACCTGAGCTGAAGGCAGACACTCAACCAACTGAGCCACCCAGACACCCCACATAATAGATTTCTTTAAAAAAATATTTTTTTATTTCAGTCAGGACGAGAGCAAGAAAGAGAGAGAAAGAGAATGAGTCGTTGAGGGGGGCTGGTGCAGAGCGAAAAGCAGACTCCCTGCTGGGCAGGGAGCCTGACATGGGGCTGGATCCCAGGACCCTGGGATTATGATGTGAGCCTAAGGCAGACATTTAGCCTACTGAGGCACCCAGGTGCCCCTGAAAACATATAGATTAAGGGTTGAGTTCTTAACCACAATAAACTAACTCATTTCACAGTAGAAAATTTTAAATATTTTAGACAAAATTTTAAACATCTATTCTTCTTTCTCTTTTTTTTTTTTTTAAACAGAGAAAATATGGCACATGTCCTCATGGAGGATATGGCTTGGGCTTGGAACGATTCTTGACCTGGATTCTGAATAGGTATCACATCCGGGACGTATGCTTATACCCAAGATTTGTCCAGCGTTGCAAGCCATAACTGATTCCTCCAGAAGCATTAAGGGAAGAAGATAGTTTATGAAAGGAACAGACTGCCTCTTAAGAAACAAAAAACGAAAGCCAAAATCTTCCCTTTTTTATTCCACTGCTGTATGTATATCCATCTCTTTTTTTCCCACAAAAAGCAGTCAAAATCATGTGACTATCAGATGACATCGGTGTTCTCATTTTAAGAAACACTATCCATCACAAAGCTTGGGGGAAATATGTACTTGCCATGTTACACTACAGTTGTAAGTCCATATCATCCTTTCATCCAATTATGGGATTTAATTTTTGCCTCATATATAATTAAACAGATTTTAATTATGGCTTAAGACATTCCAGTAACTTAATCTTTCCGTCCTGTTAAGTGTAACTGGAATTCTTTATATGATTTTGTTGTATGAGTGAGTTAGAACAAAGATCTTGAGGAAAAATTGATAATGTGTAAACATCTGCTGATATTAGAACACTATAATTCATTGATACTGGAATCAAAGACAGTTTTGCATTGGTTATTAATCTTTTCTAATCTGTAGAGCTGCTTATAGTTCTAAAACATACAAATTGATGTGGAGGAAGCTGTAAAAAATGAGAATTTTGTGTTAAACAATTTGAAATAACAGCAAATTCTTTTTGTTGTTCCTTGCTTTAGTTAAAGAGGCGGAGTGATCTTCTTGCTTTCCTGATAGTGTCTAAGTAATTAAGAATAAATAAGTTCCAAAAGAATTTGCAGCTGGAATCTTAATGACAACTGTATGTGGCCGTTTGAGTCTCCCCACACTGTGACTCTAGATCTAATCTGTGCTACCATATTAACTCCTAGCAGGAATGGCTTCATTTCAGATTTGGTACATTTCTCTCCCCAAATGCATGTCATGTGTTCTCAATAGGCTGTATTCCCAGCAATCAATAAATGGACACACATGAAAACTATTTGCTGGCTTTAATTTTTCTAAAGCTGAACATCTCAGTGTTACGTTGGTTCATGCGTTTTGCAGTTTTTAAATCTTTTCCTTTTTCATGATGTAATATGCAAAGTTAGATATTACTGAATTTAGCAGGTATTACTAAAAACACATGGTAATGGAAAGGAATAATTTTTTTAAAATTAGGTGTGGGTTCTAGTCACATCTTGTAACCTTTTATGTGATTTTTGGACACATTAAATTATATCCTATTTTTCAATTAAGTGAAATGACCAATGGAAATGGGGCATTTATAGCATATTTGGTCTGTATCTTTAAATAAAGTTACTTGTAAGGGGACGTGTGGGTGGCTCAGTGGTTGAGCATCTGCCTTTGGCTCAGGGCGTGATCCCGGGGTCCCAGGATTGAGTCCCACATCGGGCTCCCTGTGGGAAGCCTGCTTCTCCCTCTGCCTGTGTCTCTGCCTCTTTCTCTGTCTCTCACAAATAAATAAAATCTAAAAAACAAAAAACTTGTAATACTGTGAATGAGCTCTAATTGGATTCCTCTAGCCAGTTCGTGTGATCAGAATTTAAGGAAGAGATGAGACTCAATTAGCCAAAATTTTAATTGTGTAAATGAATCAAAAGTTGTAAATATGGAGGGAGAGCTGTGGAATTAGGTGGGGATGAGAGCATCTGGGTGGTGGTGACATGATGCTGGGAATGTCTTTCCCCCTTGACTGTGTAGTTGCTGGTCACAGCCCTGTCCTGTGGCCCTGCGTGTGTCCAGCCACAGATACCCCGGTTCCGAGTTCCTGCTCCTATGGAACTTTCCCCTCACAGCTCTTTCCTTTTTTTTTTTTTTTTTTTAAAGATTTTATTTATTTACTCAGAGACACAGAGAA
The DNA here is from genome assembly GCF_905146905.1 of Nyctereutes procyonoides. Classification (NCBI taxonomy): domain Eukaryota; kingdom Metazoa; phylum Chordata; class Mammalia; order Carnivora; family Canidae; genus Nyctereutes; species Nyctereutes procyonoides. Next base: position 17,999,790 of record NW_026575082.1, read on the forward strand.
TGAGAGGCCGAAAAAAAAAAAAAAAAAAAAAAAAGAATGAGAGGCCGAGACACAGGCAGAGGGAGAAGCAGGCTTCACCCAGAGAGCCTGACGTGGGACTCGATCCAGGATCAGGCCCTGGGCTGCAGGTGGCGCTAAACCGCTGCACCACCAGGGCTGCCCCACAGCCCTTTCCTGATGTGGCTCTTTAAAGTTGATTCTCACGCCAAAATTCCCTTTACCTTTGCTACTCATATAGCCGATCTGCTGGACGTTTTGGAGACGCACGGGAGGCTAATACTTCAGCAAATTGAATGACTTGGGTATTAACTCCCTCTTCCTAAGGGTCCTGCCACCGCTTCCAGCCACCCAGGCTTTCACCTTGTACTCAGCCCTGCCGCCTCCCCTGCTCCCCCGCCTTCCCCACCTGCTTGTCTCTAGCATTTCCTAATAATTTCTTCTTTAGTGTATAGAGCAGTTCAACTCTATCAAAACCAACCTTCCAACACATTGGAATCACTTGGGGACCTTAAAATACTACCGTCTGGGTCTTTTCCCGGGCCAATTTGAATCCACTTTTCAGGGACGGGCTCATGATGTTTTTTTAGAAGCTCCCCCCAGGAGGCTTTTGCAGAGCTAGGTTGACCATCACTGAGTAGCTCCCTGCTACTTCTAAACTCAACCTTAAGCCTCTCTTATTATCACTGCAGGTCCTCATTTATTTCCCATTAATCTCTGTCGTTGAAACGGGAAACTTTGGGCAAGGTGAAGCCTGTTCAATATCGACCAAGGGCTACAAAACCCCCATGTGTTTCCTTCCATTTAGCTTTCAAGGCATATTGAGAAGTTCTCGAAGTTACAACAGCTGCCACTAATGCAGGAGTGCTTTGTGTCAGGCCATGCCCTATCCTGTGCTTTAATCCTCATGATAACCTGGGATGATCTCTGTTGGCCCTGTTGACCTTGACATAATGGCTGAGAAAGGTCAAGAAGCAGGCCCAAATGGGGCTCCTGAGTAGCTCGGTTGGTTAACTATCTGGCTCTTGATTTTGACTCAGGTCACCATCTCAGAGTCTTGAGATCGAGTCTACATTGGGCTTGGTGTCGGAGAGTCTCCCTCTGCTCCCCCCCACCCTGCCCCTCGCCCCCAAGAAAGGTGCCCAAAGCTGCACAGTTAGTGGTGGAATAAAGTTTTCAACTCTAAATCTTGAACTACTTTAAACTTAGAATCAGTATATTTCATTCAGCCCTTCTAGGGAAAAAAAGGATGTCACAATGTGCAAATACTGTAATTGTATTTGGTCATCGCTGATGAATTAAATGATTTGGTTTCTTTCTTTAAAAAAAAAAATATTCATGAGAGACACACAGAGAGACAGAGGTGGGGGTGGGGTGGGGAGCAGGCTCCCTGCGGGAAACCCCATGCAGGACTCAATCCCAGGACTTCGAGATCAGGACCTGAGCCAAAGGCAGACGCTCAACCACTGAGCCACCCAGGTGCCCTGACCCCTGTTTTTTTCTTGCTATTTTTTGGGAGTTTTCCTCAACTTTTCCCCCCAATCCTTCACTTTTTCATCTCTTAGCAGATAAAGGGGAAATTTTTTTTTTTTAAATTTTTATTTTGGGCTCAGAAAGTTCCGCTCCCTGCATGGTGCCTGCTTCTCCCTCTGCCTGTGTCTCTGCCTCTCTCTCTCTCTACCTGTGTCTCTATAAATAAATAAATAAAATCTTAAAAAAAAAAAAATAAAAGTTTAAAAAAAAAAAAAGAAAGTTCCATCTTTATGATCTCTTATCCAGCTTTTCTTCCTGCATCTTCCCTGATTCCTTCACGTTGTCTTCTACGTGACTGGGTGTGTGTTTCTCCTGTTAGAGGCTTTCCTCAGTTGGCGGGTAGAGTTTAGTTACCTGCCGCCTATGTGAGTGGGAGATGTGCACCTGCTTTGCCCTGCACCTGATGCGTTGGGCCCAGAGCCCTGTGTGGCCTCCCAGCACCCTCGCCTCCAGCCAGCCACTGGTGCACAGGGGGCATCAGAATTGGAGGGCAGGGAGGTCCGAGGGTCTCAAAGCCAGGGCGGTTAGGTCAGGGTTGAGGGGTCACAGTGAGAATTGAGCCCAGATAAAGATGCAGGGAATACACTTTTTTTTTTTTTTTTTTTTTTTTTTTTTAGGATTTTTACTTATTTGAGAGAGAAAGCTAGTGAGAGAGAGCATGAGCTGGGAAGGGGGTTAGGGAGGAGCAGACTCCTTGCTGAGCAGAGCCCAACTCGGGGCTCTATCCCAGAAATCTGGGATTATGACCTGGGCAGAAGGCAGATGCTTAACCGACTGAGCCACCCAGGCGCCCCAGGGAAGGCACTTTTTAAAAAGTTGCATTAAAATATTAACACTCATACAGGAAAGGGCATACATCATAAGCATGCAATTCCATGAATTTCCACAAAGTGAATGCATCCTGTACTCAGCTCCTAGAATGCCTATCCCCGAACAAAAAGGCAGAGAAAGGGCCAGACCCCTGCTTGCATGAAGTGGGGCCTCAGAGGACTGGCTCCTCTGTGATATGAGACCTAGAAAATTGGCCAACGAAGGTCCAGGAAGCCTGCCATCTGTCCAGGGCTCTGCATAGGGCATGAAAGCTTCCTGGAAGGAGTCAACTCCCCTGGTTCTTACACACCTGTAAGGAAGGACAACCAAGCTGATAAAAGAACACCAACCCCATATATGACTGGTGGGATCCCTGGATCCAGGCAGAGGCCAACCAGAAAGGCTCTTAGGGATCCTTCTACCACCCAGGGAGCAGAAAACTCTGGAAAAAAACACTCTTTGCCCAGTATGAGCTTAAAAAAAAAAAAATACCCACAGGAGAAAATGAACGAACCCATAGGAGAAAATGAACACATTTGGTCATGCAATGTCTTAACATTGGCTCAGGAGCTGCGGTTTCTTTTCCTCACGACACAGTGAACCTCTGAAGCGTAAGCCTGGATCACTCTGCTAGAGGGAGATCACCCCATAGGACAATCTTTCATCACCTACAAAGTCCTGCATCAGTTGGCCCAAGTTTCTTGCTACTCGCCCCACACACTCTGCTCAAGACCCATGGGTCTCCTTACTGTTCCTCAAAGGCCTTGTTGGGAATCGTGTCCCCTAAAAAGATATGTTGAAATCTTCACCTCTGCTCCTTGCAAATGTGGCCTTATTTGGAAATAGGGTCTCTGAGGATGTAATTAAGTTGAGGTCAATAAGGTAGGACCTTAGTCCCACATGACTGGTGTCCTTGAAAAGGGGAAAGCGGTTCCCCTTTCCCCTTTGATACACAAAGTCATGTGATGACAGATGCAGAGATCAGCGATGCAGCTTCGAACCAAGGAACACCCAGGATTGCTGGCTCAGATGCCACCTGTGCACAGAGGCCATGTCTGATTGCACAACTGAAACCAGCAGGTCCTGCCTCTCGCCACTCCTTTGGCTCTTTTATTTTTCCTCATGCTCCCTAGTCCTACCCAACATTATATTGCATATCTCTGCAATATTGTCGTCTTCTTTGCCTTCAAAAACGTAAGTTCCCTGGAAGTGGAGACGAGGCAAGCTCCCCATGCCTACCTGTTTCATAAATGCATGAGCTCCTTGAGAGTACAGTTTACCCTTTGCTTTCCTAGCCTTCCTGTTGCCGGATACAACGCTCTGCTTATCGTGGACTCAGGAACTGTGTGTAGATCGGCTAATAACCCCATCATCACTCGCGGGCCTCGACTCTGCCTGGTGAAGCGTGGAAGTCAAAATGCACACCTGGATTTGGTGGCCTGGATTTGGCCTGGATTTGGTGGCCTCTTTGCTGTAAAACAATTGTGGGGACAATCGATCCGATTTCTCTGAGTGATCATTATAGCTCACCATTTGTCTGCCTCACACAGCCACTGTTTCCCTTGTGCTGCACAGCACTCCTCCTAGCCCTGTTGTTTCTCTGATTAGGAGACAGAATTGAGTAATCTAAATTTAGTGTGTGCAGCTCAGAGGTGCCAATCATGACAAATAATGAATTAGGTGATCCCCCTGCCCTTCCCCGAAGCATCGAGCTGAAACCAACAAGTTCATTTGCTTTAGGACCAAAGGCTGAACTCACAGTGTTGTCTGTGACAGGCGAGTGCTTTCTTCACTAATTAAGTCACCGGGCTTGGACAAACCCTCTCCGGCTGGTGGGGGTGCGGCTTATCGAGGTGGCCCAGAGACTCTGCCTTTGGCTTTCCGCTTGCTAATGGAAGTGGTCTATACCTTTGTTACAAACATGTAAGCCAGAAAATAGGCATTTATATATACACATATGCATACGCACACATATAAATCTCATATAATTTTATACATTTCTTTAGCCCTTTAAGGACTTTTCTGGTTTTCTTAGTAAACCCACATTTAGAATTCATAACTTCCGGGGCTCCTGGGTGGCATAGTCACTTAAGCGTCCACCTCTTGGCTTTGGCTCAGGTCCTGACCTCCGGGTTGTGAGATCGAGCCCCACATCAGGCTCCATGCTCAGCTTAGAGTCTGCTTGAGATTCTCTCTCCCTCTCTCTAAACTCACCCCCCACTCTGCTCACATGCATGCACATGCATGTGCTCTCTCTCTCTGAAATAAATACATAAATATTTATAATTCACCATTTCTGGGTTAAGAGCTGTGGGTTTTCTTTCTTTTTAAAGATTTTATTTATTTATGAGAGAGAGAGAGAGAGAGAGGCAGAGACACAGACAGAGGGGAGAAGCAGGCTCCATGCAGGGACCCCGATGTGGGACTCGATCCCGGGACCTCAGGATCACGCCCTAGGCTGAAGGTGGCACTAAACTGCTGAGCCACCTGGGCTGCCCAGAGCTGTGTTTTCTAGTTTTTAAAAGGACCTTTATAAAATACATTTTATCTGCTTTTATTTCATAAAAACATAAGCATTTACTTGTTGGAAAGCTATAATATTTGATGTTTGTAAGAAATAAGCCATAGATTAGAAATAATTTTTATGAGACACCTGGGTGGCTCAGCTGTTGAGCATCTGCCTTTGGCTCAGGGTGTGATCCCCGGGTCCTGAGATCAAGTCCCACATCGGGCTCCCTGCATGGAGCGTGATTCTCCCTCTGCCTGTGTCTCTGCCTCTCTCTCTGTGTCTCTCATGAATAAATAAATAAAATCTGTAAAAAAAAAAAAAAAGGAAAAATAATTTTTATGATGTTCTGTTTTTTTTATGATGTTCTGGAAAAATAATGAAAGTTAGTAAAAATGAAAATAAAAGATGTAAATACAGTATTTGAAACAGTGCTAATTAATTTTTTTTAAATGTTCTTAAGTTGACATATTTAATAAAGCATGTGTTGCTAGTTCCTCTCTGGTCAGATACCTGTCCCAGCTGTTGATTATGTGAGATTTTGGCACCTTTGTGCATTGCAACTAATCATCAGCATTTCTCTAGGAGGGGCAAGAAGAACCCTGTTATCTCCACCTAGCAGAAAGGGCACAGCCCTGGGGATGGAAGGGTGACTTATCCAGAGCCTTCCAGAGTAGCTGAGAAGAGCCCATGCATATCAGATATCTAACACCCTCAACCTTTCCTATACCTGTCTACACTTTGTCCAGCACAGCAGTTCAAAATGTGGAGGTGTTTTTTGTTTTTTGTTTTTTTCTTGTTTGTTTGTTTTTTTTTGTGCAGCTTGCTTAAAATAAATGGATTTAAGCTTTGGGTAGAGAAGTAGATTATAAAGATCACCTCTAAAGGGAAAATTGAATGTAATTTTCATCATGAGAGAAGAGAGTTAAAATATATAGGAAAGCAGTTGGTACTTGGAGCAAGTTTTACTGTTCATTTCTCAGGGAATGTCTCCTGCTTGGATCTGGAGATCATGTAGGTAATATGAAAGATAATCTATTTAATATGACATTTTACATTTGGCTCATGACCATAAGCTGGACCAACTTCAATAATAAACTAATTCAATCAGATACATAAATTTTATGCTACAGATAAGTGATTTTTAACTCAATCTAGATTCCAATATTCCTCAAAGCTTGTCCCCTTCCTTCCATCAGGCCTTTGTCCAGATGTCAGTGAGATCTCTGACCCATCAGTTTCAAATGGCACTAGCGTCCCTTCTCCCATCTCCCTCATGTTGCTTCCTTCTTTCTAATGCTCATCATCATCCAAAATAATACATATTCTGATTATTTTGTCTACCCCCATGTAGGCCCCTTTGTCTGCTTTGTCCACTACTGTCTTTCCAGGGCACACAGTAGGTGGTTAATACTTGCTCAATGGATGAATAATGCCTGAGACCTTCCTGTTCCAAGGTTGGTCTTGTACTCCAAGATGCACAGAGCAAGGGGGCAGGGTGGGCAGGTGGAGGTGTGGGAATGTAGGGATGGCTAGAAATGAGGTGCCCATTGCCCTCCAGGATTGGGGCCAGAGGGCTACCTTTGCAACGGGGCGCAGATATACCTGCAAAATTCACCACGCCATCCCTCCTAGAAACACATTTGCCAGACAGGCCTTCACTTTTCCTTAAGTTTCCTTCTTCTCATCTTAGCAATGTAATGTTTGTTTCCTGGTCCCACCTTGTCAAACTGTGCCATAGAGAGGGGTTTACAGAGCAATTGAAGAATATGAAAAAGAAAAAAAAAAAGAAGAAGAATATGTCATTCGTGACTGCCTCCTATAAAACAGTTCCTTTCCCTATTCGGAGAGCCAAGCATACAAAACTGGGTCGGCACAGTTTTTTGTTTTTTTTTTTAAGATTTATTTATTTATTTTATTTATGAATGACAGACATAGAGAGAGAGAGGCAGAGACACAGGAGGAAGGAGAAGCAGGCTCCATGCCGGGAGCCCGACGTGGGACTCGATCCCGGGACTCCAGGATCACACCTTGTGCCAAAGGCAGGCGCTAAACCGCTGAGCCACCCAGGGATCCCCCTGGCACAGTTTGTAACACGCAAAAGCAAAAGGGAGAATTGAGGCAAAAGCATCCTCGTAAGCTCAGTAAGTGTGGTGAAAAAATGTCCGGCAAGTCCTTTGCGGAGTGGTGGCTGCGGTGCTTGCCTTGGCTAGGTTGGGAGATGCAGCCGCGGCCTTGGTTCAGGGAGATCGGGGGCGGGGGGGGGGGCTCCGGTGCCGGGAACTGCAGGGAGCTGGGGCGCCGCAGCAGCGTGGTGCGGTGCGCGGGCCCCTCCGCCCCCCGGGGCGCTCTCCTGCGGGGCGTGTCTTTCTCTGGCCCCGCCCCCGAGGCCAAGGCCCCGCCCCGAGGCCAAGGCCCCGCCCCCGAGCCTAGGGCTCCGTCCCCGAGGCCAAGGCCCCGCCCCCGAGCCCAGGCCCCGCCCCTCGCCCCCGGCCCCGCCCCCGAGGCCGGCGAATGAGCAGGCGCGCGGCGCGGGCTCCGGGGGCGGCGACGCGAGGCCCGGCGGCGGCGGGTGGCGGTGCCAGCAGCTCGCGGCGTTGGCGGCCGACCCGGGTCGCGCGGCGGCGGGAGGAGCCCCGGGCCGAGGCCGCCCCGGGAGTGCTGTCAGGCGGCACCAACATGGCTGCGGGCCTGCGAGCTGCGGGCGCCTGGCTCCGCGAGCGGCGTAAGTGAGGCGGTGGCGGCCGCGCCCGCCGGGATCCCTGGACGAGGTGGCGCAGCGGGCAGCCCGTGCCCCCGCCGCCCCCCCCGCCGCCCCCCCGCCGTCGCCCCCGCGGTCCCCCCGGCCCCCCCGGCCCCCCGCCCCGCCGCGGCCTGGGGCTTCCGGGAGCGCCTCTGCGCGGCGGGGCAGGGGCGGGAGAGGGGCCGCGCGGGTCCCCGGGGCGCTCGGGCGCGGGGCGGCGGGGCGGCGGGGCGGCGGGGCGGCGGGGGCCTGGGCCGTGCCCGAGTTCCTCCGCGCCGCAGTCTTCCCCGCAGAGCCCGCGGGGTCGTCCGGCGCGGCCGGGAGCGCGGCGGGAGGGCAGGGGTGTCAGCAGGGGCGTCCGCACCCCCCGCCGAGGTCCGCAGCCCGGGCGCCCAGGCCCCGCCCACCTCGGGCCCTGCCTCGCCTGCCGCTGCCCGGCGGTCTGCGCGGCTGCCTTAGGGATTTTCGGAGAAGAAGGAAGATTCGCTGGCCGCCCAACGGGCTGGTTGTTTCATTGATTGATTGATGCACTGGATACCCAGCAGCCCTGCTTGCTGCTCTATTTAAAGGATCTTATTTATTTATTCATATAGACACAGAGAGAGGCAGAGACCCAGGCAGAGGGAGACGCAGGCTCCACGCAGGGAGCCCGACGTGGGACTCGATCCCGGGTCCCCAGCATCACACCCTGGACTGAAGGCGGCGCCAAACCGCTGAGCCACCCGGGCTGCCCTCTTTTATTTATTTGAGACACAGACAGAGACAGAGAGAGAGAGAGAGAGAGAAAGGGAGAAGCCGCCTCCCTGCTGGGCAAGGGAGCCCCCCGCCCTCCCCCACCCAGCGCGATCCCGCCCTGAGATCAGGACCTGAGCCACCCACCTGCCCCACCCATCCCGTGTCTGGTGCACATTTTGAGTGTAGGGTCTGTGCAGGATGAGCCGAGGAGAGTTTGCGGGAGAAATAACCTGGTTGAGGGCGGCCTGGGTGGCTCAGTTAGTTGAGCGTCTGCCCTGGCTGGGGTCGTTATCCCAGGGCGCTGGGGTCAAGCCCCCCATTGGGGGGAATCTGCTTCTCCCTCTGCCTCTGCCTGCCGCTCCCCCTGCTTATGCTCTCTGTCAAATAAATAATTAAAATCTTAAAAAAAAAAAAAAGAAAAGAAAAATACCTGGTTGGGACACTAGCTCTGCAGCATTTTTAACTGTGATCCCTTGAACAAGGCACTCACCTGCTTTGAGCTTTGGTAAAGGTAAAAGGAGAAAGGTTAATACTTCACAGGCTTGCCATGAAGGTTAGCTGGATACAGGTAAAGCACAGTGCCTGTCATCCAGGAGAAATATTGAGACCCTCAAAGTGTTTATTTTTATTATGTAGAAGGCTGAGGCATACCTAGATGCTTAATTAATGCATCTGAATGGTGACGGGACACAGATTTGGCTTTTTTTTTTTTTTTTTTAAGATTTTATGTATTCATGAGAGACCCTGAGAGAGGGGCAGAGACACAGGCAGAGGGAGAAGCAGGCTCCATTGCAGGGAGCCCTATGTAGGACTCGATCCCAGGACCCTGGGATCACAACATAACCCGAAGGCAGATGCTCTACCACTGAGCCACCCAGGCATCCCTTGACTTATTTTTCTAAGAAGTTCCTTAATTCATTATTCTGGCACCTACTGAGAGAATCCACTTTGAATTTCCATGTCTTATTGCAGGTGCCTATGGTTTTATTTTATTTACTATTATTTTATTTTATACAAAGGTGCCTTTGTGAGGAAAATAATAAGGACCCAGTTTATTTTTTTTAAAGATTTATTTTTTATTTTTTTAAAGTTTATTTATTTATTTATTCACGAGACAGAGAGAGGCAGAGACACAGGCAGAGGGAGAAGCAGACTTCATGCAGGAAGCCTGATGTGGGACTCGATCCCAGGACTCCGGGATCACACCCTGAGCCAAAGGCAGATGCTCAACCACTGAGCCACCCAGGCATCCCAGGACCCAGTTTATACCGCGGGTCAGATTACTGAGGGTTTTGGAAGCGAGAGGCATTATCTTCTAAGAAGACAAAGTGCCGTGCCAATAATGGGGCTGAAAGATTAATTGAATTAGTGTTTTCTTTCTTTGGCCTTTTCTTTCTGTGGCAAAGTCTGACAGGTTCTATATTTGAGGTCATAGAACAATTTGAGAAACTTTAAAAGAGTTGTTGTCCAGGTTATAAATAAGTAAGCAGAAGGATTCAGAAACCATAGCAAAAGTGGATTTGAAGTCCAGTTGAATTATGGACTCTGATTTTAAGATGTGGTTATAGTACTCTAATCATCTTATTGGGAAGAAGGAATTAACATCTGGGTTAAGAAAAATTGAGTAGTAGTTTTGGAAATGAATTCTGAGAGTAAAAGTGCAAAGTTTTACACTATATTTTTAGCATATTACAGAATCAATAAGAAGCTCCTTGGGGTGGGCCACATACTATGTATGCTACATATTTTTTTAAATTAGAAAATTGGTAGATCAATGAATTGTTTTTTTCTTTTTGCCTTTTCTTTCCAAATCTTCTACACTAAGCATATATCTCTTTCATAATTAGAAAAAATTTTCTGGAATAATAAAGAAGAGTATCCGTGTTTTAAATTAAGGACAATAGAACATCTTCGTGCCATGCCAGGAAATAATTATTTTTTTCAAGCCTCCTCTCTACAAGCGTTTACTAATAGTCACACTGTAGGATGTTATTTCTGTTAATTTTGAAAATGGTATGTATTTTTATAAGTACCTTTTGAAATAAGCCTCAGCTCTTATGTGATAGAAAAGGGCTCTGTTATGTATTTAAGTACTAGTGTGCCTTGCCTTATACCCTCCCTGCCCCACTTCTAAGCATCTAAAATATTAAATGATTTGGTTTTGGAGAAACAGTTGTTACCCATGCACTTAAGTTACAGATATACTTTTGAATGCTTTACCTTTTGAGTTTGTCCAGGAGTTACAAAGTTCTGCTTTCTTTACATTCTCTTCTGCATTCTCCTCGTTTTACCGCCTTTGTGGTTTGTAGGCCTTCCAAAGGTAGGCTAGAAGTTCATTTCATAGGTAGGACTAGAGTACGTGGTCTTGGGTCATAAGTGGGCAAGTCCCTGCTATTGAGTTTTCTTACGTCTTGTTTAACCACATGCAGTGTGCCAGGCATTGTTCTTGGGGCTGGACATAGATTTAAACATTTTTCCTAATCTTTACGACAGCCCTTAGGGTTGGCCTTGTCACCATTTTACAGATGAGAAAAGTGAGGCTTGGAGTAGTTCTTTGAGTTGCCCATGTATAGCCTGTTTGGTTGTATCCAGGATCTCCACTCGATCTCTCTGGCTCTGGAACATGTACACTCTATGCCACACAGTGTTGTGTGTGCCTTTGGATTTCTTCTCTCTCTCTCTTTTTTTAAAGATTTTATTTATTTATTCATAAGAGACACACAGGCAGAGGGAGAAGCAGGCTCCCTGTGGGGAGCCCAATGTGGGACTCGATCCTGGGACTTCGGGATCATGCCCTGAGCTGAAGGCAGACGCTCAACCGCTGAGCCACCCAGGCGTCCCTCTTTTTTTTTTTTTTCTTCTTTAAAGATTTTATTTATTTATTTGAGAGAGAGAGACAGAGAGCATGAGCTGGGGTAGGGGCAGAGGGAGAAGCAGACTCCAGCTGAGTGAGAAGCCCAGGATCCTGACATCAACACCTGAGCCAAAGTCAGGTGCTTAATCAACTGAGCCACCCAAAGGCCCCTGCCTTTGGATTTCTCTTAAGCTGTGAGCAGAGTATATTCAAGAGCCTCAGTTGGCCCTCTGAATAAGTACTTTAAACTCCTTTAGCTACATGTGTACTAATCGTTTGGTCAGAAACTACTTTTTGTTTCTCTGGGAACTTCAGATCATTAGGGGAGAGTAGTGGTATAGAGAAGTTCTTGAGAGGTGGGTGTGTGAGCCCTACGTCCTGAGCACAGAGGACCCATTATTAGCAGCGTTGCCCTGAGAATTTGTCCAACCACAGAGGATTTTGTAAGTGTAGGGCATGGCAATAGTTCAGCAACTTGAAAAGTTACCAGCTCCCAGATTGGACTAGGGAATACTAATGTACTAGTTGACGACTCTAGTCAACTCATCCCGATTCCCTTTTACCACTCCCTTTTTGAGAATCATAGGAGGAAATCTTATTACCGGCAGTCAAATCATGTAATGCCCGAATTCTATTCCGATGCCCCCTGGAGTCCAGTATAATCTCATTCATATAAGGCATTGCAGACATTTGGGCATGATTGAGAACCTGGTTAAATCCCATGCAGTTCAGAATTGAACTTGTCTAAAATAAGGGGATGTGAGTTGGTTTGAGACTTCATTTGAGCAGAATTGAACTTCCTTATGTCAATCTTTGCACTTCCACTTTGAGCTAATAAGGACTATTCAGCACAAGTTCACGTAATTGGCTCTGTTGGGAATGTGCACAATATGGATAGTTGGAAATCTAAGGGGCCTGGAGATACCATTCTCCTATATCATGTAGACAGAGTAGGTGAAAAAGAATCGGACCAGGTGTAGTCCCTGTGCTCTAGACACTTACAAATGAAACCACTGCCAGCACTAATCCTATGTGGCAGGTGCTGTGCAGAGTGCATCACTGGTCTTATCTGTTGTGATCATCACATGGATCCTGATAGTGAGGTGTCGTCATTTTACTGGGAAACTAAAGCTCAGAGTATAGCCTGGCCCCAGTCACGTTACTAGAAAGTGGCAGAGCTGGATGCAGTCGTATCTGCTGATCCACAGCTCTGGTTCCCCCCCAGGACTCCTCTGAGTCATATGTGGAAGGGGTCTGACCTCGAGCTGGTTTCAAAGCAGCTGGTTTGAGAACGGGGAAGGGAGGGCATGTGTACCTTGTGGGGCCCAGCAGGCACCACTGTCCCGCATCGTCATCTTGAGTACCTGCATAGGTTCAGTTTAATTTCGCTGAATGTGGTTTAAGGATGACTATTCTTCATGCTACAGCTAAGGATGGCCACGGACTCCCCAGTTCAGGAGGGTTCTCCAGGCCTACACCTAACTCTCAGAGGGGCCAGGACAAGATGCACATGGAGAGCCATGTACCATATGTGGGGATAGCAAGCTGACGACCTGTGAGATGTGTTTTATTCTCTACTACTGGCAACTAGACCTTCATCACCACCTGGCAGGGTGCACTTCAGGGTTCTTACGGAAACGTCACGGCCTGGGGAGGGTTGCCCCTGGCCTGTAGACTTCCCTGCTTCTCTTTCCACTGCCGGCTCCACCTTGTGTAGTGAAGGGTCTTGCACGTACCCCTGAGTGGACGCTCCAGTCTGTATGTTTAGGCTATGTTCTTGCTCCTGCAAACAGCTTCCCCTCTGGTCAAGAATTGCTAGTGCTGATGGCACAGTCAGACCACAGGAGGCTAGATCTAGGAGGGAGGCCTGTGCAGACCCTGGCAGTGGGTATGGGGCTCTGGGGACAGGCAGTTCTGGCGTTCTGGGTCCTGGGAGACCGGTCAAGAATGTGGGTCGTGGACTCCGGGGTCTGTGAATCCTTGGCTGCGCAGACTGCGTACTCCATGGGGGGTGCTGCAGCAGGAGGAGGGCCAGATGGGCCCTCTAAAGTAGAGCTCTCACCCCTCGTCAGGGTCCAAGGGCAGTGCTGGGGTTCTCAGGACAGGTGCTTTTTGGGAGAAGACTTATACACAGATGAGGTGTATGCAACTGCCAGTCGCAAGTCAGTGGCTCTCAGCCTGTCCTGCAGGCTTGTTGCCTTTCATATGAGCAGCATGCTGCTGCCAGTAACTTCCAGAAAGGTGCAGTTATTCCCATGAGGGATCTTGTCGAAATCTGCCAAGGCCAAGTGAGGTGTGTTTCTAAAAAGGCTGGTGCGGGTCCTGAGAAACCACCCTAGGGGGCGCCACGCCCCCCCCCCCCCCCCAAGTCTTAAGTGCTTTTACCCACATGCAGAGAAATGCTGGGAAAATCACCTGTGCTACAGCATCTCTTTAAATTTGAAATCCAGGACCGATACCCTGAGGACCTCTTCCAAAGAAATTACTTCCCAGCTAGATTTCATGCTGCTACTTTAATTTTGTCACAGTGATGCATGGCGGCTCAAGGGCCCACCAGTCATGGAGGTGCCAGTCGATTGGAGCCGCGGCGGCGGCTGCCACAGAAACAGCCCAACGTGCCAGAAGCCTGAAACCTCAAGTTCAACCGGGGAAGAGGTATGAATCTAATTTTAGGTACTAATAAGAACTTCATTGTTGATGCAAACACAATGAGAGAGTGGATACAAGCTGCCTTAGGAGGAAAGCTGCCCGGGAATGCCAGTAGATAAGGAATGGGGTATTATATTCTTGGCTTTCTTTCAATAGCTAGAAAACTACAGATTTCACACACACACAAACACACACACACTCATATACACTCCTAAGATTTTAAATTTTTTTTGGAAGTTTATACAGATTTAAAAATTTTTTTTAAAAAAACTTTTTTTTTTTATTTCCTGGCATTATTGAGGTGTGATTGACAAAATGAAAATCCCACAAGGCTTTTGTTAAAGGATGCATAGCTCAGAACAGTCTGCAGATCATGTAGCAATTTAGTTCTGGAATATGTCATGGAACACAAATTGTACGTTTGCTGGAAATGTACTTAAGAACCTAACATAATTACACCTATGAAATGTATGTCCTGTATAGGATAAAGAATAACTAATCTGTCAAGAATTTATGTAGTAAACTCCACCCATTGTTTTTCACTGTTAACACAGTGAACGTAATTAGAAATGACGTAATATGATTTGTGATTTGTTAAAGAAATGAAAACCTGCTTCATACTTTGCCCCTGCTGTTTGCTGGTGGATGTCAGCAGGCATGGCGTTGTTGTTGGGTGTCACCTTCCATAACAGGAGCCTCGGCGCTCCTTAAGTCTTCCTTGGTTCAGAAGCAACACAAGATTCTAAAAGGCGGTCATTTAGATGAGTACACAGCAGTAGCACTCTTCAGGACTAGCAGAGCGGAAGAAGAAAGGTAGCTGTGAACTCTTAACTCCTTGGCCTTTCTTCTAGACCAGAAGTTCCATGGAAGCGATACAGCTATGAAAATAAATAGTCTTATTTCGTGTTTATTATTTTTTCAACTCTCTGGCCTCCTAAATGATCGAATCTGGTGAGGAAAACAAAGCACAGTTGCTGTCTCTGTCCTGCTGACATGGACACCATTTCCCCCATACCTCCTTGGCCCCTTTTGTCTCACTTTAGCCATGATACAAAGTACAAAGTACTTTAAGTACTTAGGGTTTAGCGTGAATATTTGGTATAACCTGAAGAACTTGATGCAGTGTGGCATCCTGGGAGAAACATTATTTCATTACTGTATTATGCCAGTAGCAGCAGCCTTATAAATAGCCTTAATATTAAAATCATTAAAATTAAATAAAAATCTAAAAAATACATAAATTCCATTAAGTAACTTTACATCACATTTACCCAAAAGAAATGAGTTCATTTTAGGAACTATAGACAGGCAAAAAAAATAAATAAATAAAATAAAAAAAAATCACTGATTGAGAATCTTACCACCTAGTATTTTTGTCGCTATAACTATTGATATTTATTCAGTGTATGTTTACCAAAATGTGACAGTCCTGCACATACTGTTTATATGATTTCTTTTTAAATTTAATAAATATCTACCACGTAAATATAGATGTTTACCATTATTTTAATAGCTTAAGAGTATTTTATTTAATTTCTTACTTTTTGTTTTTTAAAGATTGTATTTATTTGAGACAGATTGCAGAAAGGGTTGGGGAGAAACGGAGAAGCAGACTCCCCACTGAGCAGGGAGCCCAACATGGGGCTTGATCCTAGGACCCTGAGATCATGACCTGAGCCGAAGGCAGATCCTTAACCAACTGGGCCACCCAGGTGCCTCTTAAGAGTATTTTATTGGATCATAATTTATCCATTCCCACGTTACACGGCACTTATTTCTGGTGTTGAAATAATAGAAACGATGAATGTTTCTGTGTATCATTCTGGTGCCAGATGTTATGAAGGCCTGTGCTGCTTAGTGCTCAGATGAGAGTGGACGAGACAGTGCACTAACCCTCCACTAGACCGGGGTCAGCAGGCTTGTCTGCAAAGGGCTCCATAGTGGGCCATTCAGTCTCTTTGCTGCCATTTAACTCTGCTGTTATAATGTGAGAGTGGCCCGTAGAGAATCTGTGAAATAATGGGTGGAGCTGCCAATAAAACTTTATTTACCAAAACAGGGTGATTTGACTCACCAGCTGTAGTTTGCCAAACCCTGTCTAGAAGCAGCACAGATCCTCAGGCTGATTACATCTTGGAGGTTTCACAAAGAGGTAGATTTTGTTTCTTTATCTTTATGTATCTTTATGCTGACTCTATACAGTGTAACAGAATGAAGCTGTTTGTTTATTAATTGATGATCTTAAGTTTATGAATAATTAGTAGTTAAAAGAAAAAGCCTCATATTTGGAGAGTTCCAGAATATAAAAATGGCAAAATGTTGAAACCATTTCAAGTGAGAAATTTTAAATATGTTATGCTATTTACACTTTTACATTCAAACAAAGGGAACTTGACATTCAGAGCTTGGTCTCAGGTGGGCTCTGTCTGGAGAGGAGGAGAGACAGAGACTGGCTAAAGCTTTACACTTCACATTCTTGAATAGAGGGTGTCAGACTCGGACAGCTAATGCGCCATTCATCATGCACAACACAGTTTTGAATTAAGTGCATGTGTATTTAGGTATTTTCAAATTGTGTGCATCTCTTTCATGTGTAAGATCAGCATGGTTTACAAAACATGGGTTTGCAGGGCAGAGTAACATCCAATTTAAAGCCACTCTTGTTTGGAGCTCAGGTGTCATAGACGAAAAACAGTTCTAAATCTCGTTTGCACATTGATACCCTCTGTGGCTTAGGTAAGTCTCTTAGCTTGGGGTTTCTTAACCAGTAATCTATTAACTGGCAGCAGTCCATGGAAAAATGCGCTTAATTTATTGTGAGTCACAGATTTTGAGAGTGAGAGACAGGATCCCAGAACACTGGTGGTCTAAGTAGAAAGATTAAGGGAGTATTACAATTTTGCAATATAATGAATCTGGAATTTTCAGGTATCAAGAAAAGAAAACTGAATACCAGCTTATAAATTCATTGCTAGGACTTTTAGTCAGAGGAAGTGGAAAAGTTGTAGGACAAGGACATATAGTTGCTTGGTTTAGTAAAAGGGAGATTAAACCCCCATCCGTGGTTCTCAGTAGAGGGAGGGGGGTACCTTCCCCTCAGATCCCCCAGATGTATTTGGCAATGTCCGGAGACATTTTTGGTTGTCACAACTCAGGGTGAGTTGTGTGCTGTTGCCATCTAGCAAGTAGAGGCCAGGATGCTACTGCAACCCTGCAGTGCACCACACAGCTCTCCACAGCAAAGGATCATCCAGCCCAAAATGTCAGTAGTGCCGAGGGAGAGAAATGCCGGTCTAAGACAATGATGTGAAAAGGGAACTTGGTTCATCCTTATAATGGGGTCTGCGTTGGAAGCCCTCACTTCACTGGGATGCAACATTCCCTTTACCCCAGGAATTGGTTTTTATTTTGAGAGTTAGGCTGAGAATTCAGATTTCTTCCTCATTCACCTGTACTGTATTTGCTCAAGGAAACAGTTTTCAAGCCTGTATAAATTTGACACACTCTGCTGCCTCACATTACACCAAATGTTGTTAGCGTTTGTTTAAAAATTGCAATTAAAATGTCATTGTGATCACATTGGCTTTAGATTAGGAACGGTCTTCCAAACAAGAGCCATCTGGGCAGGATCAGCTCAGTCACTGCAGCAGTTAGAGGTGGTCTTGATGTAAGATGGTTAGAAAGTGGGGCCTCTCGGTATTTGTAATGATGGTGTTTTACTTTTTTGTATTTGAGAATCTATTTGAGAGAGAGAGCATAAGTTGAGGGGGAAGGGCAGAGTGAGAGGGAGCCAGCTGAGCAGGGAGCCCCAATGTGGGACTCGATCCCAGGACCCTGGGATCATGACCTGAACCGAAGGCAGACACTTAACTGGCTGAGCCACCCAGGAGCCCCAATAATGGTGTTTTAAATTGACCTCAGGCTGATTATTCTTCAGCTGCTTCATCAAGAATGAATAAAGGGTACATCCATCCATACATACAGTGGAATATTATTCAGCCATAAAAGGAAAGTAGTACTGATTCATGCTATCACATGGATGAACCTTGAAAATTTTATGCTAAGTGAAAGAAGCCAGACACAAAGGGTCACGTATGTGATTCTATTTCTACGAATAGCAGATCCATAGACCCAGAAAGCAGATTAGTGGTTGCCAGGAGTGAGCAGAAGGGAGAAAGGGGAATGGCTCTAGTGTGTGGGAATGTTCTTTCAGGGCAATGAAGATGCTTAGGAACTAGATAGTTGTCATGGTCACGTAATTTTGTGCATATGTTAGGAACCACTGAATTGTTTAAAGTAGCAGATTTTATGGTATGTAAATTATATCTAAATTCTTACAAATACAAAAAAAAAAGCATGAATGGAAGAAACACTCCTTGTCCTTTAGTGTGTGCCCCCCCCCCCCCCGCCCCACCACAGACATTTTCACTGCCGTCACAGGGCTGCTGTTCATGGGAGCACACAGGCCTCCAGTTTTCCAGGGTCTCATTTCTGGCTGTGACCTCATCATTCCAGGCCTCCAGTCTTGAGCTTCTGGTAGGCAAGGAAGCATGAGGGAGGCTCTTGGCCCCACTCTGGCTCCACCTTGCACCCGGAAGGTGTTGAGGAATGGAAGACTCATCTTGGCCTGCCTCTCCTTAGCCTGCAGGCTCCAGAGTCACTCTGGATGTTTGAGGTTTATGGTTTGCGCAGTACTTTTGTTTATTTAACTTCCCCCAAACTACTTGTTTGTTTTTTTTTTGTTTTTTGTTTTTTGTTTTTTTTTTTTTGCTTCTTCTTGCTGGTTCAGTGCTTGATTCTTCAGCCTGGGACCTATCTGAATAAGTTAGAGCAATTTCTTGCAGGAGTCCCCTAAGCAGTGGCTCTAGATGGAGGATGGAGAGGTGAGTGCCAAGTGAGAAGTGTACTTTATTGTACCAGGAGACACTGAAGAAGGAGTAAAGGCAGGCTCTGGAGAAGGAAGCAGAGTAGCAAGAAATAATTTGACAGTAAAAATTTAATTTAATAATTAACTAAAGAGAAGGGAGCAAATGAAAGAATTAGACGTGGGCTGGTATTATACTCTGGACGTTTAAACTTTGGGAAACCCACGGCTTCTTGGTGTGTGATAGAAAGTATATGTTCTGGATCATGCTAAATAACTAAGCACACTATTTAATTCTCAAAACAACCTTTTGAGATAGTTGGTGGACTCAGTTTTATAGATGAGGAAACCAAAGTTTGGAAACACCGAGTAATTTGTGTATTCATAAGGCATTGACATGAACAGTTGCTCCAGCCTCTGGACAATTATAGATTTACACCTTGGCTCTCAGTCCCTAAAGAAGGGGATCTTTGTTCAGGCCTGACGATTTAACGGAGCCCAGAGAAGACCAGCGTCATGGATGGTGCCAGGGGACTGAGGTCAGAGTCAGAGCTGGGACTGTACAGAATCAGAAGCCTGATGCTTTCCCAGATAGGTAGCCCTGTGATGCCAGCAAGCAGCTGTGTAGGTTTGTACCTTTGCTTTGAACAGATTGGATGTGAGTTTGCTAGCTGAACCAAGATTGTAACCTGGAGGAGAAAGAAAATTACAAATCAAGCATTGCTTTTTATTTTCTGTAGGAAGCCGAAAACGGGAATATTAATGCTAAACATGGGAGGCCCTGAAACCGTGGGAGATGTCCACGACTTCCTTCTGAGGCTCTTCTTGGACCGAGACCTCATGACACTTCCTATTCAGGAGTAAGACACGTATAAACACCTGCGCTTATTCCTAACTTGTGCCTCGCATCTTGCCTGAACCTCAGTCCTTTGGTTTCAATAACTAAATGGTTTTAATGCATATCTGATAGTGGTTAGAGCAGCATTATTATTTTCCATTAGGTATAAGAAGGATGTGATAATGAAAGAATTGCGGGGGAGAGAGAAAGCAAGTTGGGGGGTTTCTTTTTTTTGGGGGGGTGTTCTCTTTGAGCCCTTTCCTTCCCAGAGCTCTGGGAAGGCAAATTGCAGTTGCCTTGACACAGCTGAAGTCCCTTTAAAGATTGTTACACATATATTTGTACTTGGCACTCAGCAGCTGATTAATACTCAGGGAAACATTGGTTACGATTCATTTGTACTGTAAATATGGACTGTGGCTCTTTCCTTTTATCCTTCCCTCCCTCCTTCCTTCTCTTCTAAAATAGGTTCTTGTAATGAAAAATTTATACATGCTTATGATAAAAAGTGCAGATAGCAGAAAAAATGTTCTGTAAAAATCAAGTGTCCCACTTTTTGGGCTCCAACACTCGCCTGGGAGGTTACGGAAAATCTGTAATTGTACACATGTATTTCTGGGTTACATTCAGAAATAGTTTCATGCATGTGCAAGCATATATGTATCTTTATCTATAGAGATGTAGGTATATATGCACATATGTATATACCTCCCTCTCCTTTTCAACACAAATGTGAATATGTACATTATTTAACACTTTGTTGTTGTTTTCTTTTTAAACTTAACAATGTGTCTTGGAGATTGTTCCATAGCAGATAAGATAGATCTGGTTTATTATTTTTTTTTCCATGACTATATAGAATTGCATTGTCTGGTCAAACCTTAATTTAACCAGTGGCTCACTGGTAGACATACAGATTGTTTACATGTTATAATGAACACTCATGTGGTTTGTGTACATCTCTGCTCACATATGCAAATATATCTGTGATTAATAAGCATTTTCTTAAAGTAAGAGGGATATATGCTTGCTAATTTCTTCTATATCCTAGTTCCTATAGGTGTAGGATCAGGAAGTGTTACAGTAGTGACTAGCACACCTCTAGGATCTGTGCATGGGTGTTTAGTGTCCTGAATCTTCAGGGTGTGTTGCTAGAATAACATGGGGGGCAGCAGTGGCTTTAGTTTTCTCTCTCTAATCGAGGCCAAAACAGTTAGCTGTTGTCACTCAAAGCTACTGTTTTTAAAGGCTTGATCTTGGTAGGCTTTTCTTACAATTTTGCTCATCTTTTCTATTGAGTAGTTTCTGAGGTTGCTAAAGTGGAATAAAATCCACTTAACCTACCTGTTAAATGATTTAGCAAGCTGGCACCAATCATCGCCAAACGCCGAACCCCCAAAATTCAGGAGCAGTACCGCAGGATTGGAGGCGGGTCTCCCATCAAGATGTGGACCTCCAAGCAAGGAGAAGGCATGGTGAAGCTGCTGGATGAGTTGTCCCCACACACAGGTACAGTGCTTCTTAATCAGCATCTCTCTTGGCTTGTTCTTTCAAGGGAGATAGGAAGTCCCAATACAGATGCAGTTCTGAGTACCCGCTGCCCTTGATCTGTGGGGGTTCCTATATGATGCATGGTCCCTTAACTCTGTTCTTGATGCATTATCCTTTGTCCTTGGCCATGTGGTCTGTTACTTCCTTATGTTACAGATGAAAGAGCTAGAGATTTGGAACATTAGTTTCAAGAGGAAGCTTGAGGTGTGTGTTAAACTGAGCTAAATTATAAAGAGGCCACATACCATGAATAAAAGATGCAGATCACATTGTCCCAGAAAGAAATCTTTGGGAAATGGATTGGGGGTGCTGTTAGTGCCTTTTCTTTCTGTGTGGAAAGCTAATTAGAGAACACAGCAGAATTAGCTAGCTGTCCCGGCAGCCACTGGGTGGTGAACAACTTTCAGCAACTGTTCTCCGCGGTCAGCAATACTGGCTAGTGTGCAGCCGTAAAGAGGATTGTGTGCAGCTGGTAACCGTCCTCTGAGAACCTCTAATGCAGAATAATAATGTGGATTATATGCAGAATAATGTGCAGAATTGAGCACTAACTACACGAATGAATTGTAAGTGCTGTATTTAACTGTGTTCAAGACACGTTCAAGATTGCAGGACACACCCTTATTCTTACATGTGCTAAGACAAGAAACTCCGCCAGGTAATTTTAAGACGGTAGACGTGGACCAATATGAGAAATATTAAACCCAGAAATGTACACGTGAGGCACATGAAATACATTCATTGCAGATGCATTTTGGGGCTTCAGAGTCAGGAGAGGAGTGTGACACAGCAGGCACCCAGGGCAATAGCCCCTGCAGGCGAGACCGAAAGCATTTCACTCCTTTCTGAGAAAATACCATCATTGAGTGTCACCTCAAGCTGTTCTCAGAAGCCACCGTTTCCTGTCTCATACAGGCACGAAGGCTCTGGCTCAGCTCATCTCACTTGGAAAATTGTTCAGTCATGCTTCTGAATATTGGGTTAGCTTCCTGCCTTTGCCTGTGGCTCAAGGACAGTTCTTACACAGTTCAGGCACTCGTACCACAATATATCTTGAAAATGTTAGGGGGGGAAACTTGGCCGTGCCCTACTCACACCTGCTTGAGAGAGGACAAACCATCTAGTCATTCACAGTTTATCATGATAAAAGGTTTAGTGTGAATCAGATCTCTAGTTGCTGTCTTCAGTGAAAAAGGGAGGTGGCAAGATGCCATTTTTCTTCTGTTGACATTGGTAGTACAATACCCATCACCATCAATGATCCCAGCAGAGGGCCACCTGGGTGGCTCATTTGGTGAAATGTCTGCCTTGGGCTCAGGTCATGATCCCAGGGTCCTGGGATTGGGCTGGCTCCCTGCCCAGCGGGGAGTCTGCTTCTCCCCCCTGCTCGTGCTCTCTCTTGCTGTCTCTCTCTCAAATAAATAAATAAAATCTTAAAAAGAAAAGAAAAGAAAAAGGATCCCAGCAGAGGTTAGACTTTGAAAAAAGAATACAGATGGAGGGCATCCTTCCTACCTCCCCTCTCTCCATGGGGAGGCTGCTGGGTTGTCTGCATCAGACGGGCCAGCTATGGCCTCAGCCTCCTGGGTTGGCCTGGAGAGTCCCATGGAATGAACTAGATTTAAATCCCTTACTATCAACCATCTGATTATTTTAATCTGTGGCCATCTAATACAAAGGAAGTTACATCACCTAGATTCCCTGCTTTGAGGGACCAAAGAATAGTAATATCCATTAAATGTTTTCATAGTCCAAATTGGAAGTGATTTTTAAAAAATCAGTTAATAAGCATTCTATCTTATAGAGACTTATGAAAAAACAAAGTCTATTATTCTTCACTATAACTTTGGGGATAAGTTTAGGGTATCCCCAAAGCACCATCAGCTCAGTGGTTTGCCTGTCTAGTCACTAAATCATTACTATTGATTATTGAGAAGTAGTCTCAATTTAAACAAAATATCAACTTTCCTCCTTTCTCACTCCATTCACTGGCCCATTTGATCCCTCACATACCTACTCTTTCATGCATTAATTCCCACTTCCGTCCAGCCAACCACCAGATATTTATAAGCACTGACCACAGGTCAGGTACAGTATAGTGACGAGGGCTAAGTAGTGAATAAGTCACACCCTTACCTTCATGGATTGGAGTTTCCTGGAGGCAGGGAGTAAATAGTCTTAGGGGCTACGTTTAGTTTCTCTGCATCTGGGAAGCTTGTCCTGGGCCTGGTCTTGGGAGGGCTTTGGTACTGATGACCTGTCACTGTCCTCTGTGGCCACACTTGGGACCCTCTGAGCAGGCAAGTTGAATCATTGCTACCCTGCTTGGTAGATGACCACCTATTGGTTTTGGCAGACCTGCTCTGGTGGGTATGGCATGGGTGCTTGATAAAGGCCAAGACTGTCCACTCATTCATTCCTCAGTGGTGCATTGAGTGGCCTGCACTGTTCGATACTGCTTTTCAAAGTCAAAAGACGTGGTTTCTACTTACGAGAAGCTTCCAGTCCAGTGGGACCTGCTTTTGCAGCCTAGTCTGCTTATGGGGCAGAAAGGAAATCTTTTAAGACTTACCAGAGAGATGCTATACAAAACGAGTATGAGGACCAGTGATCACACAGAATGCCGATGGAGGAAAAATAAAATAGCCTCAAGGTTTGGAAAGTGCTTTGGGGGAGCATTGTACTGCAAACCAAGATTATCAGGTGTGGCTCTGTGGCTCTACCAGGGGCTCGTCCCATTACCTAGAAAAAGGTTCCTTGTCCTGCTAGTTAACGCTTCACAGAATGGGCCTGAAGCCCAGCCATGAAGATCCAGGTGCCACACCCTCTTCATGTGGCTTTTTCTTCCTGCTTTCTCAGTCCCTCCCTCCATTCTTTTCTTTCTCCTTCTTCCCTTCTCATACTTTCACCCCAAACCATAAAGTGTACTTTTAGACTATTTGTCTATTTCTTTTGGGAAAAAGTTCTCTTTAGGCAGAAGAGTATGATGATTACAAACAGAAATGTTCCAAACTCTCATTTTTTAGGGACGTAGTTGTTGCTTAGTAGCTCGTATAGAAATTTTAGCTTGCACTGGCTTTGTGTAGAATCGACTATTAACTCGTCTGGTCAGTTTTATGAGGGAATATACCTTGGAATTGGTTTCATATGGCCACACCCCATTACAGGAATTGAGGGAATACAGAAGGAAATAGATGAGTCATTTCATGAAAGTCTCAATCTAAAATGCATTTAAAAAATGATTGTTTAATTATGTCGACCAGCAGCTTTTCAGGAAGCTGTAAGTGCATGCCACTCCATCGAGTAACTCAGTTGTTCTTTACAGGAGGCAGAATGGGGAGGACCTGGGCTCTGATCAGATGGAGCTGGCCTCCCCAGTCCTGGTTGTAGGACTTCAGGCAGATGAGTTACTCCACTAAGCCTTATCTTGAAAAAGGGGGTGATAACAGAACCCTACTTCTAGGATCATTGTGAATAGTACAGAAGATAATCACAAAAAGCATCAGTCTGGTGCATGGTACATGATAAAAATTCAATAAATGTGAGAGTTTATTATTACTCACTGTTGGCCTAGGGCTCACGATGTGATGCACCTCAAAAAGCATTATGCTATATACTTCACACCTTTCCCTCAGAGTCATGTACCAATCAGACATTTGAGCTGTCGTACAAGCTAAATGAATGAGCTAGCAACTCATGAAGTTTCTCTGCTCAAAAATCCAACTCTGAGTTCTTTTTTTCTTCTTTTCCTGGTTGCCACCGAAGACTCTTAGCTGGGCTGCGGGAGCTCCAAGGGTAGACTAGGCGAGGCTGAGACTTGTGTGTTTTGTGGTCCTCCTGGTAGAGGTGCTGCCTGCCGGCTGTGGTATGGGTTAACATCAGCAGGCTCCTGCCGGTGACAGCCACCTGCGGTGTGACACCCCAACCCTACAGGAGTGGGATGGTGAGCGGCCTCCAGGGAAACATTTATTCTTTCTTCAGGCGAGGCCCGATAGGAGACCGAGCATGTTGCCATTCTCCTGCAGTCTGTTTATGCGGGCCACCTTTAATCGAACAGTTTACCAAGTCTTATCTGTTCCTTCCAGAGTGTTTTACCCTCCCTCACTTCAAAGTGAGGTCACCACCCAGCCTTTATCTGCAGGGGCAGCCACTCTACCTCTCTTGTCTGCAGTGTTTGAGGAACTCCCAGGCCCCAGGCATTTAGGCTGCAACTTTTCAAAGGTGAAAAGAAAATGCCAGAAGCTGGTTGGCCTGCAGCTTTGGAGGACCTTCCCATAGCAATCTAGTGGAAGAATTGTCTAAGAATAGATTAGAAGAGAAATTCCTCTTCATCCTGGGTCCCCTGGAGCTCCTGAGGCAGGGACTTGGTAGTATGATAGTTGACAGTTTTCAGATGACCCTCAAAATCTTCAGTTGGTCAGTCGTTTGGAGTTTGCTTACTGCATCATGCCCTTTGGTTCACTTTAACTGCAGTTCATCATTTTACGCAGAAGAATGTAAAATTGATGGTTGAGGAGGAACAGAGTGCTGAAAATGACTCCCCGCATGCCCCTTCCTTACTCTTTTCGGGGTCCCCAACTAGAGAGTATCAGAGCAGCCCGTCCTTCCCACACACACACGCTCCTCTGTCCTTGCCCTGGTCTGCACCAGTCCTTGGGAATATGTGCACTGACTGCCCATCCCCTATGTCCCGTCCCTGAACAACGTTCCATACAGATGTACAACCGGTAAACACATCACCTTTTCCTTCCCTTCCACCGAAATGTTTCTCATGGCTGTCTCGTGTCTGTACTTAGTGGCAGCCCCTGCTAAGGCCCCAGCAGCTGCATCATCTTGGTTCTGCTCTGACTTATCATTGATGTAGCGGTTTCTCAACGTCATCCCTGAGTGGGAGTCAGGCTTCTCCTACAAAATGACAGGAAACTTTCAGTTTTATGATTTTAGAAATGCTTAAGAAGTTGTGTTGTGGTGCATGCTTTTAAGATCCAGGACAAATAGGTGAAGGACAAAGGAGGGATAGGAGAAGAGGTGTGTAGGGAACACACAGGGAGGGAAGACAAGGGCATACGCCGACTTGGGCTGTTACTTCCGATCTGAATTGATGCTTCCAGTTCAATTCAAGTGTGCTTGCTTGCTTTCTCTCTTTCCTTTTTATAAAATTTTTATTTATTTATTCATGAGAGACTCACAGAGAGAGGCAGAGACACAGGAAGAGGGAGAAGCAGGGAGCCTGATGTGGGACTCGATCCCAGCACCCTGGATCACACCCTGAGCCAAAGGCAGATGCTCAACCACTGAGCCACCCAGGCGTCCTTCAAGTTATTGGGTTTCTTTCATCTATTAAATGAGGAGAATCATTTCAGTCGATGATTATCGATGGATGGTTGTTGAGTATCCCAGAGCTTATGCTGGTTGGTGACTTGGGGTCTGAGGGAACAGGAGGGAACCCCAGTAGTTGAGTTGAGGGGCCAGGAGGGGGGCATGGGCTGAGGAGTGGTGAGACCCACGTGACATTTCAGCTCGACTGTCTCCTAGGTGTGACTTTGGGCAGGTTCATTAGCCTTTGAGGGTTTCAGTTTCTTTACCTGAAAAATGGGATTTATTTTTTTTAAAGATTTTATTTATTTATTTGAAAGAGAGAGAACAAGCAGGGAGGAGGGGTAGAAGGAGAGAGAGAGAGAGAGAGAGAGAGAGAGAGAGAGAGAGAGAGAGAGAGTGAGAAGACTCCCTGATGGGCAGCTCCGGTGGCTCAGCAGTTTAGCGCAGCCTTCAGCTCAGGGCATGATCCTGGGGATCCGAAATCGAGTCCCACATCGGGCTCCCTGTATGGATCTTGCTTCTCCCTCTGCCTGTGTCTCTGTCTCTCTCTGTGTGTCTCATGAATCAATAAATAAAATCTTTAAAAAAAAAAAAAAGACCCCTGATGAGCTGAATGTGGGACTCGATCCCATGAACCCTGGGATCATGACCTGAGCAAAGGCAAACACTTAACCAACTACACCACCCAGGTGCTCCAAAATGGGGTTTCAACGAAAGAAGAAATACAAGCAAAGTGTCCACTGTGGTATCTGGTACGTTAGAGGAGGTTGCACTTCAAGAATAATTGCTAGTTCTTTCCTTCCTTCCTTTGAAAATCTCTTATCTCAGCCAAGGGCAGAGAATACGGAACAGAAGTTTGAGTTTTAAAAACCACTGTGCTTAGCAAATGTGTGTGTGTGGGTGGGGGGAGGATTGTGGGGGAAGGTCGATCTCAGAAAATAGTGGTTTAATGTCCATGCACTGACTGGATAAGATCCGAGGAATATTCTAAACTTAACCCACATTATCAGCCTCACAGGAAATTGGGTTAACTGTTCTTTGTTCTGGGCTTTGCCTTATGTTTGGTGACTCTGAGAGATCTATATAAAGATTAATACTTTCTCCTTTCCACACATGCTTCCTAATAGCCCCTCACAAATACTATATCGGATTCCGGTACGTCCATCCTTTAACAGAAGAAGCAATTGAAGAGATGGAGAGAGATGGGATCGAAAGGGCCATCGCCTTCACGCAGTATCCGCAGTACAGCTGCTCCACCACAGGTGAGGCTTCACCTTGACAGTGGGGGTGGGGGTGGGAGGAATGCCTGGCCCCGGCCTCAGTCACCAGGGAACCTGAGTGCGGAAGGACAGGATAAATCATCCTTCAATTTGAATGGCGAATCCAGCCTGGCTGCTTTAAACATGAGGGTTCAGGTCAGTCTATTTGAAATCTCATGGTTCATCTGTCCCTTGAGTTATGGGCCAGTCGGCCACGAATTACAAATGGTGGGTGGAAGGTGGTTGTCGCTAGCGCTCGGTACCTTAATGTAGTTGTGTGATGGATCCGTGATGAACCTGAAGCCTCGTCCT
The DNA here is from genome assembly GCF_905146905.1 of Nyctereutes procyonoides. Classification (NCBI taxonomy): domain Eukaryota; kingdom Metazoa; phylum Chordata; class Mammalia; order Carnivora; family Canidae; genus Nyctereutes; species Nyctereutes procyonoides. The sequence goes on from NW_026575082.1 coordinate 18,027,760, forward strand.
ATGTTTGCGTAATAAACCTTATTTTTATGGCAACTGTAACATTCTTAGTAATGTAGCAAAGGTGATAGCTGTTTCCGCTTGGAAAGCAGAGGTGCCCAGGTAGCATGAGAAATATTGGTATGTTTTTTTGTGATGCTTCATTTATGGGCTGGTTTACTGGTTAAACCAAAAGTCAGCTGGAGGTTCCCTTTGTAAACTTCTCTCAGTGTTCTAGATTTTGGAAGATTATTACTGTGTGTTGTTCCTATAGATTTAACTGGAGCAGGAGAATAATCATTTTTGCCCTCTCTATGTCATTGGTAATAGGTAAAGCTTCTACTGTTGCCCACAAATACATTTCATTGTGTTCTATTTCAGGGATTGGAGTCAGCACATTTTGACTTCCAAATTGCTTTTGGATGTTAGGACATATTATTTCTATAATTATCAAGAGAAATAAAAGGCTGTTGGAGGAAATGTTCAAACCCTGTTGTGTGCCTTAAATGCTTGTTCAGAGCTCCTATGAAAATGCCTGAGTTCTCAGACATCTCAAGAGTTTGAGTTGTGACTTCCTTTGGAAATGGATCTCTGTAACACAAGATGTCTGCTAATAATGTTATTGGGGAAGAAATCGGATTTTATAAGTTTTTAAGCATACTTTTGCTTGCTTTAAAAAATACTTCTCAAATGGCGGGGTACCTGGGGATAGCTCAGTTGGCTGAGTGTCTGACTCTTGATTTCAGCTCAGGCCATGGTCTCAGGGTCATGGGATTGAGCCCTGTGTCGGGCTCTGTGCTCAGCATGGAGTCTGCTTGTCCCTCTCTTGCTGCTGCTGCCCCCTCCTACCCCCCGTACTCTCTTTCTTTCTCAAATAAATAAATAAAAATTTAAAGATACCTCAAATGTAGATGTCTATTGTCAACATTAGACAAGTTAAGAAAATGGTTATTGGTATGACAGAGGATTGACTGTGGATTTCATTTCACAACTGACTCTACCAGTGGGTTTCAGGTGTCATTGTCTGTGTGGCTTTTCCCTGGTACATCTCACGTGAAAGGGCAGGTACATCTTCACTCAAGGATGCAAAAGCCTTTGGAAAGCACATTCTTTCTTTGAGGCCACGAGAGTGTTGTTACCCTGCTGTACCATTTGGGCACACTTTGTTGTGGTAGAGCCGATATATCCTGTGTATCAATAACACGCAATTTTTTTTTAACACGTATTTTTTAGTTCTATTTTCCCCTTAATTACTGTTTCTGGTAGTTTATCAGATGTTTCTAATGTGACCCAGAAGAACTAACGTGGCTTCCGGAAGTCCTTCTGTGGCTTCAGAAGTCTTGAAGATGATAATTGCCTGTACAGTGTGGCTTGCAGTATGAATATGCCTGTGACTGTGTGATTTCTGAAAAGATTGTTTTCAAGCCCACAGTTGACTCCATTTGGATTTATCTGACTCATTGTATTCCGGAATGGAACTTACTTATCTTTTTGAAAATCAAGTTTTAGGCTAAGTATACATTTGATTTAACTATGGGCTGTATCCGGGCTCTTATTTTAATCTGGGGACATATCAGATAAGCAGTCCTCATCGATACAGAAACCAGTGGATTGGTGTTGGGAAGCAGGGAAATATTTTGGAACATTTGCCCTATGTTAAGATTGAGGAAGAGGCTCCGAGTTAGGCTTAGTTGCATAGGATTAGCCTTGGCCTGGATGCCAGCTCCCCTAGGCAGGAAGAATTTGCATTCGGTTGGCATCATCTGCCTACCTTCAATCTTTGAATTTTCGTGATTTTGACCTCCTGGTTAAAAATAAAAGTTTTGTTAGATTACTTGTAAGAATTTGTTACCCATTTAACTTATTCTGGGGAACAATGATAACCTTGTAGAAGCAGATAAAAATAGAGAATGCTCATGCAGACCTAAATAAACTAGTCTTCTTATCAACAAGTCATTTAAAAACATGGTTATAAAGCTTTTATTGTAAGGGAGAAAATATGCACCTCATACTATTAAATAAAAATATCCCAAGTACTTAGGATACAAAATTGCACCCATGCTAAAATTACAACTTTGTGAAACAAAGCAGCCATACAGGAAAATAATAGGAGAGCTATGCTAGAGTCGAATGGTGGCTGTAATAGCATCCTGGATCATGGCCAGTTTCTTTTTTCCTTTATTCCCCACCCTCTACATTTTCTGCTGGGGTTGATTACCTTCATAATGGGGGAAAAAATTAACCTGCTTTCAGATGTTAGACGAGGTTCCTGCAAATCACTGCAGCTTATATTTCATAAATCCTCTGCCATCGTGTTTCTCACTAGAAATGGCCTCACTAGTCTTTGAAAGGCCATTGCAATTGATTGCTTTTTAGTGATCTTCATTTGCAGGGTAGTTAAATCCATCTGCATTTTAGAGCGTTGAAATGATTGTAATTAGACTGATTGAGTACGGAAGCAGTTACCTATTTCGCACTTACTGCCTTTACTAGTCTGTTTTTCATTTTCATTATAATCAACACACATCTACTAAGTGATCCCCTGTATATTTCAGGGAGCAGCTTGAATGCCATTTACAGATACTATAACAAGGTGGGAAAGAAGCCTGCGATGAAGTGGAGCACCATTGACAGGTGGCCCACACACCCCCTCCTCATTCAGGTAAGCTAGCGGCTGCTGGCAGGCTCTGTTGGCCCAGCATCTGGAGTGGGTCAGCTTCTAGTCCCTGCCTAGTTGGTGCTGGCCTTCCATGCCTGACCCTCCTCGTTGCTTAAATTGTGTGCTGAGATTTGAAAAAAGGAAAGGTATTAGAGACTCAACTTGTTATGACAAGAGAAAATAAATTTAAAGGTGAAAGGTGAGAGTCTTTCCTTTCTTTGGATTAACACTGCTAGTTACAAAGTATAGCAGAATTATATCTTGAGTTTTGTGTTTCCCGATATCCAGGATGGGAAAGGTTACACAGCGTGTTTCCATTACTTTACATTTATGTAATGAATGACTGACGAATCCTGTATTTTCTGAATCCTTCAGGATGGACAAAAGGTTTAAAAAATGTTGCAAGTTCTGAATCTACGTGTTCTGACATGAAAATAGATTTAACGTTTCAGTTGAGAAAGCTGTATTAGAAGAAATTTCAGATTTTCCCCATATTATATTATACTTATAATATTTCCATTAAGAGATGCTTGATTTTTGGAGAATCGGTTAAAACTACAATTCAAAAGCCAATAGCTTTGGATGGGTGTCACATAGACTCTTTTGCCATTTCTGCGTGAGAGTAGGACTGGTAATTGCCCTAAAATATACACATGTAGTTTTGTTCTGCCAGAGGGGGCTCCTAGTTGAGGTAGGGGACATAGGACGTGATTTAGGACTCATCCAGTTTATGTTTCATTCTGTGTACATTCTCTGGCAAAGTATCAATTGGAACATTTTTTTTTTTAAGCCTGGAGTCACTTAGAGCCTCTGACCACTAGGTGGGGCTAGACATCGTTAAACGCAGACACTCCCCCCTCCCCTCGCCTGGGCAGGCGGTGCTCCTTAGGCGCAGAGGTGATGGGGCAGGGGGGGTGAGGGGGGTGGGTTAACACTTGGGTGGAAACACAGGCTTCAGTGAAAATGACAAGGAGGTGCCTTCCCTTAGGGCTCTGCCCTCTGGGCCCCGCTCCCCTTGGCTGTGCTGCCGTTAGCCCTGCGGGAGCCCCAGCGTGCCCCCACTGCTCTGCCTGGGCCCTGGGGCCTGGGGCTTCAGGTCAGCACTGACATGTGGTAGCAGGGAACCGAGGGATCTGCACAGCATCTGCCTGCCCTGATCCAGTGAGTAATTAGATTTGCATTAAAATTCAGCCCTTTGAAAAGGGGGGAAGCAGAAAGATGGAAAGGTCTCTTAACTGAGGAAGTCTCCGTTCACAAAATGAAAGGGCATTTTAGAGACATTTATCTGCCCTTCTAGATGGCGTGATTGAAGGCTCTGAGAGCCGCCTGCCCCTTTCATTCCGCACAGAGATTGCACACAGAAAATACCGCAGACCGATTGTGGATGATCTAAGTAGCACTTCTACTCGCCTGTGACTCCTCAGTTTTGACGGCGGCTTAGCGTCTGCCGTAAGCCGTAGCAAATTGTGTTTCTGCTCGCACTTTTGTTGAGATGAGAAAAGGAAAAATGCTAAAATTCTCTGGAAACAAACGTTTACGGATAGGCTTTACTCTTCACATCATGTAGCTGACGTGAGGAGGTTTGCTATCTAGCAGAAATTTAAAGAGAGACAAGTCAAACCCTAAACAGAAACTAAAAACAGTTGAAAACGAACACCAAAAATATCATTTTACTGCGCCTTTTCTCCTGGTTACAGGTAGTAGTTGCTCGAAACCGTTATTTTACTACCGTCCACCCAAGTACTGCTACTTCTTGAGCTGCCGGGGTAATTGGAGTAAATGTAGGCTCCAGGCTCCTCTGTGAACTTGATAGCAGGCCTCCTTAGCTGCTCTCCTGTCTGACCAAATGCAGCCCTCCCTGAGCATCCTTAGTTTCCAAGCACTGCAAAGACCGCCAGAAAATACTGGTTTTGTTTATGTCTAATCTTACCACATTTACTCTGAAGATGAATTATAAATTTGGGAAAGGAAACTCTCTAGGCACCGTCTTGTACCTTAGTGCATTTATTCACCAAATTTTGAGGGTTTGGAAACAATAATATCTCAGTGCTGATTAGGGAATTATTTGCTCTTCTTATAGTATCAACCACTGATGTATCAAAATCCCAAGAAGCGCAGATGTATGTGGTTCTGGTAAACCATCCTTTATGATTCGTTAAAAAGCCTTCTTATTTGGGAATAAGTTTAAACATGCAAAAAAGTTGCAAGACTGAGAATCATATAGGAACTCGACTGCCTAGATTCACATATTATTTGCATTTATTCCACTCGGGGTGTGTGTAGATGTCTGTGTGTATACATTTTTTTTTTTTTTTTTTTTTTTGCTGAACCTTTTGAGAATAACTTCTACCTACAAAATCACCCTTAACACCTAAATAGCAGGGATCTTCTCTGCCTTGACCATGGTACAATATTCAACTTCAGTAAATTTAACATGGATACTTAAATTCATCTAATCTACATTCATATTCCAATCCTGTCAATTGACCCATTAATGTCCTTTGTAGCATTTGCTTTCTGAGTTAAGTGACAAAGAATGATTAAAGTGTAAGATGAAAGAAAGCCTCTTCAGATCGGGTATTTCAGCACCTATTGATGTAAATCGGAAAGAGCCAACTAGACGGAGGGAATTAACTGGTCTGGTGGACAGAGCTTTGGAGGTGGAGGCAGGGCCTGCCTGGCAGCCCAGGTCCCGCAGATGTGACTGAATGGGCCCCCACGTCGGCCGCTCATCCCCCCTCTGTGAATTTAATGAGAGTGGTACAACCTCTCATCTGTTGTGATGAAGGTTGTTACGAACGACTCAGGGAGGATACTGGGCTCAGAAGGAAAAGGTCGTAAAAATAGAATAGTATTTTCTTATTCCTCTACTATTTGTGTCTAATGTGTTTTAACGTGATAGGCCTGAAAGCCAAACTGAGGAAGATTTAGAAAGAGCCTGTAAGCTGTTTTCCTGCTAACCGAGCAAATGAGAGGTCTTAAAACAACTTCTCCTTCCCATCTGTGCCTTCTTTCCATCTGGAAGTGTGCCCTGTTCCTCCCGAGGGGAAGCAGATCCAGAGCGTTCATTTTCAGCGAGCCATTAGCGAGCTTTAGAAGTTTCCCATCAAATTCCCTAGGCCCCTGAAACCGTTATGAGCCATTTTGATGATGAACCAAAGCAAGAAGAGACTGTACTGTTTGCAGTTTTTTTTTTTAAGAGAGTTCCAAGTTTTTGAGGGTTGCCAGGAGATTTTTTTCGCAGCTCTCATTTTAAAAATATTTTCATTTCCTTCTATTTCTTTCTTCCCACCTCCTTCTAATCCTCCTTTCTTGCCATTCCCGCAGTGCTTTGCAGACCACATAGTGAAAGAGCTGGACCACTTTCCACTTGAGAAGAGAAGTGAGGTGGTCATTCTGTTTTCTGCTCACTCGCTGCCGATGTCTGTAAGTAAGCATTTTGTCGGATGACCTAGTGGTAGAGGATTTCTGAATGTGCCAATGGGAACCAGCTTCTAGAGTGCCCAGAGCCCAGTGCAAGGACAAGGTCTAACATCTCCGACTTATGTATGTGCTAATTTAACTAGACTCATTTCTTGAAACCTAATAAGAGTTCAAATAATAATATTGTGAATAAATATTGTCTTAATAAACCCCTTTAAAATAACTTGAAGGTGTGTTCACATACAGGAGTTTTCAGGAAGTGGGACAGGGAAAGGAAGGCTGCCTTTGGCTGCCCCGTTGAAGGAGCTCACCTGCTGTTCCGGTCCACGCCTGGCACTGAAGGGCCTCCTATCGCACCAGGCCACCTCCTGTCCCACTCCTTGTCAAGACCCAACAGGGGCTGTTTGAATTCCAGGAAATGATTACAGTGTTTAATTTCCTAGGCTTTGAGCCCACATTTTAATTTAGCAAGGGGCTGTGGAGTGTGACCTGGGTGCTCCTGCGTTCTTCCCGTGACACTGGGTGTTCACTAAAATACCACCTCTGAGCCGTAGCTTGCTGCACATTTGCCAACGAGAATGATCGGGCTGTGCGGTACATGAGGTGCTTGGAGTCAGCAGCCAGGTTCAGCAGCTCAGAACTATCCCTGGGCCTAAAAACTTTGCTTTCAAAGCCAGAGAGGTGGAGAATTACACCTTCGGAGGTGTCAGGAAGGGTTTGATTCCAGAATTAATGGAGTTAACCTGCATGGCTGGGGCCACTCTCCTCCTCCTCCTCCTCCTCCTCCTCCTCCTCCTCCTCCTCCTCCTCCTCCTCCTCCTCCTCCTCCTCCTCCTCGGTCTTTACTGCCACCTGCTGGTCACCGGGGTTGAGCCCTTACAGCTTCTCTGCTCAGCCACCGCCACCCAGCAGGTGCTGCGTCAGCCGTCAGCCTTAGGCGGTAGGCAGCCCTGGAGACCAGTCTCTCTCTGCTGGAAGCCTGCCGAGTTTATTTTAACAAGTTCGTATTCTCCCTTGTGGGATCGTGCACATCCTCTTCACATGTCCATCCTGCTGCTCCGCCCGCATCCTTTTCATAGCTGTCCTAGGTGTGATGAGGCCGTGTCTGAAGTGCCAGAAGGGAAGCTCTTGAACTGGGAGCCGAGGAAACACATTTTTGCGCATGAACGATTCCAGGTGCTGCCTTCCCTTCCCTCCCCACCGCCGCACTTCCTTTCTTCCCCGCAGGGACCCAGCATGCCACTACCAGGTTTCTTTGCCGTGCAGGGGCCATGCGGGGCCGCAGGGGCCATGCGGGGCCGAGAAGGGCCGGGAAGACAGCGGGACAGTCAGGGAAGACAACTGTTCTTTTTTTCTTTTTCTTTTTTTAGTAATAAATTTATTTTTTATTGGTGTTCAATTTGCCAACATGCAGAATAACACCCAGTGCTCATCCCGTCAAGTGCCCCGCTCAGTGCCCGTCACCCATTCACCGCCCCCCCCCCACCCTTCTCGCCTTCCACCACCCCTAGTTCATTTCTTAGAGTTAGGAGTCTTCATGTTCTGTCTCCATTTCTGATATTTCTTACCCATTTCTTCTCCCTTCCCTTCTATTCCCTTTCACTATTATTTACATTCCCCAAATGAATGAGACCATATAATGTTTGTCCTTCTCCGATGGAGCTGGATGGTATTATGCTGAGTGAAATAAGTCAATAGGAGAAGGGAAGACAACTGTTATAACAGGCTTTTCTTTCCCCTGCACTTGCTTCTAGTGACTTTTTCCTCCTTAGTAACTTTTTTTTGTTTTTTAAGATTTTATTTATTCATGAGAGACACACAGAGAGAGGCACAGACACAGGCAGAGGGAGAAGCAGGCTCCCTGCAGGGAGCTGGATGTGGGACTTGATCCTGGGACCCCAGGATCACGCCCTGAGCCGAAGGCAGACACTCAACCACTGAGCCACCCAGGTGCCCCTTAGTGACTTTTTAAAGATTTATTATTTGGAAGTAATTTTAGACTTTAGGCAAAGTTGTAAAAATAGCACAGAGAGTTTATAATATATATATATTATATATATATATATGCTCTTCCCTTAGCTTCTCCACGCTGAACTCTCTGTAACCGTAGTACAGTGACCCAGAGCAGGAGGCTAACAGCAGTGCAGTGATGTCAGCCTAAGGCCAGGCTTTATTAGATTTCACCACTTCTTCCACAATTTTCCTTTTTTGTCTGGGATCCAGTCCAGTGTCCCATGTATCTTCTCAGTCTCCCTCAATCTGTAATGGTTCTCATGCTTTCCTTGTTGTCAGTGACCTTGAGGTTTTTGAAGAGTGATTTAGTGGACTGTCTGCTATTTTGTAGCAGGCTCCTCCATGGAAATTTGTCGGTTATTTTGCCACGATTAGGGTGAGGTTATGTAGTACTTGGGAGGCACAGCCCAGGGTGATCCGTCCATCTCAGTGCATGATATTGGGGTGCATGATGACAACATGTTCTCTGCTGGGGATGTGATCCTTGGTCATTTGTCTAAGGTGGTATCTGCTGGATTTGTATATTGTAAAGTTACCATTTTTCTCTTCGTAATTTAAAATATCTTAGGTGATGGACGCCTGGGTGGCTCAGTGGTTGAGCGCCTGCCTTTGGTTCAGGTCGTGATCCCTGGAATCTTGGGATCGAGTCCCATGTTGGGCTCCCCATGGGGAGCCTGCTTCTCTCTCTGCCTGTGTCTCTACCTTTGTCTCTGTGTCTCTCATGAATAAATAAATAAAATCTTTAAAAAAATAAAATATCTTAGGTGAGATACTTTGAGACTATGCAAATGTCTTGTTCCTAGATTTGTGCCTACTAATTTTAGTATATACGCCTTCAGTATATCTCACTGGTAGAAATTATTTCTGTGTGGTTCTAATGGCGACTTTATATTTCCCTCATTCATTCTATATTTAGGTTTCTAATGGTTTTTTAAACTAACTTTTAGTAATATTATAAAATAGTTTATCAATATTTCACTTCAACAATAATTATTGAGCACTGTTGTATCTACTATATTCTAAGCACTGTTCCCTCCTCTGTCATATGGGAATGAACAACATAGACAGAAGTCTTTGCCCCAGAGAGTGGGGGTGGGAAACAGATAATGAACACACTACAGGAGAAGATAGTATGGTGTGTTAGGAGGCCACAAGTGGTATGAGAAGCAATAAAGCAGTGTGAGAAGTTGGGGAGTCAGTACACAGCTAAATGTTAAAGCAGTGAAAATAAAATTTCTGTTCAACATTTTTACGAGTATCAACAAGCTGTTGGGTCAGGACCAGTCATCAGACATTCACTGTGCACAGAGCACTCACCTTGTAGTCCGTTGCTGTGGGGCCCGTGGGGGGAGGACAGGGATCAGGAGTCACAGGTGGTATTCTCGAGGAGCCTCAAGTCTGAACCCACGTGCTGCTTCTCCCCTGCATCTTACTCCACCAGCATTTGCCCCTGTGTTGAGCTGGCTCCATGGACTCCACAGGTCCATGCGCCATCCATACAATACTCCCAATTCCTGCCTTCCCTATTTCAGGTGGGGGAACCGAGAGACCCCTCCTCCCTCATTAGATATTGTCAATCTCCCATGAATAACATAGACGTAGAATTTGACATATTCATAGGTACTTAGAGGTGAGTGAGTGCGTTGTTCTCCTTTGGCCTGTGAGGAAACAGATCCAAGCAAGTTAGGTGATTGAGCTCAGATTGTATCATCATTAGTGTAGAAGACAGAAGGGGGGACTCCAGTCCCCGGCTCACGCCACCTCACTGCGCAGTCTGAGGCTCTCGGAACCCTTGGCAGTGTTGGTGACTGAACACCTGTGTGTCTCTGCTGCAGGTGGTCAACAGAGGGGACCCCTATCCTCAGGAGGTGGGCGCCACTGTGCAGAGAGTCATGGATAAGCTGGGTTACTCGAACCCTTACCGGCTGGTTTGGCAGTCTAAGGTAGGTGGCTTCTGCTCGTTTGCCAGCAGTCAGCAATTCTGAGCATGTCTATTTTAGGACTTTGTTATAAGATGATAGATTTGGCTCTTTCATATACGCAGAATGTTCTATAACCTGGTGACTCACCATGAGCAGAAAGAACTCTGCAAGCAGGTAAAATGGAGGGGAAGTCAAGTGACTAGTTGAATGTCATTGACTCAATGTATTATTTTTAGTTGTAATGACAGAAATGATCTTTTCTTTATATTATGCCAACTTCTAGAAGGATTCAAGCTTAATATAGAAATACCAAAGCCCAGGAGAGCAGATGTAAAGCGTGGTCCTCCCTCCCACCGGGAGGCATGTGTGTGTCCAGGGCAGTGGGCTGTGGTGTGCCGGAGGCTCAGGGGGAGAAGTGGGTCCCCGTGTGCATTCCATCCTGCTTTCCCACAGGTTGGTCCGATGCCCTGGCTGGGGCCTCAGACAGACGAGACTATCAAAGGGCTTTGTGAGAGAGGGAGGAAGAACATCCTTTTGGTTCCAATAGCATTTACCAGCGATCACATTGAAACCCTGTATGAACTGGACATCGAGTACTCTCAAGTTCTAGCTAACGAGGTGAGTGTGATTATTAGTCCCGCTAATAAACTGTGATTTGTTTTGAGAGGAAACTTGCTCTGCAAGGATGTAATTGTATCATTCAAAAACACCGTTCAGTGGTTAGCAGAGGGGAGGTGGGTGGGGGATGAGTGAAGCAGGTAGAGAGGATTAAGGGTATGACCTGTCTTGATGAGCCCTGAATAATAGGCAGAATTGTGGGGTCACTATATTGTACATCTGAAACTAATATAACACAGTATGTTAATGATACTGGAATTAAAAAATATTTTGAAAGGATTAAAAAACAATATATCGTTCGATATATATGTTTGCATGTAACATGGCCTCATTGTTCTGAATAATACTTAACCTGAGTTAATCCGAGCACATCAGGTTAATTCCATGTCAGCAGGAAGCACTTTTGTGCCTTTGTGAAACCAGATGCCCAGGCATCACCTCGAGCAACATCATTTTGTCTAGTTTGAGTTCCTGTACTACATGGAAGTGATAAAAAAAAAAAAAAGCAACAAAAAAACCCTGTGGTTTCTTAAGAAAAAATAATTGTACTTTCCACCAATTTGGAGGAAAAGAACTGTATTGTGCTATCATTCCTTTTCTTGGCCCAATAGTGCCCTTTATTTGGGGCTTTTACACAGTTTCTTGCTGGCTTTTGAGGCGTAGAAGAGTCATTGTCATGAAAGAGAAGACCGTAGAATCAACACTGAAGCAGTGTGTGTTGTAATTCCCTTGACCTGCTTCATACACTCACTCAATTAGCTGCGGTGTTGTGATCAATCTGATTAGTGAAATAGCAAATACCATCCTTAGTGTCTTGTAATGTAAGATGTGAATTATCATTCACAGTGGAGAAAAACTTACTGTTCACCCTTCTTATGGCTTCGGAGGGCCGGCCTGAAACCCGAATCCAGTGTATAGCATTGTTACCCTGGGAATCTTGGGACCCAAGAGCCCGTCTACCCCCATCCTCTGCCAGAACTCCCGATCCTGGTCACTCTCATGCGTGATTGATGGAGGCCTGGCCTCAAAGGATGCTTCACCCTGTCCGGGACTGGGTGGCAGGTGCAGGGCAGGGTGAGAGTGGGTCGGGGAGAGCTTTAGCCAGCACCCAAGCCCACAGGTTTTTGTTTATGCAAGCTGGTCATCAATCAAATGGTGAGGAAGTTAGAGGGTGCCTAAATTACTTGTCAGTAATTCTGATACAGAATTTATGGCACAGTTGTGATCGGCTAAAGTGAGGTTGCAGGGTTGTCCGTGGATTTCATGTAATGGTGCCTTCCAAAGCCTACCCTGACTCTGGCTGCGCATGAGCTTCCTAAAAAAACTTCACGTGCAGATATAGTTCATACCAGTATGTTTGGAAAATAAGGTTTTGTTTGTATTGAACAATAATTCACACTCATTAATATCACTAAACTGAGTTTATTCCTTAGTAATCAAATGGGTTAATGGTGACTAATTAGTCCACAGAGAGAATAAAGAAAACTACATAGCTACAGTTTACTTCATTGTTTCGATGGGAGAATATGTTTAAAACAACTTTCTTTAAAAAGTAGTTTGAATTTTTTCCCAAGATGCAGTTACTGCTTTTCGAAAATAAAAATACTAAAGAGCTCAGACAATTCAGAGAAGTATCACATAGAGAGTAGAGCTCACTTGGAATCTTAGCCCTGAGAGGGGCCGGGGTGGCTCAGTTGGTTGCATGTCTGACTCTCGATTTCGGCTCAGGTCCTGATGTCAGGGTCATGAGATCGAGCCCGGTGTCTGGCTGTGTGCTGGGCATGGAGCCTGCTTAGGATTCTCTCTTCTTCGCTCTCTGCTCCTCCCCTGCCTCCCACTCTCTCTGTCTTTCAAAAAAAAGAATCTTACCCCTGAGAGATAGTTAATATTTTGATAAAAATAAGTCCCCTTTTTTCTCTAAATGTATGTGTGTACCTTAATAAAAATGGCATTCTTCTACATGTTTAACAAAAATGGCATTTTATTCATATTATTTTATAACCTGTTCTCCCTTAAAAATATCTTACGGCTCTAAATCAATAAATGTAATTAGATGTACATAATTATTTTTCACGAATCCTTGATCAGTATATGTTTAAGCTGTCTCCAACTTTTTACTTTCCTGAACTGCTTTGTAATAAGCATCATCTTCTTTTCCTTTTTCCAGTTGTTTTCTTAGGGAAAATTCCTAGAAATGGAATTTAAATATTGGTAGAGATTTTACTGGATTGCCCTACAGAGTTGTATCCTTTAACTCTCCCGCCTGCCATGTTCAGGAACGTTGCCAGCATTGCTTGTCCTGCTGTCACTGACTTCTACCTGGAGTTTTAGAATACAGTTTTTTTTTTCTTTTGTTTTAAAGATTTGTTTATTTATTTATTTGAGAGTCAGTGTGCAGGGGGGTGGGGGCGGAGGCAGAAGGAGAGAGAATTAAAATTTTTTTTAATTTAAATTCAATTTGCCAACATACAGTATAACACCCAGTGCTCATCCCGTCAAGAAGGAGAGAGAATCTTAAGCAGATTCCACAGTCAGCGTGGAGCCTCACACGGGGCTCGGTCTCACAACCCTGAGATCATGACCTGAGCTGATATCAGGAGTCGGTCGCTTAACCAAGTGAGCCACCCAGGCACCCCGCATACAGTTTCTTTTTAGGTTGAGAACTCTGTGTTTGCTGAATCTCCCCATTTTCCCCATGCCAGTTAAAGCTAACTTAAAAGATGAATCTAAAAGCCACAGCATTTCAGAAAGGGAAAGAGAAGATCTTAACTATCTGAGTGAACAATAATTAGGTGCTCCTTAATTATTTGGGGAATAATCAACTGCGTATTAGCAAAGGTGATAGTAAAACAGTCCTCAGGCTTTATTTTGGATTTTTCTACGTACAAATATATTTAAAAACCCCACTCTGCATTGGATCCCATCTAGGTTCAATATACTTGAAATGAATCTACCTCTTTTTGGCAGTTGGAATCAAAACAGGCATAAAGATTTATTTAATTAAGGCAACATTGTGCTTAGGTAGAGTCTGTAAAAGTGTGCATTAGAAAGGTGGAATTAAAAAAAGAATCATAAGCAGATTTGAATTACTTGAGAGTTCTGTCAAATACAGCCTCAAAAATGACTTGGAAACTGAAAACCTATGGGAAGATAACAGGGTGGGGGGAAGGAAGAAAAATTGAGAGCAATTTTATGATAACGGAGGTGAAAATCTACATCTGTGTCTGAGCCCGGGACAGTTTTCATTTCTGAGTCATCTGGGAACACTTTGGAAATCAGACTTTAAGCTGGGTATGTATCTAAATTCATTTATTTATTTTGTCATAGCAGTTTCTTTAAAAAAAAAAAAGGAAACTAAAACATGGATGTGTTTTTCCTTCTTTTTTCTCATCTGATTCAGTGTGGAGTTGAAAACATCAGAAGAGCAGAGTCTCTTAATGGAAATCCATTGTTCTCCAAGGTATCTATAGTGTTACAACCACTTTAGTAGAACATATCGGAGAGAAATCCTCTGAGAAACTCTTACAGAATATTGGTTTTCTCACATATTAGAACATTTTGAGTTCCAATTAATTACAAAAATAAAATCGAATTCCTTATACTCTTGCTCCTTTTTCCTTTAGATAGCCCCAATTTTCTGATTCCTCCCACCTCTGACTATGTCTAATTTAAGGCCTGCCTTTCCAGGGCAAGCCTTAGCAGGTGGGGTAAGAGGATGTTCTTCTCTAAAATGTCTATTTTAACTTTCCTCTAAGCTGGGGATCCTGAGCAAATGAAGATATTAGAGACTCCAGTTCAAAGCAATCATAATTCAGATGAAAAGCTGCCCTCTGCCACCGTGGTTATTGGGGCCGATGGGAGGGGGAGACGCATGGGGAGACCGCAGACGTTTTGCTTCTGAGGAATCTCCGCTTCTTGTCGCCCGTCTTCCAGGCCCTGGCCGATCTGGTGCTCTCACACATCCAGTCAAACGAGCTGTGCTCCAAGCAGTTGACTCTGAGCTGTCCGCTCTGTGTAAATCCTGTCTGCAGGGAGACTAAATCCTTCTTCACCAGCCAGCAGCTGTGACCCCCGCCGGAGGACCCCGCGGGATTAGGCAAATGCCCAACCCCCAGATGCCCCTGTTGTGGAGGAGCTGTATTTAGGGGCCAAGGAAGACAGTTACATCGGGATCTGCACAGCCTTTGGGCACAAATTGTGTGATTTCTTGAGGAACAGACTCTGAAATCCTTACTAGGGTTTTCTGTTTTTCTATACCAATGCAGTAAGCATTTGTATGCCCCCTCTGTGTGTAAAGGTACCAGTTGGGAATGTCCACTGGGTTATTTAAAAAAGGAGTTTTAAAAATTTCTCTTAATAGATGCACCCATATTATAAATAGAGATTTTGGTTTTATTGCCCAAAAAACCTGCCAGGGTATAGAGAGTCCCCTCTATGGGCTGTCAGTGTGAATGTGATCTGTTTACAATCTTGTGCATAGGGCTGTCCTTGTTTTTGAAGGGAACATAGTTAAGTAAAGGAAATATAATTTGAAAGGGAACTGTTACCCGACCTTTCCCTTGGCCCACGGGTTCCAGAATGCCAGTGAGGTGGTGTGGTTGCCTGTAGTGGCTGCTTTTGCCAGTGATGTCACCGTTAGTTGGCCATTTGGGTACTCACATGTGAGCCTCACTTTCTTCACCCTAAAACCAATCAGGTGCAGACTCCAAAAGTGGTCTGAGAGTCCCCAGGCACACAAGGCTCATAAACATGTAGAAACCCAGCATTTGCCATCCATGCCTTGGTGAGGATCTTGGGGCCCACTGCTTCCTGTCTGCAAGGCCAGTGATCCCATGTGCTGACATTGGGCTTCATCTTTAAAGCTCATCCCAGGACCCGAGTGAACCTTGCCATGGAGCATCTTCTTTAATTTGGTTGAATGTCTTCTTTCTGCCTATTTGTGTGAAGCCTTATTTTTATAAAGTCAGCTATGTTTTGTAATCTTGAATTCTTTCTTATAGTTTTTATCATAAAATTATATAACCCTCCTATTGAAGTCTGAAAAATAGAGAAAAGAGAAATAACCACCAATGCAACAGCTACTAATCATATTATTGTATCTCATGGCAGTCTTTTCCTGTGGATATTTTTAATGCCATTGTAACCTTGAATTTGTGAGTGAAGTGTTGCTCTAAAAATGTAGAAATAATGTGAGATCAGAATCTGATCTCCTATACTTGGATTTAAATGGATTAAAAAAATCTCTGATGGATCCGTAATGAATTTGTAATGATTACCTTCTCTTTCCTCTAGGCTCTAAAACTTTGTTCTTCAAAAGAGCGTGTCTTTGATGTTCGTAAAGCCAGTTCATAAAGTGGAAGTATTAGAGGAGTCATAGATCTCCTATATTTGGGATTTACTATATTAATAAATATTATCACATCGTTAAGATTTTAACCATTTGATTCATGCTCTCTGTGAAGTGAAAACTAATGCAAGTCTATTAATAATCAAAATTATTAAATAGGGGGAATTTACTTTGGAATGCAAGAAAAGAAACAGGCCATCCGTTTTAGTTAATAATTTTCCCACGCTGATAACAGCTCTGAAATTTGAGTAAGGTGTGCATTTTTTTCCAAATTGGTCTTCCTATTCGTAGATTGTGTTTTCGGAGAGAAGTACAAGGCATAGGTAGTGGGCTGTTTCCATCAGCTTTGCGGGGATTAGATTTAAGCAGTAGATTGAGTGACTGTCCCACAGTGAAGTGAATGCTCTGGGTTAGTGGGATGGCCCCGGAGGGCAGCATGTGCTTGCAGCCGTTCTCCATGTGTCCTCATGTCTGCTGCCACTGCTTCACGGTACAACACATGTTATGATGCAGATGTTACAGAAAACTCCAAGAGCTCTTGCTAGGATATCTGAAACCCCTCGTTTGCTAAGGAAGCTTCTGACTCAACAGTGAGTGGGCTGTCTGGAATAAATCTGTGATTCTGAGGACCAGAGTGGCCCTTGTAGTGAGAGGCAAAGGGGGTGGCACTGGGATCCCCGCTCATGGCATGTGTTGTTTTGGGGAGGGTCACCTGTGGCTTATTAACCAAAGATGGGTAAGGATCACACTCGAGGGCTCGAGGGGGGCAGGTGGTAGGAGACTGGTGATGCTACTTGTCCACTTTGAAATCCAAGCGTTTGCCCTGGTGATTAGCCAGTGTGCCGCTGGCAGTGCCTTCAAGCTGCGCCTACCGACACCCTGGCTTTAACTGAGGAATCAACCTAGAGAGGAGACTGGCCGGCATGTGACAAGGAGGCAGTGCAGTCTGCCAGGGGTCCTTAGAAGCCCAGCTCCCTGCAGGTATAGCCCAGGAGGAAGGAATGCTCCTCAGGAATCTGCATTCTTGAACGACTTAGCTTTTTTTTTAAGATTTTATTTATTCACGAGTGGCACAGAGAGAGAGGCAGAGACACAGGCAGAAGGAGAAGCAGGCTCCATGCAGGGAGCCCAACGCAGGACTCGATCCCAGGACCTTGGGATCACGACCTGAGCAGAAGGCAGACGCTCAACCACTGAGCCGCCCAGGCGTCCCACGACTTACCTTTTTTAAAGCTAACAGAAATGTTTGCACTCAAGACTTTTTCTGCTTCAGGAGACATGGAACTCCTTGTTAAAAGCCCTTCACATGTCCATCAGTCACTTTTTGGTGCTGACCCACGGTGAGCCCTCCTGATGTCCGCTGGTACCCCAGAGTATACATCCTTGCTCAGGAGGCCCATGAAGAGAATGTTACATTTCTCTAGGATTCCGTTAAGTTTTTCTTTATGACTGAAATCCTATAGACAATGATGACTATGTAGATAGGAAGAGAAAGTGGATTTCCTGCTCCAAGTTGCCCAAATTAAGCCTGTCAGAAGGTGCATTCTCTCCACAACCCTATAGTCATATTAGGTAATTTACAGATTCAAGCTGATCTTGAAAATAGATGGTTTTCCTTTTAATTTCTCTTTGAGAAAAATACTCTGATTTGGTAGGATGAGTTTCTTAGAGTTGTTGCATTTTTCACCCCTTGGTTCATCTGTTCTCATCAATTGGGTATTTAATCCAAGAAACTCTAAGGTGTGTAAGAGAGGCCATATGCTCCATCAGATGCCACCGTGTTTATCCAAAATACGTTATTAAACCATGAGGGTGAGCCACACCACCGAGGAGGGGCAGCGGTAAGACCTGCTCCTGTCCCAGAATATAGGGAACCGCATGGGTCTACAGTCCTAGAACTCCGCTGTGCTCATTCCTCCGTTCTGGGGGTGGGAGGGCCTGGGGGGAAGGGGCCAGCTTGCATGGCTGTAGCTGGCGGGCAGCAATGAAAGCTGGCGGCCGTAGCAAGAACGCACGTCGGTGTGCGCAGGCGTGGGCGCAGGTGCATTACGCCAGGGGCCTCGGGACACATGTTGAGTACCTTGTCTTTAGGCTCTTAGCCTAGCCGGAGAAACCCCTTCAAGGTCAGGATCCTGAAGATGGCAAAGGAACAAGCTTCCCAACACTAGGTGGAAATGGGAAATTGGTTGAGCTGTCACAAGCTGGAAAAGAAAATTCTGAACGGCTGCTAAAACTAGGGCCCCGAATTATAAAACCATTCAGATTCTCAGTCTCAGTAGCAATATGGGGACTCCTCAGAGGAAAACAAGAGCTGACCATTCCTTTGCTTATTTCTAAAAATTATAAAATTAAAAACACGTCAGGGTCATGCCCCAGAAAAACTTTGTAAATATTCTCAGAAGTTTTGTCCTAATTGCCTAATAATTGAGATTCCTTTGTAACAAGCCCCTTCCGCAGCGTCCCAGTCCAGGTGGCTTTTTGCGCCACGCTTCATTTTATAGAAACTAGTGTCATAAGGTTTCAGAGCGCATACATCAAATGGGTTGAATCTGAATCAAGAAACCTGCATTATGCTTGAATCGCTGCCAATTAAAATATTTAATCATGTCGTAATATATTTAACCAAAATGGGTAAGGGTCACACTCGAGGGGAGCACGTTAAAATATTCAATCATGATGAGTTCCTGGTTAATTCGAATAGTGGCACCTGAAAATTTTTGATTGTTTTGTTTTGTTGCTAGATTTTTTCCAGCTGGACAGCTGTGTGGTATGACCGTTGTCCGATCTTTGCCTTAAAAGTTGTGCCTCTTTTCAGAATCCCCCTTACTTTGGAAAGGATAAAGCGTGCCGACCTATAGGCACCCACCTGAGTCGTGGGGACAGGTGGGTGCTTGAAAAAAAATAAGGTGATATCGTGAGTATTTGCTGCTTGGCCCTAATATGACCAGCAGTAGTGGGCCGTGCGGTGCTCCCTGCGTGACAAGAGTCTTCAGAGAGGCCTGGGTTGGGGGGTAGGTGCCCTCTGGGGAACACAGTTGTAACCTAGGGTCCCCAGGGAGGAAGAAAGCCTTTTGCTTTTGCTGTGGGAATCTTATTAAGCCTCTCTACCCGGGGAAGGATGTGGAAAACAAATGTAGCCGGTGATAATCCATTTCTTAGGACACACTTTGATGGTACTGGCTTAGTTGTTTTTAGCTGAAATCATTAGCTTCCATTTTTAGTATAACAAACTACCGGCTAAATTAGTCTACAGTAAGCCATTAAGATGGATGTCGGAATTAAAAACATTTTTGGAAAAAAGCCTGGTTGGAGCCTTTGTTCTAAGCCCTTGGGCAGGAATCAGGTCCTGTTTCTGGTTGCCGGACAGCTGTCACTCCGACGTGCCTGGTGCACACTCCGCCTGCCGCTCCCGGTGCGGGAACACACGGGTCAGCCTTTCTCCTTGTGGTCCCCCCTGTGGGTCGAAGCTTGCCTGGCAGGTTAAGAAGCAATAGATTTTGGGGCACCTGGATGAGTCAGTGGTTGAGCATCTGCCTTCGGCTCAGGGCGTGATCCCAGGGTCCTGGAATCAAGTCCTGCATCGGGCTTCCTGCATGGAGCCTGCTTCTCCCTTTGCCTGGGTCTCTGCCTCTCTCTGTGTCTCTCATGAATAAGTAAATAAAATCTTAAAAAAAAAAAAAAAAAGCAATAGATTTTACCCTGAGAATTTGTGAAGTTGTCTGTATTTTTACCTTTCTGTGGTAGATAGTGTAGATAGTGTATATACAGTATATAGTGTACAAAGTATAAAGTGTATATACACACACAGAATTGACTGCACAAGCATATAAGCAGGGGTGTGCAGGCCGATTGTTAAAATGTCAGGTTGTTAAACAGCAGTTGTTAAAAATTCTAGATCTTAAATCATAT
The DNA here is from genome assembly GCF_905146905.1 of Nyctereutes procyonoides. Lineage (NCBI taxonomy): Eukaryota > Metazoa > Chordata > Mammalia > Carnivora > Canidae > Nyctereutes > Nyctereutes procyonoides. The sequence goes on from NW_026575082.1 coordinate 18,047,627, forward strand.
TATTTTTTTTCTTAAATCATATTAAAAACAAAAGTAACAAATATTCAAAATTAATCACTTCTCAATTCTTTTGCCACATTTTATTATGTTTGTGGTCGCGATCATTTACGTTTATCGTGCCCATATCGTGGAAATGCTGTATAGGATGAGTTACTGCACCTCTCTGTCCAAGCTGGTTCACTGACGTCATGGTACGCTTACAATTGGCTGTGATGGGGCTGTTTCCACTGTGGAAGTCAGCAAACACTATAAATTAGGACTTGACTGTGAAATCAGCAAATACTATAAATTAGGTCTTGACTGTTTTGCTGATTATTTTCTAGACCTGAGAAAGTGATGAAAAAATATTAGTAATGCGGATGAAAAGTCACAGTGTGAATAGCCCCAAAACTTGAAATACCCTTCCACTGTTTAGAAACTGTTATCCGACTTACCTAAGTGAGGTTTTGACATACACAGAAGTTGTTTGACATGTGTCACGCATTAACAAAAAAGTCGACACTCATGTCAGAACTCTACCTGTGGACCCATTGCCTCCAGGGGCTGGCTGCAGAGGCAGGAGCTTGGTAAAAATCAACAAAACGCTTTCTTGAGCAACTGGTGCGATGGACCCTGCAGTGAACAGTGGCTGGTGGTCTATCACTACCTGTTCGAAGCGTGTCTGACGTGCGGCGCACTGCTAACGTTGACAGTGAACGTACGCTCACACGCAGACGTGTAGGTGATTGTTCCACAGGCCTGCTTGGCGACCGTTTACCGAAACACTAGTGCCCGGAAAGGAACTTTTTGGGGGCGATGGGAATGACCCCTGTGGACTGCATACTTGTGCTCAGACACACGGCCCCTAGACGGTCCCCTCCGTCGCAGTCTGTTCTGAGTGGAGGCTGCCCCATGGTGAGTAGGAATTTTAACCTTTGTCGTAGGCTTTCTAGTGGTGTCCAACAAAATTCCCCGAGCCCACCAGCATCCCTGGGAAGTGGACGCGTGGCTCTCCCAGGCAGTTGCAGTCGGGGGCGGGAGGGGTCTCAAGAGGAGGGCTTGGCTCCACGGCTCCCCTCCCCGGCCACCAAGAGCTGTCACCAGTGAGGGCCACGCACAGCACTTGGGACTTGTTCAGGGAACGTGACCTGCTCTGTCTTAAGATCGGCAGTGGCGATGGGCGCCCCGGTGGCTCAGTGGTTGAGTGTCCGCCTTCGGGGTCCCGGGATCGAGTCCCATGTTGGGCTCCCTAGGGGGAGCCTGCTTCTCCCTCTGCCTCTCTCTCTGTCTGTGTCTCTCATGAATAAATGAATAAAATCTAAAAAACGAAACAAAACAGCGTTCACGTCCTGCTTGGTGTCTGCCCGTGCAGTCCTGTCGGGAGCAGGGGCGTGGGGAGGCGGGCCTTCGCTGCTACAGATGGATTCCGATTTCTGAGACCCTCCAGCGGTCTCAGTGGGCCAGAGGTGTTGCCCTCCCGGCTCCCTGGGGAGGAGGAAGACGCCCTGACTTCCAGCGTGCTCAGCTCCAGGCTGTACAGACCCCCACCGCGGCCCGTCCCAAGCCACCTTTGCGATGTCACCGATGGCAGACTTGGCAAGAGATGCCAGTAACTGGCTTTCCTAAGGGGGTAGGAGGCAGCTCCCGGGCACAGCTGCCTCTCATCCTGGCCAGAAAGTCTGCTTCCCAGGTGTTCTGGAGTGTTCTGGAATGTTCCCCGGCCCCTGAGCTGAGCAGAATGCTGGAGGACCCGAGCCCCGGCAGGGGAGGGGTCGGGGAAGCCAAAGGAGGCATGAGGCAGGTTGCGTGGAGAGCCCCAGACGCAGCAGGCGGAGCGGCACTGCCCGCGGTGGACAGGCCTGGAGCGGCCGAGGCCCTGCTCTGCCCGAGCGCGTGCTGCCTGCCTGCGGGTGAGGGGACGCGCCGGCTGCTTCTTACCGTTGTCTTTCACGTGTGTGTGTGTTTGAAAATCTCTGGAGTTCCAGAACCTCTCGGCCCACCTGGAACTGTTGCTGTGAGCATCAGCCGAGACCGTGTGGCCAAACCCCATCGCAGGCTGGATGGGGCTTTGCGGGGTGGGCGACGACTAAGCTAGTGAGGCTCTACGACGTTTGGATGTAGTACCTCGGTCGTGATTTTTAAAAATATCTCTCCTGTTTGAAATCCTGAAAAATGAGAAAGCAAGAGAAATACAACGAAGAAAAAAAATCACCCATAAGCTTAGGACGCTTTGATGAATTTTATCATGCACTTTACGCACGTACGTTTTACACACTGTGATTTCTTAGAAATATTCCCACTGTTCCTCCTCTTTGACCGTTTACCGAATTCTATCTCCTAGACGTATTTTATGGGTCAGTACGCATTCTCTCGCAACGCGGTGTCAAGTAGCCACGCGGAATTATATTGTATGGGCTATAATGTAGTTCTTCTACCACGTCTCCATTACTGCAACTCTATCTTATTTTCATTTTTTGCTTATTTTTGATCAACATCCTTATAGACAAAATCTTTGGGTGTCTCCTCAGTGACTTCCACGGGAAGAATTCCTAGATGCGGGCATTCTGAGTCAAGGGATATTTTCTGCAGATTTTTTAGGAAAGGGTTCAATGAGATCACATGCACAGTGTATTTAGTAGAGCGTGATGCTCAGCGTGTGTGCGTGTGTGTGTGCGCGTGTGTGTGTGTGAAAGGCCCCCTAAACACCAGCTACCATTGTGTCATTCATTTGATTAGCAGACTATCGCTGTACTGCTCTCAGTGGTGACTTTATTCTAGGAGGTGCAAGTTTACCGTGCTGTTGTTCGGGGGCATCATGAAGAGAGTGTGATGTTATTCCAGAAGCTCAGAGCGCTCCCAGAGCCTCCAGGAATCAGGGATCAATTCTCCAGTCTTCCCTTTGATGTTCTTTGTTGCATTTGCTTTTGGTCACTTGCCCTGAGAAGGTCACGAGGAGAGGGAGAAGAGAAAGGCTGGAAAGCTGTCAATCTTTACTCATCGATAACTTTTTTTTATCCTTTTTTTTAAGATTCTATTTATTTATTTGGTTATTTATTTATTTATTTTTATTTGAGACACACACAGATAGAGAGAGAGAGAGAGGCAAAGACACAGGCAGAGGGAGAAGCAGGCTCCATGCAGGGAGCCCGATGCAGGACTCGATCCCGGGACCCCAGGATCAGGCCCTGGGCTGAAGGCAGGTGCCAAACCGCCGAGCCACCGGGGCTGCCCACTCATTGATAACTTTGCCAAGAGTTTGAATGTTGAGAGAAAAGTTGAGTCTTGGGCTAAAACAACCGGTGGGCTTCACTTACCCTCTCCGGGTCCGCAGGTGCCTGAGCATTGCCTGCATGTGTCTCGCACGGCCCAGGCCCCGCATGGCTCTGAGCTGAGCTCCCGGGGGGCAGAACTGGCTATCAAAGCTGGGCAGGCCTCCAGCTCAGGTATGGGCCGCACCGACACAATTGCCCCTTTAGGAGAGGTCGGCGGGTGGGGTGGGGGGGGGTGTTCCTTCCCGCTTCTATGGTCCTGGAGGTTTTCAGGTCCATCCCGGCCTACTGCGGGGCTGGGCCAAGGCCAAGTTGCCCATCAATATTTTAAAGTAGCGGTGTTATGAAATTTATGGAAGACGCACAAAGGACAATTCCCTGAAGTGACGAGCCCGCTGAGAGGGGATGTTGGCTAAAAGGAAATTTCGCTTTGAAACAGTGTGCGATCAGGTGCCACGCTGCGGAAACCCTTTATACGCATGGGCTCCGAGCGTGGGGGCGAGGAAAAGCTGACCTGGTTTCAAATCCCACCTACAACTGTTAATTTATTTGGTTATCTATTAACAGTCTCCTGGCAGCTTACTTTTATGTTTAAAATTAAGTGCTTGATTGATTATTTTCTAGAACAGTGATGGGATGTTGTTCTATACTTAAGCCAATCCATTAGTGGGCTCTCTCATTACTGATCTCTTTTTCTTTCCTTTCTTGGTTCATTGTGTGTGTGTGGGGGTGTGGGTGTGCACGCGTGCGTGTGCCAGTGCCTTCGTGCGCACCCGAAGGCTGGGAGGGTCGGAGCGGGAGGGAAGGGGGTCTCCGTTCTGAAAGTGGAAGGAAGTGGGGCTTTTCTATGTTCCCCAGACTACACGTCCACAAGGAGTTTTGCAGCATCCAAGGCGAGGTGGTTCACTCTGGGCATGAGTCACAGGTAGGAGTAGAGTCCCAGAGGAATTTTTTATCATGGGAATCTCTTTTTTTTTTTTTTTTTTTTGCGTGGGGTGGGGGATATCTCATTTTATCAATACCCTTGGTGTAAGCTTCTATATGAAAAAAACCTCTACTCTCATTTTGTCTGCTTGGGAGGCATCTTTAAATATTTCCGTATTTCTTAAGATTTGCTTCTGAGGACTGGAAGTCTATCACTTTTTTAAAAATTGGGTTTATTACATATATACATGCAAAAAAAATAAGCTTTGCAAGGCAGATCCTCAGGGCTAGTGTGTTTGGGCAGGTTTCTCAGGGTCCTGGTTGCTTACTGCCCCCCGCCCCCTCCCAGTTGGGGTGGCCAGGTATGACCTCAGGTGGCCTGACACCCAGGCCGGTCGCATCTGGCCGCCCAGAACAGCACCAGCAAAGCAGGATCTGGCCTGCGTTCTATCCGAAACAGGTTGGGAATCACCTGAAAGTCTGAAGGGGCGACAATCAAATGAGCTTCGTGTCCAAGGGCACAGTGGCAGGGGTCAACTGTGCCATCTCTTCTCACCCGCCCTCGTTTGGGGTAGATGGTTCTCCCAGTATCCAGGTGAGCAGCACAGGTGCAGGGAGGGCTGCTTCCGTCCAGCAGTGGGGACCAGAGCTGTGTCACTGGAAGTGCGGGCCTCTGCCCTTGGCCCCATGACCTGAGTGTTCAGCAGGAACAGGCGGGCCATCAGCACCGCGGACCCTTCATGTAAGAGGCGTGATCCTAAAAATTTGCACCGGTAGGGGAGTTTTGTAAATCTAGTGACACTTCTCAGGTGTTTGGGAGGGATTGGAATCTGAAGGAACCCTTGCGGGGAGTAAGGAACCTTTCTCCAACACCTGCCCCCCTTTGGCTCCCTTGGAAATCTAGGGTCTTGACTCAGGCCAGGAGGCGTCCGGGGGCAGTTGCCAAGTCTTACCCAGAGAAAGAAACTGGGTGCCGTCAAGCAAAAAGTGCATGGAGTGATAGTCCAATAAGCCATTCCTGGCAGCTTTATGATGTAAAGGGCCTGAGGACAGCGCATCAGGCCTGGGCTGGGGTTGGCGCTGATTTACCAAAGGGCCTTCTAGCTCTCACGCTCCCTGGAAGGACGATTTCCTGCGGACAGAACTTTCTGCTGTGGCCTCTGACGTGGCAGCCCTGCCGACAGGAACGCCGTCTTCCTTGGGGCTGAGTTCCCCGTAACAAAGTGCTACTGACTGAGTGGCTTTAAAAAAAATTCCAGAAGGGAACCCTCTCCAGTTCCGAAGGCCAGAAATGCAAAGTCCGGGCGTGGGCAGGGCTGCGCTCCCTCCGAAGGCTCTGGGTGACCCCTGCCTGGCCTCTCCCAGCTTCCCACGGGTCCAGGTGCCCCTGGCTTGTGCCTGCATCACTTCACCCGCTGCCTCGTCTTCACGTGGCCCTCTCCGGTGTCTTCCGTCTTTTACAAGGAAGCTTGTCGTTGGATTTAGGACTCACCCAGACGATCCAGGATGCTCTCATCTTGAGATCCTGAGTTGAATCTGCAAAGACTCTTTCCCCCAAATGGGTCACATCGCAGGTTCTGGGGGTTAGGACACAGACATGTCTTTCTGGGGGACACCATTCAATGCCCCCCGTACTCCCTTCTTGCCGGTCCCAGAAAGCACTCCCCCACACTCCTTAGGATCTGCTGGGTTCACATCTCCCCCTTATGAGGCAGCGTTGCATGGTCAGAGCAAGGAAAGGGGGTCTCAGGACTGAGGTAGGTGGTGACAAGCACAGGCCTGGAATCCAACAGAACCTGGAACCCAATCCTGGTGCCCCGGGTACCAGGTGTGAGACCTGGGCAAGCAGTCAAAGCTCTCAGTACTCTGGTTCCTCATGTCTGAGACCAGGAGAGTGACGTCGTCGTAGAGGCGAGCCGACGTGGCGTGTGACAAGCAAAGTGACCACTTGCTACTATGGACCAAAGTGACCACTTGCTACTATGGCATCACTATGGACTGGGAATAGAGAGACCTGACTTCCAGACTGTTCCCAGCTAGCCACTTGGCCTCCTGTGGGCCCCCACGGGACGGGTAAGGTGCCTGAGCGTCTACAGACTGTATGGAAAGGCGGTGATCCAACGAAGTCACCCCCGGCCTTTGCAGCCACAGCGGCCTGGGGCCCTCGGTCGGGCAGACCCTGTCCAGAAGTCTGAGGTTTGGGCAACTCAGCGTGCATCAGCTCTCATTCGGTTCACAGACACTCCTTGGGCCCGACTTCCAGAATAGCCTGGAGGCCTTTGCAGCACACTTAGCCATAGTACTGGCTGCTGAGCTATCACTTGGAAAACAGTTTCAGTGGGTTGTAGTTCTCTTCTCCTGAGGAGGAAATAATTCATGGAAGCCCTGAGGGAAAGGATAGGGTTACAGTCTGCTCTCTTGTGCCCAGCTAAGAGTGTCCAGAACCAGAGAAATGGTGACAGAAATCGCACTGTCCCAGCACATGGGCAGGGCCCGTGCTGAGCAGGCCGCTGGAAAGAGCATGATTTGAACTCACGGAGGAAGAAATGGAAGCTCAGGGAGAGCGAGTGGCCTGGGTGAGGTCTTCCAACTGTAGGACCAGGCCTCTTCCTTTCTAGACTTCTTTCTGGGATTCTTATTCTGTCTGGCGTTGCTTTTGGGTTCCAGTGTTTGGGACACATCTTTATCCGACACAGCTGTGCTACTGTTGAGATATAATCAAAAATATATTCCCTCCTCCCAGGGAAATTCCAATCTGACGCAAAGGTACAAGCGAAGGAGGAGCCTGGAGGAGACAGTGGAGAGAACTTCTTCCAAGTGGAAGACCTGTGACAGGAATCTGGGTGCTTCTGTCTACGTCTTCAGTTTTGCTGTGGAAGAGGACACGCATTTTATTTGCAAACCAAGTCTTTGTTTAAATATTTTATTTATTTATTTGACACACACAGAGAGAGAGAGAGAGAGAGAGAGCACAACCAGGGGAGCAGCAGAGGCAGAGGGAGAAGCAGACTCCCCGCTGAGCAGGGAGCCCGACGTGGGGCTCGATCCCAGGATCCTGAGATCATGACTTGAGCCGAAGGCAGACGCTTAACCGACTGAGCCCCCCAGGCGCCCCTCAAATCTTTGTTTTAAAGGGTAAGGCACATCTATTTCCTTTCGCCCCGCGGTCTGGTCTCTAAGCACAACCTTCACTCATACAGACTCACTTGGCGAAGTTCTACAGGTCTGTTTCCCAGTGTCTGCGTCTTACCCGCCAAGCTAGATATGGCACAGTAGGGACTTATTTTTTAGAGAAGTAAGACTTTAAGAGTCGTGAAAAACAGGAGGCCCTCCTGCTCAACAGCCTAACTATATGGATAGAATTTCTCATCAATTAAAAAAGGGTCTGACCTTTGCCCGGGGGCATGTGTGCCAGGGATTAGGCACCGCTGAAGGACACAGTGTGTAGGACGGGAGGTGACAGCTGTTCTACAGAACGTGACAAGTCCTCATCTTTCCTAACGGCTGCCTGCTTTGCTGACTTTGAGACTGCTTCTGAGGATGGTTCTGGTGGCCAAGGAGAAGGCTCTTAGCCTTTGGTGGCTCGCACTCATTTTTCCAGCTTAGCAGCGGGCAAACCTTCAGAAAAGAAAATGCTTGATTTTCAAAAAGTGGCGTGGTATTGACCAGTGTGCACGTGCGTGCATGTGTGTGTGCGTGTGTGCGCGTATGGAGGCAGTGAGGGGGGGAGGACAGGAAAACAATTTATAGATCACATCTTGCAAATCCTTCCACTCTGAACCGGTTGTAAACTCATTTCTTTGCTATTCTCAAGCTTTGATTTATGCGTTGGGATCACGGGGTTTGTGTCCCTTCTTCCAACTATCAGTTTGAATTTAGCAGGGTGCTCCGTAAAAATGTTGGGTGATTTGCATGCTCTGGGCTGATTGAGTTGCATTCTTTATACGACCATTTTTAGATGGATTGTCTCTCTGGGCCTCTATGCTTTTGTTTTCTGGGGTTCAGAGGTTACATCAAAAACCTCCCTGCCTGCTGCCTGATATGACCTTTGAACTCCAAAGGGCACAGGATCATGAGGCCATAAAATCAAGCGCAAACACTAAAGGTGTCATTCTGATTGTCCTCCGAGGACAGGAGTTTAGGGCTTGATCACATGACTTGGGGTAGAGGAAATACTGAGAGAGCAAAAATCAGGGAACACGGACATCTGAACGTCAATCCGTAGCCCAGAAGGATGTGAAAAAGCCTTCGGTGGGGGGGGGGGGCACTTTTTATTGCTAAAAAGTGTCCACTGCATGTTTCTCCAGGCCATTTCTGGTAGGACAGCTCCGAGAACGTCGAGCATGCCACATCTGCAGACTGTTGGGGTAAGATGTCATTTTCCAACTGTGTCACCATAATCTGGGTCGCTTTTCGGTCTGCCGTCCGCCCTGGCCAGCAACAAGGGCAGCAGGGAGTCGCCAGGAGGGGGTCTGTGCGCCTTCAGACTCTCAGGAAGGACAGGCTGAAATCTGAGAGCCGCGGCCTGCGTGGCTTGGAAGGAAGAGCTCTAGATTAGCTGTTGGTTTTTTTTTAAAAGGGGAAGAAGCACTGGCTCAGTGTCAAACCTCCAAAGAGTATGTCATTAGAAAGGGGAAAAATCTATTTGGAATAATGATAAAGGTCTCCTTGTGGCTGGCTAGCATTTCAGGGCAAACCAAAACAAACATGCAAGGGAAATGCAGCGGAGCCCTGCAGGGCGCGGGTTGAAGAGTGGAGGCTCGGGCTCGGGTTCCTTGACACCAAATAAATTATCCAGAATATTCTAAAACCATAAATGAACTTCTACTGATTTATGCAGAGGTTTCCGAGGTCTTTCAAAAATGCATGTGAGGAGCATTTTCGCTCCCCAGTGGCATGGGAAATGTTCTACAGCAGCAGAAAGGAGCAGAGCTGAGCGCGGCTGAAAGCCTAGAGCTGCAAATAAGCTGCCATCGTGGAAAAAAGCCCATAAACAGGATCAGGAGCAGGGGGAGGGGTCGTCCTTGGAGAGAGGTCAGGGTCTGCCCTGGGTTGCACGGAGTGGGAAACCGAGCCCCGTGACAAAGGTGGTCCAGAGATATCTGTCCCCAGATGTTATTCTCATGCCCAAACTGAGCAGAGGGGAGGAGGTTTTTTTTTAAGGGTGTGTAGAAATCTGAGCTCCCCCCCACCAAGGGCACGGAAAGGGGACACCCCCCAATCTGAAACTCAGACGGAGGCTGTGGGTTTGAAGTCCTTAGAAACCCGGGCACATATTTGAGAGTTTGGGGCTAAATTCTTGAGAATGGGCTGCTGCCAGGGGGCGAGGGGTCCAGGCAGGGGTGAGGCGAGGGAGGACGGAGGGCAGGGGTGCAGCGGGAGGGAAATGAGAGCCCAGGAGGGAAGATGGCTCTCACCAGGGCGGCTGGTTCTCAGGCCACAGAGGCCTCTGCAAAGTGCATGTGGGATGGAGTCATTTTCTCTGGCAACGCCTCGGTGTTCTACTCACTCCAGGCCCCAGCACTTGGGATTAGTTCCTGGGAAGAGCCGAGCCGCTGGAATAAAAGGTCTGTCTGTTTCTGCGTCTCCCAGGAGCTAATCTGAAGGCGGGGACTTCGAGTGTCAAGTGTTTGATGCACCTGTGGTTTTGAAAGGTGGCATCTGCCCAGGGGTGAGCCCTCACTCGGTCTCCTCTCTCCTGGGGTCACCTGCCCCGTCCCGCTACACCCGCTCTCCCAGAGGTCAGGGGGCCGCACTTGGTCCTTGGGCTTTCTTGGATCTGGGCTGGTGGCAGTTTAAATGCTGGAGGTTTTCTGGTCAGTTTGATGGGAAAGGGGAAATTCTGAGGCTGCAAGAGCTTAATGATCACCGGACAATCCATTTGAGCCAGTTGGGGAGAAGCCAAAGAGCACTTTCTGGCAGGTCCGGCTTTCTTTCTTTCTTTCTTTCTTTCTTTCTTTCTTTCTTTCTTTCTTTCTTTCTTTCTTTCTTTTTTTTTTTTTTTTGATTTTATTTATTTATTCATGAGAGACACACACACACACACACACAGAGAGAGAGAGAGAGAGAGAGAAGCAGAGACCTCAAAAGTCCAGGTTAAATGCCCCCTCCTCGGGGAAGTCTTCCTGGACCAGCCAGGTCAGGGCGATCTTCCTTTGCTGATTGTGCGGAGCGTGCTCAGTGTGTATGATGCTCTGAGTCCTGCTCACACCCAGCAGGCTGCGCACGCCCTGCGTGTGCATCGACTAGGTCCCAGCCTCTCGGCAGCTCAGTCAGCGACTCCTCCAGAGCAGGGTCTTCATCTCTCCTCCCATTCGTCCCCTTCTCTAAAGACTTTTCTCGGTTAATTGCCGTATTGACTTCTTGGGTGCACCACGCACCTTCCTCCGACGGACGTTCGTTTTATTAGACGCCGTAGGGGGAGAACAGCTGCCCGGCTTCCCCACGGCAGTGTCCCGTGAGTCCTCAGATATCCACGCAAATGCCAGCGCAGTCCCTTGTCACCTGTACCCCGAGGTGCTCTTGGAGGGCCGAGGGTGCAGCGAGTTCAGTTTTGAGGAGTGTGTGCAAGAGTCAGCCTGGGAACAGGGGCCCCGACCCTTGGGCCCACCTGCATGGATTCTGATGACCCTGATGGGGGACTCAATCCCCGGACCCCAGGATCATGACCTGAGCCAAAGGCAGACGCTCAACCGCTGAGCCACCCAGGCGGCCCTGTCAATTCCAAATTAGTGGGAGAGGACCCCGGATTGGCTAAACGTGGGACCAGTTATCTAGTTTGGTCCAATTAGCCAATGGCCAGTGGGTGCAGGGAGAAGGTGAAGGCATGAATTACAAACCTGGCTATCGCTACTCCTTTAGGTTTGCGGTGTGTTTCCTAAGAGTGGGAGGTTGTGAGATGGGCAGACAGACGTCCCCGAAGGTGAACGGGACATCTCCTTGTGCCATTATGGTATCAAACTTTACTACAACTGTTTATTTTGAGGTCTGTGAGCTCTTGAAGGGTGGGGACTGTCATTTTTGGAGACCCCAGGGTTTTAATCATATTTTTAATTTCCTACATTTTATGATGCTCTGACGTCTTGAGTCCTTGCAGACCCAGGAAGGGACTACCCCTCCCACGGTTAGCTAATTCCCAGAGATAACAAATAATTTATCTGCAGGCACGTCTTTGATATGCAAACCAACCAATCCTAGGTCCATGTACTCCAACCACCTACTTCCACCAAGACACTATCCTCCTGCCCCAGATCATCCGCCCCAGGGCCAGTGATTGGACCACCGGGAGCCACCGGGCCAAGAGCCTGCTGAAATTCTTGAAACCGTCCAACCTCAAGCTCGCTCAGCTGCTTACCCCGCCTCACCCATTCCTTCCCTCGAGAACCACAATGAAGGCTTTTGCCCATGACTTCCCAGTTGCTCCTTCTGTTTCCTGACCAGTGCCCGTGCTTCTCTGCGTGGCCCTGCGTGATGTGGCCTGCTGTGCCCTCTCCTCTTAGCAGCTATAACTAATGAACTCTCTTTTCCTTTTCCTCCCCTATGTTTGTATCCCCCCATGTAAGAGGCAGGCAGATGCCTTATATAATGTATTTGGGATGCCCGAGGGGTCCCTTGTACCCCTTCTAAGTCAGTACCCACCCACCCAAGGGTAACCATTCTTCTGACTTCTGTGAGTTTATTTATTTATTTATTTATTTATTTATTCATTCATTCATTCATTCATTCATCTATCTATTTATTTGACTTCTGTGAGTTTTAGATGTTCTTGAACTTTGCACAAAGCTAACTCCTTTGCATCCGGCTTCTTACACTCGTCGTTGTTCTCTGAGACTCATCCCTGCTTCTGCAAGTGTTCATAGCTTGTTTTTTGTTGTTGTCGTTGTTGCTGTGTGGTGCCCCCCCCCCCCCACCATCAGGCTGGGACCTATCGGGCTCTCGGGTGGAATCTAGCAAGTTCTCTCTTCGGTGGTGCTCGTTGCCTGGTCTGTTGGTCTCAGCAAGCCGGGGTAAAACCAAGATCCTCAGTTCATTTTAGAACACCTCGGCACCTGGCACAGAGCCTGTCACGTAGAAGGCCAATGATAAATATTTGCTGAATGGCATAAGTGGGGTGGGTGCATGAGCAGAGCCTTGAGGATTCAGTGGGGACCGGGGTGTGACATCATGTGCGGGATCCAGCCCGAGGGGACGGACGCCTGGCTTATGTCTCCCATGCTCTTGCCTCTGTCCTAGGAACCGTAGGCAATTACTGCGGGATTGCAGAATGGAGGGGCCAGGTGACTCTCTGAAAAGGAGCAATCAGACTGAAGACCCAGGGCCGGAGAAGTAGGTGTGAGCCGCGCCTCCCCGACCACGCGGGAGCCCGTCACGGTGTTTGCAAGTGGCAATGATGGATGAGCACGCTGTGCGTTTACGTCCCCGTGCCAGGCCTTTCTCTCCTCTCCCCCTCACAGTGTCTCCCCAGGATGAAGGATGCTTGGCATCAAAGAACCGTTGTCCCTTCTGTTCCGAACTGGGGGAAACTGACAAACTCCATGCTAGTTCATTAGACCCCTCGATGAATTATGGGAAATGGACGGAAATCATGACTGGAGCACCCTTAATGAACCCAGGAACTCCGGTGATGGATGGATAGATGGAAATGAACATTAATCTACTCTCAGCCACTCCGATGATGTCATTTTTAACCAACCGTGAACATCACCCAGAAGCCAACCTGGAGACAGAGCAGGGATAGTGGGGGGGGGGGGGGTTGGTGCATCCAAGGGAGGAATGTTAACCAGGTTTCAGAATCCTGACAGTGGATCCCGCTACAGGTTCATTTAAATGCTCCGCTTAGCTCTTGAATTAAAACAAGACAGGGCTAAAACTTTAATCAATCCGGTTCAGCCGCCACACTCAGGCACGAGCAGAGAATAAAATGAAGGTCACAGGAGAAGTCCGGGAGAGAGAATTTGACAGTCCGTGCAGATGAATGGGCCTATGCCAAGTGGCCTTTGAGATGAAAAGGAGGCCCAGGCGGGCAGTTCATTTAGAGCAGGAGTGGCAATCTGTCGATTGCGGGGGCCAGATCCCCAGCCCTGTTTCTCTAGAGGATGCAGGTGTGCGCGTGCGTGCACACCCACCTGCCCTAGTGGAAAAATAGGTAACAAACTGCTAAAACACATACACACACCAAACGAACCCAAAAAACCCAAACCAAATGCTCTCCTTCCATGTCCATTTTGGTGTACGTGGTGTTTCTTCACAGAGCTTGCTGTGGCCCGAATGCCTAAGGAGTTCCGGGATGGGGTGGGGATCTCGGGACCCGGTGCTTACACCTGGCCGGCCAGGCCTGCGGCAGCGTGGCCAGGAGGGCGCTCGGCATCCCGCCAGGGGCCGTGCGCAGGGCTGGGTGGCAGTGGGGGCAGCTGCCTTCCACGTGCTGGCGAAGGTCTCGTGGTGGGAGGAGGCCAAGGGGCGCGGGCCCAGCAGGGAGGAGCCAGGAGGGTACCGAGGGGGCCTTGGGGACGTTGCTCACAGTCGGTGTGACTGCAGTCAAGACATGCCTTCTTGTGACACCCCACCCTCATCCCCTTGGCTCTTCATAGCCAGAAACTTAGATACCTCTACTCCAGGAGAGGAGGAGAGAGGCTGTCTGTTGAGTAAGGCTGCCTCCGTCCTGTCTATGCAGAGGGGCTGATTGCACCCCGCTTCCTGCTAGTTCTCTCTCCCACCATCCACCCCCCTCTCCCTCCCTCTCTCTCTTTCTCTCTCTCCCCCACAGTGGCCTCCTTGCAGAACTGTCTAGGCCAAGACACGCTCCTGCCTCAGGGCCTTTGCGTTTGCCATTCTCACTTTCTAGAATGCTGGGTGTCCAAACACACTCCCGGTTCCCTTTCCACCCCACTGTTTAAACATTTTCAGAGGGGCCTTCCCTGACACTCGATGTAAAATCACACCACCATCTATCACTGTCTGTCCTGTTTTGTCTTCAGAGCACTTATCACCACCGACGTGACAGATGTGTGAACACGTGTGGGTACAGGGCTTATATTTTTGTTTCTTGTCCTTCCCTCATTAGGGTGCCGGCTCCGGGAGGTTGGGGCCTTGGCCTCTCAGGACCCCCCGTGCTCGGAGCAGTGTGTGTGCCCCAACACTCGCTGAATGAAGCATCTTGGCTGTGACCTGCCCTCCCGCTGCAGCCCACACCTCTGCTTTGAGACCTGCCGTTGAAGCCCCCCCATCCCCTCTACCTCTCTGCTGCCTCAGCCCAGAGAAACTTTATCCAGCCTGGGGCAGAGCTGTCTGGCTGTCACAGATCACATATTGTTCCAAATCTATTATTTATGCCTCAACCGTATGCCCAGAGTCCTTCAGGCCCGAGGCTTCTTACACTCAAAAGCCACGCTTTGAAACACATAAAGCTCCCCCCGCCCCTTAAAACTCCAGTCTCTGCTCTGAGTTTCCAAAAGCCTATTTTGTAATGTAGAAGCGGAAGCTGGATTCCTTACTGCGTTTTGCAGTGTCATCACTTCCCTAAGGCAGGGCCTGTGAAGGTCCCTGTGGTGGCCGGTGCCAGCGGGCAGGCCAAGGGGTGAGGAACCGGGTGGCTTTGGTACAGCAAAACACTATCTGCCTCGTACGGTGTAGAGAGGAGCTCCCATTAGTGTTGCGAGTGTAAATGACCCCAGTAAAAGCTCTCGAAAAGCACTTTCAAAAAGAGGCTAAGGAATTAACAAACACAGATAAAAATAATAAAACCCAGTGCGACCGAGGATGTGGGGAAACAATGGGTTGCCGACGTGGCACTCATATGCTCCAGGATTTCTAGAGAGCACCCTGGCACCATGGGAGCTGCGAGATGGTTGATCCTGGCAGTGCGTTGCTATTGCCCCCTGGTAATCCTTTCTGGGGAATACGCTCCATGAGTATAAGCCAGAAGGAGCAAACGAGAAACCAAAATGTGTTCAAAGATAATAACGTGGCATTATTTAGCAACAGTGAAAACACCCAAGACAGGACAGTGGTTAAGCAGCTAGATCTGTTAAGATAATAGCTAAAGACAGGAGCCAAGTCTGGGGTCAGGACAGAGCAACTGTTTCAACAAACACCATCAGACCTGGGTGGCTTATCACAGCAAATGTTTCTTTATTGCCCATGTCACAGTCCACCTTGGTCAGTCAAGTCTACTCCACGCAGTCACTCAGGGACCCGGTTCCTGTCACTTACTGGCACCATCATTTTCTCCCTGTATCTGGCAGGTGCATGGGAGAAGGAAGGGACAACAGAGAACCCCAAGGGAGAGTTCACGAACCAGTTTTGGAGTTCTGAGGGCAGCATTAGGACTATCCACACTCTAGTGGCCAGAGTGTAGTCATCTGGCCACACCTACCTGCAAGGGAGGCTGGGAAATGTGGTGTCCCTACGCGCCCAGAGAGTAATGGTGATAGGGTTTGGTGAACACACCGCAATGACTGCACATTGACTCTGCTGACATATGGGAACTGAAATATTAATTAATATTAAACAGAAAAGGCAGGGCACAGAAGCACTAATGAGGACTAGTTACTAATAACTATGTAATTACATCTATGTGTATTCACCAACTTGGAATGATTTTAGAGTATGGTGGGCTTTGCAGTTGTGTGAGGTCTTTTCTCCTCCATGAAATGAGAAAGTGAAAAAAAAAAAAGAAATGAGAAAGCGTGATGAGCAGACGGAACAGTGGACGTGGAATCATGCGACCAGAGGTTGCGCTCCATTGTGCCATTTATATTTTTGACACTTTTTCATGAAAAACACTAAAGCTTATCTCAATTATTTTTTTTTCTGGCTCTACGGTAAGTGCCTTCCTTGCCACTGAAATTATTCCACAATATCAATGTCTTTACAATATGCCGTTCTGTAGACATGCCATAACTTAAACCATTCTCCTCTTGGGGGACATCGTTTCCGTATTTTCTTTTTGTAAATTACTCTCTAAAAACGTCTTTTACAGACATTTCAGCCCACATTTCTGATGACTTTTTAGGATTGGGTCCTTAAAGAGGAGTTACCAGGGCAGGGAGTTTGATTATGTTCAAGGTTCTGGATACGCGTTGCCAAACCACCTTCCAGAAAGGTCATATAATTTATATTCCTCTCTCACTTCACCCCTGCAGCATCTGGTGCTATCAATCTTTCTCTTGTTTTTGCCAATTTGATAAGCAAGAAGCTGTATCTGGTGACCGTTTTTAATTTCTTTGATTACTTTTTTATGGCTGAATAGCTTATCTTATGTGGATTTGGCAGACATTTGTATTTTCTCTTTTGTAAATTGTCTATTCATAACCTTTACCCATTTTTAAATTTTGGTTTCTTATTGATTTGTTCAGATGTCTTATGTAGTAAGAATATTAACCTTTTCCCTGCGATGTGGAGGGCTTATATTTTTTCAGTTTATTGTTTGCTTTTATCTTTTATATCTGGACACTTAAAATCTTTGTGTGACACAATCTGTTAGTCTTTCTCCTTGTGACTCCCTGCATTGTTTTGTGCTTGGAAAATGCTTTCAATGCAGAGATCAGATAAATAAATATTTACCTACATTTTCTTAGAGTTTTTAAAGTAGTTTGGGGGTATTGTAATTTTGGCATGGCTGGAGTTTATTTTATTTTGTCATGTGAAATGAGGACTTAGATATTTCCTACCACTGGAGAGCCAATTTTCCTAAAATCACATTTGAACAATATATCCCTTTTTCACTGACTTGTGATACCTCCTTTATTCGCTATGAGACTCTTATTAAAATGCAGATTTGAGAAGTGCAAGGTGGAAATAATAACCTGTTACTGAGCACCGAGCGTTGTCGTGAAAATCGAATGAGACAAATCTATGTGAAGGGGTTTCGCAAATTCTGAAACATTCTACAAATGCTTTGGTGGCTCACAAAAGTAAAGAAAGACAAAGCAAATGTAGATGCCAAAGTGCCCACCGTTTCTGTACAGAAAACACACAGGAGGATGGCCAGGCAGCTATTGATTACTGAGGGTTTGAACCACTGTGAGGATTATAAGGCCTTTTGTATTTTCCTGTTTCATAGTTGTGTCTCTCTTGGCTCATATTCACATCTTGCCAAAGCCAGGAGAAGAAAAGGTGGGCTGTTTTTCACTCAAGTCTTTAAAAAATTTTTTTTAATTTTTTTATTTGACATAGAGAGAGTGAGAGAGCACAAGCGGGGGTAAGGGCAGAGGGAGAGGGAGAAGGAGACTCCCCGCTGAGCAGGGGCCCCGATGTGGGGCTTGATCCCAGGACCCTGAGATCATGACCTGAGCCAAGGGCGGACGCTTCACCAACTGAGCCACCCGGACACCCAAGTCTTGTAAAGATGGGGAGAGAAAGGGTGGGAGGTTACGGTACAAGAAAAAATGAACAGTGGAAATTAAATTCAGGCATTGTCTAGAGATTTCATTGTCCACGTGCCCCGGGTCTCCAGATGACAGGTGGCTGGATTCAACGGATGGGTCAACGACGCCAGGATGGACCGAGGAGCTGCCGCCAGCACTGCTCTAGGGCTTGGTGAGAGACACCTGCTCAAGGAAGGTGGGCTAGCTCCTGGAAAAGCCAAGGGGACTAAGGTGATACACGGCCCAGGTCCAGGTGGGGTCACAGAAGAGCCGGTGGGAATTGTAAGTGCTCCTGGTGATGGGAAGTAGGAACAAACAACAAAGAAACCCCTCAAATAACCAACAAAAGAGAAGGGCATGAAGAAATGGCAGCAGATGGAATGACTGGGCTTCTTCTGAATGAGAACAGGCCTACCTGGGGGAGGTGGGGTGGGGGTGGGGTGGGGGAGGCAGCCACACGCCGGGGACCCAGGCTCGTGTGGACACACTGAGCCACGGGCAGATTCTCCAATCTCCAAAAAGAAGCTGTTCCCCAGGAGCAGAAACTTAGGGACGGGAGTGGGTTTGTGGGGAGAAGTTTGGGCAGAAAAGAAGGAGTAATGGACAAATGGCTGGACATTTTTGCGTCACTTCAGCTCGTCGTACAAACTCTCAGTTGAGAGGGGTCTTCCAAACATCCTGTGTTCCAGGTGCTTAATCAGCTCTGGGCTGGAGCACTCCTGATGGACCTGATCTGTGGGTTTTCTGGACTGTCTCTCTTGGGCTTGACAGTGCTCCAGGAATGGAAAATCTCCGACACCCTCACTTGCTTGTGGATTTGATCACGTCCATCCCCACAAGCGCAGGTTTCAGGCTGCCTGCCCTCCTGCTGTCCCCACGTTTCCTCTTCCGTTTCAATACAAAACAGTCATAGTGCTCGGTATTCAGAAAGCTGTGAGTCTAGACAGGGTATTATTAATTTTTTTTCAAGGAGGACAATGGTGAAAGAGCTAATATCCCCTCCGCATGGCCCTGGGTAATTTTTTTTTCTGTCATTTTTAAGGATGATGCACAACGTGTGAATATGGCCCACAACTGAGGCCTAATTATGATTCTCCAGTGAGAGTGCTGCATTTTGGAGGAAGTCTTAACCGAGCACTTAAGCAGTAATGCCTCCGAGCACGCCACTGTGGATTTGGAGGAGAGCTTTGATTCCTGCACCAGGAGCAGACGACTCCCACGCTGCTCCCACAAGCACTTTTATCACCAAGTTATTAGACCATTATGGTCTACGATTGTCTTTTACCGCCTTTGATTTTTTTCTGTTGTCAGACGTGAGGAAAGTGATGTGTAATACGATCCAAAATGCTCTTGTTTGTTTTAATCTACTGTTTTAATATATTATGGCTTCCTGCCATTACCCTTCTCTGGCAGGGCCCTAGGGCCCCTTGGAGATGGTGCAAGCCTGCAATATGCCGGCCACTTTGGGGCTTTGGCCCAGAGTGCGGACATGCACACTCCTGCCAGTTGGGGATGCCGCCGAATGGACGCTGGATATCACCAGGAAGGAGGATGGCCTGGGCCTTGGACAAGTGCAACTGGCCCCCCAAAGACATCTCTTAAAAGCACTGAGTCCCAGAAAGTGCTTGCATGGATTTGGGGTTCAAAGACTTCTTGGGCTTGAGGTTTAGGCCAGTTTCCCCAAACCCAGCTTGGCATCGTTGAAGAGAGGCAGTTGCCTCCAAGAAGTGTCTCAAAATCAGACTTTCATAGGTTAGGGTGTGGTTCTGGGTGATGTGTCATGTGACAATTGTATGAGAAACTCTAGTCTTGGCTCTGTCACTAAAACTGGGTAGGTCCCATTTCCATTCAGGGCCACTGGGTCCCTCATCTCTAAAAGGAGAGTGTGAGATCTAATGTCCCTTTTATAATTCCCAGCCCTTTCCCATAGGCCCCCTGTCCTCTTGCCAGCTTTCTGGTGGCATATGAGTACTTTATACCTGGGAAGCTGTTGGCTTGTGAAGGCTGTGACCAGAGCTATCTGTGCCTCCTTTGCTTTTGTGGTGATCATCAAAGTCATTCTGGAAAGTTCTCTAGTCATTCTGGAAAGTTCCTGCTCTATTCTGCATGCCGGCCTGGATGCTGGCAGGGATGTCGGTCACTCCTCTTGGCCTTTAGCATTCAGGACCTTAAGATAAGACACGTGCTTTGAACCCTTCATTTAATCATCCAACAGAATTTCTTGAGGGCAGCATATGTGTCAGTACGTCAGCTTTTCTCCTCCTTGTATCAGCCTCATGAGACATGCAAGAATGATGTCTATGCCCTCTTTACAGCTGAGGCAGCAGAGGCTCACAAATGTTAGGGCCGAAAGGGACCACACAGAGACTGAGATCCATGTCCCTTCACCATGAGGCCAGTGTTCTCACACCATATCTCACACTAGATGACAAAACACAGACGAGCACTTGGTCCTCAGTTCTCCTAAAGCACTCATTGTTAGAGAAGGAGGGGGGAAGAGTTGGCAGTGTCTCTACACTGCCCCGTAAAACACCCCATAACATGTTTCAACTTAAGAACTTTGGAGAGGAAATTGAAAGGCATGTGCCTGGGCTCTGTTTAAAGTTCCATTGAGTCAGATCATCATTTGTCAGTGTAAAAACCTGTGCCTTGGCTAACAGAAGTTCCACCATGAAGATCAAATTCAAAAATCAAAAGTTCGCTCATTATCTTTTGGGCAATGATGGCTTTAGAAGAGGAGGACATTTCCCTTCAAGATAATTGGTCTTTGGATTCAAGATGGCAGATGAGCACAACATCCCAGTGTAATGACAGTAAAGACACCCACAAATGAATAAATCCCATAACAGCACCAAGAATGGAAGTGGGGAAGGCACTTGCAGCCCAGAGATTCTGATTTCTGTAAGAGATTCAATTAATAAACCAAAACAGAGATATATCCAAAAATGATGTGAGAGATATCTGGAGAAGGCTAGGGCTCTTCACATGTACGCTGGGGCCTTATAATAAGACCTTCTAAAGACTTTGGCCACGTGGGGTGCCTGGGTGGCTCAGTCAGTTGAATTGTTGGGCTCTTGGTTTCAGCTCACGTCATGATCTCATGGGTTATGGGACCTGCATTGGGCTCCCTGCTCAGCGGCGAGTCTGCTTGAAGGGTTCTGTCCCACTCCCTACACACACACTCTGTCTCTCTCTCAAACAAATATATAAATCTTTTTAAAAAACCCAAAACTTGGGCAGTGAGTGAAGGGAGGGGTATAGGGAGACGCCAGTTCTCAAGAGTTCACCATCAACTACTAACATTGCCCTCATTCAGGTAAGAGCCCAGGTCATGTGTGGAAACGTACACCTTTTTGGAGGGAACCCATCA
The DNA here is from genome assembly GCF_905146905.1 of Nyctereutes procyonoides. Taxonomy (NCBI): domain Eukaryota; kingdom Metazoa; phylum Chordata; class Mammalia; order Carnivora; family Canidae; genus Nyctereutes; species Nyctereutes procyonoides. The sequence continues at coordinate 18,068,536 of NW_026575082.1, forward strand.
TGGCTGCCTGTGTTAGTCCCCTGACTGTTTCATGAGTAAATACGAACAGGGAATCCAAGACAGTGAAGGAGACAGGCAGTATGCAGAGAGAAGACTGATGTGAAAAATGAAACCCAAAGGTCAAAAAAAAAAAAAAAAAAAAAAAAACCTCAGGACTGAAAAGTTTTTTTTTTGTTTGTTTTTTTCTTTTCTTTTCTTTTCTTTTTTTTTTTTTTACTGAGGTATAATTGATGAAAGAGGTTTTAACAATCTGATAAGAGTTTTCAGAGAGATCCAAGATCTCCTACCCATAAAGAAAGAACAGGCTGCTGTGAAAAAAGCCTATAGAAAGTAAAAAGAATTATTGGAAATGAAAAATATGACCACCAGCATAAAAATCGAGCAAGATGGCTGAAGAGGAAATTCACGAACTCTCTCAGAGCAGAGTAAAATGGGGAAATGATGAAAAATATGAGAGGAAGGGGTGCCTGGGTGGCTCAGTGATTAAGTGTTCACCTCTTGGTATCTGCATAGGTCATGATCTCAGGGTCGTGGGATTGAACCCCACATTGGGCTCCACGCTCAGCACAGAGTCTGCTTGTACTCCCTCTGCCCCTCCTCACTGCCCTCTCAAATAAACAAATAAAATTTATTTTAAAAAATAGAAAAAAGGAGAAAATTATGAGAGGAAAATTCGACATAAAATATCTGTACAAGAGTTCTAGCATTCGAGTAAGGAGAGGTCCAGAAAAAAAGAAGAGAAGAGAGGAAATGATGACATAGGTTATAGTGTGAGCATCTAACAATGAAAAACACAAGTTTTGAAATTTATAAGTCATACTAATTTCTGAGCAGGAAAGTGAAAAAACACTCACATCTTTAGGTGAAGCAATACAGCACAAAGATGAGAAAGTTCTAGACCTGCATTGTCAAGTGGAGTAGCCAGGTACGATGTGTGGCTATCGAGCGCTTGAAATGGAGCTAGTCTAGATTGAGGTGCAGCGTGACTATAAAACATACACTAGATTTCAAAGGCTTAATATGAGAAAAATAATGTGAAATAGCTAATAAATAACGTTTAACTTTCTTAATGTGGCTGTTAGAAAAATTTAAATATATGTATGAAGGTAAAATAAACACATTTCCAGCTATGCTGGGTTCAGAACAAATCAGAATCTTTATTTACCAAGATGTCTTTGTTTAATTCATTTATTTGAGAGTGTCCTCTATCACGAGTACAGGTGAGAGAGAAGCATCTAAGTGCCCAGGAAACAGTGGCACTATTCTAGATTTGAAATGGAAAGGTATCCGCGGGATGCCACCTTCACAGTATACCAGAAAACCCAGCTCAAATTAAAACATAAAGTAAGAGAACCCTAAAAAATTACTCCAAGACTAGAATGGGGATCACTTTAATAGGTAGGATAACTAAGAAGCTGGGAGCTCTTACCCCAATGAAGAAGAATTAGGGTTTTTTTTTTTTCTTTATTTATTTCTTTTTTTTTTTTACTCTCAGCAAGAGAAAAGAAGCACAATTAGAAATGCCAAGAAAATTATTGAAAAACTAAAGAAGAAACTTTTTTTTAAAGAAAAGATTTTATTTATTTATTCATGAGAGACAGAGACATAGGCAGAGGGAGAAGCAGGCTCCCCACTGAGCAGGGAATCTGACATGAGGTTCGATCCCAGGACCCTGGGATCATGATCTAGGCTGAAGGCAGATGCTTAACTGACTGAGCCACCCAGGTGCCCCGTGGGAAGAAACTTTTGCTTCAAACACAAACTAGCAAAAGTGTGGCCTGATCTTGAGTGCTTGATGGAATAGAAGAGGAGCCATTTGACCGTAATCCTTGGGACCTTCTCCTTTGAAAAAATCAGTAGCAGATTTCTTTTTCAATGGATCTCATCACACGGTTTCTTTCTTTTCTTTCTTTTCCTTCCTTCCTTCCTTCCTTCCTTCCTTCCTTCCTTCCTTCCTTCCTTCCTAGAAAGAGAGTGCAAGGGTGGGATGGGGGGAGGAGGGACAGAGGGAGAGGGAGAGAGAAAATCCCAAGCGGCTCAATGCCCAAGGAGGAGCCTGACCTGAGGCTTGATCTCACAAACCTGAGATCCTGACCCTAGCTGAAATCAAGAGTCAGATGCCAACTGACTAAGCCACCCACGTGTCCCTAATCACACGATTTCTACAGTGACTAACAGTCATATAATCACCTTCACTAATTCATTTAATTAAATGGTTACTAGTTTCAGTTTTTATAATCAACACAGAACTTTAATGTTATAAAAAAGCATGTACATGCGATAATTGACATGGTAAAGGTAATGCTCCAGTTGGCAGAGTTCAAGTTGGCAGCAAGGGGGTGGGAAGGCGAGTATAGGGGTGCGGCTTTTCTCATTTAATTTGGGATGAGGCAAGAGGTGTTGCGTAGGGAAGGTGGAACAGAGAGGATGATGTATAAAAGTGTATGTTTAAAAGTGTAAAGGCAGGGATCCCTGGGTGGCCCAGCGGTTTAGCACCTGTCTTTGGCTCAGGGCACGATCCTGGAGATCCGGGATCGAATCCCACGTCGGGCTCCCGGTGCATGGAGCCTGCTTCTCCCTCTGCCTGTGTCTCTGCCTCTCTCTCTGTGTGTGTGATTATCATGAATAAATAAAAATTTTAAAAAAAGTGTAAAGGCAGGGGATCCCTGGGTGGCTCAGCGGTTTGGCGCCTGCCTTTGGCCCAGGGCATGATCCTGGAGTCCCCGGGATGGAGTCCCATGTCGGGCTCCCTGCATGGAGCCTGCTTCTCCCTCTGCCTGTGTCTCTGCCTCTCTCTCTCTCTCTATGTCTATCATGAATAAATAAAAATAAGATCTAATAAAAAAGTGTAAAGGCAACTGATCGAGAAAATAAACATACTAGCATAACTGACAAAACTCAGAAGAGGGAGAGAATGGAATTGTAAGCTAAATTCTTCCTCTCTCAAAGGGAACAGAAAAGACTTGATATTATCTACCAGTGGGAAGTCAATACATTGAGATCTGGGCATGTTGTTTAGAATTATGGTACTAATTTGGAAGATTGAAAGACAAAAGGTTAACAGGGGTTTCTTCCAAAGTGTGGACTTGGGTAGAGGTAGGAAGGGTGAGACAGATGGCTATACTTTTCATTTAATGCCAGCCCATGTTGTTTGAATTTTTAACTCCTATGCATGTATTATCTTAGAATATTTAAAAAATAGACATATTCATGAAAAAATTGGTGTTAACAATCGGTGTAAAGAAAGCCCAAATTAAAGAATTGTTTTTCCCTGATGGTAACATTTGCTAGCTCGAGTCCTTAGCTAATGATGTATCTACTTGTCCTTTGGGGGGTCTCTACTCTGCGGCTGAATTCCTTTTCTTTGTGTGGATGCTCTCCATCATTCTAAATCAACGCATGCACTCAACAGCACTATTTAAGCTGTAATAAATATTGTATCAACATTCACAGGGGATGGTATGGAGAAATGAGAGTTCATGGGAGAGGGACTCTTGTCATGGCCATTGTGTGTGTCGTCATTCAAGAGATGGGCACAGAGAGGAAACAAATTTTCACTGAGACTCTAGAAAATCTGATGGGGAAATTCACAGCCTCCTTATATATTTCCTTGGGAAATAAGGAAAGGGGAGAAAAGCCAAGGGCTCTGTGGGCTGCTCAGGGCTCATGCTCCCAGCTCTAAGTAAATCTGCCTTAATCTATCTCTTCCATCAGGCTTGTAGGTTCTGAATGTTCTCAGTAGCATGGTCATCAGAGGCCATAGTATCTGGGCACTCCTCAGCCTTCCCATGGGGAGTGGAGCCCTTGTTCTGCTGCTGTACAGGTGTCGGCACTTGCCTGAGCCACGGGGTGCTATCAGCATCCCCAGAAGCTGGCTCAAACCGGAGACACCGGGCCCCGCTTCTCAGAGAGCACTGTTCATGCCTGCTTTCTACTTCCACCAGTTCTCTGCTAATGCATGTGCTGCTAAGACTCAGTTCTTGAAAAAAAAAAAAAGACTCAGTTCTTGACCTCACCTTTCTTGCTTTGTTGGTTGGCTCTTGGCTCCTCTCACCCCCTGACCTTATCATTTCCCACTTGCCTCTAGATCTCATGTCCCACTAGGCACAAGATAAGATGCCGGTGATACAAAAACGAGTACAATTCAGCTCTTACTGCCAAGCACCTAAGGATAGGGGTTAGTTGCCAGAAGAACCAATCTTGAATAGAGGGTTGGAACTTTCATTTCTATTCTCGGATCTCCTGGGAGGTAAAGGGGCTGGAGATTAAGTTGAACCACCAGCAGACAGTGATTTAGTCAATCCTGCCTGTGTAATGAAGCCTCCAGAAAAACCCAAAAGGAGAGAGTTCAGAGAGTTCCCACACTGCTGGACATGGGGAGATTCAGGGAGAGCAGTATGCTCGGAGGGGGCAGGAGAGCTCCGCTCCGTTTCCTCAAACCTTGCCCTACACACCTCTTCCACCAGGCTGCTCCTGAATCCAGTAAGTAAAAAGTTTCTCTGAGTTCTGTGAGCTACTCTAGCAAATGAATCAAATCTGAGAAGGGGGTTGGAGAACTTCAGTCGATGGCTGATTGGTCAGAAGCACAGGTGGTGGGACGCCTGGAAGGCTCAGTGGTTTGAGCATCTGCCTTTGGCCCAGGCCGTGATCCCAGGATCCGGGATCGAGTCCCATATCGGGCTCCTTGCATGGAGCCTGCTTCTCCCTCCACCTGTGTCTCTCCCTCTTTCTCTCTCTCTCTTTCTGTGTCTCTCATGGATAAATAAATAAAATCTCAAAAAAAAAAAAAAAGAGCACAGGTGGTAAATGGCATGTGAAGGGAGGGTAGTCATATAGGATTGAGCCGTTAACCTGTGGGATCTGATGCTGTCTCTGGGAAGATAGTGTCTGAAATGAGTTGGATTGTAGGATGCCCAGCTGGCATCCAAGAATTGCTTGCTTTTGGATGTGTGGGAACCCCTCCTGCATTGGAATTTGGGCATAGAACTCTTAGTACATCTTAGAGTATTTGTTTAAAACACATTCACATTACTTTATAATGTTATTTAACTGTATTATGTACGTACCTTGACTTGGTTGGATTATGAGCTTCTGAAGGAAAGTGTATCATTTTACACGTCACGCGTGCTGTGGTTGCTAACATAGATGCTTGGGCCCAAATGAAGAGGGCTCATAATTCTCCGTGAAAGGAATAAGGAGACAAACATACTTGAGTGAGAATAAATAGACAGTAAATATTGTGCTGTCTGCACTTTTACCAACAGGAAATCTCCAGGAGTGGGCATTTTTTATATTGTCTCTTGCAAATCACTGAACGCAGTCATTGAAATTCAGCTACAGGGCCAGCACATTTGAAAGAAGTCTGATCAAAATGCAAAGTCTATGTACGCTGTCTCCAATGACTTCAGCTAAGTAAAAATAAGCCTAGAGGGTAAAATAAACCTTTTCCCCGAAACTTCACACAGGGAGAAAGTAGAAAGTTTCCCAAGTTTCTGAAAAATGACTGGTAGTTCCAAAGTGGAGTTTGATTAGGAATGCGAGAAGCCAAAGGTGGTTTCAAGCAATAATGGGGCAATTGGGAGGCGGGGATACCTGATCCAAGCTGGGAGAGGGAACGATAGAAATGCAAATCTGCAAATCTGATGCTGCTCTCGGATCCCCTGTGAAATCGAAACACCTGGAGGCAGAATCAATTTCTCACTGTTAAGTGGTGCCTGTATTTTCTACATATTGAAAGCACAGAGGTGGTAAGTTTCAAAGTTCTCAAAAAAAAAAAAAAAAAAAAAAAAAAAAAAGACAGGTAAATGGCTTAAAAATCATTGCTTTTGCCAAACCACTCTTCCTGGCCTCTCTCCTCCCCTGGCCCCTGGAGAAGGTTTGCTCTCTCTATCCACCCTTCCTGTCCTGGCCAGAGTTTTGCAAGCCCAGTGACTAATTGGTTTGTGATGGAGTCCCGGCTTAGGAGGGAGGGGAGCACCAAGAGATCTAGGGCCAGTGGGAAGCAGGCCTGGGTGCGGGTCTCAGTAGGAGGACCCCAGGGACCTTTGGGAAGAGCCTGAAAAAGCAGAGAAAGGGCATCAAGGATAAATTGCATCTGCTTCAGAATTTTGCTGAAGGCCTGCTCTGCATACACACTGTGTGTGTGTGTGTGTGTGTGCGCGCGCACGCGCGAGTGTGTGCATACGTGTGTGTGTGTGTGTTATTGATTCGATGACTGTTTTATGTTTGCTTGTTTGTTTTTTCCTATGTTGAGGACTAAAGCATATTTAGGGCATGTTGTACGAAACCGCTAAGATTGGAACTTTGCTGGGAATTCTGGGACTGTTTCCTCCAGGAGACAATAGACACAGGTAACTATTCACCACGACAGGGCTGCTTCTCTCTGGCCCAAGCTTGGAAAGCCTGAGGGTGGAAGGGGAGAGGGCTGTCGCTCTCTGTCACATGGCAGACGACTCGTAGCCTCAGTCTAGATTTTTGCTGAGCTGGCAATTCTGAAAAGCTGGGAAACTGGGGGTAGGGAGTGGATACAAAGAAAGGCACCCCACTCTTTCAGTGTGGCTGCACATAGTGACTGCCTTCCAAGGAGGACGGCGTGGGAGGGGGTAGGAAGCAGCAGGGGGAAAGTGACAACACTGTCTCAGCCAGGCGATTGAAGCCAGAAGTTGGCAGTCATGGTGGCCTGCCAGGGGAAGTCGTGGTGGTTGTATAAACCCTCGATCTGATGTGAGGAGGATGGCACTTTACTTCTGTGATTTTCCTCCCCCAAGCCCTTAATCCTAGTGTAATCATAAAGAAAAAAACAGACAAATCCCAAAAGAGAAACTGTATGAAATGTGTGGCCAGTACTCCTCAAAACTGTCAAGATCATCAAAAATAGAGGAAGTCTGAGAAACTGTCTCTGCATAGAGGGGCTCAAGGAGACATGATGCCTAAATGTAATGGTATCCTGAGACAGAAAAAGGATATTAGGCAAGAACTAAGGAAATCTGAATAAAATATGGGCTCTAATTAAGAGTTCATTAATTGTATGTAAATGTATTAATTAATTATTCTGTTAATTGTAGCAAATGTACCATACTAATAGTGGAAACCAGTTATGAGGTATAGGGAAACTCTAAGGACCGTGTTGGCAATTTTTCTATGAACCTAAAACTTCTAAAAAATAAAGTTTATTTAAAAAAATTAATGTGCACATGAGAAGATGCTCAACATTCTTGGTCATTAAGGAAATGCAAATCAAAACCAGAAGGAGATGTGACTGCACACCCAGTAGGATGGCTAAGATCAAAGAGACAGACCATTATAGATGTTGATAAGGGTGTTGAGAAACTGGAACCTGCACTGTTGATGGTGAGAATGTGAGGCGAGGCAGCTGCCAAGACAGTTGATGGGGAAAGGATATTCTTTTTAACAAATGGTGCCAGAAGATTATGTAGAAGAATGAAACTAGACCCCTACCTCACTCCACATACAAAAATTAACTCAAAGTGGATCAGAGACCTACACATAAGAACTAAAATGGTAAAACTTAGAAGAAGAAAACACAGGTGTAAATCTCCACGACGTTGGTTTAGGAAATGGTTTCTTAGATATGACATCAAAACCACAATCAAAGAAGAGGATGTGCGAAGTGGGGGGAGTGAAAATAAATTGGAACCCCTGGGGTGGGCTGGAGTCCACATCTGTCCCTCACTGTCTCCAGACCAACTTCCATGATGAAGGTGTGGGAAGAGCTCATGCCCTTCACCGTGGAGCTTAGTTGCCAGCTGATTTAGAGCCGCTGAAGGAAGATGTGGAGCAGGAGCCACAGGATGGGCTGCTGCCCCACACAAGTGAGGAGTCAGCAGAGTGGTGACCCCATATTTGACCTACAACAGCACTGGAGCCCTGCATCAACCTTCCTAGTGTTAGAAAAAAGGTGTGGGGTGTACCGCTTTACATCTGGCTTCTAGATCTTCTGCAAAATGTCTCTTATGGCTCAGGCTACGCCAGAATTAGGCAGGTAAGGAAACTCTGGGGAATAAAGATCTAAGTAGACACAGTTCCAGGCTGCCACAGGACCTTAGCACACTGTCAAAGAGCTCTTCTCCACTGCTGAACTCCTGTTTCAGGAACCCGCAATATCTTATCTCTGCATCATCTCTCCTGGCCCTCTGTTTCTGCCACTGCACTTATTGAAACTTGCTGTTATTACTCTACATGCTCATTAGCTTAGTGATTTATTAAATATCTCCAGGATATCGGTCTATCAGCTCCCTAGAAGCAAGGACTTTGTCTTATTTACTTCTGAATCTTCAGAATCTAATATTAATGATGATGAAGATGTGGATAAACAGTCATGATGGCCATCATTTACACAGCTTATGTCCTGGGCTAGGCCCGCTGGAGTGGTTTATGTGTGTGAGTTTTTGCTAATTAGACATGGAGCCTGGCAGAGAGCCCATCCTCTGCCTCTGACCTGGACTCCTATGCAACGCCCATTGGGATTTCCAGGGCTCAGTTCAGTTGCCTATAGACACATGGGAGTGGATGATAAGGGATAGCGTAGGGGTTATCCCTTATTTTGAGAGAAAAAACTCCCTAGGAAGTGACTTGGAGTTTTTGCAAAATCCCTTTTCTGACCTGAAAGGGCTATTATTCTAAAGAAGACTTTGTCCCTACCCACCTCCAAGAACATTTGGCCCTCAAACGGCCCTCCCGCTGCTATTGGGAGCCTAACCTAACCCTCTCTGGGGGCTCTCCACTATCTGGCCAGCCCCTTTGACATCCTTAGACGGCCTTCTGGGCTGCTTAGTTCCATCTGCCTGACTGCCAGGGCCCATTGTCCAGCACTCACTAACTCTGTGGGAATGGACTTCAGCTGCAGGACATTGGAGATGGCCATCTTCAGTGTGGAATGTTTTTGAATCTTCTTTAAAAGTTGCCCTTAAAGATTCTTTGCTTGTATATCACTGATAGGCACCTATTATTTGTGGTTATATCACTTTATTGATCCCCACGTCCCATGGGCAAGCTGAATGACTTAAGTATGAGTAATACCATAGTGGAGCACCAGCATCTCTCAGAAGAGTCAGGTCTCCAATGTGTTTCTGTTTCTCTTCTCTTGATTTATACTTGAAGCTGTTTTTGGAAAAAGGAAACACCCTTCAAGTTGAAATTATTTTAGGGACATCTGGGTGGCTCAGTTCGTTGGGGTTTTGCCTTTGGCTCCGGTCCTGATGCCAGGGTCCTGCGATAGAGCCCCAGGTCAGGCTCCCTTCTCGGTGGGGAGCCTGCTTCTCCCTCTCCCCTCACTTCTCCCCTGCTCATACTCTCTTTCTCTTGTTATCTCTCTCTTTCTCTGTCTCTTTCAAATAAATAAAATCTTTAAAAAATTATCTTAAAAGTTAAGAAAACAAGTTAAATAAAAGGAGATACCCCACAGTCCACCAAAATGGATGGTAGCACATTCATGAGTGAAGGAAATTCTCCTGGGGTGGAAATCTAACTTTGGGTACCCCATCTCCTCTTTTTGTTTTAAGCCTTTCCTTTTATTAAAAAAATATTTTATTTATTTATTCACGAGAGACACATAGAGAGAGGCAGAGACATAGGCAGAGGGAGAAGCAGGCTTCATGCAGGGAGCCCGACGTGGGACTCCATCCCAAGACTCCAGGATCACACCCTGAGCTGAAGGCAGATTCCCAACCACTGAGCCACCCAGGCGTCCCAAAGAAAATACCTTTCAAAGGAAGGGCTCTAAGAAGACTCACATGCTGCTGGTGTGAGTGTAGACTGGAGTAGTATTTCTGGAGAGCAGTCTGCCTATACTTGCTTGAATGAACTATCCACCTATTTTATAGCCAGCAATTCCACTCCTGGTACTGACCCTACATTCTCACATGGGCAGTATGGGGCCATGCACAAGAATGTTCACTGTAGTGGTGTTTACGGTGGCTGGGAGTAGGAGGCAATTTGGGGGGTGGTGGATGGGTAAAATGTGGTGATGCCCTATGCGGGTAACCATATAGCACTTAGAGCAATGGGTGAGTATACACAGCAACATAAATGGACCTAAAACTGAGTGATGAATGAAAACTATAAGAAACAGAATGAGAGCTCTAATATAATATCGTTTACATAAATTAAAAATTCATGCACCAAACAATACACATTTTATATGAACAAACACACACACACACACAAAGCTAGGGTAGGGTTGCTATGGGAACAGAGCGAAGTGTCCACCTCTTGACATTGCTGACATCTGAGGCTGGAGGATTCTTCTCTGTGCAGGGCTGCCTCATACCTTGTAGGATGTGTAGCCACATCCCTGGCCTCCCCACTGGATGCCAATAGCACCTCCTCCCCAATTAGACATTGTGAAATGCCTCCTGGTGGGGAAAACCATCCCGGCTGAGAACCACTGGTATAGAAATGAAGGATAAAAGGGAATGAATGAAAACATGTATGCAGGAGGTTGGCTTTACGGGAAAAGTAAATAAAAAAAAAAAAAAACGAAGAGGCAAAGAGGGCCATATTTAACCTGAAAGATTACATAGTCCCTGGTAGGGTGTCAGAGCAGTCAGCACTTCCCCTGTCACATGCCGTAGGGGCCACTGTCCATTCCACTGTGCATGCAGGAGGGACACACTTGTTCTTTGCTTCTTAGAATCCAAGCATAACTTGATCCTGAGTACGACATGGCTAAATTTATTCTGAAAGATACAGCTACTTCTCTGAAGGGAGAGCAGCGGGGCACCTGGGTGGCTCTGTTGGTTGAGCATATGCCTTTGGCTCAGGTCATGATCCCGGGGTCCTGGAATTGAGCCCCACGTCAGGCTCCCAGCTCTGCAGAGAGCCTGCTTCTCTCTCTCCATCTGCCTGCCACTACCTCTGCTTGCTCTCTCTCTCTCTCTCTCTCTCTCTCTCTCAAATAAATAAATAAATAAATAAATAAATAAATAAATAAAATCTTTAAAAAAAATGAAGGGAGAGCAGCTGTGCTTCTGGAACAGTGGGCCATGAGCTGTCCTTCCATGGAGGGCACTGCATCTTGTCTTCTGCTCTGCTCTGCCTTGTGAGTGGAGTAGAAGCACCACAGACCTACTCTCTTGATCTCCTTTCCCCTCTGCTGGACTCGCTGTAGGATCCTGAGCAAGCTGAGACCCAGCCGGGAGAGAAGCGGCTGAGGGGTGGTGGTCAGGCATGAGTACTTGTGGGCAGAAAATGGTTTTGGAAGCTGCCCATAGCTCTGGAATTGGCCTTACAGCAGATCTTAGAGAACACTGATTTTTCACCTTGGGCAATTTTCCTAGGAAAGTAATGTCTCTAATTGTATTTAGGCCAGTTTTGAGGGGGAAAGAGGACTTTTATGCTCCCGTCTGGACTTCCTTTGCCATAAAACCCACTGGAAGAGTATCTTAGATCTTATGAAATTTAAGGCTTACAAACATATGTCATAAATTTAATCTATATGGATGATCTTGACCTTGGGTATGGTAGCTGGAGTAATGTTGAAGACAGATTTGGGGACACAACTACCCTTGACACACCTCTGGCAAAAGAGCTTGTAGAACCCAAGTCCTTACTTGCCAAATCCAGGCCCTACAGCATTATACTAAGTGACACACTGTCATTCTCCTTTACTCTCTTCTCTTTTTCCTTTTCTCCTTGTCCTCCCCCACCTCCTGTTTCTCCTCTTATCTTCCTCTTTATCCTCTTTCCACAAAACGTTAAGGGCAAATTACAAGAATATCTAAAGCAAAGCCGAAAAGGTATAAGTGACTAGTTAATTAACCATAAAACCAAGAGACCTTGATCAAGGTTCAAGTGTCAAATGACCAGGAACGCTTTCTCATACTGACTGTTACAGGTTGAATTGTATCCTCCAAAAATTCATATGTTGAAGTCGTAAGTGCTGGTACTTCCAAATGTGAGGTATACCTGTTAGGTTCCTACCTATTAGGAAATAGGGTCATTGTAGATGCAATTAGTTAAAATCAGGTCATACAGGACTAGGAGAGGCCCCTAATGCAGTATGATTGGTGTCCTGATAAAAAGGGGAATTTTGTACCCATATACACTGAGAGAACATCCTGTGAAGGTAGAGACTGGAGCCTTGTGTGTCTACAAACCAAGGAATGCAAAAGATTGCCAGCAAACCCCTGGAAGCTACAAGAGGGGCCTGGGACAGGTCTTTTCCTAGCACCTTCCACAGGAGCATGGCCCTGCCAATACCTCTGGACTGTTGGTCTCTGTAACAGTGAGATTAAGAAATGATTGCTATTTTAAGCGAAGTTTGCCCTAATTCGTTATGCAGTAGTAGAATACTAACTCATGTCCAAAATCTCCACTCCCAGATGACCGGCTGCATTCCAGCAGCAGGATGGGGAGGGAGCCAGGCTAAGCAGGATGGGGTGGCCTGAGCCCTTATAATTGGGGGTGCGAGTATGTAAAACAAGAGGCCACCTCCTTTGATGGTGTTGTCTCTTGTACCACAACTTGCTTTCACACTGCTTTTAACATCTGTTCATTGTTGTCATGACCATCATGTTAATGAAAAGATTGTTGGAAAGATACTAATTTTATGAGATACGCTCAAGAGTAGCAATGATTTCCCAACTTTTTCTCTACCTTCGGCCAGTTCATACTGTTTCCTTCCCCAACACCTGCAACAGACTGAGGACGCTATGTTCTTCTCTTGGGGGATGGAGGTCCTGGCCTACAGTACTGCCTCCCACACACCCAGGGCCTTCAGCCTTTGTCCAATTTGGATCCCTCTTCTTGTGTAGCTGGGTCACAGTTTTAGGTCAGCTAGTATCTTAGATATTTAAAGAGGATAGAGCCTCTTAATTTTCTATTTCTGATACTCAAGAGCCCTATCCAGTGTTTAGGGGAACAGGTTAGGAGCGTGGTTTTATCATTTCATAGTATCTCTGTCTCTTACTGTTCAAACAATCTGCTTTAGGAAATAGTTGAGTCTTTTAGATTTCCTCCCCTTTCCTCGCTCCTCCCCAAGTTAGTGTCTGTTTTTTGTTTGTTTTTTTGTTTTGTTTTGTTTTGTTTTTTTGTTTTTGTTTTTTTTTTAGAGGAGGGGAGAGTGGAGTGCAGGAATGCATATAAGTAGGTGTGTTAGGTTAGGTTCTCTGGGAGGCAGACCCTGAGACCCCAATGTCTACCTCTAGGAGGTTTACTGGGAAGTGCTTTTGGGAGCAGTCCCTGGGAGGGGGAAGGAAGGCAGGACAGAAAAGAGGGAAGTTACCTGGCAGTTTAGGGGGAAAGTTCAATTCAGGAGGATTCTATTAGGAAACCCCTTTCATCACAAATCCAATGCATGTTCTCCAATTCAGCTCTACCAATAAAACACATTTTAAAAAAGACTTTCTTTTATGTGTCTCTTTTCTCAATTAGTTCTGAATTCGGGAGAAGACAGGAAGATTTTTTTATTGGTCTGAAAATCCAGCCAGAGTGGTGAAGGTGAGATGGGGATGGTGAGGACCATTCAGAGCTCAGATGAAGTTGCTCAAAAATAGTTCTGTCAGGAGATGTATTTGTAGCCACTACTTCATACGAATACCAGCTGCTCTCTTTGTGGTTTCAATTTTGCAGCTCTATTAGTATCTTGGGACTCCTGGGTGGCTCCATTGGTTGAAAGTCCAACTCTTGGTTTCGACTCAGGTCATGATCTCAGGGTCATGAGATTGAGGCTCACTTTGGGCTCCACACTCAGCAGGGAGTCTGCTTGCGATTCCACCTCTCCCGCTCCTCTGCCCCTCTCCCAGCTCACACATGCTTGCGCACTCTCTCCCTCTCTCTCAAATAAACAAATCCTTAAAAAAAATAAAAATTAAATTAAAATTCACTCTTGCGAGCACTTTGAGTACACAGAGCCAACAGTATGTTGCAACTCTGTATGCTCCCCAAGGTTGGGAAGTCCCAAATCATTAGTGTCAGCTCCCTGGAGTTCTAAGCATGTGTCCTGAATGGAGTTCCCCAAGGGGGAAATGAAGACTCGAAAATGGGAACAAGTTCTGAGCGACCATACACTACGGCATCAAGCTATGAACACGCTGTGGAGATGTTGAAAGGGCACTTGAACTGTTTACCTTCACTTCTCCCAGTGTTGGGTCCTTAGGAATCAGGATTTCCTACTGAAAGGACACAAGGGGGCGCCTGGGTGGCTCAGTTGGTTAAGTGTCTGCCTTTGGCTCAGGTCACGATCTCAGGGTCCTGGAATCAAGCCCTGCATCTGGCTCCCTGCTCAATGGGAAAGTCTGCTTCTCTCTTTCCACCACATGTGCTCTCTCGCGCACTCTCTCTCTAATAAATAAATAAAATCTTAAAAAAAAAAGAAAGAAATGAAAACGCAGGAGTGGGAGTCACCAGCTGTGTGTACTAATCCAAGCTCCACTAGTAACTGAAGGAAACTACAGAAATGAGAGCTTAGCTCTGGAGTCAGGCTACCCGGTGGTGCCCTGCACGCAGCAAGTTACTTCATCTCTTAGCCTTGAAATCTTCCAACTTTAGTTATTGTTTAACTCTCTGAGCAACCGTGATGGATTATTTAAGAGGCAGCAGATATCAGAGGTGGAAGAGGTTTTGGTGTCATCTACTTTAAACTTGGCCTAGCACTTTCATTCTCTAAGATGATCTCTGTCCAGAAGCCTGAATAAATAAGGATATGCCATTTGGGAAAGAAAGATGCCCATAGCAGGTAAGAGGGATTCCATCTTAGAACGAAAGACCATGCTATTTCAAGATCTCCATGATTGGCTCCAAGGTCACACGAGGACCAGTCCTTCATGTGGCTGGGGTAGCCCAGAATTCCTTCAGGGTATTAGCAGGAAGAACTCATGCCTTCACCAGCTCTGCACATGGAATGGCTTGGTTATCAGGTGCCAGTGGCTGGGAGTTCATCTGCCAATAAAACAAGTGTCTGAATCATTCTGGTTCTGTGGCAGAGTTTTTCAATTATGTAAATAAAGTCAGCCTATCAGTGATGATACCTACACCGCAAGTTTGTAAGTTGTAGTTTTTTCATAAAATGAGCCCAAACTATACAATGATGGTATTTGAAAGAGTTGGCACTGATTAGGGTGGGAGTTGTGGGGAAAAAATGGAGAAATAGGAGGCTTTATAGTAGTGTTTTACAGATTTGGCCAGACATTGGAATCTCTAGGGGAAATTTAAAACATAAAGATGATAGTAGATTGCCAAAAAGAAGAAGAAAGAAGAAGAAGAAGAAGAAGAAGAAGAAGAAGAAGAAGAAGAAGAAAAGAAAAAGAAGAAGAAGAAGAAGAAGATCTGCATTCTTTCTCCTCCCTTGGCAATGTGATTGTGCACCTCCTCCCATCAAGAGCTGGAGTCTCTTGGGACCCCTGGGTGGCTCAGTGGTTGAGCGTCTGCCTTTGGCTCAGGGTGTGATCCCGGAGTCCCGGGACCGAGTCCCATATCGAGCTCCTGGCATGGAGCCTGCTTCTCCCTCTGCCTGTGTCTCTGCCTCTCTCTCTCTGTTTCTCACGAATAAATAAATAAAATCTTAAAAAAAAAAAAAGAGCTGGAGTCTCTTTCCATTTTTCTTCCTGTGAATCTGGGCTGGACCTATTATGGTTTTCTTTGGTCAGTAGGATACAGCAGAGGCAATTATACTAACTCCATTCCCAGGTCACAGGGGGTCCAAACAAAAGCCATCCTAGACTAGTCAGTCCCCCTGGGGAGCTGACATGCAGATGCATGAGCTAGCCAACACCAGAAGAACCACCCGATTGAGACCAGTCCAAATTCACAACCAACAAAATTGTGAGCTATAACATGGTTGTTTCTTTTGAGTGTGTGTGTGCATGTGTTTAAAGATGGCTGTTTCTTTTAAGTCACGATGTTTTAGAGTGGTTTGTTATATAACAAAAGCTACCCTCCCCCCCCATACATTAATGTTTGGGGTCCACCCCTTGTCAAATCTGATTGGTCTGGGATGAACCTAAGTATCAGTATATTTTAAAAGCTCTCTAGGTGATTCTAATGTATCTCCAGAATTGAAAACCACTAGCCTAGATAAAGGCACTTAGTGCTTCTTGGGCTGGGTTTTAGGTGGGTCTTTTCACTTAGACCAAAGGTTTACCTAATGGAACTCCTTTACAGCTAGGGGATTTTAAATTTAAAATGAATAAAAGAACTTTAACTCATTAACTTTAAAAAAATAATAAGACATGATCTATAGCAAATATAAATATCTTTAAAAAATTTAGCAAGAGATTTAAAGGACTTCAGATATAACCTATCCTAACCTTAACTTTGTTGAAGGAATTGAAGCCCAGAGATTTTAAATGACTTGCCAAAAGCCATATAATTTATGGCAGAGCCTAAATTCCAAATGATGTTTCTGGCTCCAAATTTATTTGTTTTCATTCTTTCATATGGTGACAATACAGTGATCCCCTTTTTAACTCACCATATGACCTCATATGGTATCTGTACAAGGACAGGGTTAGGATAGGTCATCTCTAATGTTTTAGTGGGTTAAGAATAAGGCAGTCGTTATAGGGTATCCCTAACCTTTTGTGGCTGATAACATGGTTGATAGATTTGTTGATTATAAAATGTGCCTCACTTCCTGTGAGAGGTCATGAAGTTGCAATCTTACTAAGCTGAGTAACTTTACTGTTCTTTATAAAACTGCAATGGGATGCAATAGGAGAAGGATGCTTAATCCATCCCATGAAAAGAGAAAAAGAAGCCAAGTGAGCCATGGTCAATGAATGAAAGCAGTTTATTTGACATTAATTGCAGAATTTACAGCACTACCATTTAATGATAGGAATAAAAATAGAAAGAATCCAGTGTAAGCAATGTTGTGGACAAAACATCAGGGTGGGAAATGAGCAAAATTGAAAAATGAAATTAACATTCAAAGAAATCTTCCAAAGGACTGGGAGGTTATCAAGGGGTGAGCAGCCCCTTGATAATGGTGTGTGATCCTCATCCCCACCAGGATTTCAGGGCAGCCACTGAACATATACCCTGTTGACCATCCCTGGAAAATCTTTCAGCACAGTCTGACTTAACATGTCTGAGATGGGGTGAAATCTGTGTTATAATATGCTTTGGAAATATAGCTCAGAGTGTAAAGAAAAATAAGAATGTAGATTAACTAGCATGTGAGTTTACTTTTTCAAAACAGAAGGGAGCACAAATTTTATGGGTGTGTTTTCCTGATTTTAAATATAAGAGGTGATATCAAAGGGATTGACTGAAAATAAAGTTTAAAGTTTTCCTCTATGATTTTCTTGGAGATAATATTTGAAAAATCAAGGAAATAGAACAAGAGGTGTGCATGTGACTCTTTGATCTCTTGTCATTTTAGAATCTGGATAAGGACCTATGAAAGGTAGGGTTTCTACTACAAGGCTGAGTTTCTGGAAGAGCTGACCTAGAAGCCATGTGGCAGAGTAGGGGCTCTGAATGGGTACAGTGGGGGTTAACCGCTCTGTAGCCATTTCCCAATGGGTTAGTAAGTCTCTTCTTTACATTTTAAAACTTTAAATAGAGCTGGGGCAAATTCTTCTCTCTTTTCCTCTTCCTCCTTTCCCTCATCCTAGTCACCCTTGAAACTATAAAGCAACCAATAGATTGCAAGAAAGGATTCAAGCCCTACAGGCCAAGATGTGAAATTAAAAGGTGTTTTTAATACCCCAAAGCAACACCTTTGAGGTCAGGGCCTAAAGTAAGAGAAAAGCCAGGATTCACTCAATAATGAGAACAAAAACCCATGAAAAAAATTTTTAGAATTTGTTCTCACTCACTTTGGTGGAAGGAATAGGTTCTCTCTTAAGAATTCATTGGCCAAGAAAGAACCTACTTTACTTGTACTAATAAAATGTTAATTTGTACTAATAAAATATTAGAATAGGAAAGATGAAAAAAATTGGCTAGGCTCTTTTCTCTGCAGTACAGGAAAACACCTTCTTGGAGAAAAGCAAAGGATGGAGAAGAGAACTAAGTGAAACGTTGGTCAATCCTAATCATCTTTGTTCATAAAACTGTTTGGCATCCTGGACTGAGGGAGAAAGGCCTGAACTGCTCTAGGATTGAGGGGAGGAAACAAGATCTGGTGGTTGGAGATATGGATTAAAAGATTAACCAGCACCAAGGTGTTGCCCACGTCATCTCAGTCCCTGCCTGCCTAACTTAGATGTTCTTTATCATTTTTTTTTAGTGTGAAGGTTGTCTTCCTGTTTCAGGAATTCCAATTTGGCAGATGTCTTACAACCTTGCATGGTTAAAAGCTTGCTGGCACCATTTAGACACAAAATGACACGGTAAGAAAGGAAATAAATTCTGCCTTCAAGGAAGTATCTGTTAATGGTATGACAACCGACTCAATAGCTAGTCTTCAAATACTTCATCTTTCTTCCTAGGTAGCAGGTTCCCTGTCATAATCTGAAAAAAACTTTCCTAGAGAGCAAATTGACTCTTACACTAAAATGCCAAATTGAGTCAAAGCAAGGAAAATGGGGTGGGGATGGGGGAATCCCAAGTTCTTCTTTTCAGTAGGACTTTCAAGAAGAGATAAAATAGGCATTACTATGCCCTGTTCTTGGTTGACTCAACAGCTGTGGTTCAGCCTGTCTCCTATGAAAGATCAACAGCACGGGCAATTCACATGGTCCCCTCAGAGATGAGCAAGGCACAGAGAAGCAGTGGGGTCTCCTTTTCCCTCTAGTATCTTTCCAGATCCAAGAACTGGGAATAGCTAAAATACAAATTAGAAACAAGACGACAAGAAGGACCTACTCATACTTCTCTTTGTTTGCCAAATAACTGTCTACAAAGTTATAGATAAAACAGCTAAACCAGGATGCAGAGGAAGGTAAGGGGGATTCTGGTTTGAAAGAGCCCCACTGAATTGTGGGGACCTGGATGCTTTGCAGTAGACAAGACGGTAAAGCAAACCAGTTGGTTCACC
Organism: Nyctereutes procyonoides; assembly: GCF_905146905.1. Classification (NCBI taxonomy): domain Eukaryota; kingdom Metazoa; phylum Chordata; class Mammalia; order Carnivora; family Canidae; genus Nyctereutes; species Nyctereutes procyonoides. Next base: position 18,087,479 of record NW_026575082.1, read on the forward strand.
CATAGCCTTGGCTGGTAAAGCCCAGCTTGGGGAGAGATGAGTGCCTGGTGGGCCACTGAAGATTTGGGGTTGCTATGGTTTCTTCCTTGCCTTTTCTGTAAGAATTGGGGTCTGCTCTCATGCTGGCATGTGCTCAAGGCCAAGGGATCTCAGAGAAGTGCTGGGGTTGAGAGAGAGAGAGAGAGAGATTGAGAGAAAGGTTAGCAAGCTTGGTCCCAGCTCTCTTTAAAGTGACACTCATGGAGATCTCTTCCTAATGCCCAAATCTACCTTCTAGCCCATGACTTTAATTTCCCAGGCTAGGCCCACGTTCCCCCATGAGAGAAGTGAAATCCAGGCCAAGCTGAGGGAATTCCATAGTTCTGTGTCTCCAAGGAAAGGACATCCACTGGCACAAAGCATTGAGTAAAAACCCTTTAATAACAAAATAACATTCACGATGTAGCTACTTCAGTTGTCTGGAAAACTCAGCTTACACTTGATTCAACATATCACTCTCCACAAAGTTTAAAAAAAAAAAGGACATAAAATGGCATAACGAAATATACCTTGCGTTTCATAAGACAAGTCTTCTTGGCAAATCTTAGTGAGCCAGACCCATGCATTGCTTGTCATAAAAAGGGCTGGGCACGCTCATGTCTCAGACACTCCTCTGTTTACTTTGGATGAAAATGCATGAACTTTGTAGATATTTCAGTATCTCCATCAAGAGGAATAGTTTGTGGGTTTGTGAGTGTGAGGAGAACTTCACTGAAACAAATGATCTATTTTGTTTATTGCGGAAGAACATACAAAGCTTTCTGGAAGATTGAACACTATTACAATCATTAACTGTCTTAACAGAAGCCAACTTAAAATTCTGGTATCCAATCCCATCTTTGGCAAGTTAACCAGGGGAAAAAATTAAAAAGACTATATATTACAAAGCTCTCATTATCACAATATACTTTATAAGGCCAAATTAAAAAAAATATTTCCATTAATGAAAGCGCATTCCCCAAAATTCTCTAGTCAATGACTAGCAATAGGAACGTTCTACTGGTTGGCAGTTTCTAATAATTTGCATAGCAGATTGCTGTTTTCCCACCACTGTTTCCCAAACCGCACTCTCCTATGCAGAATTAAGTGTGCTTGGCAGTTGGTTTGGCTTTACGTCAAGCATATTGGTTTGGGAAATCGGTATGAAACTTGAGAATGAGTTTCAGACCCCAAATGTAAGAAAGAGCAAGTTTGCCCAATCCGCTGCAACTGTAAAATGCCTTTTGAGATATAGAGGCCTCAGGTAATTGGGGAGTTTAAACAAAGATGGTTTTCCAAAACTGGGTTTCTCCCCTCTAGGACAGGAGAAACATTGTCGGGCGGGAAACAGGGTCACGTCTGTCCCTTGAGAGGAAGAACCATGATATGACTGCGCAGGTGATGTTTTGGGGAATGGCCATCTATTTTTGCCCAAATCACTGGAACACTTGGTGGGGTTGTCCAGGAAAATGGACAAAAAAAAAAAAAAGCCCAGAATAATTACCGTTATTAACACCATTTGAGTTTCTATTGAGAATTGACCTGACCACAAAATATCAGAAAAAAACAAGCACAAAGTGGGCATTCCCAAGCAGAGATCTTGGAGAAGTTAGGGCTGGATGATTTCATATCTCCATTTAACACGGCCAGTTAGGTCTGAGGTCATGAACATAAAGCCAAAGTGACTCCTTTTCGAGGAAATGAAAAATGCAGAGTTGAGTTGTTTTTTTCAATGTTTGTTTCCAAACCCCTCTCAAATACAGTGATACTGCTGGTCAGTTATGAGGATCCCGATTTGTGGAATGCACGTTGGTAACTCAAACTTGGAATGACTTTTCTCCTAAAATTTGAATTCGATTCAATTGGACTTATTTTGAAATCTCAATAGATGTAAAGGTATTTTTTGAGGTGAGATATCTCCCAATAAAACCAATATTACCAATGTCCGAGGCTGAACTGTGTACATTTTCACAGTTTAATGTATACACAACTGTTCAACAACTGCTAACAAACGATCGGCACCCATGCATAAATAAAGTCCATTGAACCAAAGGGGAAGATCTAGTTCAAAATGAAAAATGTTGCTATTAAGACCACAATGCATCACACTGCTAAATTTTTAGCCTCATGCATAAAATTATAGCACTGATTGGCAGTTGCTAATTATAATACTACACTGTTAACACAGAACAATTAATTGTTCAGACCAAGTAGCACAAATGTAGAAAATAATTTTTTTTCAACAGAGCAAATGAACACAGATTGTTTCTTCAGCAAAATATGAAACTGTAAACTTTGGGCTCATTCTGCAACTTTCCCCAATCCAGAATAAATAAAATCCAAAGGGGAAAAAAAAAAAAGAACATACATTTTTTTTAAGCGCACCTTTTTGTCTATTACAAAAGCACAACCTAAAACGTATAAAGCTTTTTTTTCTTTTTTCTTTTTTTAAATCACAGTTACCAAAAGAAACAGTGAATAATTTATTACATACGCTATAATAACATTACTCTAAACACTATTATCTATGAGGTATATCTGAGAAAATTCGGTAAGGATTTGCGCGGTCTGCATTGCCAACATGCCCAGGTTCATATTAAAGCTTTGGAACCGTGAAAAACTAGAAAAGGGACAAGAATGGGGGAGGCAGAAGGAGGAGACAGAGAGAAAGAACCTTTGGTATTAGTACAAATCTTGTTCTTTGCAGGGTTGCATTGCAAAGCACCACAGTACAATAAGCCCACCAATTTACTGTATGGAGGCCCAGTTGAAGCTGAGGTATTCACAGGAAGGATTAAAAAAAGCACAGAGAGGTCCAGACTGGCTAAATCGTTGCTTTGGTTCAAGCAAGGCACTCGTCCCGTGGTTATGTCACACTTTGCAAGTGAAGCATGAGGCTGGGAGGGGGCGGGGGGTTGCTGAGGAGGAGACTGCCAATCGGGGATGTTTTCTGTGTTCAGGCTGCAATCACTCTCTCTGGGTTCCCTCTTGTGGGGGCTTGGTAGTGGGGAGGGTGGAGTTTGTTTTGCTTCTAGGGGAGCACTCTGTTGCCCAAACAGCACATCTTCTTTCTTATGTCTCCCAGGTATTCTGAAAATTCTGTTTTTAATAGGAATTTGGGAAGAAAACCAAAGTCATTTGCTGTTTGGAAGGAAGGCCTTGCAAGTTTGCCTCATATGGGGGGGGGGGGGAGATGGAGCTTGGAGCTTGTCTGAACAAGAGAGAACTTTCACAGGTGTCTATATGGGAAACTGCAAAGGGGTATGTGTCTCCTAGTCTTGTCAATCTGTCTTCTAAATTCCTCTACCAGCTAATCTTTTGATGCATGGGGTGGATGAGTTGACTGGTCTTTTCCCTTCTTAGTTTCTTTGTCTAATAGTCTCTTAAAAAGCTCAAAGATAACTACAGTATGTGAAGTAAAAAAATACGAGTACTCAATAAAGAGCCATACAGACTAGAGGTGGATCTTTGCATATGTCTAAAACCCATCTGGTCAAAAGCTGAGAATGATTCATTGGCTAACATACAAATCACTCTGAGGAATGGATCTTAATAGTGATTTAATCATTTAATGGAATCAAAAGAAACTTACAGAGGACCAATTAATTTTATGAGTAAGAAGGGAAGAGAGAAGCAACTTTAATCACTTCTGAAAGTGGTCTATCTATTCCTCTGAAATTCTAGGGTTATCTTTCATTTACAATGAATAATCCTTAAGGATCCAAGGATGTAAGGCTTAAACTTCTCATATATACAGAGCTGGCCTAGAAACAAAGTATAAACACCCACACGTCAAGAGGAAAAAGACAAAAGCTGAACAGCTTCACTCTCACCTGTGCAGTGATCAAACTCCCTTTCTCTGATAAATATGACCTAAAAATATCCATAATAATGAAACTCCACAGACCAAGAATGGACTTTATCTTCTCACTGAATTAAACGTTTCTATATACAACACTTTGCAATGCAGAGGTTCAAAAGTGGTCACACGGATCAATGCCTACTTCCAGGGCAAAAACCCCTCTATGAGCTTTAATAGTTTACGACTGGCCACCTTTGCAAGCAACTGATCTTATGTGACTTTATGTTGAGATGCTAACCAGACGGCATTGAAATGCCTGTGGCTGCTTCTACAGAGGGAAAATGTTAAGTGACAAGCCCCAGACACCCCTCATTGCTAAAGGATTGCCCCCTTCCTCTCTGCCAACATATGGCCCATCTCATGCACAGGTAGCTCTGAGCAATGGGTACAGCGCTGGAGCAGAAGGCAGGAGGAGGCTTGTCTGGGCTTTGCCCTTAGACGGTTGGGTAACTACTTCACTCCTCTGAGCCACTAAATTTCTAAGGTCCCTTCCAGCTCTTTCGCTCAATGATTAGAATTTCTATGGTTCAGTTAATTAGAAATCTTTACTGTGATAGCTCCAAAGCGGGGACAGAGGTCACAGCTAAGACTGAAGGCCACTTCCAACCAGTCTTCTTCACCAATTTGGAATTGGAATTTAAGGAGTCCAATTACAGCAGCATCTGAACTTGCATCCTGAACATGTGCAGGGGACAGCGAACAAATGAGAGAAACACAGAAAATATCCCTTTCCAAATTAGCAGCCACCGTCACATAGATAATTATTTCTTTGGGGTATCTGAGCTGTGGCTGTACATACCATATGTCAGAGAGAATAGTTAAAATTATAAAAGAGCACAAGCAAAATGCAGACCGCACAGAGAAAGAAATCTTTGGTATCTTTGGTGTCATCAACACGATTAAAATTACAAATGGAAAAAGTCAGTGAGGTAGCCTTCTTTGGTTCTCACTAGAAATAGAAAGTTTTTCCTTTTTTTTTCTTTTTTCTGCTTTTTTTTTTCCCTTTTTGTTTTGTTGTTTTACACACATACAGAGTTCATTCTTGGAAGCAGCTAGTGTAAGGGTTTCTCTCTTTTTGCTGTTATGATCTTTGAAAATTTATTTATTTTTTTCCAGTTTCTGTAAAGAAGCCCCGAAATCCAGGCTGGTGAAGCAGGGTCTCGACATGTGTTTTCTGAACGCACAGGTTCGGGTTGAATAGTCATTGCTCGTCCACAAACTTTGCTCTGTTGTTCTGACAGCAAACAAACTGCAGTGCTCTCTATTGTTTTAAATAAAAAATATAAACTATACAGTGCACCTTTTGTAGATGCTGAATAAGTTAAATAAATAAGTTACGATAGGAAGGCTCTGAGGGCCCCAATAATTAAAAGGTGACGTTTGCCTGGTACTAGGTGGGGCTGCAAACTTAAATTAAATAATTTAATAATCATTAAACTATTTTCAAAGTTAATTCGAGAAGGAAAAATACCTTGATTTTTTTTTTTTTGGTAACCTGTACTTTTTCCCTGTCTGTAACAGATTTTCACTGCTTTATAAAGCAAACCATCTTTCAAGAGAATCCTAAAAGAAATCTTGCATCTCTGATGCACCATTGGTCTATATTTCGATAAATAAGCACGAGGAGTAAAATTAACCTAAGATGATGACCTAATTACCAAAATCCTATACATTTGTGTGCTAGAAACTAATTTAAATAAATTAATTACATTAATGGTACATAGCCTGTTGGGTCATAACCCAAAGAGACAAAGGGGGGAAAAATGTTTCTTTTTGACGGTCTTCATTTTTTTTTTGATGGACAAAATGTATAGCCTCTTTCGATAGCTAAGTGAAAATAAAGCAGGAAATCATAACCTCTAAAACTTCCTCACGTTCATAAAGACCATTTCGATGTGACAAGCACAAAGAAAAAAATCCCCACTTCCCCCTCTAGCTGGTGCAGCCCCCACGACACCACATCCCATTGTCTCAACCCTGGAAACCAGAGCCCACTTTTCTCCTATGACTTTGCACTTTGCTATTTTTTTTGTTTTTGTTTTTTTCCTTTTTTTTTCTTTTTTCTTTCTTGTCCTTTTCCAGGTCTTTGGATTTAGCTGTAGTTTATGAGAGATCCAGAATAAAGCTATTCAACCGAAGTCATCAAGCATATGTATCATTCTTACACAGATGATTAAACAATATCCAAGGTTTCTTGAAAGTTGAGTTTATCTTGGATGTGCCCAAATGAAAGTAATTCCAAGTGTACACCATGAAGATGCTGGGATACTTTTCTTTCCTGCACTTTAGTTTTCAATGTTATAATAAATAAAGCAATGCACATTGTAGAAGTCTCACATAGATGTTAAGTGATCATTTGAACTCATTTGTTGTAACAGATGACAGCATACATGTATGGAGATGTCTGTGCACAGTCTGGACACCCATAGGTAATGTGTGTTGCTATAAGGACAGCTATGAGAATACATGTCGAGAGATGTCTCTAAATCCATATACATCCACGCTGACAGACTGTATAAGCTTTAGGCAAACTTATCTACCAAGGTTTATGCTCTGTGAAATGTCTGCTGCTGAAGATGGAGCAATGTGGAAGGCTTCCATGGAATGAACAGACCTGTAGCAATGTGGTTTTTTTTTTCTCCCTATACACATTTTCTCCACTAAAAAGGTCTTAGCAAGTTGATTCCAGTCAACCAAACTCAAAAACCTATAAGGACAGCTTGGGCTCTCGCTTTAACCTGTCTCAGACTGTCAGAGTCCTTTTGGTATCTGAGAACAATAAGCATTTTAGGTTCCTGTGGGATTCATCTAATAGCCCAATCGGCCTCAATTATAGGCTTTGTGTCTACCTATACATAAGGCCTTACATTAATCATTATTTTGGTATTTTATAACACATTCTGAGACTTTCTAAAACAAACCCCCCACCCCTCTCCCTTAGAAAGAAATAAATCATGGTCAGAAAATGGGCATCGGGACAGCCATATTTAAAGCCAATATCATTAATTTATGAGACTTATACAACGAACAGCCCCCTCTTCCTTTAGTAAGGATTTGGGGGCCTTATTTGAAAACTATAATCTCCTGTTGTTTTAGAGGTGATTTGGTCTTAGCTAAATGTACAAAATTATTTAGCTATCCAGTCTTGCATGTGAATATTTGAAAGTTACAGGCACACCAGCTCTATCCCTTCTCTATCGACCATTTTTTACCCACTCTTCCTGGTTAGGCTAACAAGTCCAACTACACAGCATCAGCAGCAACAACAACAACAAAAATCATCTCTGATCTGTTAAGAATCATGGCAGTTACTCTCATAGGACTTGTGTTTGGGCTTTAGGGTCAACCTTCACCACATGTGTCATCCCTTTTCCTCTGCTTTTTAATAGAGTCCATTATTCTTCAACAACATTGGGACTCAGGCTGTTCTTTTTATATTTTTAAAAATTCCTACTATACTACCTGCTGAAAATCAGAGTTTACTGCAGAGGTATATTGTCATGACACTTGGGTAATGGTAGTCAGACACTTCAATAATTCTACCAGCATTGTTTCAAAAGTGGGAAAGTTTCCCAGCCTATACCAGGTAGTAGTGATTAAAAAAAAAAAAGTTCAACTTTAATTTATTGGCATTAAAAGGTGGGTGACCAGCACAGGTCAGATGAAATGACCGATCATCTAAAAGGTATTTATATTTGGCTTTCAAATATACCGTTTGAATTACAAAAATGCATATGTGTGTGTGTGTGTGTGTGTGTGTGTGTGTGTCGGATCTACCTTCCGAATTTTGGGTTCATTTTAGGCTGAAATGAAAATTAGCTTACATTTTCTAAGCCCACAGTAGCCAAGAGCCCATGGCAAAAGATGCAAAGGTGATGCTCTGACCTCTCCAGAGGAAGCGGCCTCCTGAGCACCTCATTCCTTTTCCTCCCCTTTAAGTGGTACAACCTACCATTTTACATTTTGGAAAAGCCTTTACGTATCAGGGTTGAGTTTTTATTGTTGTTGTTTTCCTTTAAAAAAGAACTAGACTGGCTCTTTTAAAAATTTTCCCAGGATGAAAGAATTATATCCCCAGTACCAAAATCACATTGCAAACAAAAGTGAAGCAAGCTTATTTCTCTACAGGAATAAAGAAAAGTTATTTTTTCCACTCAATAGCCTCTAGATTTCTGTTGCCTCAAGAATGTGAATTTTGGCTTAGACTGTCCCTTTACACTGTCCACTTTGTTGCTGATGGCTGAGGCATGCCTGGAATTTTTTTGGATTGAAGAAACAGACCCTCAAGTCTAACCAAGTCCAAATGGTTATTTTCTCTGAAATGATTAACTTAAGTTCTAAAAATGCTTGAGGAAACCCACTGGGTCAAATTTCATTACCTTTCAATTGGCAGGATCTTTTTTTTTGCTTTCAGATTTTTCACAAATTGAAATTCTGTAGGGCTTAAAATTCTGATACATAAATATATGAATACACATGTGTACTCATAGATGTATGTAAATAATTTTCCAGAAGCAAGCACCTCTCTGTGGGATGACATTATCCAGTAAGAAACATTTGACAAATGTCCTTGGAGGGAAGTTCTTGCCCCTTTTGCATCATCATGTCCTCCTCGGGTCAGCAGCAACACGGAGGGCATGTACGTGGCTACAACAGGTTTTAGCACTACGGAAATCTCAGGCCACAAAGGCAGCCTCTTTGGGTTTTGACATCTTCAGAGGGTGCCGGAACCCAAATGGTGAGATTAGCATGCCAAAGGATCGCTAACCAAACCAAGCAGGCTTGTTCCCTCAATCCAGTCTCCAAAACACTGGCCCCAAGTCACAAGGATTTCATTTAGAAAGGGCTGAGCTGAAACTCCTTTTTATCAACCCATATGGAGCATTCCCCAGCTGAAACATGCTCTTTTTCTCAGTCGTCTGACAAAGAAGACATGGGGTATGAGCAAGAGACAAAAGGATACCAGGAAAAGTCCTGGAAAATGTTGCGATCAGATGGGAGTACAAAAGCCACGAGAGTCATATTCCTTCAAAGCTCTGTGACTGCTGCCCCTGCCAAGGGAGAGCCCCGTGGTGGGCGCAAGGAGGTGGCACTTTGGACGATGGGGCACTCGGGGGCAGGACGCTGGGATTCGCCCCAAACCCTGCTTTGTGTTTTCCCTCCAGGCTTGAGACAAGCCCCCGAGGAGTAAGTATCACTGCCTTACTCCAGTGCCTGCTGTGGTTGCACACAGGCCTGTCAATACAGGTTGGTAACTGCCACCCTGAGGAAACCTGGTCAGCCCATCGCAACAGGAGTTGGGCTTCCCCTGTGAGAAGTCCCTTTGGTGGATCTGCTCACCGAGGGGATCTGGACACCCTGATAGGACAGGGTAGCTCCTGGAGAACACCTTCTGGACTGGCCTCATCTTCACAGCTAGTGGGAATGGACCACCGAGCCTCCCCAGCAGTTACAGAAGACAAGCACCCCACTGGCCCCAGCCCAGCTGGGGGCCTGGTCTCACGGACAGACCCCACTCGCTACCTTGACGGTGGCTGAGGCGTAGACTAGAGATGACTCCAGATACAAATAAAAACTCCTTTGCACCATGGATCCATTTATCAACAGGCTAAATGTTGAAATGCTGGAGTTGGACTTTCAACCTTTTCAGGAACTTTCAGAGAAATCTGAGTACTCCAAATCATCCACAGTGGAGAACAGACTCTGGGCTCTGGGATGGCATGAGAAATGAGCAGAATTCGGAACTGAATGCTTAATAAATGAAGCACTTGACCAAAACAAGACATGGATTCGGACAGCAAGAATTTGGGGTTATCACCAATGTCAAGTTGAATCTATATATGTATTCATATATTATATATATATCTCTTTCTTTAGAAATGCAACTTTACAGCCGATTTTTAAAAAGCTAATAGAAAAGTAGAAACTGGCAATTATTTTTACATGTTCCCCCCTCCCCCAAATGAAGCCATTAGGATGTAGCAATCACATGAAAATGAGGCTGTTGATTCCTCTACAAACTCTTTGGTTCTGTGGTTCAGGAGAGGATGTGTCACCAAGACCTCTGACCCTGACCCTCACTCCCCTTCCCTCCCCTGATGCTGAGACTCTGAACATAGAAGGAACCAAGTCTAAGGGGTTAGCAAAGAACATTCAAGTGACATTATTCCCCAAACTCTGAGGAGTAGAGAGAACAGTTCAGTATCCCAACATCTTAAACTTGGAGTCCATGGAAACTTTTGAGAGATTCCATGCTGGGGTAGAAAGCCATAAAACAAAATTAAAGGGAAACAATAAAATCAAATCAATGACCCTTTCCTTTTGTTGCTCAGAAACAAAATTGATTACCTTCCCACAGATCAATGACGCTATTAGTATTTTAGCCAGACAAGAGGAGATAACGAATTGAAACAAAAGATGTGAGAAATCCTCATCTTTGGTATTGTAGCTGTTGAGGTTTCTGTTGCTCTGTTCCGTGTTCTTTTGAAAAACTGCATAGGCACAAATTAAAGACAATCTTCAACTTTAAGATTACCACGTGAGTTGTCAAATGAAGCAGTAGCCACCGAGGCTTTTCCTCATATCTATTCCTGTCTCAACCCTTTCTTTAAAATCTGCTTCCAAAAAATGTCCCAAGAGGTCTGTTTAAACACAGTGTGTCTCGCTGTTTTTTGTGTTTTTTTTTTTTTTTTGTTGTTGCTGTTTTGTTTTGGTTTTGGTTTTGATTTTGATTTTGTGGGTTTTTTTTGTTTTTGTTTTCTGGCGTGCTTCCTTCTTGGTGGTGATTTTCACGGATTTACGTATTTAGTTATTCATTTTAATGGAACAGTTTTGTTTGTTGCAGAATTAGGTGCAGAAAAAGTTTCTTTGGTTTCGATTAAGTAATTCATAAAAAAGTCAGTCTCAAGTGTCTGTAAAGAATCATTGCAGCGTTTGGCTTGCTTCGAACCCCTCCCCCGTGGTGCCCACCTGGGGCCATTCACTGGTAAATATGCACATCGTGACCTTCGCAACCTCCCAGAGTCGTGTGGGCGCTCTTCCGTGCTGTGGGAAGGTGACAGCCAGGAGCCGGGGCTGGCGTGGCAAAGCCACTCCCCAGGGTGACTTGGCTAGCCCGTCTGCTCAGCCTGATGGTGAGCCAAATGCAAGAGCTGAATGCCATTTGGAGTTGCAGAGGTTTTCTGATTTCTAAAAGTAATCACAGTATTTTTAGGCTAGAAAATGGCAAGTAATAAATGTCTTTGGTTTGCAGTATTCTGCTTCTTTGGTGTGCTGTGTTTTCTCCAGATTTACTCAGCTGTTTTGCAAGGATGATTCGACAATGGAAGAGATTTGGGACCAGATGACCCTCATGAGTTACACGTATGGTGGTTTGAATTACTTCTTTTTTTTTTTCTTGCTAGAAAACACTGAAAAACGTCCCTACCGATGGGATGGATGGGAAACAACAGAAATCTGAACGAGTGAGAATGGATCATGTGGTAGTTACAATGCACAATAGGAGGAACCAGATGACTAATAACCGAGGAGGATACATCAATGATCTAAAAAAATCTAGATCTTTTAAAATGCTGCATTTTCTCCATGTACCGTAACAGTTAAATTGGCCTCCTGAGTGTGCGTCTGCATTATGTACAAACAGAATTTGTAGCAAACTGCAAAATGTGCTTGAAGCCATATTCCCAACGATTCCCTAATGACTTCACTATCAGTGTCTTGAAAATCCAGATGTGGTGAATCCAGAACCTTCCTTACTTCTCTGTTTATCTACGTTGTGCTTGAAACGTTGAGCTCAAGAGAACTGATTTTTTTTTTTGATGGATCCAAGACCACGTGAGATTTCCAGGAGGTAAGGAAAAGAAAATTGTAAACTGGATCAACTTAAAGCTTTCCAAACCATTCAATGGAATGATGCCTGAGTTGGAAAAACAGGTCCTTGGATTTTTTTTTTTTTAATTTCCGTATTTAAAAGTTGTGCTCAGTAATTATCATTCTGATTTTTTTTTTTTAATGTTATGGCTGTGAACTTTGGTGTACTGTGGTATGATGAGGCTAAGCACTTGGAAAACAAATGAGGTCATTCTTGTTGCTAGAAGAATCTCTTATGGTAGCATCTTGGGGGCCCAAACTCAGAATCCTTACACAGGCCAAATTCCCACTGTGACAGGTGGGAACTCTGACTGCAACAGGGCCCAGAGTGGGACTGTTGACATCTGGCGAGATCCCGAGCTTGGCTGACACCACACTGGAATCACTTCGCTCCAGGAAGGCCTCATTTGGGTTTCTGGGATGCTCAGCATGCTGAGAGGACAATGTCCGGTTCAAAAAGATTAATTTTCAGCTTGCACTTGGACTCCATAGCCATTAAAAACAAAACAAAACAGAACACCTGGCCTATGATTACAGCTAGAATAGAAGTTTCTTTTTAAGAGAATTGTGCTTTCAAATCACCAGTGAAGGGCCCCAGCTAAGAATCCGGTGTCTTTTTTCCTTTGTGTTTTCTTTTGTGTCAGTTGTCCCCATCTGGAGGTGACCTGTGCCCAACCGCGAGAGTCCTCCCATCACGCTTTGGTACAAGTGCTAGAGGTGGATGAGGAGCCTCCTGTGCCCAGATCGTCCTGCCACTTCTCCAGGCTGCGGCGCCGGGCATTCATGAAGAAGTTGCTGACGGTCGTAAGCTCCAGGCCCAGCTGCTGGGAAATGGTGATCTGCATCTCTTTGGATGGGCGCTTGTTCTCCTTGAAGATGGCAAAGAGTGTTCGGCGTTGGAGGTCGGTGAACACCAGGCGGGATTTCTTCTGGGAATTGTTCCTGTCTTTGTTTGGTTCTTGCTCTTTGCGTTTGCACGCTTGAAGGGAAAGAGAAGAAGGAGAGAGTCAGTACAAGTGTGAGAACCAGCACCCGAGAAGGTGAGCCATTGAAAACATCGACAAAATCGTACAAGAGGATGTAAACCGTTAAACTTTATTGTGCCAATTGCCCAGCTGTCAATAACCAGCCTTCCCAGTTCATCTCCGGGTGATGGAAGGGACCGGTTAGTGGAGAAGAGAGGACGGTGAGAACAGCAAGGCTGCTCTACGCAGTCTGGTCTTGGCCAGCCGCAGCCCCCTGCCTCCAGCACACCCTGAAAATTCTTCATCTCTGAAATCAGGCACCGTGAAGGGAGTGATGGCTCCAGGTCCCCCGGGGGAGCCTGGGTGGGCAGCTCCTCTTTCATTTTCAGCTTTCTAGAAGTGTTTACAGCTTAGCTGAAATGACTTTCTGGAGCCCCCAAATTTTTAAGGTGCATGATCTTTTTCAAAATCAAAGCTTCTTTCAAGAAAAATTGTTAACAGAATGAAAGAAGTGAGAGAATGATGGTATCATCCCAAATCCCCTCCTTCCAGACTTCTGAAAAATTAAGAAAAAAACAAAACAAGGAGGGAGAGACTGGAAAAAAAAAAAAAAGTTGGTTTAGCCCATTCCAATTTGGATAGTTTGAAGTGAAGCCGGTACAAGAGGGCCAGCGCTGAGGGTGGGGGAAGCAGCCCAAACCACGGAGGACACTAGTTTGGCGTCACTCTCTCTGCCTCACCCTCCAAGTCCCCGGAAGGCAGGGTAGGTCTGTGTAACCCAATGGAATACTTGGGATGCCGACTGGTTCTGGTCTCAGAAGAGGCTCGTAAGGGTTAAGTAACACGGTGCATACAAATCAGGAACTTAAACACGAGAACACATGTTGAAGTCACTGGAAAGCAAGCCCAGCTCACCCAGGGGTGTCGTGAGGCACCAGCAGAGCTAATCCGGGAAAGGCAAGGAGGGAACAGAGATGCTCTTGCCCCAGTCAAATCCTCCTGGACGTCCCGGGCACAGGCTGGGAATCCCTTTGAACTGGACCGACACCCCCCAAATCGAGCAGTCTGGGTGCTGCCCGGATGTGTGCCCGCACTTCTCAAAGCCCTGGTTTGCCAGTTTTGCTTCTCGGCCCCGGGGCAGGGCATGACCTTCTGCAGGGAGCATCTCGGGCAGGGGAGTATCGGGGATGCCCTTCAAACTGATGGGCCTCACAAGTTAACCTGAGGACCGGCATGCAGAGAGAAGATCTTGTGGATGCTGGCCGTCCCCCACCTAACCGGCTGTCCTCCCCGGTGGGTGCTTTCTGCCATAAAGGGATCATTCCTGAAATACATGGGAAGGGATGACACTTCGCTCTGCCAAACACTTTCTTCCTGATTTTTCCTTCTCTCTTTTTAAACATAAAAGTAATCATATTATCTTTGAAAATTAAATATACACTCACACCCACACACACACTGATGAAAGCAATTTGTTTCCACCTTAAAACCGTAAAACCCATTCACTTGGACGGTGGGACTTTCTCAGGGGAGGCGAGCTTCCCTGGCAACGGAAGCTCAGACGGAAAGGCTGAGATACTCCACGCCTTTCACTCCTCATGGGCTTGGCCCAATAAAGGCCGCGTCCTTGCTCATCCCTGCGAGGATCTTCCATTTGTGTTGGATTCTGTATATTTACTATATGCCCTTATCTTCAGATTTACTCTCTTGTGCAATCTCCAGTCTTCCTTGACAGTGCTTCTCACCCTAGAGAAGGCAAAAGGGGGACCCCTGAGTGGCTCAGTGGTTGAGCCTCTGCCTTCCGCTCAGGGCATGATCCCGGGGTCCCGGGATCGAGTCCTGCATTGGGCTCCCTGCGGGGAGCCTGCTTCTCCCTCTGCCTGTGTCTTGCCTCTCTATCTCTGTGTATCTCTCATGAATAAATAAATAAATACTAGAGAGAGAGAGAGAGAGAGAGAGAGAGAGAGAGAGAAAAGGCAAAAGGATCCCTGGAGAACTCGTTCAAATGCAGACTCCGGGGCGGGCAGCCTGGGAGGGGCCTAAGAACCTACATCTCTAATGAGCTTCCAGGCCATGCCAATGCTGCTGGTCCACATGCCTCAGCTGACTCCCAAGCATATACCTGATAGCTAAAATATCAGAGAAGCACCTTGATGGAAAGGAGAGCTCTGGAGCCAGGCATGCCTGGATTCACAACAGGGCTCCTTCATCTTCAGGTCTTGGGACCTTGGCAAATTGCTTCACCTCTCAGAGCCTGTGTTCCTCATCTAATGGAAGTAACGATGCTGCTGCCCTCAGCAGAGCTCGAAGAGGGCATGGACAAGTGCTTCCTCCCCACCTTCCCTCTAATTGCATTTCCCCCAGAATCCTGAGGTGGGTAAGTCAGCAGAATTATTTTCATTTTAAAATGAAATAAATTGAGACCTAGACTGGGTAAGGCATTGACCTGAGGTCCCATTCCAAGTCTGCTGCAGACCCAGAGTAAGAATCCGCCCTTCCAATCCTCCCTCTTTCTCCTCTACAGAAAGGGCACCCACGCCATTGGTAACATCAGAGGGGATCTGTCTGCAGGGCAGCCCTGGGGCTCCACTCCCAGGGATTCTGATTTTCATTGTGCAGGGCGGGGCTCAGGAACCTGTGCTTTTACAAACCTCCTTGGACCCTTCTGAGACATGGGAACCAGCCACTTCAGGTTCCAGAGTACTGTCCCCACCCCAGCCTCCTGGGACACCAGATACCAAGTCTTCATTGGAAGGATTCTGCGTAAACAGTGGTGCATGGTAATCTCTTGATAACAAAATCTGGGCAAATATCCTCTACAAACATCGGCGGAGGTCCTCTGTCAATTCATGCGCCTTTGGGTTAACCATACATCCCTCAAATTTCCTATCAATATTGATTATTCTTCAGAGAATGCTTTATTTGTACTTTTAATTGGGTATTTAGGCAATAGTGCTGGTTCATGTTGGCCAGTCAGATTATATTTGCTCACACACACACACACACACACACACACATACACACACACACACACTTTAAGAGAAAAATGTTAGAGTCTCAATGTTCAGCAAACTGTAGAGAAAGAACAAATCAAGAGATCTGTGCATGCTTTTTCAGCAGCTTTCCAATCCACCAGATTCCACACCAACCAACGCGAAGATGTAGCCTGTGGTCTACAAACTTACAGCAAGTCCAAGAGCCCAAAATAATGAGACAGTAGGTACGTACCCTGTCCAGAGTCCTTATACCAGCCAGTTGGCAGGCACCCCACACTTGTTTTTGGAGCTATAAGGCATTTATTTCTCCACATGTTTCAAAGAGACAGGTTTGCTCTCCACCCCCGACAGTTACAGAAATCACAAACACACCACTAACAGCATTCGCCCCACGACTCTTACATGAGCAGTTGATCTGGAGCTGAAGGAAAATAAGAGCAAGAGGTTGGACACCTGCTTTGAAAGCCTATGCCCGAATGATGTCTGGAAGCTGGTATGAGGCGTGAAGTGAGCCATCCCCACAGGCACAGCTACAGTGTAAATGGTTTTGGTGTGAACATATTACACTACGGTCAAATAGCCATTTCTAAGCAGCTAGGAAAAAGCCAGATAGCTCCCTCTGACCCAGGAACGTGTCAGAAACCCAACAGACAGCAGGTGTTCATCAGCGGTGAGGGTGGATCCAGTCTCTCCAGGGTTCCAGCCACACAAGGTACATCCTGCCTCTGGAAGGTAGGTTAGTCCAGGCTCCTGCAGACCACTTGGATCTGCTGCTTCTCCCTCTCTAGGAGAAAAGCAGGGGGAGGGGGGCACACCAGAGTTAATGTGTGCATTCTGTGGTGGTGAGGTGGGGGTGTGGGCACAGAAAGCCCTCCTCCATCCTTGACTTCTCCTCTCACGGAGTACGTGGTTCTTGTGTTGGCCATGGGGGTTGGAGAATTTATTTCTATTTTAGAGACTAAGAGGCATCATTTGTTTATCTACAGTGAGGCTACCTACCCAGATTATTGGGGCCTTTCCCCCTCTCGTTTTCTTTGGGCAGGAATAGTATCAGCTTACACTGGTAATGCTGGCTGCCTCCTGCCGTCCGGGCCTGTGACTGGCAGGTATACACAATGAGAGTCATCTGGGATTAGTCACAAAGGGACTGTTCCTGCCTAAGAAATGCAGGGTCCTGGCTGGACAAATTTTTCAAATCACCGGCTTCCCAGGGTGAAATAATAAGAGGGAAGCTCTGGTCCAAGGCACAGGCCCTCCCTGAGATCTTAAGATGCCAACCCACTTTTCCCCCAGAGGCCACCGTGGTTTTTTTTTTCCCCCTCAGAGGGTTGGAAACAGGACAAAGCAAGCATCTGTCCAGGGATGTGCTGCTCCCTGTGGCTCATCTTTCTGAACCAGAAAAAACTCTCCACAAGGGACCATTCCCTCTGCCTCCAACTGCAGCTCCCTGTGTGGTCAGGCTGCTCCTGGGGATCCTCAGGAACCCAGCTGCCCTCAGCTGCCCAGAGGAACTGGCCACGGCTCTTTCTGGCACCCACATATGGGTACCGCGACAGTATGTGGTCAGGGCAGGTGGCAGGTGCCTCACATCAGGAGGGGATTCAGAGGGAGGTGAGACAGGTGGAGGGCTGATACCAGGGACCAGAGAAAAACATTAAGGAGGCCAAGGAGAAGCCCTGCACTGACTGTCCTGTGCCTTCCCTTTCTGCTCCTGGTGGGGGAGGAGCCCTGGTGCCACAAAGGTCGGTGACCATGCAGTTTCTCCAACAAAAAAAGATTCATTTTCACCCACCACTAACTTTCCGTACTGTGACAAAGGTCTTTTGGTACTCACACGCTAAGGGATAAAGCGTCGTTGGAAGCCAGGGCTGCTGTGGAGAGGGGAAGACTGGACTCCAGGGGGAAGCAAAGTAGGGGCAGAGACAGGGCCACCATCTGCCCTATCTTCTCTTTTGGTCTTTCCTGAGAGGGCCCGGTGTCCCAGGTGAGTGACCTCAGCTGTGAGTGTGTGTGTGTGTGTGTGTGTATTGGGGGGTGGGTGATGGGCATAGAGCGTTAAGGGGGACAGGAGCTAGTTGGTTCTGTGAGGCAAATACAGGCCGCAGTCATCCTGGACCCACACTTAACCTTGATGCCTGGTGCCACAGGTGCAGTGGCTTCAGCCCTTCAAGGCACCTGCACATCTCGTACCACAACTGGATCCTCATCACTGGGTCCTGGAGCGTGAGGGCGCTTGTCTGGCCCAGGGCTGTCAGTGTACACATGGGGAGCTGGAGGCCCACTGAGGGGACTGTGAGCCGAAGCTGGAGGCTGAAGCCCATCAGAACTTTCTTCCTACCACACCTTTGGGAGGAAGGTGGGGTGGAGATGTAGATTCTCATCTTACAGGTGGTGAAGGTTCAGGGACCTGCTCAGGGTGACACAACTGGCACTGGAGCTAGGACATAGGCCCAGAGGCCCCTTCCCAGCCTTCCTAGGCCGGGGGGAAACCGTGAAGCAAGAGGAGCCCAACACCAGGTCATATTCCTCGGCACTTGCTGCTCTGGAGCTGGAACTTCTCATACTGGGGTTTTGTCCAGTCAATTCAGCCAAACAGCAGAGAATTCAGCCTCACAGTTTGCTAGAATCAGTGCGGAAAGGTCCTCTGCGCTCCCGCACACGGGCCTTAACTGTCAGGAAAGGAAAAGATCTCATGGAAATGAGTTGTACTCCTAAGATTCGAAATGAAAGACTTTGTAGTCTTATTTTTTCTTGAGCAACTGACAGAGGGAGAAGGTGGAAATGGATGAGGGCCTGGCAGTTCCCGCTGACCTAAGTGCGAAGCCCGGCCTGCTTTCCCTAGCTGTGGGGTCACCGGGGCTCACTGGGCCAGACACGGCTGCCCTGGGCCTTCCCCGTGGTGGCGACTCGCCTGCGTGGGCCTCTCCCTCTGTATTCTACCACTTTACGTGCTGTCCCAAACCAAAGGCAAGATGCTGTCTTAGTGACACCTGTTCATCCCTTCTCTGGCAGATAGAGTTAGGGACATCTTGGCTGTTCCTTGCAAGCTTAATATACACAATTGTGTTAATATGCACACCCCGTAATGCCTGGAAAGCCCCATGTTGGGCAAGTGCCTCTTTTGGGGAGACTCATCCCACCTCCCTAGGTGGAGAGTGGACCCAGGAGCTTCTCTTCCCTCCCAGGCAAGACCCTCCAGGGTTTGACCTCTGAGACCACCTCGCAGACCCTAGGAGGCGCCCAGGCGCTACTCGCTGGCGGAAGGCAGCAAGGGCAGGCCCTGAGTGAGGTAGCAGGGCAAGCGGGGCCTGCTTCGGGCTCCGGGGTGTGCGAACATCGGCCTCCCCTCGCTAGTCCTCTTATCTCTGATATTTCGGGCTGGGTTTGTAAACCCTTGTCTCTTCTCAGCACAGTTTCTTTTTCATCAGCTTTCCGGCCTGTCCCTGTCCTCCAGAAATGCAGCAGCTCTTCCTACCTCCGCCCCAGCACCCACTTTCCCTCCACCCCCACCCCCAGCACATCCCCACCCAGCTCAGCGGGTTCCACCCCTGCTCAGCGGGCTCCGCCCCGCCCAGATGGCCACGCCCCACTAAGCTGCTCCCATCCCCCCCTTACCTGGCCCCGCCCCTGCTCAGCTGGCCACGCGCCACTCTGCTAACCCCACCCCCGCTCAGCACATCCCTGTCCCGCTCAGCGGGTTCCACCCCTGCTCAGAGGGCTCCGCCCCCGCCCAGCTGGCCCCGCCCCGCTCAGCTGTCCCCGCCCCCACTCAGCAGGTCCCCACCCCCACCCTGCACGTCCCCGCCTCGTTCAGCTGTCCCCGCCCCCACGCAGCAGGTCCCCGCCCCCACCCTGCACGTCCCCGCCCCGCTCAGCTGTCCCGATCCCCACTCAGCAGGTCCCCGCCCCCACTCTGTACATCCCCGCCTTGTTCAGCTGTTCCCGCCCCCACTCAGCAGGTCCCCGCCCCCACCCTGCACGTCCCCGCCCCGCTCTGCACATTCCCCCCCCCAGCACGTCCCCGCCCCCACTCAGCAGGTCCCCGCCCCCACCCTGCACGTCCCGCCCGCTCTGCACATCCCCCCCCAGCACGTCCCCGCCCCACCCTGCACGTCCCCGCCCCGCTCAGCTGTCCCCGCCCCCACTCAGCAGGTCCCCGCCCCCACCCTGCACGTCCCCGCCCCGCTCAGCTGTCCCCGCCCCCACTCAGCACGTCCCCGCCCCCACCCTGCACGTCCCCGCCCCGCTCTGCACATCCCCCCCCCCCCAGCACGTCCCCGCCCTGCTCAAGCGCGCCCCGCCCCTCTGACTTCCCGAGTGGGCCGCGGTGGCCCTGGAGTCCTGCGGGAAAGGACTTGTCCTTCACTCCTCCTCCCTGGAAACCGCAGGTCCTGCACCCGGGAGGTCCTTGCAGGGGCCGGCGAGACAGTGCGCTGCGGGGCTCCTGGAGAGGAGGGGAATCCTGGTTCCACCAGCAAAACGCGACGCCGGGGGAGCCAGTTCCGAAGCGGGATCTGCGGGAAGCGCCAGCCTCAGGTGTAGCGGAGGAGGAGCGGTCCGCGGGCTGCCGCCCCACCCCCGGGCTCCCACCCCCGGGCTCCCACCCCCGGGCTCCCCTCCGCACCGGCTCCTGCTCGGGCGCCTGCTCTCGCTTAATCAGATCCGTGGAAGACTTAACCCCTGCCAGACTGGCCGCCCTCTTTCCGCTTGGGAGGAGAATCATTTTAAATGGAAAGAGTTTAAGTTCTCCGCAGCAGCCATCCTGCCCCTTATTTGGAGGAGGAGAGGCTCCCAGCGCAGGCCTGGGGGGAGGGGAGCAGAGGCTTGCAGGCAGCAGGTGCCCCGAAGGGGACAGCGCAGCCCCACCGCGGGAACCGAGGCAGCCTGGTTGCAAAGTTGGCCCCAACTCTTCCCTTCCCAACACCTGTACCCCCTGCAACGCGACTCCATAGCGGCTCCCAGCGAGATGAGGTGGAGTCCTGGAGTCCGCTCGCCCTTGCTGGCCACCTGGGCTGCTAGGATGACTTGCTTGAGCCAAATGAATGAGGGAGAAGTCACTGTGGCAATTCTGAGCCCAGGCCTCGCGAAGCCATGTGCTTGTTCACGCTCTTGGACCGCTGCCTGGCGGCCACGGGACAAACCCCGGTCAGCCTAGGTCAGCGGCCCTGGTGGCCCGGGCAGCTGACTGCAGGTGCCTGAGTGAGTCCAGCTGAGACCACCCAAGCGTGGCCCCAGAGCAGCAGAACCGCCCAGCTGACCCACAGGCTCTGGAGCAAAGAGAAATGTGTATGGCTTTACGCTGTTGGTTTTGTGGTTCTGTGTTACGTTGCATTACTGTGGTGATAGATGGAGCAGCCAAGGAAAACCTGTGCCTTCCTGCCCAGGGAAAGTCAGATGCAGGATAAAAGGCCTCCACTTGACAACTGAGCCCTGGTTATCAGCTATGTGACCTTGGGTCTCCTTTCACTCATCTATAAAATGGGGATACTATGCTCCCCACTCCAGACATCAAGGCCAGCTATAGCCCTTGGCACACTTAGTACTTGTAAATATTCTTTCTCCCTTCATAGAGAAAGAAGGAAAAAGGTGTATAAGAAGGTAAGGTTAGGGGCACCTGGGTGGCTCAGTCAGTTAAGTGTCCAACTTTTTTTTTTTAAAGACTCCATTTATCTATTCATTCATGAATGACACAGAGAAAGAGGCAGAGACACAGGCAGAGGGAGAAGTAGGCTCCCCACAGGGAGCCCAACCTGGGACTCGATCCCGGGACCCTGGGACCACAACCCGAGCCAAAGGCAGACGCCCAACCACTGAGCCACCCAGGCGCCCAAGCGTCCTACTCTTGATTTCTGCTCAGGTCATGATCTAAGGGTCATGAGATCAAGCCCAGGGTCGGGCTCTGCACTCAGCTTGGAGTCTGCTTAAAACTCTCTCTCTCCCACTGCCTCTCTCCACCCCACATGCTCTCTCTCTCTCCTTTTCTCTCAAAAATGAATAAATAAGTCTTTTTTAAAAAAGGTCAGATTAGGAATTCATAATCTGAAATGGTTTTCCAAGATTTACTCAATGGTAGATGAACTGCCTAGAGGGCTAATGGCAAATAAAAGGTTAAGGAGATTTGTTTTCAGTGTGAAGTTGTCTCATAGCCAATTCCCAGCCTTGTAGAAAAGGTAAGACCATGATGTGTTTTCATATATGTGTCAGAGATCCTAATAGGCTTGGGACCCCTGGTGTTTCCTAACATCACTAATTTATGTCCAAATACATTCTACATGTGATGGGTATTGTAGCCCCTCATAAATAATGGAGAAGGACCATATTCTCCTTGCATCCAGTAAATGCTTCCCCTGAATAGTTCAATGGGATATTGCCAGGGCATAGGGTGGAGATGGGGGGGAAGCATGGGGGTGTGCACTCGTCAGCAGTCACTTGACCTCCAAGTATACGGGTTTGGAAAATATGCTAAGGAGAATCACTGCCATCTTGCAGTTGGAGAGCTTGAAGCTGTCCTCTTACAAGGGCTTGTGCCTGGGATGCCTGGATGGCTCAGCGGTTGAGCTCTGCTTTCATCTCAGGGCGTGATCCTGGAGCTCAGGGATTGAGTCCCACATCAGGCTTCCTGAGGGGAGCCTGCTTCTCCCTCTGCCTGTGTCTCTGCCTCTCTCTCTCTATCTCTGTGTCTCTAATGTATTAATAAATAAAATCTTTAAAAAACAACAACAAGGGCTTCTGCAAAGTGGGAGACTCTCTCCAGCAAAGAGGGCACATGTACCAGGGCTGGAGCTGTGCTGGAAAGACAAGCTGGGTTGTACTGGAAAAAAACAATTACAAGTAAGTTCAGGGATCCCTGGGTGGCGCAGCGGTTTGGCGCCTGCCTTTGGCCCAGGGCGCGATCCTGGAGACCTGGGATCGAATCCCATATCGGGCTCCCGGTGCATGGAGCCTGCTTCTCCCTCTGCCTGTGTCTCTGCCTCTCTCTCTCTCTCTGTGACTATCATAAATAAATAAATTAAAAAAAAAGATTTACAAGTAAGTTCATATTTGTAGCTCCAACCTTGTTCCAAAAAACCTATGGGGTTTTTTGTTTTGTTTTGTTTTTTGTTTTTTATGTTTTTATTTGAATTCCTAGAGTTAGTTAACATACACTGTACTATTAATTTCAGGTATACAGTGTAATGAGTGATTCAGCACTTCCATACATCACTCGGTGCTCCTCACAACTAGTGCCCTCCTTCATCCCCATCACCTGTTCCTCCCATCCACCGCCCCTCCGGTGACCATCAGTTTATTCCCCAGTGTTAGCCTGTTTCTTGGTTTTCCTCTTTCTCTTTTTTTGTCCCCTTGCTCCTTTGTTTTGTTTCTTAAATTCCACATATGAGTGAAATCACGCACATGAAAAAGACACTCAACATCACTGACCATCAGGGAAATGCAAATCAAAACTACAATGAGATATCACCTCACAAGGGTCAGAATGGCTAAAATCAACAACACAGGAAACAACAGGTGTTGGCGAGGATGCGGAGAAAGGGGAATCCTCGTGTACCATTGGTGGGAATGCAAGCTGGTACAGCCACTTCGGAAAACAGTATGGAGGCTCCTCCAAAATAAAACTACCCTAAAGCTACCAGTTGCACTACTAGGTATTTACCTAACGGACACAAAAACACTCAATTCCAAAGGTACATACATCTCTGTGTTTATACCAGCATTATCTACCATAGCCAAATTATAAAAACAGCCCAAGTGTCCACTGACTGGTGAATGGATAAAGATGATGTGTGAGGTGTGTGTGTGTATGTATATGTATATATATTCCATTATATATATAAAATGGAATATTACTCAGCCATAAAAATAAGGAAATCTTGCATTTGCAATGACATGGATGGTGCTAGAGAGTACATGGTAAGTGAAATAAGTCCATCACAGAAACCTACGGGGTGCAGGTAAGAAGGGAAATAAACTCCTTTTCCTTCCCTGCTCCAAAGAAGTGGTCCTTTGGTACTGACAAAAGAACAAGGCCACAGAAGAGGTGACGGTGCCCAGGAGGGCACCCTGTCTCTGGAACTAATCTGCATATCCAAGAGCCTTTAAAACAGTAACAGGATCCCCTGCATTCAAATAGGGAAGCAAGACTAGAAGAGTTACATACTCTGACAGTACACAATGTCCCGAAAGCCATCAATGCTGGTAAGTCTTAGCAATGCAGGCTTCTCAGGCAGCAAAAGAGTATGTGCTGGCGTATTGCTATGGGGACAGGGAGAGGAGGGGTCTGACACACAGACTTAGGGCTCCTGCTCTAAGCATTGGCCCCTGAGGGTCAGGGGTGGCTGGGCACTGATCATCCACCTGGAAGGTGGGAGGGCTTGATGAAGGGGGAGTGGCTGCAAGGGCCAGGATCTTATCAGATCCTTTCATTATCTTGTGCTAAAATTTGGAAACTATAAATAGTTTGCAGTTAAATGCTTGCAGTTTTCCCTGACCTTGGTCCAGATTACTGTGGAGCCACTATGGTGAACTTAGCCCCGGAGAGCTAAACTCTAACTTCACTCTGGTTTCTGCAAATGTCCCTGGCCTGAATCAGATGGGAAACTTAATGGCTTTGTCTCCAGGTTGGGAGCTGGCTTTCCTCACGGATCAGATGCCAATCCACTTAGGCAGTGGAGCCAGTGACATCCAGACCCACATCCATTTGAGAGGCCAAGAGCAGAGACAGGGAGGATCCACCACGCAAATGGACTTGGAGTCATTCTGGGTTGTTGGGTTTTATCTTTCCTCCATTCCCTTCGAACTGCAAGTGCAGACGAAACTCTGGCGTGAAAATCCTCTAAACCATTTGGCAAATTATCCTGAAGAGCCAAGGCACTCCAGGTTGAACGGCTTCGTGGAAGCAAGAGAGCCACTGCCTGGCTTCTTAGATCAAAGATGAGCTGGGGGTGGGGAAGTAGGTGGGAAAGGGAGAGAGAGAGAGAGAAAGGAGAGAGGAGGGAGAAGAATCAAGAGAGTATGGGGGCCAGGCACACATGAGCACACGCACACGCCCCTCATTCTGGAGACTCTGTAAGGGGTCATGTCTAAAGTGCAGAGATGTCAGCAGCCCCAGGAGGCTGGTGGTTGCCCCTGAGTGCTCAAGCCACACCTCGGGCTTCGCTCCTGACGTGGGGCAATTCCTGCCCATCTGGGTATCCTGCAGTCCCCTCTTCTCATCTGGAAATGTGGATAATAAATGATAAACTCTGCTCCTCCTCTATATCCTGCCCCTGCCTTTGCTCGGGCGTTGGGAGGATTGTGAGCAGGTTGGTCAGGACAAATGTTAGAGCTACTCCCCGATGTCCACTTATTGTTAAATGAAAGGCAGCCAGCAAGCCACCATTCTCAGTTCCCTGCACCTCAAAGACATTCTCTGAAGAAAACAAGTTTTATTTCCTGTCTTTATTTTTATCTGTAATACAAAGGCACTGGAGGGAACTCAGGAAATGGGAGCCCTTGGATGCCTGACAACTTTTATAGGCAGAGGTAGAGCCAGAAAAAGGCCCAGGTGGCCCCAGAAGGTGAATCTTCCAAAGGAGGGCACTGGCCCTCGGCACCTTATGCCACCCCACACCCCCTCAGCAGGCTCTGTCCCTGGCCGGAGCTTGCACACCCAGTGTGGATGTGCCTCCACCCTTAACTTTCCTTTCAGCAAAAACTCTGAGTGCAAAAGGGACAAGTTTCTAATAGCAGGGTTCAGGACAGCTGGTAAAGCCACTGAGTCCCAGAATGGCTGGACTTGAGAGACCATTTGGTCCAATCCTTTATCCTGGATACAGGACTCTGAGGCTCTTAGGGGTGCCATGAGTAATCCCAGACTGACCACAGCTAGTCCATGACCGAGCTCTGAGAACCCAGATACTCTTACTTCTACTCCGGTAGGGCTTTTATTTCCTATCTGGTGATTAGAATAAGTCTTTTGGGGTATTCAGTCTTTGAAATGACAATTTCTTGTTATTAATTCTGCCTATGATGAAGTCTGGCAAAGAAAGATCTTTAATTCTGTGGCATAGCTGCATTCCTTGCAAGCTATCCAGGAAGTTGTGAGTTGCTAAAACAAATACTTAATTCTGGATAGAAACGTCTGCCTTAAAATGGTGAAGGGAGCCAATGTAGCCTCTCCTAACATCCCACTAAAATCATCTCAAAAACCTAGAATAGGAGATAAAACTCACCATACTGAAAGCCAGGACTGCGGTCAACATGTATAGAGGGCACTCCTGAGGAATTTTCACCTAAACACAAGGCCAATGGAACTAGGTTGAAAAGTAAGATCTGAATTGAAGAAAAATAATAATACTTGACTCTTCCAAATTCAAATTAAGGGGCCAGCACTTGTCTTGGCAGATATCTTCCGAAACAGCCAGAGTGCCTTCCACTCCCTTCAACCTACTAATTGAGAACTGCAACTCTCAGAAAACAATTAGGAAACAGAAATTGGGGATGGGAAGTGGAAGAGATACACCAGCAGGGGTAGATCACAGCGTGGAAGGCTGCGTTACTGAAGAGTGCTCTCCGCGGACACAGGACAAGAGGAGGCTGTGGTGTGCAGGATATGGGGACGGATGCACATACCCCACTTGACTGGCTTGTCAGCAACCTGGGAGCAGATGCAGGAGCTGACCTCCTGTCAGTCCAGCAGGGCCAAATTAAAAGAAAGCTCGTTAGAGGTTAGGAGCTGGGTTAGGTGTATCGGCTGGCAATTTAGTGCAGGTCTCAGAAGGTGAGTGCATAGACATCCAGAAAGGAAGTTGTAAGGAAAACACACACTGTTTCTGTTGACCACATCAGGCCTCACTGGGTTTCTCTCATTTGAGAATCAATCAGAGGAAATTTTTCTGAAAATATGTTATAGAAACTTGAAGAATATTTTAGAGAATCATGTGGTATCTCAATACGATGCCAAAGGAGATGGTTTCTATGAAACAGGAACAGAAAATGATTAAGAAAACAGAACTCTAGGGGCGCCTGGGTGGCTCATCATTGAGCATCTGCCTTCAGCTCAGGTCATGATCCCGGGGTCCTGGGATAGAATCTCACATCAGGCTCCCCACAGGGACCCTGCTTCTCCCTCTGCCTATGTCTCTGCCTCTCTCTCTCTGCTGCTCATGAATGAATAAATAAAATCTTTAAAAAAAAAACCAGAACTTTGTAAGTAACAGTAGGTATGAAAAAACAGTAAGGCGAGATGAGAAAGATAAAAACTTGAAGGAGAATGACAAATACACAGCATTGGAGGAAACCCAGAGCAACATTGACAGTGCAAGTTGTTAGAATTTCTGTCATTCAAGTGGGTCTTTCCTATAGGGAGTTATTCTCAGTTACACAATGACTTAGAAAAGTATGGGTATAGACTCTTGATGAAGAGAAAAGTAACTGAAGACATACTCTCACTTGGTATATAATGAGAATTAAAAGCTCAAGAAAGTTATATTGTCCTACAAACAGAGCCAGCCAGCAGCCCCATGTGGCTATGAATCCCCCTAAACTCATCCCAAACATCCAAAGGAGTATCACTACATTACAAACATTAACAAACATAGCCTCCTTGCAAAGGCCACTGCAACAAATCTATGTAGAATGGTAAGTAGGTGGGTATGTAAATGGTCGATGCCTCCTTTTGCAACAGGATCTCAGTAATGTTTACAAACAAATAATTTCATTATTCATGTTTTTCACCATTATGTGAAGTACATAGTTTGATAAAAAAAAAATCCCTCTGGAAAAGCATCTCCCTCTCTCAGAGTGAAACACCAGATTCATAAGTCTGGCTAGAGATGATTTTGTATATGTGAAACAGATGAAAAAGAAAACAACTAGAAACAACTAGCCCTACAAGAACAAGAAAAAAACGAGGGGTGTTCAGCGAGGCCTGAAAGCACCACTACTATTCAATATTATGCTGAGAAAGTGGTCAATGCAATAAAAATAAGAAAAAAAAATAAGTGAAAATTTAGAAAGGAATGAAACTAATTGGTAAGATGACAAAAGTCTACATAACTTGAGCGCTCATTATTTGATAGGCATTATCTGATAGGTATTAACTCATTTAATTTTTACAATCAACCTCTGAGGTAGTTTGCAATTAATGATACTGAGTCATAGAAGATTAAGCAAATTACTTAAGGTTACAGAGTGAGTAATGGAGCTGGGATGCAAAGTCAGGTGGTCTGATTCCAGACTCCTTGCAACAGCTACCCTATACTGCTTTTCCAGGCAGAAATAGAACTCTCTAATTTTAAGTTAATATGAATTTTTTAACCTAGAAAACCCAGGAGCCTTATTACTCAAATTACTAGAACCAATAAGATAATTCAGGAAGGTGGTCAGTTACAAAATGAACATACAAAAACCAATGTTGATTGTGTATGCATAAAAAAATCCAAATTAACCAACAGATAAACTATTGGAATTAATATGAGAACTTAGCAAGGTTCCTGGACTCGGTATCAGTAGACAAAAATCCTCTATAACACAACAAACAGAAAATGAAAAAGGATCAAAACATCAAGTATATAGAAATAAATCTAACAATAGGTATGTACTATTTTGACAGAGAAAACCAAACTTTCTTGGAGAAATTAAAGAATATCTAAATAAAGGGATTGGAAGACTCAATATTATAAAGAGTTTAATTCTCTCCATGTTGATCTATAGATCTGATCAAATCTTTAATGAAAGTCCCAGCAGATTTCTCTTCATTGCTCTTTTTCTTCTTTCTTGCTGTTCAGATTTAGGGATTTGACAAGCTGCTTCTAAAATCTTTATGAGAATGCAAAAAATCAAAGAATAGTCTAACTATTCTTGATAAAAAAAAAAAGGAAGACTTGCTATATCAACCATCAAGACCTTTAATAATATTGTCATGCGGGATGAGCACTGGGTGTTATTCTTTATGTTGGTAAATTGAACACCAATAAAAATTAATTTATTAAAAAAAATAATATTGTCATGGTGTAGTACTGGGATAAGGACAAATAACTAGACCAGTGGAACAGAAGACAAAGTCCACACACAGATCCACACATATATGGATACTGGATCTAACAATAAGATTTAATGACACTTGATTTAATGACAAGTGCCATTTAATGACAATGGCCCCATAGAACATGAAGAAAGTGTGTTCTTTCCAATAATGCAGTTGGGGTAACTAGATAGGTATTGGGGCAGGGCTTAATTCTTAACCCTTACCTTCATGTTGTACACAAAAAATAAGTTCTGGTGGGTCACAGACCTTCATGTTAATGGCTAAGCAACAAAGCTTACAGAAGACAATATAGGGTCCTATCTTTATAATCATGGGAAAGATTTCTCAAGACTCAAAAAGTACTAATCCATAGGAAAAAGATTCACAGATTAGTGCATATTAAAATGAATAATTCTTCATATCAATAGACACGAATAAAGGAGTAAAAAGAAAGAGAGGGAGAGTAAAAGGAGAGCCATGGGTATTTTTGCAACACATAAGATAGACATGGGCCTGAATCCATAAAATCTCTTGGAAAGCAATAAGAAAAAGTCAGGCATCTCAATATGAAAGTAGGCAAAGACCTGAACAGCACTCACAGAAGAAGAAATCCACATTTCCAGTAACTATACGAAAAGACACAATTATTAGTAATCCAGAAATTACAAATTAAAAACATTACACATCTACCAAAGTGGCTTAAATGGAAAAGTCTCTCAATACTAAATGCTGGCAAGGATATAAGAACTCTCCTATGCTGCTGGTGGGAGTGTAAGTTGGTATAATGGTTTAGGAAACTACTGCGCAGTATCTGATAAAGTTGAATATATGCACGCCCTATGACCCAGAAATTCTGCTCCTACGTAGACTGTCTTGTTGTAGATGCTATCATTACTGGCACACCCCCTTGGCTGTCACCATTGTAGTGCATGCCAACCCAACTCCCAATTGCCAGCACTTTATCTCTTTGCCTAGTGGCTTTCTCTAGTTACTAAACCCCCTCTGTCCACATGCAGGTCATGTCAGAAGGGTTGAGGAATCAATGCTCCCCTCCCAGGAGCTTCTCCCAATCAGTGAATGAAATGATGAGTGCTGCCAGATAAATATCCTAACATAACCCAGGTGCAAGAACTCTGAGGTATGTTTTCTATGAACACAGAGAGTTATCCAGTAGGATTAAGCTCCAGTTGCCCACTCTGGGAATGTACTTGATAAAACAATACTTACTATGTTTCTATCTGTCTTGGTCTTACTTCTCTTATCCTCTACCAGTGCTTTTTGGGATCATCTTTCAAATAAATGAACTGTACTAGAATCCTTGTCTCAGAGTCTGCTTCCGGGGAAACCGAAATGAAGGAAACCCTACAGAAATATATGCCATGTACATTAGGATACATGTCCGTGAATGTTCAGAGCAGCTATCTGTAATAAAACTAGAAACAATCCAAGTGCCCATCAACAGAAGAATGGACAAATTATGGCATGCTAATTTAACAGAATACTATACTGCTATGAAAAAGAAAGAACTACTACCACATGCAACAACATGTAACAACATAAAAAGAGTGTTGAAAAAAGAAGCCAGGGGATCCCTGGGTGGCGCAGCGGTTTGGCGCCTGCCTTTGGCCCAGGGCGTGATCCTGGAGACCCGGGATCGAATCCCACATCGGGCTCCCGGTGCATGGAGCCTGCTTCTCCCTCTGCCTATGTCTCTGCCTCTCTCTCTTTCTCTCTCTGTGACTATCATAAATAAATAAAAATTAAAAAAAAAAGAAGCCAGGCACAAAAAAAAATGCACACCAAGTGAATTTATTTCTATCAAGTTTAAAAACCTGGCAAAACTAATTGTTAGGGATATATACTTGAGTGCTAAGAACTATAAAACAAAGCCAAGAGATGATTATCATAAAAGGCAGGTTACTACTTAAATTTTAGACTGAGGGATGGGATTTTGATAAGGAAAAAGAATATGGAAGATTTCTGGAGATCTGGCAATATTATATTTGCTTTACAATAATTCACTAAGTAATTCATTTATGTTTCATGCACTCCCTGAATACAAGTTTTGTTTCATAATAATACATTCTTTTCCATACAGCAGAAATAACCTATTAGAAAATGCAACAGAAAAAAATATTCATAATAACACAAGCAGCTAGGAATAACTATTAGCAAAAAGAAAAAAAATGGAAAGACCAAAGCTAAAACTTTTTTTTTCTTAATGAAAATATAAACAAAAATTTTGGATAAGTGAACTCCATGCCCTATATATAATTGAAAAGGTCAAAATAATATATAAATTGATGCTGATTCTATAATTCCCATGGAAGAATGGAAGTGCAAGAAAGGCTAAGAAAATGCAGAAACAAAAGATGAAGAGGTAAAACATGCTTTACGAGACCTCAAGACATTATAAAGCAAAAATAATTTAAACAGTGTGATGTTGACATGGGAATTAATAGATCAATAGAACAGAATGGAGTTCAGAAACAGACCCAAGTATAAAAGTGAACTTAATACACGGTAAGGAGAATACTGTATTTCAAATGCTAAGAACAGGATGAATTGTTCAGAAACTAGTGATGGGTTAAGTGGTTATCCATGTGAGGAAAAAATAGATTCCAACCTCACATCATTTACAAAAAGAAACTCCTGACAAATGAAAGGGTAGACTAAAGTGAACAGCATACTTAGTGTAAGGAATTTGAAGCTTTCACACTAAGATCAGATATGAAGGAGGAGACAAGGCAAGTGGGCCCCTCCCACCACTCCTTTTCAACTCTGTACTGGAAGTCCTTGCTAACTAATGTAATAAGGCAAGAAAGGAAGTAAAAAGTATACAGATTGAGAAGGAAGACATAAAACTTTGTTTACAGATAACATGTTCATCTACATAGAAAATTCAAAAGAATTAAAACAAAAATCCAAAACAAACAAAAAAAACCCAAAAGCAAAAGCTCCTGGAGCTAATAGCAATTAGAACAAGGTTGCGGGATACATATTAACATACAAAAATCAATTGCTTTCCCATATACCAATAATGAGTAAGTGAAATTTGTTTTTTTTTTAAGATTTTATTTATTTATTCACGAGAGACACACACACACACACACACACACAGAGGCAGAGACACAGGCAGAGGGAGAAGCAGGCTCCATGCAGGGAGCCCGATGTGGGACTTGATACCAGGACTCCAGGATCACGCCCTGGGCCGAAGGCAGGCGCTAAACCGCTGAGCTACCCAGGGATCTCTGAGTAAGTGAAATCTGAAATTAAGAATACCATTTATATCAGCATCCAAAAAAGTTGAAACACTTAGGTATCTATCTATCTAATCTATGAGAAAAAGCACAAACTCTGATGAATAAAATCAAAGAACTAAATAAATGGATAGGTATTTCATGCTCATGAATAGGAGGACTCAATACTGAAAAGAAGTCAGTTCTTAACAACTTGATTTATAGATTCAGTGCAATCCTGATCAATCGAAGCAACTTATTTTGTGGATATTGTCAAACTTTTTCTAAAGTTTATACAGAGAGGTAAAAGACCCAGAATAGCCAACAGCATTTTGAAGAAGAACAAAGTTGGAGGGCTGCCACTATAAGACCAAGACTTACTATAAAGCTACAGTAGTCCAGGCAGTGTGGTGTTGGTGAAAGAATGACAGATCAGCAGAACAGAATACGGAGCCCAGAAATGGACCCCTATAATTATAGTCAACTGATAAAATGGAGCAAAGATAGTCTCTTCAACAAATAGGCTGGAACATCTGGACATCCATATGCAAAAAAAAAAAAAAAAAAAAAGAATCCAGACATAGACCTAACACACTCCACAAAGACAGACTCAAAGCAGATCAGAGACCTATATGTAAACCACAAAGCTATAAAACTAGAAGATAACAAAGGAGAAAAGCTAGATGACTTTGGATGTGTGATGCCTTTTTAGAGATGACAGCAAAGATATGATCCATGAAAGAAATTTTGCTAGCTGGACTTCATAAAAATTAAAAATTTCTGCTCTGCAAAAGAGAATAATCAAGAGAATTAGAAGACAAGATACAAATTTGGAGAAAATATTTGCAAAAGACACATCTCATAAAGAACTGTTATCCAAACTATACAAAGAACTCTTAAAACTCCACAAAAAGACAAAAAAATAAAACCCTTCAACAATAAGAAAACAAACATCCCAATTAAAAAATGGGCCAATGACCTTAGCAGATACCTTACCAAAGAAGATATACAGATGGCAAGTAGCAAATAAGCATATGAAAAGATACCCCATATGTCATCAGGGAAATATGCAAAATAAAACAATAATCTGATACCACTACACACCCATTAGAATAAGCAAAATTTTATTTTATTTTAATTTTTTAAAGATTTATTTATCCATGAGAGACACAGAGAGAGAGGCAGAGACATAGGTAGAGGGAGAAGCAGGCTCCATGCAGGGAGCCCGATGTGGGACTTGATCCCGGGACTCCAGGATCACACCCTGTGCCGAAGGCAGGTGCCAAACTGCTGAGCCACCCAGGGATCTCCAATAACCAAAATTTTAATGTCAGTCCAGAATACTGACATCAAATGCTGGCAAGGTTGTGGAGTAACAGCAACTCTCATACATTACTGGTAGGAATGCAAAATAGTAATTACTTTGGAAGACACTTTGGCAGTTTCTCACAAAACTAAACATACTCTTATCATATGATCCAGAAATTGTGCTCCTTGGTATTTATCCAAAAGAGCTGACAATGACATCCACACAAACACTTGCACACAGATGTTTAGGGTGGTTTTATTCATAACTGCCAAAACTGGGAAGCAACCAAGATGTCCTTCAGCAGGTGAATGGATAAATAAATCGTGGTCCATCCAGACAACTGAATAGTTATTAGTCAGCCCTAAAAAGAAATAAACTATCAATCCATGAAAAGACATGGAAAAATCTTAAATGCTTATGACTAAGTGAAAAAAGCCAACCTGAAAGGGCTACATACTGTATGATTCCAACTATATGACATTCTAGAAAAGGCAAAACTATGGAGACAATACAAAAATCAGCGATTGCCTGGTAGGGGAGAAAGGGGGAAAGACACATAGGCATTGCACAGACTTTTAGGGCAGTGAAACTTCTCTGAATGGTAATGGATACGTGTCATTATACATTTGTCCAAACCTATAGAATGTACAACACCAAGAGTGAACACTAAAATTATGAACTTGGGTGATTGATATGTCTGATATGTCAGTATATATTCTTTCTTAGTAAAAAAAAAAAGTACCATTCTGGTGGGGGTATGTTAATAGTGGGGGAGGCTGTGCATGTGTGGGGCAGGAGGTATCTGGGACATCCCTGTAGCTTCCTTTTCATTATGTTGTAAACCTAAAACTATTGTAGAAAAAAATAAAGTCTTAAAAAAATAAAGAGGCAAGTGTTTAAAAATTACCCAGGAAGCGAAACACATAAAGTAAAACAACACTAAAAGATTAATTTGATTGCATGAAAGTTAAAAGAAACCCTTTTAAACTTCAAAACAAATGAAGCATGAGAGAAAATGTTTGCAGCATATAAAACAAAGGATTATTAGCATCCAGGATCAAAGAAGTGCAAAAAAAAAAAAAAAAAGAAAAAGAAAAAAAAAGAAAGAAAAATCAGGAAAAAAAGGGCCGGGATCCCTGGGTGGCGCAGCGGTTTGGCGCCTGCCTTTGGCCCAGGGCGCGATCCTGGAGACCCGGGATCGAATCCCACATCAGGCTCCCGGTGCATGGAGCCTGCTTCTCCCTCTGCCTGTGTCTCTGCCTCTCTCTTTCTCTCTCTCTCTCTGACTATCATAAATAAATAAAAATTAAAAAAAGAAAACAATATATTAAAAAAAAAAGAAAAAAAAGGGCCAAGGATATGAACAGAACATTTTCAGAAAAAGAAATACATATAACCAGCAGGTCTGTGAATATATTCAGGCTCACTAGGAATCATGAAAATGTAAGTTAAAACAACACAAAATGCCATTTTTTATCCATTAACTATGCAAAAAAAAAAGATGGATAATACATTAACTATTGGCTAGTGTTGGGGAAATAGGTGCTTTCCCCACATTGCTCAGTTTGTTAATATCTATCAAAATTCAAATGTGTGCTTCTCCACAACCCAGCAGTCCACTTCTCAGTATCTTCTCCAGGGAGTACTCACTCCATGTGTACAAGGCTGTTCATTCAACATTGCCCAGCAAATACAGCAAATAGCAAAATGCAACGAGTAGTCCAACTGCCCATCTGCACAGGAATGGCCAAGGAAATGAAAACAGTCATGCCATGGGATACAATGCAGCAGATCTGGGTTGGGTGAATCACAGTTATATATAGAAACTAGGTAGACTGACCACTGAAAGCACCAAGCTGCAGAATGGTGTGTTTAATGCAATGGGACTTGTGTTAAAGCAGGATGGGCAAGCCTCTGAGATAAACACTTCTGTGAGTACACACGCTGGTAAATAAATGCATTGTAAGCACTTGGGTTGGCAGACAGCACTGCAGCTGTAAGAGTGTCACTACTGGGAAGTGAGAAAGAGACAGGGAAGGGCCCCTGGGTGGATCAGTCCTTGAGGTCTGACTCTTGGTTTCAATCTCAGTGTTATGAGCTCTGAGTTGGGCTCCACGTTGGGCATGAAGTCTGATTGAGGTTCTCTCTCTCCTTCTCCCTCTGCCACTCCCCTACTTGTGCTCTCTCTCACTCTCTCAAATAAATTAATTAATTTAGGGGCACCTGGATGTCTCAGATGGTTAAGCATCTGCCTTTGGCTCAGGTCATGATCCCAGGGTCCTGGGATCATGTTGCCTCCCAGCTCACTGGGGAGTCTGCTTCTCTCTCCCCCTTCCTGTGCTCTGTCTCTCTCTCAAATGAATAGATAAAATTTTAAAAATTAATTTAAAAAAGGCATGGAGTCTGCTTGAGGTTCTCTCTCTCCCTCTGACCCTCCCCCCGCACAAGGGTGCACACATTCTCTCTAAAATAAATAAATAAATAAATAAATAAATAAATAAATAAATAAATAAAAGACTTGGATTACAGGAGGTGGGCAAAGGAGACTTCATTCTGATCATTAAGGTTTTGAGTTTCTACATGGAAAATGTTTTAATGCATTATCTAAGTAATTAAAAAATAAGTTCAACTAAAAAAATATTAAGATGGCTACCTTTGAGCAGTGGAACATTTTTGTTTTACTATTTTTTCTATTTTCTAATTTTTAAGATTAAGCAAGTATTACAATATAAATGACCTTCTATTTTTAAAAATTGTGCTAGAATACATATAACAATATTTACCACCCCAACCACTTTTAAGTATACCGTTTGTTAGTGTCCAATATATTCACACTATTGTGCAAGCAATTGCCAGAACTTTTTTAGATGGGAAACTCTGTATCTATTAAAAAACAAACTCCCATCCTTCTTCTCCCCAGCTGGTGGCAACTGCCATTTCTCTTACTGTTTTCATGAATTGGAGGACTCTGGATACTTCATATAAATGAAATCACACCGTCTCCGTCTTTTCGTGACTGGCTTATTTCAGTTAGCATAATGTCCCTACGGTTCATCCATGTTGTAGCATGTGTCAGAATTTCCTTCCTTTTTAAGGCTGAATAACGTCCCATTTTATGCATATACCACGTCTCGTTTATCTATTCATCCGTTGATGGACCTTTGGTTGTATCCACTTTTGGCTATTGTGAATAATGCCGTTATGAACCTGGGTGTACAAATATCCCTTAGAGACCCTGCTTTCAACTCTTTCAGGTATGTAGCAAGAAGTGGTATTGCTGGATCGTATAGTGATTTTATTTTTAATTTTTAAAGGAACTGCCATATTGTTTTCATAGAGGCCACATCATTTTACATTCCCACCAACAGTGCACAAGGTCTCCAATTTCTCCACATCTAATGCTTGCTATTTTCTGGGTTTTTTGATAGCTGCCATCCTAATGGGTATGTGGTCAAATAAACTTTTAATGAAAAGAACTCGCATCAGAACTCTGAGTGGGAAGCAGGCTTCCAGAGTGTAGTCAGTGATGGCCACACATTTGCAAGAACCGAAGAGAATTTGCTTGCCTTATTATCTTCCAAGTACAGCTTCTCAAGGCAGATTTCTCTGGGCACTATCCTGTCCTTACCTCAGGTTCCAGAAGAGGTTCAAGTGATGGCTCACCTCCCACCCAGAAGCTCTGCCCCCACTTCATCCTCCTTAAACCCATCCCTCCCCTCTAGAAGAGCAGTCCTCACTGCAGGCTACCCTCCCTCCCTGCATCCAAGGGCAGGTACAGGGTGCATCTGTAACTAGACCCCATCAGAGCCATGCAAGATGTGCCTGTGGATCAGAACTAATGGCATTAGGCAATCACTCAGGGAATAAAGCTGCAATTACCCCTTGGATGCGTTCTCCAAGATGACCACATGCAGAACACCAAGAGGGAGAGAAAATGAATCACCAAGTGAATTAACTGGAAGCTGCTCTAATTAGTGTTATAATTTTTCATGAAAACACTAATGAATATGAAATAATGTGGCCATGAAACCACTAGGACAATTAATGCTTGGGAGTAATCTGGGGTCAGGAAAGGATTCTAGAGACTGTTTAAATAGACTTGCGTGTTGAGAATTCAGAGGCCTATGGCTTCAAAGTCCTATTAGCAAAAAAGTTGCTACTTCAGAAAAAGCAGCAGTGGGGTGTCTGTGAGGTTTCTTTCTTTTCTTTAAAGCTCCTGGCTTTGGGAATAAAGATGATGGTGGTGTGAACCGAAATGGGAGCTCTTCAGGGAGTTAGATGAGAACTCAAGTGAATGCACAAAGAATGATTTGGGAAACTTGATAAAGAGGCAGGATCCGGACGTACTGAAAGCAGAAAAGCTGTTAAGGAGAAACCCTTCTCAGCACTCTTACCCTCATAACCACGTGGTATCTGAGAAAATGTGATATGACCCCCAACCTGTGATCATGATGAGGATATAAGACAGCTGAGCCTCATTGGCTGGGCTGCAATTTTCACATGTAAGACTGTAAAATTCTATTGAATGTAGAGCTTGTGCCCAACACATATCATGCCAAAATGGATTTTATCCCAAGCTAAGTTAGTAAGGATTCAGTGAGGACCTACTACTACATGCATAGTAGACTTCTGTGTTCTAAGCACGAGCTCAGCAAAAATGTCCATAATTGTTGAGTCTTACAAGGACACAGGGGTGAGGGGGTGGGGTGGGGGAGGGAGTAAATAGTACTGCTATATGTCTGATCAGTTTGAAAGGATTGTATCCTGAGACCAATGTGCTGTCTGGCAATCCCTCTCATCACAGATGCCACCAGTGAAAATGATGTGTATGTTATGCTGAAGGACAGATGTGTCTGTGTGAAATAAAGTGTCATCTGTGGTATGGAGCAAATAAGAATTAAGTGTGTGAAGTGCATCGCTAAGCATTTGTGGTATCTCATTTAGCCTGCACACCAACTAGGTGATGTCTGACAGCAATCTTACCCCCATGATGCAGAGAAAGTAACTGAATCTCCCTAAAGTTAATTACTTACCTGAGGTCACACAGCTAACTAGTAAGTGGTATAGCTGGGACACACATTAGACCTGTCTAGCCCCAAAGTTCATGCTCTTGATGACAAAACCAAGCAACAATTATGGGAGAGTACAAAAATTATGGGAGGGTTTTTGACTCAAGCCAAGCCTCCTACTGATACACAGAGAATTCACAGAAGGTAATAGTAACCAACAGTCATACTAATAGCAGCTATATTAGCAAGCATTCATGATGTACCAGTTGTTCTAAGCATCTATATGCATTAACTCATTGAAGGCTCACAGTACCTTGATGATGTACTTATAATCTGAGGCACAGAGATTGCT
Source organism: Nyctereutes procyonoides (assembly GCF_905146905.1). Classification (NCBI taxonomy): domain Eukaryota; kingdom Metazoa; phylum Chordata; class Mammalia; order Carnivora; family Canidae; genus Nyctereutes; species Nyctereutes procyonoides. The sequence goes on from NW_026575082.1 coordinate 18,126,101, forward strand.
GCAGACTGAATATTTGGCCCCCAAATTCATATGTTGAAATCCTAATCCCCCACAGGTGATGGTATGAGTTAGTAGGGTCTTTGGGAGGTGCTTAAATCATGAAGATGGAGCCCTCCCCAAGGGGGTTAGTGCCTTTATGAAAGAGGCTCCAGAGAGATCCCCAGTCCCTTACCTCACGTGAGGACACATGAGATGTCTGTGACCCAGGAAAGGGTCCTCACCCAACCAGGCTGGCATTCTGATCTCAGATTTCCAGCCTCTGGACCTGTGAGCAGTACATTTCTGTTGTTTGTAAACTACCCAGTTGGTGGTATTTTGTTATAGCAGGCTGAATGGACTAAGATGAGATAAGGATAAACCTGAAGACCTTGAAAGATTCTAATGAATTCTGAAATGTTTAAAGGCTAATTAACAGTGCAATGAAAAGTAGTTCTTTGGGACTATTTTTAAAAATATTAAAGCAGTGCCTATGGAGTGCCAGCTCTCCAATTACAGCTTTATCTCCACAGGTTCCCTTGCCATAGAATTGAATGGAAGGGCTGTCTCAAGGAGAGCTAGGATAAAAGATGAGGAGGGGCAGTTTTTCTGTCTTCAACAGCAGAGTGGGTGGAGCTGAGAGATAAGGCCTTTCTCCTGTTTCTTGCTTCCAAAGATACAAAACATTGAGAATCACTCTTCTTCCACTGGGGATGAACCCTCAGACAACTCACCCTATTTGCTTTCAAACCCACTCTGGAATTCTCCACTTTCAGCTATGCAAATAAGACTGCATGCCCCCAAGGAAGCCAGCTGCCTTGAGCCTGGACTGTGAGTTTATACATGGGAATCCCTGGACTCCAGCTAATCTATGAAAGAAGCTATGAATTTTGTTCACAACACTCAGGATATGAATAAATCAGCCTGCCAAACTGCAGGCACAAAAATGTGAGGATTTTTTGGAATTCTAAGGTAAACAAGTTCAGTAGCCAGGGACAGCTTGTTATAATAACAGGAGAGACTACATCTGCTTAATAAGGGTGGCATTTTTTCACATCTATGGGAAGTCTACATACTGGGTATTGATTCATAGGATGCCATTTCATATGTACGCAGAACAAATCTAGCCAAACAAAGTTATCTGCCCAATGGAACTCAAAAATATTTCTCAATTTAATTTTAAACAGACCTTGATGTGAAGGAAATTTAATTAGGTAAGTAATATAGAACACAATGAAATGTCCGTCAAAATTGCTTCCAAAGGTTTAAAATGTTTTCCTTTTCAGACAATGTAGTTAGAGCAGCTGAGATATCTCTGTAAGTACAATGTCTTGAAAGTGGGGCTCAGAAATCAATGGGATCACCTCTCTGAATTAAGTATGCACAAATGAGAGCAACCGAGATCCATATAAATCAGCTCAAGTAGCCCTCTGTGTACCAGACCATTAGGGGACAAGCAGAGAAGAGGGAAGATGCAAAGAAACACATTATCTGGGGCATACTCACTAATGGAAGGCATCTCTTAACACCCGCATTAAGAATCAAGACAAAACTGTCCAGTATTTTTAACACCACTTAGGTCTTAATAATAGCCCAGATTAGAACCTAAGGTTAAGAAAAAACAAATAAACAAAAACAAACCTTAGACATTGTCAGAGTCACAAATGAGTAAATCTTTTGATCTTTGGGATATCATCTCTAAATTGGTTCTATATTCATTGGCAAACCCTAAGCAAACTGTATTGTTTGGATTTTGTTGGCACAGAATAACAGAAATCTGAATGGAATGGCTTAACTCCTGTAGGCATCAGATATTCAGTGATTATTTCAGTGGAAAACAAAAAGAAAAGTGAAAATTGAAGCCTTATTTAAAAAAAAAAATACACACAGAGGGGCACCTGGGTGGCTCAGTGGTTGAGCATCTGCCTTCATTCAGGGCGTGATCCTGAAGTCCTGGGATTGAATCCTACATCAAGCTCCCCGCAGGGAGCCTGCTTCTCCCTCTGCCTATGTTTCTGCCTCTCTCTCTGTGTCTCTCATGAATGAATGAATGAATGAATGAATGAATGAATAAATAAATAAAATCTTTAAAAAAATACATGAGAGCCACATGAGGTCAGCTGGAGGGGACCTCACACTAGAGCTGTGTGACCCTGGGGATCACGCAGCATTCTCTATTCACTGAGTGCCAACTACACATTAGGCCCCACACTAGTGCTAAAGGGAAGATGAAGGAAAGCAAAGTTTAGGAGGCCTGCCTGCTATGATCTAGAAGAGCAGATCACGCATGTCCACAAATAGACATAGTACAAAGAAATGTGGCTCCCATCAAGTTGGCCATAGGTTTATTACTTCTTTATTTTTTTAAAAAATATTTTATTTATTCATGAGAGACAGAGAGAGAGAGAGAGAGAGAGAGAGAGAGAGAGAGGCAGAGACACAGGCAGAGGGAGAAGCAGGCTCCATGTAGGGAGCCTGACGTGGGACTCGATCCCGGAACTCCAGGATCAGGCCCTGGGCTGAAGGCAGGCACTAAACCGCTGAGCCATCCGGGCTGCACTTATAACTTCTTTATAATACAAAACAAAGTATAATGAAATATTTCCACATGTATTTTCTTTTTTTTTCCCACATGTATTTTCTATTTATTGCCAAATTTCTTATCCTATCCTATTCCTACCATAGGAATGGCTTCCTGCAAAATTAAATGTGAGCTAAACTATATGGTGTTAAGTACAGAATAAAAACTTCCAATTCACCCTTCCCTGTACCCATGCTCCTTGCCTTGTAACCCTCCCACTCTTGTCTCTGTGCTCAACCATGTGACTTGCTTTCACCAACGCTATGTTGCAGAGTATCTCACTGCTTGCAATTTCCCCTTTGCCATTGCACGCAAAAGACATGCTGAGGCCACTAGAGTGGGCCCAAAAGAGGACAGGAAACACATGGAGCAGGACAACCCACAGACACAAGATCAAGCCAGTTGAACCAAAGATGCATGAGCAAGCCTAGCAAGGACCAGTCTAGATCAATAGAATCCTGCAAATTTGTGAGGAGAAAAAAAAGTTTATTGTTGAATGCTGAGTTTGGGGGATGGTTTGTTACTTGGCATTGTTATGGAAATAGATAACTGATACATAGTATATAATAGATTCAGTAAAATCTGTACTTTATTTCCTTTCTCTCCCCCTCTCAACATCCAACGTCACCTCTCCCTCGGATCACCACTCAAAGTAAGTGATTCTGTGGCGAAGTTCTGAAGACGGCCCATCAGCCTGTTACCTGACAACTACTTTATAAGGATCATCTCTAATACTTACATCTATTCTTCAATGTGGACATATTATTCCCATTTTATAAAGGAGGAAACAGAGCAGTTAGGTTAGAGATAGTAAATGTCAGAGTTAGAATTAATACTCAAGGCTGTCTGGCTCCAAAGCAAAGATCACTTATTTTACTATACTAACCTGCTGCTACCCCTGTAAGATCAGCTGGGTGAAGGGGTGATGAGAAAGGAATTTTTAGCGCCTCCAACCCCTTCCCAACAGCCCAGGAGGGAAGGATCTTGGTCCGTGTAGATACTGTTCCCAGGACCTGCCACAGACTTCCACTCTTCTTTGCTTGGGGCTCCTCCACAACCTCAGAGTTAGGTCTATTCCATGGAATTTCAGAGGTCTAAGGAGGCAGGAAAGTTGGCTCCTGAGTTGGTCTCGCTTATAGCAGAAAAGCTCACCTTTTTTCTCTTGTTGATTTTCCTCCCTTTCCCCCCTAATCCAATCACCTACCTACTCTACTCCCCACTCTGCCCTTATTAACTGAATTTCCAGAATCTGCCTATGGAAGCCTGAGTCCAAAGCTCTAAGGTGGGGAAAACTGGTCGGGGAGGGGTAAACCCAGCAGTTCTGATTCTGCTGGGTCCAGCTTGATTGATTCCTTTAGGCGGATGGCAGAAGAGGAGGTAAAGGTTCCAGGCATAAGAGAAAAAAAGAGAATGTGTGGTCTTTGGTGCCAGCCCATGGTGTCCCAGCCAGAGAAGAGAGTGGCCCCAACTGGGGGGTCTGAGGCTCTTCAGACAGGCCCTAGAGCTGCCTCCTACTCTGCTCAATCTGCCTATCTCTGCCTCCACGTCAATAGAAACTTGGTTGGGCACTGAAGAGAGCACTTGATGGGATGAGCACTGGGTGCTATATTATATGTTGGCAAATCGAACTTCAATAAAAACAAATGAAAAAAATCACAAAATACAAAAAAAAAAGAAAGAAACTTGGTTGGGTTATGCAAGGTACATGAATGACAGTCACTTAAGTCAATTAATTGCTTACTGAGAATATCTAATTATCATGCAGCACAAAAACACATGCAATTAAAGGCACGGGGAAAGAAAAAGTCTGTAATGTTTTAATTTAACACTAAATTCTGTTTATATATGCTTGGTCTTCTTAGTTCATTACTTATGTAATATGAACACCAAAACATAACTATAAAAAAGAGAAAACATCTCAGGGCAATAAATAAATTCCACCTAAGATATATAGCAAATTCTCTTAGTTTTAGTCTCTCACTAAAGTTGAAATAATAGTAAAATATCTTTTCATTCAATTCTATATGAATATTGTGAAGGTAAGTGAGGATTTATCCACTTAAATCTTAAAAATCCAGTAAAATGAGAGATAAAAAACTAGTTTATTTTTCCCATTCTTAACTACTTAGTTCAGTACTGTGTAGGCAAAGCTGGTATATCTGAAAAATTTTGAACTACTGGATTGCAAAGATCTCAGGTAATTTTGTTTATGTACACATTTGCCAGAGGATAAGGAAATGAGAATGGAAAAGAATAAACTTATGAATATAAAAATGTTGACCTCTGGCTTTTTTCTTTATAGGTAAATTTAAGTCAATAACCTAAGTATTTGCAGAATATGGAGTAATGGCTATTTAAATGCAAATTTAGTTTACTGGTAGCTAGAATGACTTAAAAGAGGACGCGAGTCCCTCGAGTCCCTCTCATTTGCTGATGTGTTTACAGGCATCAATGTTCTAAAATGTTCAGCTTTGTGTGTAAGTAGAACAATCTTTGAGCACTGTTTTCTCCATATTAAACTATCATCTCAGGGTGACATAGGAATCTATTTTTGGTTATGTAAACAAGAATTTCTGTCAACGATCGAAACATTTATAGAAAAGAATATTTATTCCTTTTTGAAGAGCAGAGGCTAGCAAAGAATGCCAGATATAAGTCAATATATGCAACCTATTCCCTGGAAGAGTGATGGAAATTAGGGGAATCCATAAAGACAAGCAGGAGTCTATCAAATGTCTCACTTGAAAAAAAAAATCCTACTATGGGGTCAGCTGCGGACCAGTAGCTGTGGGATATAATACATAATATTATAATATCTCCTCTTGAGAATCATAGGGGAGACATAGGAGAGAGGTCTAGAGACTGGCATAAGACCATAGCTAAGAAGCTGTTATGTAGTTTGGAAAGGATGATGACAGCCAGAGCTCAGGAAAGAAAGAGAAAAGAATGGGCTAGAGTAGAATGGGAACACCCAAATAAGGAATAACTGAGGTTGGCCAGCAAGGGACCTAGAGAGAGACAGGAAATAAGACGTTTCAGGTAGGGGAAAGGAGTGTGCAAAAAGACATGGTCATGGCAAAGAAGATAATGTATGAGCAGAATAGCAAGAAAAACTACCTGATTAGAGCAGGTTGCCTTGGGGGACTAGTGTTAACTGGTAAAATGGGTCCCTATTCTGATTGTCATTTTACATCCCTCACCTCAATGATGATAATCTGAAACTTGGATAAGATTTAACCCCACCTTAAGATTCTCTTTAAAACTAATACCCATAGTATCCTCACTTAGGGGGGAAATGACATTGATGAGAAATTGATATTGTGAAATATGAAATACTGTTCCAAAATGATGGATCAGTAGTGTTCAACACTGGTGACTCTTTTTCAAGTGCCATCTACTAACTTGGGGGGTATAAGGGAGGGAAGAAACAGTGTCATACAAAAGAAAAATATTTTATTAATTTATTCACAGATACTTATTGGCTGCCTATTGTATGATATCTCCAAACTTTGCTCTAGTGGAACTTAGAATCTTTGGCAGGAAGACAATGACAAATCAGTAGATGATACTTGTTTGTGTTCTATGTGCAATGGAAGGGATTGTCCAAGGGCATCCCAATTTAGGAGACTAGAGAAGACTTTGTAGAGGCCGGGACATCGAAGCCAAGATTTGAAATTGAGTTCAAGTTAGTTGAGTGTGTGAAAAAGTGTTTTAGGCCAAGAATGGCCTGATGTGTTTGAGGAGCTGGCAATAGTACAGCATGGGAAGAGATGTGAGGTGAGGTTGGACACGAGCAGGGGTCAACCTATATATGGACTGGTACACACTGCTTAGGGTTCTGGACCTTCATCCAATGGTCACAGGCAGCTAACAATGAGTTTTAAATAATGGTGTAATGTGATCATATTTGGGTTCCAGAAAAGTAACTCTGGCTTAAGCTTGGGAAATGGATGGGAGAAGTCAAGACTGGAGATAGGGAGACCAGTCAGGAGGCTATTGAAGTTGGGATGGCTCCAACAGGGCAGCAGCACAAGGAAGGGAGAGATACAGACAGATATTTAGGAGATAAAAATCCATATGGCTATTCTGGTTGACTCAAGGGGAAAGAGGAAAAGGAGAGAGTCCAAGTTGATTTCCCAGTTTATGGTGTGTACAAGGTGATATGACTGAAAGAGAGAGAGAGAATAAATGAAGAGTCTCATATATGGTGGTAGCGGTAAGGGGGTCAGAGTGAGGCAAGAACATGAGTTCACTTTGAGGTAAACCGAATTTGAGGGCATTCAGGCAAAGATGTTCAGATACAGAAGGAAATAAGGACTTGGAGCTAGGAGAGACATCAGGGCTGGAGAGAGACTGAGAAGTCCTCAGCACAGACAGATGGTAACTAAATGGATGAGATCTTCCAGGGTGAGTATGTTGAGCGTAAAAATTAAATAGGCTAGGCCAGAATGCTGAGCTAGGTGGACAGAGCTAGAGGACCCCAGACAGGAGACTGACAAGGAGTGGCCAGATCTTAACAAGTTGAGAGTATATTTTTATGTCAGAAGTCAAGAGAAAGGCACGGGTGGTCAGCAGTGTGTCAAATGCTGAGGACAGGCCACATTAAAGTAAGAACTGAGAAGTATCCATTGGGTTTGGCTTCAAAAACCTCAACAGTGACACCCGTAGGAGCTGACGTAGTAAACAAGAGTGGCTAGAACCAGCCTGCAGAGGGCTGGGCCTGAAGGGGGATGTAGGAAACAGACACAGAGTTAAAGCAACTCCAGAAGTGAAGAGAGGGAAGAGATGAAGCCAGAACAGGTGTTGGGGGTAGGCGGGGGGAAGGGCGGTACTCTTTTTTTTTTTAAAAAAGAGAAACTTGAGGACAAAAATGCAGACAGGAAAAAGGTAATGGAGAGGAAGGGGTTGAAAGCACAGGGAGGGCTGGGGTGCTGAGAAGGCAAGTAGAGGCAAGAGCCCAGAACCAGGTTGAGGAACTGGCCTTCATCAGAAAAGTGGTCTCTTCCTTTTCAGAAGAATGAAAGAGAAAGAAAGAGAGACTGCACGTTGAGATGAATAAAGAATCCACCCTTGTGCCTTGAACATGAACTGAACTCTGGTATGTATACATTAGGAGACACAAGAACCCAAGATTTGAAAAAATACCTTTTAGATTTGGGAGTTTGTCATATTGTTTCAGAAAAGCAGAAAGTTCCTTACTTCACCCAATTTTTTTTAGTATTTGGAATCAAAGAAGTCTAGGAAAGGTCCTGTTCATATTGCAGTCTTGTTGAAATACCTTTTGAAAAGCACACTGAGTTCACCAGAAAGGAAATGCATTTGGTACAAGTCCTTGCAGAGTGCACTGCTTTATTTTAATAAGATGCAGTGATACATATAAAATAGACTTAAAAAAAAAAGGCTTTGCTTACTGTCAAATCCATGTTTTACCGGAAAAGGTTTTGATGGTGTAACCCAACTACTAAGAAATGCATGCCTGCAAATTCAAAGATTATACAGCTTAAAGAAACTGCTTTAATCAGTGTATATCAAATAGATTTAAAACCAGTTCTTAGTTCTGATTAAAATATGTTCCTGCTCCTTTTTAGGGCAAAATTTTATTTAGACAAAGAAAACTGTTTTCTTTTTAATATTGGGAGTGAATGCTCTCTCACATTTGTTTTATTTTGGGCTGTATTTTCCTTCTTTTTATCTAAGAGCCACTTGGAATTTAAAGATGAATTGTCACAGGGAAGACAATCCATCTATCATATTCTTGACTTTCTTTTAAAGTGGACACACTTGTCTGTTCCTGTGCCCTACCTCCCTGAGAACCACTTCAGCAATAAATCAGGCTTGAACTAAAATTCCTTGAAATAAAGCAGAAGTTTTACATTCTAATTAGCTTTGGGAGTGAGTGGTTCTTGGGTGGCTCAGTTGATTGTCTGGCTCTTGATTTTGGCTCAAATCATGATCTCAGGATTGTGTGATTGAGCCCTGCATCAGGCTCCAAGCTCAGCATGGAGTCTACTTGAGATTCTCTGTCTCTCTCTTCCCTTGCCCCCTTCCCCCTTTCCTAAATAAATAAATAATAAATAAATAAATAAATAAAATCAATCTCTAATCAGCTTTGGGAAGTCAAGGGCCATTTTACTAGAAACCCAAAGAGATGTGAGTTGTGTTCTATTGAAGACCAAAAGGACCCATCTGTCTCTTTTCTCTGGAATAAAAACACATATAAAGCAGACCAACTGACCAAATATGGCCAGAGTCAGGGGTCTGTGCCTAATGTTAGCTCTTACCCTATCTAGGCCCACCTGACTCCATTGTGTGGCCTGGAGGAAGTGACTCAACCCTTAGCCCACAGAAGTGATGCAGAGGTTCTTAAAGAGAGCCCATCAAAGACGACTCAAGATACTAAACCCAGCTTCAAGATTTAGTGGAGGTAATGTCTCTTAGTTGGCTCTCCCTGCAATATCACTGCTGAAACAATGTAAGGATATTGTTTAATTTAATGAGAACCATGTTTTCAAAAATCAGCATGGAGATGGGGAGAAAAAAGCATCCATTTGTATACACCTGTGTGCGGGGCAACCACACTGTAAACTTTGAAAGGCAATCCGAATCTAACATACTGTGTTGAGAGTGGCAATCAGCGTCTGCAAGAGGCAGTAACATGGAGTAAAACAGTTCAATCCCTCAGCCCCCCAACAGAGGTAATGCTCTTCCTTTTCCGAAGGAAAAGGGTCGTTTAGCATCTTTTGTCCTCTCACTGGGCATCCCCTCCTCTCCCTCTATTACTGGTGACCTCACACAGAGAACTGAAGCCATGGGGCGTCGGAGGAAAATCTGAGGCCCTGTTATGTCTGGGGCGCTGAGATCTAGAGAGCTGGAGCTACTGATCAGGGTCCTGCCCAGACTTAACCCGAGTAGTAGAGGGTCCATCTTCCTTTTTCTGGGTTGAGATGGAAACTGGCTCCGCGCCCTGCAAGCGCGCAGGCTCTGGGGCGACCCGTGGCGCTGTTCGTGGTGCTGAAGCCCGTGCGGGGCGCCGAGGCCGCCACCCCCACCCACAGGCGCTAAGCAGCCAGGGGCTCTGGGCCGAGATCGATGGGAGGCCAGCCTGGAAACAGCTGCCGCCCACAGAGCTACAGCCAGCTCCACAGTTTGGCTCCAAATCTAGCTCATTGGCTCACTTCTTTGCAATTGCAAAATGGCTGGTCGGTTCACTTTCCCTCATCCCAGGGGATTTCACAGGGCCCACCTCTGGCTCGCTGACTTGGCGTATCTCTTTCCTGACATCCTCCCTGCCAATACTAATTCTCTCCTACCCCCTCTTCTCGTACAATATATTACCTTTGTAGAGCACCTTACAGTTGGCACAGCTCTCACTGGCACCATCAACTGAACCGTTTCACCTACACACATCACCATTCCTCTTCTCCCCCATAGATACTTTTTTGATTTCTCCACCCCTCCTCTCTCAAGCAGGAGGAGACTATTACTTCAATGTGCATGCAGGATGGGCAAATCACCTCACCCATCACAGCAGAACCACTGATTTCTCTTTGACAATGAATTAGAAGCAGTGGGTCCCAATGGACAAGGAAAAAGTCCCTCAAGAATATATGAGTGGGGGATGGGGACGCATACTAGGAGCAAAATAAGGGAAGGGGCTTGGGCCTCCTGGGAGGTGCAGGGTTTATTGCAGTTAGAAGACTCCCGGCAGATGGCACTCTAGCTCAAGGTGCTCTCGACAGAAGCCCTGACTAGGTTGGGGCTCCACCTCAAACCTTCTTTCTGCCAAATTAACTCCCCAACCGTGCCCCAGCCATGTTTGCAGGTCTGTCTTCCTCTGGATCCAAGCACTTATCCAGACTACACTCCTGCTAATAAATTAGCACCGTTTGCACAATTCTACTTACTGTAATGCACAATGAACAAAACATAAATAGAAAAGAGAGAGTTAGTAGGAGTATTTTTTTTTTTCTGGTGTGACTGATGGCGCTCAGATCAGAACTGTTTAATCATCAATAACATGATTCAGCAATTGGGAAATGTAAACAAATTGTGCAACTGCTTGCTGCGGTCAAAGCCCTGAAGGGGCCTACAGGACTGGCCCAGTTTAGGGAGGGCAATGCCAGCAGAATGTCCCCTCCCTCCCACCAGGGTAGAGCTGGCTATGCCTAGAGCCTGACTGGTGTGACCTTTGGCTTTTGCAGCACACACACGATTGGACTGGGGTTAATGGCACTTTGCAGGGAGCTCCAATTGAGTAAACAAAAAATGCCTTGCCCTGTTCTAATGGAGCACATTATTATGAGGCCTAAGCCTTCATGCAGGCCCCTGCAGCTGCTCTGCAGGTCAGTGCTACCAATAAAGCAATTAGCCAATGAGAAAACTCTTCTTCCCCGAGGGGGACTGTGAGGGTTTTGTTGCAGTTGCTGTGCTTTGCTTTGGGTTTTTAAACAGGCAATCCAAGTTGATCTGAGCCTCTTACATCAGACTCCAGGATGAGGACAGTGAAATTGTGTGTTTGCTGAGTGTGATATTTTAAGGGACTGGTCCCTTGCTCAACATAGCCTGGAGAGCTCACTGCTTCCTGTTCAATTAACCTGAACCATAGCTGAACTCTGGCCTTTGAACTCACTCAGCAGATAAATACATTAGCTCACCTAAGGAATCATTAATATTTTTCAATCACAGAAAACAAACATGAATGTCTGAACACAACCCAAGAGATAGCCAATTAGGAATAATGCATGTACTATGTTGAAAAAAAATCACAAATGGATGTTATTTACAGAACAAAAAAGGGTCAAGGAAGAAATGAAATGGATCATGCCAACAGTTCTGGAAACAAAGGGGACTTTCATTTTCATATCTGCAAACATGAGGGGTACTGAGGATGAGGAACATTTAGCAATTCCTATTCTATCTCTACTGCTCTAAAAAAAAAAAAAAAAAAAAAAAAAGGTTGTCCCTTCTGTTGGCCTGGTTTCTACTTACTTTCATCAGAACACAAAACTCCAAGCCCTCTGTCTTCTGAAGTGACTTTGGTGTCCATGCTCAAATACGTGGTCCAAAATATGGCATTTCTGGGACAGTTCTATTCTACTCCTGATTTGCTACAAATGAATCCAAATAATTTTTATGGAAGTATTAACTGCTTTGAAGTACCAGCTTGAATCAACCAAGCTAGTGGCTGGATTGAAATAAATTTATAGTAGAAAATGATGCTCCTGAGACATTGCTACTCTAGCATATAAACACATTTTCTTTTGTGGAAAAAAGGAGAGAGAGAGAGAGAGAGAGAGAGAGAGAGAGAGAGAGAGAGAGAGACGCTAAATGCATCTATTTTGTTCTTAACCCTGCATGTCATCTCAGAAGAACAAGAAAAACATCTCCAACAGAGTCATTACACATTTCAGTTTGATTCAATTTCACTTCCCACAACTCTGCCTCCTGACCCCTCCCCTCCTACCCCCCTCCTTTTCATTTTTGTTTGGTTTGGAGTGTGGGCTTAATGCCCAGCTATCCTAGATGAGAACACTTAAAGGAATATCACAAGCACGAAGGGTAAATCTATTGAACGAGGGTCTTTAACTATGTGGTTTCCTTAAAGGGAAAGGTTGGATCAATAGGATCAATATGAAAGGTTTCCCTGGCCCTGCATAAAAGGGTAAGGGCTTCTCTTTTCACTGGTTTAACTTTACTCTCTGACAAATGCAAATCAATGGATCTGTGTTTACAACAGATTCCCTAACAGACTCAACTTGGGTAAAGCCCAGAGCCTCGCCCTGGGGGTGGGGAGTCCGGGCTTGCTCGGGGAGGATGCTTTAGGGCAGAGCTTCACGCTTAAGGCCCCGAGGGTAGAGTAGGGAGTGAGCTGCCAATAGCTACCAATCACCATTAAAGAAGGGCTCATGGCCCACTGAGATTTTGCTGCTGCTGCCTGTGGAACACCAAATAGGTTCCTCCAAGGATGTCTCAACCCAAATATAAAGCCCAAATTCCTAGGATCTGGTGGGCCAGTCAACGTCATTTCCTACCTGTATAGATTTGTGGGGTTAACTGTACAAAAGCAGCTGGAATGAAATATCTAAAATTGAAGCAGCCCTTTCTTAGGTGGTAACTGGCTCTCTTAGCGATGGTAAGGCACACCACCAAACCTGTGGGTTCTTTCCCCCTTAATTTTACCTTTCCCTTTAAAAATGTGATGCTTTCCAGAGATTACATGATTTCAAGTCAATACCAGTTACAGAGAAATTATTTTTCTTCCTGCAGGAGAAAGTATATGTATATTTGATTACATGAGCCAAAGTCCGATGCTGATTAAATTACATTGGAGGTGTGCTTCCAACCCAAACAAAGTCTGCTTTCTACAGGAGAGTAATGGATCTTCGAATGGCGACAGAGGCACCAAAGTGGAATGCAGAGCCTCCCTTCCCTCTGGGGCAATTTGCGTGGGGATGGTTTTTCATTAAAAAATGTCCACGACTTCTAGGAATCCTGCTCCCTAAATAAGACTAACTCCATATGCATGTCCACAGCCTGCCCTTGTGCTTTGCCCATGCCACACCTTGTCAGGTATCAGATGGGCTGAATTATCCAGTTTCCCATCCTCCCCTCTCCCTGTGCTTACTAGAACCTATGCACATTTTCCAGAGTTGTTGCCTTCAGTGAGACTTGGATAACAAAAAGCCTTTCCCAAAGGCAATGAAGTGGGGTGGAGGGACAGAGTGGGTGAAGAGGAGTGCTGGTGGGCCTCCAGCCCGTCTTGAGCAGGCTCTGTACAGGATACCATAAATGACTCCATTAGGCTTCTTCATAATGTTCTCTCTCCACCAAGAAAAGTATCACCTGGAGAAAGTGACTTTCCCCAGATCAGGAGAAAAAAAAAAAAGTGTCTCTAAGATGGTCAGGGGTGAGGATAATCCAGAGAGTCTGTAGATAAAGTTTAAGGCCCAGGGCCTTACTCCATACACACCCTTCTCCCCAGGGCCCTTTATCCAGGGAATTATTTCTATTTATTCCCCTCTCATTTCCCTTCCTTTGGCAAGAACCCAGAAATTAAATCTCTCTCCTTCTCCTTTGAGGTTTTCATTCCTCCAGGGATCCCCCTACATGATACCACTCTTCCCGAAGACAGTTTCTGCCAACATCAGCCACCAGCTGTGGTGTGGTGAGGCTCAGTATTGTCTTCCCTCAACCTCTTTCCTTTGATATTCCTTTAGAAACAGATACTAATGGACAGAAAACCAAGAGTGACCTGACAATAAAGTCTTGTGTCGAAGACAGAAGGAGAGGCAAGCTCTCCTTCCCTAAGGTTCAGGTTTGGAGCTTGATGAGGTAAACCTGCCCAGAGCCCCATTACCTCCAGATAGACCTGACTCTGGAGGGAAGTAAAGCATTTCTCCTCTTGGAGACAATATCTGGGGAATCATTTTCCCCTCTGCCCTCCCTTCACCATTCACCAGAACCCCTGCTCTATTTTGGGGTTCTAGGATGGATATAAAGGACAGTCTAAATGCACTAATCCCTCCTAGAACCTAGGAGCTTTTCAAGTGGGGTCAATGGGGAGGGGGACAGTTGTCTTCCAGTTCTGAAGGACACCACTCATCCTCTGTATCTGATCACCTGATCCAGGTAACTGCAGTTTTCAGGAAGGGGGGTAGGGCAAAGAAATCAAGATGTCTCAAAGCTCCCGTCATTAAGAAGTCCACTGGTGGGGAAGCTGAACCCCATCTCTGGGAATGACAGAAAGAAATACCAGTTCATCCTTTGGCACATCTCAAGGCAGAACCATGAAAGATTTTTCTCCTTCTCTCCTCCCTCTTCCTCCTTTTTCTCATTTTATTCTAGAAGAAGGAAGGAAAACACTCCTTTCCTTCCAGATTGAGACCACCTATTGAAGGAAAAGCTTAGTTCTCACCAACTGGAGGATTTAGGATTTTGAAAAGCCAGAACAATTTAATTCCCATCCCATCCCCACGACCACCCCAGTTCTTTCATTCTTTTCAGTAAAATTCACCTTAGTGTTCCTGTCTGGAAGAATAAGCCACCATTTGGCAAGGGGAGCCACTGGGGCACGGGGTGCCCATCTCCCCCAGGGGAAGGAAGGAAGAGCTCAAAAATCAGTCAATGCAGGCGCCTCAGGAAAAAAAAAAAACAAACCAACTCCCACTCGGGTCTCAGAGCCTAAGTTCTCTCCAGCTAGCGGGAAGGGGTGGGGTGGTGTTCCCCAGTCTGATTTTCTTAACTTCCTGCCACAGCCGGTACAGGAAACAAGATTCTTCCCGGGTTGACCCAATTAACCTAGAGTAGACCCTTCTGAAGGATGAAGCCCAAGCCTTTGTCACTGGGGCAGCATTTAATTTCCCACCTAATGCAAACACTTTAGGGTGAATGATTCCTTTTAATGAAGACCCAGGAAAGCCGCGAGGGGATCTGAGGATCCAGAAGCTGCGCGGCTACTGGGCAGCTTGAGAGACATTTCCAAGTTGGGTTTGGTCGTTCCAGTTCCCGCAAGTCGAGAGGTAGGTCAAACGTCATGGATGGCTTAGGAGGAGGGAAGAAGTTGCCCCGGGCCCAGTTTGATGGGAGTCATGCGGACCGGTAGTGACAGTACCCCAGGACAGAGGAGAGAGGGAGAGAGAGGGAGGGAGGGAGAGACACGAGCCCCGAGGACTCCAGCACTGTCCCCTGCAGCCCCTTCATGGACTCCACCAGCCGCAGAGCCCTAGGCCGGGAGCGCAGGCCGCATGGCGCGCTCGGGCTACAGAGATGGCTAGCAGCTCTGCGACCCAGAAAACCTCGGGAAGGGGCCGCGCCGGGGAGAAGCCGTGGCCGACACCCACCGGGGCCCACCGGGAGCAGGGGCGCTGGGGAGCGGGGGCGCTGGCGAGCGCTCTGCTGGGAAGAGCCCGCCGTCGGGCTTACTGGAAACGCGCCGGATCAGGTTCCAGATCAATGAGATCTGGGTCCACACGTTTACGTTATTGTTGCCAGCATTAATGCTCTTTTAATCTTCTAAACATTATCAGCATCGATCTCCCTCCATATACACATTTGTTTGAGAAAGTGACATAACCACACGGTGGAAAGCCTGGAATAAAAATAAATGCACAGCCACCCGCGTCCAGGGCGCCTGGCGGCCTAGGCTGCTTCTCGCGCTCGGCTTCACCACCCTCTCCAGCGCCCTGTCCTCTCCGCCCGCGCCGCTCACTCTAATGCGTGTTAGGAAGGTGTTCTCCAGGCACCCGGGGCTTGACCAAGCAAGGACAGTAACGAGCTTTCCCATCATTAATCCGACCGGCCAGCTGGCAAAAGTATTTTGTGTTGGACACGGACGTGGATGCGTTGGGTCTCTCACTGCCGGGAGACTTGGGCCGAGCTGGGCCAGAGGCGGACCAGCGGAAGGGGTGCGGTGGGGTGTGAGGTTCCGACAATGAGGTCCCTGCCTCTCGGCTTAGAAGGTGCCTTTTCCTTGGCACCGAAGGGGACACGCAGGCCTGTGGCGCCTCTGGCCGGAGCCGCTGCGCCCTGTGCCGGCCAGGCTCTACCGCTGCGGGCGTCCTGTGACCCAGGCCACACCTTGGTAGGTGGGTGAAAGCCCCTCAGGTGCCTCCAGCCTGGCCGCTGGGAGTTGCTGTCTGAACTGGGCCGTGTGTCTATCTACCGCCGCCGGATGTGTGGCAAGTTCCAAGCAGGCCGCCCCGGAGCCCGGGTCTTGGGAGGCGCAAACCTTGGCAGGTTATTGTCAGAGGCTTTGCTCTGTCTTCTGTGCGTTGGAGGAAACCACTCCTGCCAGGGAAGCCTTGATTTTCCTCCGTGACGCTCCTGTCCAGGGTTTACCCGGGTTTTTTTTTCAGTCCCTCCTTTTTTCGTGTTTGTGCTTGGTTCAGAGACGGGCTCAAAGTCTGGGAGTGTTTGTGTTCAGACCTGCGGGAGTTTGTCCTTGCTGCCTCTCGCCGGGGTATACAAACTGCCCTGCAGGAGCATGCCTCCAGAACCAGGACTGGACCCAACTGGGTACACCTACAACCACCTGCTGCCCTGGCCACCTTTTCCTAACGAAATAGTGCTCTTGGAGTCCACCTCTCTGAAAACTAGTGCTGGGGCGATTTGAGTTTACTGTGTCTTGTCCCTTACCCTTAGAAATGCCACCCTGAGCTGTGGGTACACCAAGCAGTTGCCACGGGGGAGAGAGACCTGCGGGAGGCAGGTGGGAGCGCAGAGGAAAAACCTGCTCCTGTAGTGCTGGGGTCTACTTCACCTGAGGGTGAGGTCTTATAGGAAGTGATCCAAATCAGACCTGGATTCTGAGGTCCCTCAACCCCTGTCTGGTTGGGCCTCTGGCAAGATCCAGAGAGGTCCAAAATGAGAAAGGGAAATTAAAAGGAGACTAGGGGAGAAAAAAGAGGCCTGATGGGGGTGAGCTAGAGGTGCCCAGCGGGCTCTCCGAGGCTTGGGCCTGGCAGTCAGGTACAGCCGCCCCATGGAGCCAACAGGGCTGGCTTCTCCCCGGGAGCCCTACCGTGTGGGCCGTCAGCAGCGTCCCCGTGGGGATTCCGATCGATACTCCTGGCAGGGAAGGCCTCTGCTTTTCTTCTCCATTTGCTCCTGTCCCCTAGTGCTCCTGAGCACATAATACCTACTTACCAGTTCTGGCTTCTGCGTCAGTGTCTGAAGAGACTGATCTACTGACCCCAAACTGAAAAGCCTCCTACGTAATAATAACCACTCAGCACACTTGTAGTTGCAGATAAAATGGCCAGATAAAAAGGCTAAAGCTCTTGTCCCCTTTCATCGAGGGGTAATAAAACAGACACACATTTGAATGCTTGAGCAAAGCGGGGTCCTCAGCAGGAATTTCCCACTCGCTGAAGGAGGCTTCCAGTCTCCTGTGGAGGTGGCTTCAGCAAACTCCTCCCTGGAAAAGCCTGCATGCTTCCCCAAGCCAGTCCCTAAAGAGTGCCCCCCTACCCCGACTTTCCTGGGGTGCGTGGTAGGACTGGGGACCCCCATGTATGCCACATGTGCCCTTGTCCCAGCAATGCTTGGGGCTGAGGTCGGTTAACTGGTAAAGCATACTTGGCATATCACTTTCAGACACATATAGGCACAAGGCTTTTTCTTTTCTTTTCTTTTCTTTTCTTTTCTTTTCTTTCTTTCTTTCTTCCTCTCTCTCTCTCTCTCTCTCTCTCTTTCTCTTTCTTTGCTTTGTCCTTTGCAGGACAGGCGTGAGGGGGCGGCAGCGCTCTGACATGCTCTGGAATAGAATAGCTGTCATCCTGCCTTTACTGTACCCTCCACTGCAGCTGCCAAGTTCTTTCTGGTCCCTTGTGCCCAGAAAGCCAGCGGGTGCTCAAGCTCACCTGAGAGGGACTCGAGGTGTTCCCCCCCCCCCGCCTAATACAAAGAGGGTACGCCACTGTTCAGAAGTGTCAGTAGCCTCCAGTTTATTTCTCACCACTGCCCTCTATTCACTGCTTAATCTTTCCTAGGAGCAAATCAGAGGAAATTGTAGGAGACAATTAAACTAGAGCTAAAGGAAAAAGATAGATGACTACACCTACGCGCAAAAGTATAAAGAGTCCACAGATTTGGGGAAGCTTTTTTTTTTGGGGGGGCAGTTTTCTGTATCTTTTCAGATCAACACTGAGGGATGATTACTGCCTGGAGACCGGAATCCTCCCAACAGCCGGTATAGGCAGAGGCGGGCAGAGTGGAAACGCCCCCTCCCCAAGGCCGGGCGAACACGCCCCCAGCCCTGCCGGGCGTCGGGAGAGCGCACCCCACCAGCCGGGCCCAGCGGTGCGAGGAAAGCCCCAGGGAGCCGGGGAGGAAGCGCGAGCTCGCCGCTCCGGAAGCGCGTTGCGCACAGCGGGCTCCCAACCGTGCCGGCCGCACACAAGGCGCATCCCACTTTCCGCACCAACGTCAATCCCTGCCACTACGAACGGTGCCCTCGGTGGCCCCGCGGCTCCGGAGAGACGGCCCCGGTCCGAGGGCAACTGCCCACCCGGACTTGCAGCAGGGTGCTGCGTGGGGCGCCCG
The DNA here is from genome assembly GCF_905146905.1 of Nyctereutes procyonoides. Taxonomy (NCBI): domain Eukaryota; kingdom Metazoa; phylum Chordata; class Mammalia; order Carnivora; family Canidae; genus Nyctereutes; species Nyctereutes procyonoides. Next base: position 18,144,699 of record NW_026575082.1, read on the forward strand.
GCCACCCTGCCCCTCGGGGCCGGCGGCAGCTCGGCCGCGCCGCGCACCAAGCTGGGGCTGCGCGCACAAAAGCGCACGGCGGTGTGCCCGTCGCAGCCACCGCTGCGTCTTTCTCTCCGGCTCCCGCCGCCCACACAGGAGGTATCTGTGCTCCTAGAACAATAGAGGGCTGTACCTCGCGGCTCGGCCGCTAGAGGAGGCACAAAGAGCCAAGCCCGCTCCAGAACAATGTAACCAGCGCGTCGACCCGTCCCCTCCCGCCGGCCGCCGGCCCTCCCCGCCGCCGCGCTGCGCGCACAATCGGCGTCCGCTTCATGCAAAGGCGGAGCCTGCAGCCCGCGGCCAAGATGCGTTAACTAACCTGCATCTTAATTTTTTCAGCACCTCTTCTAAAGAGCGCCTAGCCTCCCTCCGAGCTCAGCCAAGCCTCGGCAAATGCCAGCAAGAGCTGGGAGCCGGGCCAGGGCGGCCGGCGAGTGTTGGGGAGCTCTCCCGTTCTTAGTTTTTCCTCCTCCATTCTCCCGGAGGTGAATGTGATAGTCCCGGCCTCCGTCCTTCCACGCTCCCCTCCGTGGGCAGTGACGCGGGGACTGGCCCGAGCCCGGCTCTCTCGGTGCCACACTCCCCCAGGCCAACGCCGAGGCCGGAGGTGAGCCCGGGAAGCGCTGCTGTGTCCTGGCCACCCGCTCCCCGCGCGGTCGAGATTGTGACTCCTGCTAATAACTAAAGAAGTTTGCCTGATACGGTGGTGGGAGAAGAACGGAGAATTTTTTTTTTCCCTTTCTGAAGAGCAACTGCCTCCATAGAGGGGGGACCAGGCAGCCCGGAAAACCGAAATGTATTGTCTAAGCAAGAGTTCAAGTGCACAGGGCTTTGAAAAAGGCCAATCCCCGGCCTCTGTGAGTCCTGTAAAGAGAAGGCTCCTAGTGCACACTGCGCACCCCGGGTCCCTTGTCCCACAAGTAGAGAAGGTCAGAAAGAGGGGGTAACATGGGCACACGGGGGGAGGGGGGGCTGGTGAATGAAATGTGGTGGTGGTGGTGGGGGTCGGTCAATGAGAGCTTGGAGTCCAAGAGGGAGGAAGAGAAATATGAAAATGCAGGAGAAAAAGAGAAAGCAGACAAGGAAGAAGGGAGGAGGAGGAGGAGGAGGAGGAGGAGGAGGAGGAGGAGGAGGAGGAAATGACAGAAGAAGAAATAAAGTGGAGAGAAAATAGGAAGAGCCGAGCGGGGAGGAGGAAGGAGCGGAGGCGAGGCGCGCGGACCTGGGGCCACAGCGGCCCGGAGCCCTCCCCGCAGCAGCCGGGCTCCGGGGGGGGGGGCCCTCCTGGGCTTACCTGCCAGGCGTAAGGCGGACATGCGCTGGAACTCGGGCTCCTGAAGCCACTTCCACATCCTGCGAAAGGTCTCCCTGCCAGATTTGAGTTTACTCCACGGTTTTGGGTTCCGCAGCAGGTCGGAGAGCGTCCCCTGAGACCGGCACAGCACCCTCTGCGCGAAGATCGCCTGCGGGATGCTGTAGCGCTTCAGCTCGGCCGTGATGCGCTGGGCCACCTCTTTGGTGTTGATCTCCTCCAGCTGGCCCGATGTGGCCACCTGCGAGCCAGACGAGGACGAGGGCGGCCGCTCGCGGCTGGGCGCCAGCACCGGCCCGTGGGACTGCGCGTGGCCCGGGTGGTGCAGGCCGTTGAGGTGCGACATCATGGCCGCGGGCGGGGTGCCCAGGCCGCGGGACAGGTGCTGCTCCCCGCGGGTCAGCATGGCAGTGTGGTGCGCGTCGAAGTTGGGGCTGAGCATTTTGTCGTGGCCCGGCGGCCCGTAGCTGGGCAGGCTCTGCTGCGCGTTGTGGAGGCCGCCCAGCCCGTTGCCCAGCGGCGCGGCGGCCAGCGGGGACAGGCTCTGGCTCATGCCGGGCATCTCCTTGTAGGGGCCGTACAGGTTGTTCATGGCCGGGAGCCCGCGCTCGTCGCGCATGAGGGTGAAGCTGCCGCTGACGTTGCCCGACAGGCGCTGGTGGTGGTGGTGGTGGTGGTGGTGCGGGTGGTGGTGCGGGTGCGGGTGGTGGAACTTGTCGGACACGGTGGAGATGGGCGGCAGCGGCTGCAGCGGCGTCAGCGTGGTGTAGGTGTTGCTCATGCCCATGCCGGGCGGGGACGAGTCGCAGGACATGCTCATGGCGTGGTGCAGCGGGATGGAGAGCTCGGGCCGGTAGTCGCCGCCGTCCAGGATCGAGGCCATGCTGGTGACCATGGCCGAGCGCGACGCCGCCGCCGCCGCCGCCGCCGCCGCCGCGGTGCCCAGCTCCTGGTGTGCGGCCGGCGGGGGCGGGGGCGGCGGCGGCGGCGGCGGAGGGCCCCGCAGCGAGCCGGCGGCGCCGCGGGCCGCGTGGTGGGGGCTGGGGCTGGCCAGCAGCTCCTGCTCAGGGCCCGGGCCCCCGCCGCCGCCCCCGCCGCCCCCGCCCCCGCCCCCGCCGCTGCCGCCGCCGGCCGGCCCGTGCAAAGTGCCCAGACTTTCCATTGTCAGCTCCGGGTTCATGGCGCAGCCTTCTAGGTCTTTGGTGAGGCATCGATAGGCGGTGTAGGCAGCCTTCATTCAGTCCATCGGGGCCCGGGGGCGGCGGGGGCGGCGGGGGCGGCCGGCGGGCGGGCGAGGCGCGCGTGGCGGGGCCGGGGCGCGGGAGCGGGGAGGGCGCGCGAGTGCGGGAGTGTGCGCGCGGGCGTGCGCCCCGGGCTGCGGGCTGCGGGCTGCGGGCTGCGGGCGCGGGCGCGGGTGCGGGTGCGGGCGCGCCCGGGGCGGGGTGGGGGCGGGGAGGGGGCGGCCGGGGCGTGCGTGCGGGGGGGGCGGGGAGGGAGGGGGGATCACCGGGCCCCGCCGCTCGGGCCGGCGCGCTGCCTCGCCATGTCCGAGCCCGCTCCGGCGCCGACGTCTTCTGTTTGGGTGAGCGGGAGCTGTCCAGAAGGGCTCTGCCGCTCGCCGGGGCAGCCAACCTAGCCTCCCGGGCGCGGGGCGGGGCGGGGCCCGATGGGCGTCGCGCGCGGCCACTCCGAGCGCGCCGCTGCCCCGGGGGGCGGGCCTCCGGGGCGCGCCTGCCAATGGCCGCGGAGGGGGCGGGGCCGGCCGTTTCAGGTTTGGCTGACGGCTCTGTGCCTTTTTTTTTTTTTTTCCTCCTCCTCTGCCACTAGAATCGAACGTCAAGGAGAGGGAGGGAGGGAGGAGAAGAAGAAGAGAGGGTCGCGGGGAGAGAGAGGCGAGAGTGCGAGCACCGGGGAGAAATGTTAAAGATGCCGCCCTCGGTCCCTCTCGAGCAGCTGCGATCTGTAGAAAAGGGCATTGCTTTAGTTCCCTTTGCTTCACCCCACAGCTTTCTTTTTCTTTTTCTTTTTCTTTTTCTGGAGGCTAGCAAGCCAGTCTGTGCTGCTGGAAAAAAGAAAAAAAGAAAAAAAAAACAAAACAAAAAACAAACCCAAGTCTCCTAGCGAGCCACTTCCCAAGCGTCTCTATCTCAGAGCCTGTAGTTGACCCTTTTACAAATGCAGGCGCTTCTGTATTTCTAATGCATGCAGGGCAAATTCCCCAGACCGAGGCGTGCGCGGTCTGCCCGGGCGGAAGGAACCCCAAGCCCCGCGCCGCCTCCGAGCTGCGCCCCGCGACGCCAGCCCCTCGGCGGTGCGGGCCACCGTAGTCCAAAGCAAACTTAACACAATAACATCATTTAATTACCCGGCGAGCCCATAAATCTCCCAGTTATGAGGCTGCAGCAGGGCCCTGTGAGGTTGCAAAACAAAACTAGAACTCTAGGAGCTGCGGCTTCGAGGCGACCAAATCCTCCCGTGTTGGGGACTTGGAAAGAAGCGGAGGGTGGGTGGGAGGGGGGAGGGTGCCCGCAAGATTGTTACCGATTGTTGCCCATCGGGTGCAAACTTCTCCTCCTGGGAGCAGGGAGTACGGAGACCGTCCGGGACGACCCCCGCGGATTTTCCCTGTACCGCGCACACACGCGCGCACACACACACACGCGCACACACGCGCGCGCGCGCACCCCGAGAAAGGAACGCCCCAGGTTGCCTCCGGGGGCAGAGGACACGGACCCTTGGCCGACATCTGTAATATCCAAAACTTGTCTCTGGAAAGACCAAAACCCTGGCGAGTTTTAGGACGCAGCATTAAAAAAAAAAAAAAAAAAAAAAAAGGTGCACCTTCGTCTCCCCAGAACGTCCTCTGTTCCGTAACCCTGGGTCGGGGGCCGCGAGGGGAGCGGGCGGAGGGAGGAGGTGGAGATTTCTGAGGCCTGGGTGGGGGGTGGAGGGGTGTTGGCTGAAGACCTGCAACTGCCCGGCATTGAAACCCTTAAAAGTAACAGATTCTTCCAAAGCAGGTTGCGCTCTGTTTGCCTCCGAAGATTCAAGCTGGCTGAGGTTGCGCAGATGTTGCCTTTGTTTAAAGAGACAGTAATTAAGGACAGGGTGGACATAAGTTTGAGAAGCGTGACCTATTTTCTTTTGATCAGCTGTCAAAAGAAGAGCAGGGGGTCTCCTTAAGACAGCCCCCTCCAACCACTTCCAGCTGTTAGAGAAAACTTGATAAGAAAACAAGGACACAGCCTGGAATACTGTATGTGCCTTCCTGGTGCTAGAGAAAGGTTTGGTTCATTTGGAAAATAGTTCTTAGTCTTGATGACCTTTTGCGGCTGCCCTGCTTTCCCTTCCAGCTACAGAACAAACACACAAACAAACAAAAAAAAACCCCCACCCCCTCCCACACCATCCTGTTACATGAATGTACAGTGACGTTATTCATAGATCAACTTTATTGAGCTCTGGCGAATACCTTGCCAATTACTCTTTCAAGGAGCTGCCTTTTATTTTTTTTTTTTTTTTGTATCAAAGCCTGGGTAAGAAAGTGGACGTTCCTCTACTTCGCTAGACACGCTTTCCTAGCTGTCACATTTTTTAATGTCACCAAATCAGACAGGTAAAATAACTGAGTTTTTTGTTTCTCTGTCTTTCCTCACCCCCTCCACCCTCTCCTGCTGTCTCTCTTTCCACTCCCCACCTTATATATGGCAGCTGGATACTTGGGATAATTTGAAACAGTTAATGTTTGAAAAACTTAGGGAGTTGGACAAAAGTTCACAAAAGCGCAACCTCCTGTTGGTCTAGGAGTGCTCCCAGACTGAAATAGGGCAGGAGAGCAGCAAGGCTGGGCAAAGAGTCTGATATGCCCCAATGCCTGAACACAGCCTTCCCTGCCCTGGCTTCAGGCTCCAGGAGTGGCCAGTGACCCCAGGCTGGGACACTGAGTAGGCACTGCCTCCATACAGAAGCCCGAGTATATAGATGGCCATTAAAAGAATTTTTCAAAATGATAAACTCGTTTACCAGGCTACCAAGATAAATCTGCTCCTGGGAATTGCATTTTGGTGTGCCTGGGAGCAGTCACGTGCTGGAGAGTTGAAAGGTGAGTTGCATATTCTTGCTGCCTTGCTCCCTCCCTCTCTCCCTCCTCCCTCTCTTCCACCCTCCCTCCCCCTTCCCTCGATCAATATTGGCGATCTCAGGGAAATCATGAAATCGTATTGGCTTCTTTGTGTATAATTTCATTGGGCTAGATTAAAGCAGATTTTTCACGTTGTTTTTCTTAATGATGGTTTGAGGTTTTGTATGTCAACCTAAAACCCATTTAAAGGGAAATTAATGTGCATTTTTAGTCAGCATCCTGATTTTTGCTAAATTAGTCTTGCATGCCCTTTCCTTTTCTTTCTAAAAAGAAAAACATATTTTCTACTTGAGGATAATTTTAAGAATATCAATAAGATTTTCAAATATGTTTCAAAATATCTTTGATGTTTCTTTCTCTGAGAAAATAAAAGGAAGAATTGCTTTCTAACTGCCCCTTGTTTACACGTGAACTCTAACCTTCAGAAGTTGTGTAACTCAGAATTTAAAAAAAAAAAAATTGAAGCTACACTCCGGTCCCCCTTCTCCTCAGCATTTGATTCACAATTAGACTGTACAGAAATGTGGTAGCAGGAGTGCTAGTTCACGACTATTAGAATCTGGACAGTTGCACCAGCCATTACACCGGGATCAGGATATCCATTTCTTAGCATACCACTTCCGCAGGTCTGATTTTCTTCAAAATCAGATACTTAAATGAGTCAAAAGAAGTCTGTAAATAAAATGCAGCTTTGACAACAAATGTTGCATTATAAAAGAAAAAAAAAACTTGAGTTAGTAATTGTAGAGATAGACTGGAAATTTTTACCAGAGCTTTTCATATGCGTTTTCACATTCAATAAATACATATATATATATATATATATATATATATATATATTTATTTATTTATTTTAGGCTCTGAGAGGGAGAGAAAGGTGAGCATTCAATTAAAATCAGAGACCCTATAAATTATTCACACACACACAAAAATACATAGACCTCAAGTAAACCCAGACTGGATAAGGGGCCCATCAGCTTTGTTTCTACCAAACAACAGTAACCACAGCCCAAATCCCAGGAAGGGGGGGGGGCTGCTTATTTCTACCCAAATGTTAAAAATCCTGAGGAAGGTTTTGTGTTGGGAGAACACATTTGTGCTACAACTAGGTTTATCAGAGCAATACAAAAAGACATAATGGTGGGTTGATTTGGACTATTTTATTTTTGTCCTTCCCCAAACCATCTGGCGTGTGAGTGTAGGGGTATTGATCAGGATCTGTGAGCTGCAGACCCCATGCCAATCCATAGCGTTTCTGGCAATCAGTGTCGCCCATGAATTGCAGCTGTCTGTGTAGCTGCCGAAAAGAAATCTTCAGAAAAGTCCCCCCCTTATCAAACACTTCATCCGTTCAGGGGTAAGTCAATATCATTTCTTTGTCATTCGGTGGGCGAGGATTATGAGGAGAAAGTTTTTGTTGTCGGTTGTAGCTGCTGCTGTGCTTTTTTTTTTTTTTTTAAAGGAAGGAGAGCAATTTTCTAGCCATTGAATGGTAATGGTTTTCCAGAAAGGCCTCAAGCGTTTGTATGAATCGGACAACAAATGCTGTTTCAATATTGTGGGGGAATTTTAAGAGGCGGGGGGGAATTCTTATGTTGCTATACACAAATAATAATAGTGATAATAGAGGGTTCCTTTTAACGACGGAGAAATTTCTCCCCTCTTTTCGGAGCCTCCAGTGATGAAGACACCGCAAGTCTCTGTGATTACACTTGCAGATGGACGGTGGGTGCTCGTGGCGGAAAAGGAGCCTTCGGAATTGTGGCTCTGTTTGATATCTCCATTAGCTTCAATTTTATTCTGTTTGCAAGCTCAGGCTGGTTGAGCACAGGGACAAGAAAACTAAAACCCAAGCCCAGCACCACTAACCCGCTTCTGCCTCTCAGCTCAGAAATTCGCTGACGCTTTGCAGATTCCAGTCGAATCTAGGAAAGTTTGCTTGTTTGTTTTTAAAAAGTGTGTTAGGTGGTGGAGCCCAACGGGTCCTCTTTTCCGTGAACGCTCTTCTGCTCCGCGTGAGTCTGGTTAAAATCCGAAAGGCCAGTTTAGTTATTGCGAGCTGTTAGGGACAGCCCTTAACTTTTCGGTTGACACTGTGCGCCGCGGTGGAGGAACACTTGGAGCGTGTTAGTGTTTTCCCACCCTCAGCTGGCCTCTTAGGAAAAGAAAAATGAAGCTGCAGGCAGAACCCTGCGGGCTGGGGGAGCGTGCTCTCGCAGCCCCAAGCCCCGCGCCTGGCTGGCTTCGCAGGTGGGGAGCAGGGCTGCGGGGCGAATCCCGCGGGGACGCTGCAAAACCCCGTGGCAGCCTCAGTAGTCCGGGCGCGGGCAGTGGGCAGGCTGGGGGGCGGGGAGAAGGAGGAGGAGACCCCTAGCGGGACGCGCCTTTGCACCTGCTCCTGGGGCGACACCTGCTCCTGGAGTGGCAGCCGCGGAACCCCCAGCTCCGCAGAGCTACGTTGCAAGCGCGTCCACCTGCCCAGGTTTAAAGAAAGCCAGGGACTAGGTAGGCGAACCTCGATCTTCTCCCTCCATTCCCATAGAGAGGAAATTGTTGGAGTCCTGATGCTCTCAGGGCTGCACACACACACACACACACACACACACACACACACACACACTTCTGTCCTCCTTTCCAGTCCTGGCTAGGTTCCCCGACCCCCTCGCGGGAGGAGTTTGGGCAGAAGTAAGAGCCTGGGCCTCTGATACGGACTGGGGGCGGGGGGGAACGGTCGCCGAGGCTGAGTGCTGGGACTGCAGACCTTGCCCAGGACATTTCCCTATCCCCGAATTCGGGACCCACCACAGAACCTTCCCTGGGGCCACCCTCCGCCTGTGTTTTTGCGGCTGCTACCGCTGTGGAAGCTGGTGGGAGAAATATAATTTGACTGTTGGGGCAAATGAAATTTTTAAAAAAAGTGAAGGGGAATGTGAGGATTTGAAACTGCAGAGATCAGAGGGCTTCTTTTTGGGGGCGAGGGGGACGGTGGGGAGTGGGGGAAGGCCTGGAGCTCGGCTCTCCCAGGAATACAGCTTTTTCTCTAAAAGAACGTTTCACTTTTAGAAAGCAACTTCTTATCCTGAGCCTGAAGATGAGTTTTATCCGGGCTGCCCCTAAGTACCTGCTCTACGATTTCTCTCCAACAAAGCCCTGTGAGGTTGATCTGGAGCCACAAATCTGCAGTCGCATTTTCTTTTAACCGTGGGTTTCCAAAAGTACAATTCATGTGTGCTTAAAAATAAAGTTTTCCTCTCTGCCAGTTGTCACTCCACAAAAGAAAAACTGGCGTGAGGTCCTTTTGTTCAGGTCAAGTTGTGCGTGAAATCTTTTTGTTGTCCTTTCAAAGGGAAGGCAAAAGTTGCAGTTGATTGCAAAAAGGACAAATTTAACTCTCTGAAAGTGGAGCTGTTTTCAAGTTGCCCTGAGACACTAAGCACGGGCATTGCTTTTTAAAAAAATTATTATTTATTACCTTCTTAAAACGATCATTTATTTGCTCTGGACGTAACCACTTCTGATTGAGGATTCTGATTGAGGATTGTTTAGGCATTAATACAAACACCGAACACTTCTTCTCTCTATGAAAATGGGAGAGTTTAAAAATCCTTTTCTGTAATTTCAACGGTCTCGCTACCGTGTAATTAAAACATAAGAGCACAACAGAGTCCTGAAAAATAGTGTGCCAGCTTTGAAACTAAGAAACACCATTTCCGATTCCTAAAGGAAATACTAGTATTCGAAAACCAACAGGAGCAATCGAGGGTTTTAAAATATTTTTGCGCGCCGGACCATTTCTTTATGTAAAAAAAAAAATCACATGGTACATATTTTTTAGATTCCGTGTATTTTATTTAGCTCCTAAAGTAATTCAATAACTACGAAGGGAGTCTGAGCCAATGTTTGAAGATAACACGACCGACAGCAAAATAGCACATTCAGATGATTTTAGGGGCTTTTTTTATATGCAGAATCGCTTCGATGCCACTTTATTTTTTTATTTACTTTTATTTTTTGGAATTTTGGATTGTTTTGCTTCCCAGCGTGCGCGGCCAGGCAGCTCCGGCCGCGCGCTGGGATCCCGGGCGGCCGCGTGGAGCGGCGCGGGCCGCGGTCGCTCGGGGCGCAGGACGCGGTGCCGCGGGCCACGGGGACCGGCGCCCGGGCCGGCCGGACACAGGTGGCTGGGCCGCTTCTGCGGAGCCCGGGCTGCGAGGCGGCGGCGGCGGCGGCGCTCGGGGCTCGGGAGCGACTCCCGAGACCTGTTGGCGGCGGCGGGGCGCTGCTCGCGGCGGCCGGGCCCGGGGCGCAGGGGCGCAGGGGCGCAGGGGCGCAAGGGCGCGCGTCGAGGCCGGGGCGCTCAGGGCCTCCACCCTCGCCGGCCCCGCGGAGCCGGGCGCCCAGGCCAGGCAGCCGCTTCCCGGGGAGGGGGCTGCGGGCCCCGCGGCGCGGGGGCGGAGGGAGCCGGCCGGGATTGATGTCTAAATCAATGCGGTTTCCAGGCGCTTCTCCCCGCGCCTCTCCATCTTCCTCCGAGCCAGGCCGCCTCCTGAGGGGGGTTGCCTCTCCCTCCGCGAAGTCAGCGCCGGGAGCGCGGAAAGCGCAGCCCCACGCGAGGCAGCGCGGGCCAGGAGCCCCCGGAGCGACCCCCCGAGCCCCCGCAGCCCCCCGCGCCCCCCGCGCCCCCGCGCCCCCGCGCCCTCCGCCTCCCCGCGGCGCGCCCTGTCGACCCCCGGCACCCGCGCGGGTTCCCCACGCCCTGAGCCGCCGCCCCGGCCGCCTGCCCTCCCGGCTCTCGGCGGGGCCCCCGATCGGACGGGACCTGGCCGGGGAGACCCCAGGGCTCCGCCGCCGCCCCGGCCCTGCTCGGGCGGGCCCGGCTGCTTCGGATTTAATTATTCACCGATGAATTAGACAGCTGCGATTGTCGTGAAAAATCAGCGGCCACTATCGATTCCCGGAGCGGGTGGGGGCGGGGAGCTGGGCCGCGGGGCGCGGGGGAGGGAGGGGAGCTGGGCCCGGGCCTGGGGCTCTCCTCCTGGAGCTGGGCCCGGGATGGGGGGACGGGGTGGGGGCCCGGGCGTGCACGCCTCCTCGGGCCTGCCCTCGGGGGGTGCAGAGAGGCCCCGGGCGGCGGAAGGGCGTGCCCCGCGGTGCCCCGCTGACCCCCGCGCCCGGGCACCTGCGGGCCCCTCGCGGGCAGGCGGGCGCGTGCCGTCCCTCGCCGGGAGTTCGCGCCGCCGAGCAACAAGTCTCGGCGTCCTCGAGGCTCTACCCCGGATCCCCGGAACGCGGGCGGCCTGCTCCCCTTTGCTCGGGAACTGGGTCAGGAGTGTGGTCCAGAGGAGCAGTACGTGTGTTCTGGGGGCTGGGAGCCCACCCAAGGGCGCGGAGAGTACGTGCAAAAGAGGCCAGTGCGGTCCTCCGGGCCCAGATCTGCTGGCTTCAGATGGGGTAGGAAAAGCTCCCCTCCCCTATCCGAATCACAAAAGCACTGGCAGCCGGGGGTGGGGGGGTAGTGGAGGGGGGTCTTTTCGCGTAGGCGCGCTCTGTTCTCCTCTTGGGTCGTCCTGAAGCCCGTGTGGCTGCACATTACAATTTGCAATGGCTTTTTATAGGAACCACAACTTACACAGGAAATTTATAGGCTACGTGAAGCAAAACAGATAAAAGGTTTAACACTCCTCATCCCCCAGGTTTCCTTTTTCCCCCTTTCTCTCTTCTTAAAACTACTTTCGAGTGTGTGCTATCTACTTTTGTTGGGGAAATGTGTTCTTCAGACTTTATCCGGGAAAGAGTTGAGCTCTGGCTCCCTGGAGATCAGATATAGAGTCAAAAAGGCACTACATTGCCTGCTTCGTAATCCATGGGGCTGAGTATAGGTCACTGAACACAAAATGGCCTTTCCTCTCTTGCTTACTGAGATGGTTTAATGGATTTTGTAATGGTTTCCAACTATCAGACAGGGGAAATCTGGTTTGGGGGCTTTTTGTTCACATAACCCAAATACAAAGCACATGTTAATACGCACTTGGCCTTATCAATGGAAATTGGTAGCGCCGCAGTGGAATTTCTTAGGGCAATTCTGAAACATCATGTTTCAGTACACCATGTTTCAAGCATGGCCTCTTGCTTAATAAATGGGAAAAGTCTTCAGAATTTTCCGTTTAGGTTGAAAGATTTCTGAGAATCCTTTGACTAATATCTCATATATATCTGCTACAAAACTACGATATTGAATTTGAATGCAGTTTTCAGTATTAGTTCACCCCCCTCCACTCTTTTAAATCAGGGGGTTGGGGAGGGTATGAATAATGGTTGATTTTAGCCTTCAGTGGAGTAGAGGTGGGGTAAATGGATGCCTTTTTAAGAATTTGCAAACCAAATGAGGTTAAATAGAGTCGTCTGATTAAGGCAAAGATTTTTGTGTTGTGAGAGGGCACAGTTTTTGCTTTTGCAGATGCTGTTCCTTTCAAGTCCCTGAACCGTTTCCACACATGGCAATGTCAGCTCATATCTGGAGTTTCAGTTGCATTTTTAAAGACTTCTTTTTTCATGCTATTTGCAAATCTAATTTCTTTTGAATAAAATTATTTCACTTTTTTCATTTTTCATGCTCATTCTTGGTTTATCTCCCTAGCTCTTATTTTAAACGTCTCTTTTGAGAGCTTTTACTTCATCAGATTACTTACTACTTCAGTGGTATTATGTATAGTGGTAACTGGCACCAGGAGATATCACGGCAGGTTTTGAGAAAGGAAGTCTAACCCTAGTTTAGTTCAAAAAATTTTTGTACTTGACTTTCTTGTATTAAGAACTTGCCTTTGTTAAATACCATAACTTAAGTACTGGAGCATAAATGGGGTAGCAACCAGAGGCAGCATATTGGAGAATGCTGGAAAACTCTAAGTGTTTTACAGAAAATTATGATGGTGGTTAATTGATTCATTAATTTATTTGTTCATTTAAGAGATATTTACTGAATGCCTACTGTGTGCCTATTAGAGTTTTTAGTTATAAACAAAAGACGCTGACTTAAACCAACTTAAGGAGAAAAGAATTTTCATGGAAGAAACCAGGTAGCTCACAGAAGCAATAGAAATGCAGGAGATTCAAGCTTGGAAAATAGGCAACGGCCAGGGGAGAAGAGGAGCTGGAGCAGAGTCAGGGTTACTCCATGCAACAGCCTGGCTAGGAAGCCTCTGTGGGCACTGCTGTCTCTGTCACTGTGTGTCACTCTGTCACTCTGTCCCTGTGTTTTTATGTTGCCTCCACAAGAGCCAGTTTGGGGCTGTCCTAACTATCAGAAGGTGAGAAGAGGGTCACTGCATCCTACCTGCACTGCATACCGTAGGGAGTTACTTTAAAATAAGAAGGATGCTTGGATCGTGGGTAGCAAAAACCAGAAAACAAACAAAAAGCACCCAGAAATATGTTACCACATAGATGCTGGGGATAGAAAAATGAACATGTTAGATGTGACTCTGCTCTCATGAATCCTATATTTTAGTGGAATATTTTATTTTATAGTTTAAATATGTATATTTAAAAATTTAATACTAAATAATATAATATTTAAAATATTTATACTTTAAGATGTTTTACATTTGCATGAATCTTTATACTTTTTGGATAAAGGAGGAAAAAAAACCCCAGTTATTTAGATCCCATCTCAAAATAATGGATTAGATTTCCTTCTTTTTTTTCCTTTTTTTTTTTTCTTGTTGTCTGTTGGATATGGTTGGATGTTGGTCAGGGCAAGTCAGAAAATACTGATGTAGGAAATGCTGTGTCTACTGCACTACGCTCAGTCTCAAGGTCAAGGATGTGGTGGAAACAAACTCTAGATCTCAAGAAAGAGCCCTGGATTTCAGTCCCAATCCTTTTTTTTTCTTTTTTTTTTTTCAGTTCCAATCCTATTATTGTCTCCTGTGTGACTTTGAGCTCCCTTCTGTAGATGCTCCAAGGTCCTTACGTGCTTCAAGTCTGATTTGATATGGATCCCCTTTTATCAAAATGGAGTTTTTATAATGATTGAGTTATTTTTCTGAAGGCTTTCTTTTAGATATTCTAAATCTGAATCCAAGTAGTTATGGTGTTTATAGCCTTAAAAAGCTATTTTTTAAAAACAATTTTATTTATTTATCTGCGAGAGAGAAGAGAGAGCAAGCGCGAGCAGGGATGGGCAGAGGGAGAGGGAGAAGCAGACTCCCGCTGAGCTCAGAGTCTAACCTGGGGCTCAATCCTAGGACTCTCAGAAATCCTGACCTGAGCCAAAGGCTGAAGTTTTACAGACTGAGCCACTCAGGTACACCTTTAAAAGCTATTTCTGTTGGGATAAGTTTGTAATAATTAACTTTAGCTTTCAGGATCTTCATTTTCAAAAATGAATTTTCTTTTATTTCCAATTCCAAGTGATCTAGTTCAGTGTTGCTTTCAGTTTCATATTACATTCTGGGCTTTTGGTTCGTGTCTGTAACTAATTTTCAGACCAAGAAAGACAGAAGGAATAGAGGACAGAGATGAGAGAACAGATACTGTCATGATTTAAAGTCATTGGGGAGTCTAGAATTGTTTCAGAGTTGTGTTATTTTTTTTTATATTTACTACAAATTTTTGACAGGTATTGCTTTTGAAGAGAATTTTTGAATTTTATGTGAAAAAAACTACTTGATGGGACAAAATCCTTACTTAAACCTTATTTCTTCAAGATGGAACCATTGTGATATTTACTATATCATCAAAGTGTCCTGACAGGAAAGATGTGGGAACAGTTTTAAGGTCATGTTTGACATTAGGTTTGTTACACAATATAACCAAACAGTGGCAACTCTGGATATTTTGTATTCTTGGAATTCTGAAAAAAACTAGGTGTCAATCAAATGAACCCATATAAAACCAGGGTCACTTGCCTTTTACATGACACCTATGTATGACCCATTTTATTTTATTTTATATTTTAATTTTTAGTTAAAAGATTTTAAAGATTTATTTATTTTAGAAAGAGCGAGTGAGAGCAAGCACTTGGGTGGGGAGAAGTGCAGAGGGAGAGAATCTTCAAGCAGACTCCCCGCTGAGCACAGAGCCCCACTTAGACTCAATCTCAGGACCCTGAGGTTGTGACCTGAGCCCAAATCAAGAGTTGATTGCTTAGCAGACTGGGCCACCCAGGTGCCCCTTTAATTTTTATTTTTTTTTTTAAAGTAAGCTCTACACTGACCATGGGGCTGGATCTACAACCTCAAGATCAGAGTTGCCTGTATGCTCTACCAACTGAGGCAGGCAGGTGCACCTGTATGATCCATTTTCAAGTGAATAATTCCTTGGGAAACCAATAATTTAAAGACACATATACTTAAAATATTGATTTCTGCATGTTGGGGTTGGGTGGGTGGAGTCAAGTTGGCAGTGAGAGGAGTTACATTTATAGGAGTTTATTGATCCGTAATGAAGTAAGAATTTTTCGTTTGCAAATTCCCTTCTTCTTTATGACATTTCAAATCCTACTACTCATCCTTTAATACTCTGTTTGTAAACTTTCTGGGTGAGAGCCATAGTAGGAAATGGATTTTATGTTGCAACCCTAGTACATATATATGCACATTTCAGGAATGAAACACATCTTTTTTTAAAAAAAGATTTTATTTATTTGAGAGACAGAGAACATGTGTACATGAGAGGAGGAGAGGCAGACGGGGAAGGAGAGGCAGATTCTCCACTGAGCACAGAGCCTAACTTAGGGCTTGATCCCGGGACCCTGAGATCATGATCTGAGCCAAAAGCAATCACTTAACCAACTGAGCCACCCAGCCATTCCTGAGATACATCTTTTTAAATGCCCTATTGTAGCCAAACCTGTATTTGCAATTAATTACTAAAATATAGAGCCTGGTCTGATCATTCTGAGATGTGTTATTTTCTTCTCTGTATGGCATTTGTTTTTCTTACTGTTCATTCAGTATCTGTCAACTAAAACTTGGTATTATTATTTGTGTATGAAGTTCATTGGCTATTTTAGATGATAAGCACTTGAGGATGCCATCCAGGAGGGAAGTCTTCAGTGGCATTCCTTAGGGCTCTGATCCTATCTTGTTCAATATTTTTATTAAAGCCTTTACTGAAGGTTAAGGACTGCTTGTCAATGGGATACCTGGGTGGCTCAGTGGTTAAGTGTTTGCCTTAGCTCAGGTCCTGATCCCGGGGTCCTGGGATCGAGTCCTGCATTGGGCTCCACAGGGAGCCTGATTTTCCCTCTGCCTATGTCTCTACCTCTCTCTATGTGTCTCTCATGAATAAATAAATAAAATCTTTTCTTTTTTTAAAAGGACTGCTTGTCAAATTTGTAGGTGATGTAGGGCTAACAGCCATAGCTAATATATTGGAAGGTGAGGTCAAGATTCAAAGTGAAATATGAATGTTGGAATGAAAACTAACATGATATAATTTAACAAAGACCAGTCAGTAGAAAAGCCCTTTACTGAGACTGAAAAATATTAATCAAGGGAGATTCCTGGATTGTGACAACAATGCAGATGCAGAGATTAATATACTATAAATGCAGAAATGATCCAAAACTATTATGCTGCACACAAAAACTAATGTAATTTTAGGCTGCGTTAATAGGACCATGATATATAGCTTACAAGGAAGGTAACATGTTCCATGGATTCTGGGCTGGAGATTTATCTAGGTCTGGCTACCTCATTTTATTATACACATTGATAAGTTAAAGATTGGTATGGGTTCTCAGGGTGTAAGGGAAGAAGAAACTATACTTTATGTGGAAGAGTTAGAGCAAATGTTTAGCCTAGAGAAGAGGCAAGTGATGTGGTATGTGATTCCTATTTCAAATATTTACCTAGCTGTCACATGGCAGGAGGGGGTGGGGGTAGAGTAGTTTTTCCTGGACCCCAGGGCACAGTTAGGACTACAGGGTAAAAGTGACAGCAGATCTGACTTTGATCCTCATACTTATGGTTTTCCAAGAGTGCAGCGGGTTGCCACATGAAGGGGTGAATTCTTCACCTATAGGAATATTTTGCAAAGGCTGAACTGTCTGGATAGGATGCTATTAGTAGGGATCAACTGAATTAGGTGGCTACCTGAAATAGATTATCTCTCTGGCTGAATTCCAGAATTTGATTAGTTGAATATTAAGAAATATTTTGAAAGTGATTTTATATAGAGAATTTAAAAAGATAGAGTAATGTTAATATTTAAATTTGTAAGAACTTCATATGTACAGGGTGCAGCATTTTCTATCTCAAGGCACTATAAACCCATTCCCCTTTTTATGAAAAATACAACTTTATTTTTATTTACATTTTTAAGATCCAGAAAGAGCTCTGAAAACCAGAAGTTTGGAATAAGCTTAACCCAACTGATGTAAGACTATTTCAGTGTTCATTCCACTTAGAATGAACATTCATACATTCATTCCACTTAGAATGAATTATTTCCTCTGCAGAAATAATTATTGTGTTTGATTATAGGGTGCCATCCCAGACCCTGCTGGGGGTTACGTAATATACAGTTTTTGCCACTAACACCTTTTCAAATATCTGAAAAAATTTCAACTCTAAATCTATCTCCAAAGGATTTGGTTAAGGGATTGTTATTATTAGCTATCCTATAGTCATATAGTGCTTATTTTTTCAGAGTAACTTGAATCCATTGGCCAGAAATGGACATAAGCTACATTACTTCACCAAGCTAGAATGATTCTCATGAACTATTATCTGGTCCCTAAAAGTTGTCACAGAAGGAATTTGCTCTATGAGCCAAATTCATACTATATAATGAAACAATTAACTTACTTTGCCATTTCCATATTTATTTTATGAAGAGGTCAGTGGCAGAAATTTTCAGTGTCAAGGGTTTCCTCTCAAAGCATATTTGATATTACTTTAGGCTGGCTCTGGGTGACAATATCACACTTTTCTGGTCTAGGTGGAGAATATAGTCAGATCAGTTAATTAATGGCTTTCATTTTGCAAATCTTTTCTCTAACTATTACTCATTCTGTAGACATTTATGGGACACCCACTCCAGTCTCACCCTAAGCTAGTCAACAGTGTTACAAAGATGAATGAGATGAAGATAATAGCCTGAATATGCTCACATGCTCATTTGATCCTCAAAACGAATCTGTAGGACAAGCAGGGCAGATATTATTCTTCTCATCTTAAAGATGAGAAAATGGGAAAGTCTCAGGGAAGTTGAGGGACTTGCTTAGGGTCACAAATTCAGCAAGTGGTAGAACAGGACTCAAATCAAAAGCTTTAATTTAGTCTACTTATATATATATATAATTATACTATATTATATATATAGTCTACTTAGTATATATTATATATATTATACTACTTAGTATATATATATATATATATATATATATAGAGAGAGAGAGAGAGAGAGAGAGAGAGAACTGTTGTCTGTGATGCAAAATGTGTATTTTCGCTCAACCGCTTATCATAGACATTTACTTTCACTTGGCTGCTCAGAATTCATAGCCACTTCCTGTTTGGAAAATGCTTTATGAAATGAGTTTTTATGGAAGGTGAGTCTGCACTTCTTCCTATGGAAACCAAAATGCCAACTCTCCCTTTTGTCGTCCCATGGTAATTGGGACCCAGGAACATCAACTAAGCTCAGCCAACTAAACACACATTTCTGGAGGGAAGACCCCAAAGAACCAAAGGATGGGGACATCCCAGAATTCATGCTGATGAAGCTGGTGCAGAAGTGACAGTTTATCAGCCAGGCTGCTTCTTTGGCCCTGACTCCTTACACTTAGACTTCATTGATTGCAGACCATTTTCTGAATTCAGTTCTCCTCCCCTTTGTTCTATTCCATGAGCCATCTGATTTCCTTTCACTAAATTTGTCTGCAAATTTAGCCCAAGTCAGTTTCTGTTGTTTGCAACCAGGGATTTTGACTAGAGGAGATCCATCTTCTGATTAGGTGATGAAAATTGGTCATATTTTGGACATATTTTGAAAAGAGACTTGATATAAGTTGCCGAGGGATTGGATATGGAATGTGAGGGAAAGGAATCAAGGATGGCTTCGTAATTTTTGATCTGAGTAATTGAAGGAATAAGCCTACCATCAATTCTGTTTTTCTTTTTTTTTAATTAACTATAAGCCACCCCTAAAATAGCAGACTCAAACAACAACCATTTTTGTTGTCTTTTAAAAGAGTTCTCCGCTTGGGCTTTTGACAGAATAATGGTTGAGGGTTTTGAAAGGCAGAGCTTCCTGAGGGTGCACATTTTGGGAGAACCAGAAGAAACCGCATGGCTTTTCATGGCTGAGCCTCAGAACTCACATAGTGTCACTGCCACTATATTCCGTGGCTAGAATTGTGCACAAGCTCGTCCAGATTCCAAGAGGTGGGGACATTGAGGTACCAAGGAACTCGGAGGCTTGATTTAAAACTACTATGCCATTTATTAGGGAGTTCTAAGAAAGCTTTCTTTCTTTTTCTTAAAAGCTCTGGGGGAAAGACAGGAAGAGAACCAGGTTGAGGTGGGAGATCAAGTGTTCGAATATGTTAAGTGTAGACATCTATTAGATGTTCAGGAGGAGGTACTGGCTAGGCATTTGGAACTGAGTCAGGAGTTCAGGTAGGAAATTGAGGCTAAAGTTATAAATTTAAGAGTCATATGTGTATAAATGGTTTGTAAAGCCATGAGACTGGTTGGGACAAATCATCTAGGGATGTGGCTTTATAATGTTTTGCAGTTAGGGAGTGTGATACCCCCAGCTTTGTTGTCTTGCTCAGAACTGCTTTGGCCATTCGGGGTCTTTGTGGTTCTAAATGAAATTTAGGATTCTTTTTTGTATTTTTGTAAAAAAATGCCATTGAAATTTTGATGCAAACTGTTGAATCTATAGATCACTTTGGCAAGTACAGATATTTTAACAATATCAATTCTTCCATTGCCTGAACATGCAATGTCTTATTTATCTGACTTTTAAAATCTATTTTGTCATTGTTTTGCAGTTTTTAGTGTACAAGTCTTTCATCTCTTCTATTAAACTTAGTCCTAAATATTTTATTTTTTGATGGTATTGTAAATGGAATTAAAAAAATATTTTATTTCTTTGAGAGACAGAGAGAGCATGAGCAGGGTGAGGGGCAGAGGGAAAAGCAGACTCCCTGCTGAGCAGGGAGCCCCCATGCAGGGCTTGATCCTAAGACTCCAGGATCATGACCTGAGCTGAAGGCAGATGATTAACCAACTGAGCCACTCGGGTGCCCTGGAGTTGTGGAGTTTTTTTTTTTTTTAAGAACTTTTAATTTATTCATTTGAGAGACAGACAGAGACAGCACAAGCAGGGGGGAGAGGCAGAGGCAGAGGGAGAGGGAGAAGCAGATTCCCTGATGAGTGGGGAGTCCAACATGGGGCTTGATCCCAGGACCTAAAGATCATGACCTGAGCCAAAGGGCGATGCTTGACTATCTAAGCCACCCACGTGCCTCTGGAATTGTTTTCTTATTTCCTTTTCAGACAGGTTGTTAGTGTGTAGAAACATTACTAATTTTTGTATGTTGGGTTTTTATTTTGTTACTTTACTGAATTTGCTTAATCTAACAGTTTTTGTAGAGTCTTTAGGGTTTTCTATGTAAAAGACCATGTCATCTGCAAGCAGAGAGAGTTTTACTTCTTCCCTTATAATTTGGATGGCGTTTGTTTCTTTTTCTTGCCTGATTGCTCTGGCTAAGACATCTGGTGCTGTGTTGAATAAGAGAAATGAGAGCAGGCATCCTTGCCTTGTTCTGGATCTGAGAGGGAAAGCTTTCAACTTTTCATGGTCAAGTATGATGTTGGCTATGAGCTTTTCATAAATGGACTTTATTGTATTGAGGTAAGCTATTTCTATACCCAATTTGTTGAGAGTTTTTTTTTTATCATGAAAGGGTGTTGCATATTGTAAAATGCTTTTTCTGCATATATTGCAATGATTGTGTGATTTTTTGCCTTCATTCTATTAGTGTAGTGTATCACATTGATTTGCATATGTTGAACCATCCTTGAATCCCAGGGATAAACTCTACTTGATCATGATGTATGATTCTTTTTTTTTTAAGATTTTATTTATTTATTAATGAGAGACACAAAGAGAGAGAGAGGGGAGGGGCAGAGACACAGGCAGAGGGAAATGGAGGCTCCATGCAGGGAGCCCAATGTGGGAGTTGATCCTGGAACTCCAGGATCATGCCTTGAGCCTAAAGCAAGCACTCAACCGCTGAGCCACCCAGGTCCCCCAATGATGTATGATTCTGTTAGTATGCTATTGAATTCAGTTTGCCAGTATTTTGTTGAGAATTTTTCATCGTGTTTATCAGGAATGATGGCCTATAGTTTTTTCTTTTTTCTTGTGCTATCTTTTTTTTGTTTTGGTGTCACTTTGAAGCTATTCTCATAGAATAAATTTGAAAGTATTTCTTCTAATTCTGGAAGACTTTAAGAAGGGTTGGTATTAATTCTTTTTTTTAAAGGTTTTATTTATTCATGAGAGAGAGAGAGAGAGAGAGAGAGAGAGAGGCAGGCAGAAACACAGGCAGAAGGAGAAACAGGCTCCATGCAGGGAGCCTGACGTGGGACTCGATCCCGGGTCTCCAGAATCAGGCCCTGGGCTGAAGGCGGTGCTAAACCACAGAGACACCGGGCTGCCCGTATTAATTCTTCCTTAAGTATTTCATGGAATTCACCCATATGACCATTTGGTCCTGGGCTTTTCTGTGTTGGAAGGTTTTATTATTTATTAATTTATTTATTTATTTATTTATTTATTATTTATTTAGTATGTTATTTATTTATTCATGAGAGACATACAGAGAGAGGCAGAGACAAAGGCAGAGGGAGAAGCAGGCTCCCTGCAGAAAGCCTGATGCGGGACTTGATCCTGGGACTCCAGGATCAAGCCCTGAGCCAAAGGCAGATGCCCAACTGACGAGCCACCCAGGTGCCCCTTGATTACTTTTTAAATCTCTTCATGTGTTTTTGGTATGTTAAGATTTACTATTTTTTTCTTGATTCAGTCTTATAGGTTGTATGTATCTAGGAATCTCTCCATTTCCTCTAGATTGTTCAATTTGTTCGCATATACTTGTTCATAATGGTCCCTTATGACTTTTTTATTTCCGTGGGATTAGTTAGAATATCTCCTTTTTCATTTCTGATTTTGTTTGAGTCTTCCATCTCTCTCTCTCTTTTTAGTCTAGATAAGGTTTTGTTGATTTTGTTTTTCTTTTCAAAAAAACAACTCTTAGTTTTATCAGTTTTTAAAAATGTTTTTCTATTCTCCATTTCATTTATTTCTCCTCTACTATTTATTGTTTCTTTCTGTCTGCTAGTTTGGGGCTTTGTTTGTTCTTCTTTTTCTAGTTACTTGAAATGTAAAGGTAGGTTGTTTATTCGAAATCTTTCTTCTTTTTCAATATAGGTGTTTATT
Source organism: Nyctereutes procyonoides (assembly GCF_905146905.1). NCBI lineage: Eukaryota > Metazoa > Chordata > Mammalia > Carnivora > Canidae > Nyctereutes > Nyctereutes procyonoides. The sequence continues at coordinate 18,166,655 of NW_026575082.1, forward strand.
GATATGAATTTTCCTTTCAGTACTGCTTTTGTTGCATCTTACAAGTTTTGGTATGTTGTGTTTTCATTTTCATTTTCATTGAGATATTTTGAGATGTTTTCTAATTTCCTTTTTTATTTCTTCTTAGATTCAGTAGTTATTTAGTATCTTTTTTTAGTTATTTAGTATCTTGTTTAATTTTCATGTATTTGTGTATTTTCGTATTTTCTTTCTATTGTTGACATCTAGTTTCAATCCATTGTAATTGGAAAAAATACTTTGAATTTCCTCTATTTTCTTAAATTTGTTAAGACTTATTTTGTGACCTAACATGTGATCTATCCCAGAAAATGTTCCATATGCACATGAATGAATATTCTTCTGCTGTGGAGTGGAATGTTCTTTATATGTCTGTTAGGACATTTGATCTTTAGTGTTGCTTAGTTCTGTTCTTTCTTCATTGATTTTCTGTCTTGATGGTCTATCTACTTTAGAGAAGGTATAGAAGTCTCCCATTATTGTAATGCCAGGCATTTCTCTGTTCAGATCTGCCAGTGTTTGCTTCACATATTTATATTTAGGTGGTTTGATGTATATATATTTATCATTGCTATATCTTACTATTGAATCGATCCTTTTATCATTATTTAATTGCTTTTATATTATTATATAATAGCCTTTCTGTTGTGTTCACCCTTTTATCTTACATATGGTTTTTGTCTCTTGTAACAGTTTTTGAGTTAAAGTCTATTTTGTCTGATATAAGTATAATCACCCTGCTCTCTTTTCAATTTGCATGGAATATCTTTCTCTACTCTTTCATTTTCAGCCAATGTATGCCCTTAAGTCTAAAGTGAGTCTCCTGTAGACAACATATAGTTGGGTTGTAAATATTTTATTCATTCAGCCACTTTGTGTCTTTTGATTGAGGAGTTTAGTCCATTTACATTTAAGGTAGTTATTGATAGGTAAGGACTTACTATTGCTCTTTTGTTAGTTGTTTTCTAGTTCTCCTGTTCTTCTCTTCTTATCTTTCTTTTTGGTTTGATAACTCTTCTGGTTATATGCTTTGATTCCTTTTTCTTTTGTATATCTAATGTACTTTTCTTTGTTATTCATTACCATGGGGTTCATATTGACCATTTTATAGTTAAAGCAGTCTGTTTTAAGCTGATAACAATTTCAATTGTGTACAAAAACTCTACACTTTACTCCTCCTTAGACTTTATGTATTTGATATCAATTACTTGTTTCTGTATTGTGCTGAATTGACCAATTTCTGTGGTTATAGTTATTTTAACTACATTTACCTTTTAATTTATATAACCAGTGTTAAAAATTGATTTACATGCCACCATTGCAGTATTAGAATATTCTATTTGTCTTTATATTTACTGTTTGCAGTCAGATTATTACTTTCATATGCTGTCATTTCATTGTTTAGATCTTTTTATTCAACTTGAAAAATTCTTTTTTAGCCCTTCTTGTAAGGCACATCTAGTGGTGATGAACCTCCTTCATTTTTGTTTGTTTCCTACATTCTTTTTTTAAGATTAAAAAAAATTATTTGAGAGAGAAAATGAGAGAGAGAGAGAGAGAGAGAGAGAGCACAAACAGGGGGGAGGGAGAGAGGGAGAGGGAGAATCAGATTCCCTGCTAAGCAGGGAGCCCATTGTCGGGCTTGGTCCCAGGGCCCTGAGATCATGACCTGAGCTGAAGGCAGATGCTAAACTGACTGAGCCACTCACACACCCTATCTCCTACATTCCTAAAAGACAATTTTTCTGAGTACAGTATTCTTGGTGGACAGATTTTTTTCTTGAGTATATCATCCCATTCTCTCCTGGTTTGCAAACTTTCTGCTGAGCAATCTGCCTTATGGGGTGAGGAGAGTTTCCCTTGTATGTGACAAGTGGTTTTCTTCTTGTGGCTTTCAAAATTATTTTTTAAAAAAAGACTTTATTTATTCATTTGAGGGGGAGCATGATTGTATGTGAGGGAGGGCAGAAGGCGAGGGAGAAGCAGACTCTCCACTGAGCAAGGACCCCTAATTAAGGCTTAACCCTAAGACCCTGAGATCATGACCTGAGCCAAAGGCAGATGCTTAACTGACTGAGCCACCCAGATGGCCCTATTTTTCTTTGTCTTTTGACAATTACAGTGTGTCTTAGTGTTGCTGTTTTAGGTTCAACCTATTTAGGAACTTTTAGGCTTCGTCAATCTGGGTGCCCTTTCCCTTCTCTAGATTTGGAAGACTTTTAACCATTACCTCTTTAAATAATCATTCTGCCTTTTTCTCTACCTCTTCTGGGAATCCCATAATGCATATACTGATTCTTTTGATGACTTACTCTAAGTACCATAGGCCTTCTTCTTTCTTTTTTTGCTCCTCTTACTAGATGATTTCAAATAACCAGTCTCTGAGTTCACTGATCTTTCTTCTGCTTGATTGACTCTGCTGTTGAAGTTCTGTGTTGGATTTTTCAGTTCAGTCATTGTGTACTTTAGCTCCAGGATTCTGTTGGTTTCTTTTCATGGTTTCTGTCTCTTTATTGAACTTCTCATTTTGTTCATATATTATTTTCCTGGTTTATTCAGTTGTCTTTCTGTGTCTTCTTATAGCTCACTGACCTTTTAAAAGGTGATTATTTTGAATTTTTCAAGCATTTTATGGGAATCTATTTCTTTAGGGTCAGTTACTGAGGCTTTATTAGTGTCTTTTGATGGTTTCATGTTTACCTGATTCTTCATGACCCTTGTAGCCTTCCATTGGTGTCTGTGCATTTAGAGGAGTAGTTACCTCTTTTCATCTTTACTGGTTTCTGCAGGTAAAGACCTTCTCTGGACAGGACCATGGATGGATGGGACTGTCTCCAGGATCGTAGTCTATTAGCACTGCAGACAAGCCATGGGGCTGCTTCTGGGTGTGTAGTTGGGTCGCTGGCTGGTGGACATGTTACTGGGGGTATGGGGTGGGAGGGTTGGTGGCAGGACCTCACAAAAAAGGACTGAAGGTAAATCTGTAGGGAAATAGGGCTACTTCCAGTCTGCAATTGGGTCTTGGTAAGCCTGCAACCAAGGCATAGTTCTGCCTTCTCAAAGTGACGTTCCTCAGTCTTGTGCTCCACTGGGATGTCAGTCTTCTATCTAGATTATGAAGCTCCCACAAAGGCACTTTTTGTCTATGGATAGTTGCCAAGTAAGTGTTTCTGTGGAAGGATGAGGGCTCGGGATATCTTATTCTGCCATTTTGCTGACTTCTATTTATTTTTTAAGTCCTAGTAGTCTTCTTGACCTCTGGAAACCAGTAATTTATTTTTTTATTTCTATAATTTTTTTCATCTTAAGAATGTTATGTAAGTAGACTCATATGGTATGCAACCTTTTGAGAATGGCTTTTCATTCAACTTAATTCCCACAGATACATCTAGATTGTATTATCAATAATTTGTTCCTTTTTATTTATTTTATTTTATTTTATTTTATTTTATTTTAAATTTGTTCCTTTTTATTGCTGAATACTATTCTATGGTGTGGTTGTACCACGATTCATCTAACTATGCAACTATTGAAGGTTGCTTCCAGTTTTTGGCTATTTCATGAATAAAACTGCTGTGAACATTCATGTACAGGTTTTTTTTTTCATGCACAGGTTTTTGTGTGGACATATGTCTTCACTTTTCTGGGATAAATGTCCAATAGTGCAGTTGCTGGGTTATCTGGTAATTATGTTTCACTTTTTAAGAAACTACAAATTTTTTTCCAGAGTAATTGTATTATTTTATCTTTTCACCAGCATTATACAAGTGATTTAGTTTCTCTACATCTTCACCAGCTTAGGTATTGTTAATATTTGTGTAGTGATGTCTCCTTGTAGTTTTAGTTTACATTTTCTTAGTGGCTAATAATGTAAACCATCCTTTTATGTCCTTATTTGCCATCTGTATATATGCTTCAATGAAATGTTTATTCATGTCTTTTACCCATTTTCTAATTGGATTGTTTGTGTTTTATTATTGAGTTTTGAGAGTTCTTTTTATATTCTAGATATTAGTCCTTTACTGGGCAGGTGGTTTGCATATATGTTCTTTTAGTCTGTAGCTTGTCTTTTCACTCTCTTAGATAGGACCTTTCATAGAACAAACAGTAATTTTGATGAATCCAATGTATTAACTTTTCCTTTTATGGAACATGCTTTTGGTATTAAGGCTAAGACCACCTTGCCTAGCCCTACATCTACTTTCTCACATTAAAAAAAAGTTTTATACTTTTATATTTAAGACTTAAATTCATGATCCTTTTTGAGTCAATTTCTGTATAAAGTGTGAAGTGTAGAACAAGATTCTTTTTATTTTTATAAAAACTGCTGAGTGACGCAGGTGTCCCTGTAGATGCTTTTTAAAAAGTTGAGGAAATTCTCCTAAATTCCTATTTTTATAAGAGTTTTATCACGAATGGGCGTTGAATTTTATCAAATAATTTTAGGACTTGATTGATGTGATCGTGTAATTTTTCTTCTTTTGTTTGTTAATAAGGTGGGTTACATTGTTTGATTTTCTAATATTGAATTAGGCTTTATCTCTGGAACAAACATCACTTAGTCATTGTGATGATTAGTTATATGTGTCATTATACATGTCAGCTTTACTAGACTAAAGGATATCCAGATAGCTGACAAAACACTATTTCTGAGTGTGTTTGTGAGTACTTCTAGAAGAGATTGGAATTTGAATTGGTGAACTGAGTAAAGTAGATAGTCTTCTCCAGTATACGTAGGCATCATCCAATCCATTAAGGGCCCAAATTAAAAAAAAAAAAGCAGAATAAGAGCAATACTTGTTTAAAATGAAACAAAGAGGGCCACCTGGGTGGCTCAGTGGTTGAGCATCCGCCTTCGGCTCAGGTTGTGATCTCAGGGTCCTGGGATCGAGTTCTGCATCAGGCTCCTCATGGGAAGTCTGCTTCTTCTTCTGCCTATGTTTCTGCCTCTCTCTGTGTGCCTCTAATGAATAAATAAATAAGTAAAATATTTTAAAAAATTAAAAAATAAAAAATAAAACAAAGAGGGAAAAGAAACATAAAAGAGGTGGAACAAATAGTAAACAGATAATAAGACAGATGATGCAAGTAACATCAGTATTTGCTTTAGATATAAATGGACTTAATGCTTCAGCTAAAAGACAGCCATTATAAGACTGTATAAAAACATAACCCTATTAAGTGCTGTTCATAAGAGATATACCTTAAACATAGGAAGATTGAAAGAAAAAGTTTGGAAAAATATATAACTAGTATTCAAGAAACTAGACTTTAGGGAAGAAATATTCTAATATTTCACATAAGCAAGATTTTATGAGGACAAAAGGGTCAATCCAGTAGAAATGTAAAACAATAATGGGAAACTTTAACATGTCTCTGTCAACAGTTGATAGTACAGACAGATTTAAAAAAAATTAGAAAGCATATAGAAGACCTAAACAACATGATAAACACACTCGACTTAATTGACATATATAGAACCCTGAATTCAATAATAACAAGAATGCATCTTAGTTTCAAGTACACATAGAACATTTACCAAAATTAACTATCCTGGGACCTAAATAAAATCTCAACAGATTTCAAAATTTTAATCATCCAGAGTATCCTCTCTGACTCAGAGGATTTAAGACTGAAATCAAGTATAAAGATAACTAGAAAATTCTTTAAGATTTTGGAATTAGATGGTGTGCTTTTAAATTACCTTGAGTCAAAGAATAAATCAAATATTTTAAATCAAATGTTAATGGAAATATGATCTAGCAAAACTTGGCAGATGCAACTTAAACTATGCTTAGAGATAAATTTATAGCATTAAATGCAAATCTTAGAGAAAAAAGAATGAAAATAAGTAATCTAAATATCCATCTCAAGATAGTAGAACATTATAGGAAATTAAGGTCAAATAAAGGAGAAGGATTCAAGTGATAAAAGAAGAAACCAACAAAATAGTATTCAGATTGGGCCTTCTAGGACATTTGCTACATCTAAATATACCTACTTGGGGGAAAGTTTATATTCGTATTTTCAAAAAGAAAAAAAAGACGTCAAATTAGAGGACTTTGGCTTGATATAATGGAAGGACTCTGGTTTAGACATTAGCATGCCTGGGTTCTACTCAAAGTTCTGTCATGATTGAACCACCTGACTTCCTCACACCTCACCCTTACCTTTTTTTTTTTAAGGAATTTTTTTTTAATGAGAGAGAGAGAGAGAGAGAGAGAGAGAGAGGCAGAGATACAGGCAGAGGGACAAGCAGGCTCCATGCTGGGAGCCTGACGTGGGACTCGATCCAGGGACTCCAGGATCGCGCCCTGGGCCAAAGGAAGGCACTAAACCACTGAGCCACCCAGGGATCTCCTCACCCTTACCTTTTTGTCAAATAGAATGATAATACCCAACCTATTTCCTAGGGTTTAAGATCTTGTTATATTGGAATAAATTAGAAGACTAGGTGGAGATTTGAACTTAGAATCCTAGGTTTTGTCCTGCCTCTTTTACTGACTTTCTGACATTAAGTCACCTATCCTAAGTGTCTATTTTCATCTACAAAATAAGAGGGTTATACTCCTTTCTAGTTTTCTGTATTAGGAAGAAAGATGTGAATTGTTCTCATTTCACCAGTGATGTATGCAAGATACAGAGGCTAAGTCACTTATCCAAGGGCACATAGCTTATTGGTCAGGGACAGGACTAGGAATAGGTTTCCTGTTTCCTGGGCATATCTCTCTCTCTCTCTCTCTCTCTCTCTCATCGCTCTCTCTTTCTCTCTCTCTCCCACTCCTCTTCAATTTATTAATTTGACCTACCTATAAACGTTTTTAATTAGTGCAGAATATGCTTGGCAGAAAAGTAACCATCAACATGATATGATCTGAAGGACTGATGGTTTCTGAACTGTTTGCTGAAAAATGACTCTTTCCTTGGTTTGCCAATGGCATTTGAAATTTCCATCTCTTTTCATTTCTTTAAGTTCAACCACCGAAGATGTCGTGAAGATAGCAGTACGCTGGAAAGGCATGTAAAATCTACCAAGGAGACTTCAGCATTAATGCTTCCATCGTATTGTCCTGGCACAGAACAGCAGGTATGACGTAGGCTGGTATGAGGGAATCTTACAGGTCTTTCAGTGTGATGTCAATGTAGGTCATTAGTGTGAAGAAACACTTGACAATAGAAATGAATTTTTAAAATTCTGCAGTCTGTTCTTTTGTGAAATGGAAACCTGTGATTCAAACACCCAGTGCAACTCACTGTCCTTGGTAATTGGTACAAACGTTTACATGATAGCAAATGACTACTCATACCTTGTTCTTAGTCTCGCGGAGAGGAACGGATGCTGAGTAGTTCCTGGCCTGGCCTCTGGAGCGGTCATTTACATGGGGGAGATTCCAACTTTCACACAGGAGGCTAGGTTCTAGAAAGTAATGTGTACTTGGAAGGCCGAGGGAGGGAGGGAGACCTGGAAAAGAAAGCTGTTTGGCTTAAGATGCTGGGGGTGCTGACATAGATAAAGAAAATGAGATGAAGGGTAAGGAAAAAAGTTAGTCTTACTCACAGGAAGGGAATACAGGGTTTAGGGCCATTTAAAGATGAGATTAAATGGGATGGATTGGATTGATGGTGTTTTTCCAAATCATTTTGATCTGGCATTTGTTTGAGTGTTTTTTGAATTTTGGTCATTTGTTTCCTCATACTATATATGCCAACATTGAAGTGGTTCAGTGACCCAGGGAGCCAAATTCATGGAATCACTTTAAGAAGACAGATAGGTTTCTCACCGTGCAGCTATTTGGCTACATTCAGGTCCCACTTAAGAATATTACCCGGATTTAAGATAATCCTTAGAGGATTTTGGTTCCATTAAAAATTTTGAGCACAGGATAGATGTAATCCTTGGTTCCTCATTTAATAAAATATAAAGATAAATTGGTGCACACACAGCCAGCATCCTGAAATAAGAGATGATTAGAAATACCTCGATTGGAATACATTCAGAAAGATAGAAATACATTTAAAATCATTGGGTGGCATTTTGGGTGGGTTGGGGAAATGTAGGTCCCCCTCTTTTTTACAATCCAATGCAAAAACCAAACCAAAACAAAAATCTCTCTTCAATAGAGTATTGTAGAAGTATCTGCACTTGCCAAGCATGGTATTACTTACCGATTCCTGTCTTGCAAGTTGGGGGAAAGACCTTAAGTACCAATTGACAAACACTGTGCTAGAGGTTTTGAAGATAAATGAAATGAAAGAGCAGGACCCTGTTTTTGTTAAGAAGATAGAATCCCTGAGAAGATGCAAAAATTACATATTAGCTAATTATTGTAATCATAACTGCTAATGTTTTTGTAGCATGTTACAGGTTCAAAATACTTTTGCAAACATCCTAGCATTTGGTACTTGGTTTATTCTTTTTATTTTTAGATTTTTATTTATTCATGAGAGACACACAGAGAGAGAGGCAGAGACAGAGGCAGAGGGAGAAGCAGGCTCCATGCAAGAAGCATGATGTCAGACTTAATCCCGGGACTCCAGGATCATGCCCTGGGCCAAAGGCAGATGCTCAACCTCTGAGCCACCGGGCATCCCTGGTACTTGCTTTATATGGAGTGTTTACTGTGTTCCAGATAGAATAAAATATTCAATTAAATTATTTGACCTAATGACCTAGTCTTCTAATCCTTTCTCATGTGAACTTTCTGACATTAAATGTCTTTAATGTACTACCTTTTAACTAACTCTATTTTGATCTTTATATCTGTAGTCCAACGTTTTGTGTTGGAAGAAACAACAGGTTTGTTTCTTTAATAAAGATCTTATTTTTATGGAATCTCAACACCCAATGTGGGGCTCAGACTCACAACCCCAAGATCAAGAGTTGCATGTTCCACCAGCTGAACCAACCAGGCACCCCTGCAACAGGTTGTTTAAATAACTCATGCAGCCTCACAGATTCATATTAAGACCTAGAGGGACTATTGCTCACCCAGATATTGAGAGGGCAGATGGATTCGCCTTTTTTTTTTTTTGGTTATTTTTAGATTTTATTTATTTATTTAACAGAGAAAGAGAGAGCATGGGGGGTGGTGGGTAGGGGCAGAGTGAGAGGGAGAGGTGGAATTCCCACTGAGCATGGCACTTAGCAGGGCTTGATCCCGGGGCCCAGGATCTCAACCTGAGCTGAAGGCCCCTGGGCGCCCCAGGCAGGTTGATTTGACTAAATGAACTTAAGGAGATAACAGCCAAAATAAGCAACTTCTCCTGCTAAAGGTTCCAGTGCGGTCTGTCTAGCTCATGTGGTGATGTGTGTGAGCAGGGCTATCTTAGGTTGAGTGTTTAGAAGTCAACTTTGAGACAGAGTTAATTGCAGATAGTTTATTGAGAATGTATTCAGGGGGGGCGTCTATATGGTAGGGAGGGGAAGGCAGGATGGGGCAGAGGGAGACACCGACCTGTAGTTGGGTGACAACAGGGCCCTCAGGTGATTCTACAGGGAGCTGTGGAGCTGGGATGGCCCTTCCGAGCCTTATTGATGCACTGGGACCAAACCTTTGTATCCCTTCATAAGCCTGTCATTGGCCATATATAGCTTCTAGCTGGGACCATCATCCTGGCGGAGACAGATCCCTGCAGCTGGGATTCCCAGTGAGGAACTCAGTGGTGAGTTGCCATGATGTGGTATTCTTAGCAGCTGGGACACGAGTGTGTCAGTCCCGAAGTGGGGCTCTGGGTAGAGCACCTTATGTACACTACAGTCCATCTACCACCCTACTCACACCCATTCCCTTTTTATAAATAAACCTCACCCTGTCTGGGAACATCTTCTATTGACATTTGGTTGGTCTTATTTCCTTAGAACTTAAAAATGAAGTTTTGGTAGGGGATGTTTCAGCTTTTGCTGATTTCAGGGTGGTAACTGATGCTTCTTACTATTCATTCTAGATTCCTCTCAGCCCTGGCTAGCTCCTCTGCTGGTCTAGGTGGCTGGTCTCCCAGAGAAGCCCGAGCCTCTGGTTACTATGTCCCTGGTTCCTGTGTTCCTTTCAAGTTATGGCTTTGTTCTTATCCATTTGCTATTCAATGGTAGGCATGGGGGCAAACTTGCCCTGATCACCAAACACATTCTTCCCTACTTCCACTGTGGAGGTTAAGAGGAGCCCCTCACATGGGTGAGGGGCGATTTTCCTAGCCAGTATGGTTGAGTCCTTTGCTTGCCTGCTGGCCTTCTGGCATGGAAATCCAAAAGTAATTGAGTGGCAGCTATAGCTTGAAGCTCAAAGGGACTCTTACTGTGTCCCCAGGTAGAGGTATTCCTTCTTTGAGAATTAGGACCTTTAGGCACACAAAGCCTAAACTTGCATGGGTAGCAAGCCTAAATGCCCCCAGTGGGTTACTGGTAGCAGAGGTGATAAATAGTTGTACCTTTTGGTCCTTTTGGTTCTTGGACCTATGTGTTCTACCTAATGGGAACATGGAACCATGTACTGGTCATACAGAGTATATGTAGAGTTCTGGAGGATAGTAAGCCTTCCCAATAGGGTATTACCTCCAAGGTGGCCACCCAGCTATGTGATTAGAAAGCCATTCCACTACTTGTTCAGGCTAGAGCTTCTCAGTCCTACAGTAGGACTGTAGGACTTTTCACTGGTGAAAGACCGGTGGTTTTTAGGGTCATATGCCCCCTGCCACAGTACCTTTGTTGCAAAGTGGGTCACTTGGTCTGAGGTAGTGTTTTGGGGCATCCCATGTTGGTGGATCAGACACTCTTATGTCTTTGGATAGTGCTACTCTTAGGGCTGTGGGCAGGAAAGGCAAAGGCAAACACCTAGCTAGAATAGATATCTTTCCTAGCCAAGACGAATTATAGCCTTTTCCAGGGTAGAAGAATTCCAATGTAATTGACTTACCACCAACTGACTGGTTGATGTCTTTGAGGGATGGTGCCATATGTTGGATATTTGGTAATACTTGGTGCTGGCACTTGGTAATTGAGAGCCTGCGCCATTGCACTCATTTGTAAACTTCGTCTCTGCAATCATGGCTGCTATGTTCACTCATGCATTCAGCACTGGGGTGACTGGTAACAAAGACAGGCCAACTCACTGTCAACTTGGTTGTTTAATCTCTTCTATCAGAGATGCTGTCTGATGGAAATTAACATGTAATACAAAGATCTTCTGTATTCATGCCCACTCTTATGAGGGTCATCCAAATGCTTCTTCTCAACTCTCCTTCTCCTCAAGCTTCCAAATTATCTCCTACCAGGCACCTGACTAACCAGCTTAATGTATATTTTAACTTTCAACCATTTACTTTCAGTAAAAAGTGGAAGGCTGGTGCATCACTTGCAGCTTTGCCTTCTGGGAAGAGGGCTGTCTTCTGGGCTACCGCTGAGTGGGCGGCAGTGCAGCAGCAGCTAAGCCTCTTCCCTCCTATGTCCCCAGGGCCTGAGAGGCTCCATGCTGGTGGCTCCACAGGAGAGGTGCTGGTACAACAGTCTTGGAGGACACGTGGGTGTCCTTGCTGACACAGCCTTCCACGTGCTCTCTGAACCTGCTTATGCCTGTTCCCTGTTGGAGCACTTTCATTTTAACTAGTTCTTCTTTTTTAAATCTCAAAAAGATGATGGTACCATGCCATCTGGGGGGGGGGGTTCAAAGGCCTAATAAATTCTGTATTTTCCTGGATTAAGGTTTAAGTAATAGCTTGCAAGAATATATGCTGGTATCAATTGCCCATAATTGAGCTGCATCTAGGAAATTTGACCAAGGACTAAAAAGAATTTCAGAGAGAGCAAAAATATCTCCAGTGTCCAAACAGCTAGGGCTGGCTGAAGCTATCTTGTGAAGGAGGCAGAGTTTCTTTTTTCATTTTATACAGTTTTGTATTCAAATGTTTTTGTACTAAAAATTAGGAAGTACTTGGGTTTTTTGGTGTTTAAACAACCCAGATTAAAATCTTAGCTCCGCTATCTTCCAGCTGTTGATCTCAGGCAAATTACTATTATTTTTCAAAAATTTATTTATTTTTGTGATCTCTACACCCAACATGGGACTAGAACTCATGACCTCAAGATCAAAAGTCACATGCTCTACTGATTGAGCCAGCCAGGAACCCCTCTGAGGCAAATTATTTAACCTTTCTGAAACTCAGTTTGCTAGCTAAATATTATAATTATCCCATGACACCCAAGTTGACCTCATAGGGTTGTTGTGAGGAATAATGCGATCTTCTTTGCCTAGCATGTAGGAGCTGCCCGTTAAATGCCAAGTGAATAATTGTATAGATGATGGATGCTTTGAGCTGGTGTGTGTACAGTGCCCTGAGCAGTACCTGTTGTGAAGGACAGATGAAGGGGAAAAGGTAAAAGGATCAAGAGGAGCTGGGTTTGCCTCAGATGTCAGTTTCTGCAAGCTGGGAGATGGCAGATACTTAGACTGTTTAGCTTCTCTGACCATCTAGAACTGTCATTCTAAATTCACTGAGAAATTACAGGGAGGCTTGGGGTTTTATGCAGAATGATGGGCAAGGCCATTGTAAGGGATGATCCTGTGACATATTTATATTCCTTGAAACTCCTCCTCTTCTAAATCCTCTGTCTTGCTTCAGAGTTTCCACCCCTCTTCAATGTATTCCCTAGTTTGCTTAAGCTCTTCTCCTCCCCACCCTCTTTTTTAAAAGATTTTATTTATTTATTTGAGAGAGAGAGCTCGAGCATGAGTAGGGGGAAGGGGCAGAAGGAGAGGGAGAAGCAGACTCCCTGCTGAGCAGAGAGCCACATGTGGGGCTCGATCCCAGGACCCCAGGATCATGACCTGAGTGGAAGGCAGAGGCTTACCTGACTAAGCCACCTGAGTGCCTCTCCCCGTCCTATTACTTCCTGCACCTTGTCCAGCGTCTTTTCCCTGTTTGGATTGTCTTCCACTTCTTACTTCATCTCTTCCACCCAACCTTCTGGGGTAAATCCTTGCTCCGCATTATTTTGAACCAAATGGGCAGATTCCCAGTTAGCACAGGATGGATCTCTGCTTACCTTATTTGTGTATTTCTCATTTGTCTGTGGAGAGTTACATTTCTGGAGAGTAGCCATCACAGTGCTCAAACAACACCACCACCACCACCAACAACAACAACAACACTTGCTCAATACATATATTTTGGGTGATTATCATGTTCTCTTTAGACCTTCCAACAAATAACAGGGAAGTGCCTATGTGGAGAGCTGTGATTCATTTTTAGTGTGTGTTTGGAGACATCATGTTACTTCCCAGAGCCTAAGTTTCATAAATTGAGAGTATTGGGTTTGATCACTGGAGTCTTTTCCAGTAAGACAAGTATGTGATTCTAGGAAGTATGTGGGTAATAACTTATATGCTAGGCCGTCTTTGCATGGCTGGCTCCTTGTAATTCAGGGCCCCTAGTCACTCTACTGTATGGCCCCAGATTTTAATTTCGGATGGTGATGAGTTCAAGGAAGAGACTGTCTGCCTTCCTCCCTCCCTTCCTTCCCTTTTTCTCTCCTTCCTTGTTTGTTTGTTTATTGTCTGTCTCTCCTCACTAAAATGTGAGTGGCCAAGAGTTCACGGCCCATGTTTTATTCACAGTTGCTTCCCTAGCATCAATAATGGTGCCTATTTTACAGTGGGTGCTCTGTAAGTATTTGTTCAATGAATGAACGAGGTCCATTAAACTGGATAAATCCACTTGTTCTTGGACTGTGAATAGCCACATCCTTGCCACTAGATGAGTTCTAGTAGTTCATCCCGTATTCCATCTAGAACGACACATTAGTTGGGCTGGCTAGATGGGTTTCCTCATTGCCTGCAAGTCTCAGGGCAGGAAATGCCACCACAACTTCAGCTGTTTAGGCATCAATGTTTGTCATGCTGTTCCTTTTGTCTTTTATATCATGCAGTGGCTTCTTACAGCCTGGGCTTTAGGAACCATGCATTTTAGTGGCCCCAGCCTTGTGACTATGATTTGAAGATTTGTTTTAATTTATGAGTTCTTTGGACCAGTCCTTTCTCCCTTATGAAGCAAGTCTGGAACCATCATTTGGTAAATCCTGTTGATACTTTTTCATCTCCCACTGGCTGGTTCATTACACTGTCTGGTTTATATGGTCTCCCTGTAGATTGTCAGCTCATTTGTATAGTGGTTTGTTCTATCTACAATGCTTCATTGTTTTCAAAGAAAAATAGTGTTCACCAGCAAGCATGGCCTCCGATCTTGCTCTGCTGAGATTCTGCAGATAAAACAGCTCTGTAGATGAATGCTTGCTTGAGGCCCAGGGCTAGTGGAAATTAGTGCCTTTCTGAAACTAAGTGTTTTGGGCAGGGTGGTGATCTGGAACAGTTAGGACCTCTAGGATGGAAACAGGAGTCAATCTTAGTCAAACTGTAGAGCAAGGGCAAGGGGAGGATGGGAAGAATGATAAATATGTACCAGGGACTGTGTTGTGCGTGATTATCTCAGTTAATCCCCTGGCAAAGCAGGAGAAAACCAGTGCTTGTTGATTTAGGTACCTACAGTGAGTAGGCTAAGCTATCGACTCAACACAGACCCGGCAAACACTAAAGGTCATGACTTTTTTCACTATACTGTGCAGAGCCTAGAATAGTGCCTGATACATCAGGGAATCTTCACTGAATGAATGAATAAATGAATGAATGAATATTGGCCAATCTTGGTTTTACTTCTTTGCAATTTCCATTTTGATGCCCTCTTTTCCATCCGACTCTAGAACTGTTGGCCAGTTAGCCCCCTCCCTAACTTTGGTACTCCCCATGGGTCTCCTATTCTCTCAAGTCTCTGATCCATTCCGAACCCTGAAAACTGAGCTCTCCATCCATCCAGACCTTCCAATCTCAATCCTACTCCTTTCAGGACCTTTGCTAGGAGTTTAGTAAGAAAACAGGTGCCGTGTGTTTATGGTGCTCATTATACCCTTTTCAGGGTCCTTCTTGAAGAATTACTTTAGCACAAAGATAGATCTCTAATAGCAGCTGCTTTGCCACAGTTGCAGTTAGGTAGAGGGGTAGATTTGGGGTGGGAGGGAATTTGAATGTCTTTTAAGTTGTCCTAGGCCTTCTGCTGCTTCTACATATGCTGAGGAAGCAGAATTGAGAGAGGAACGTAGGTTCGAGGAGAGTGTGTGTTTGGGAGATAGAACAGAGGATTGAAGGATATTCCCGCTATGAGGAAGGCCCCATCAGCTGCAGATCAAGACTTCTAAGTTTCTAATGCTGGAGAATGAAAACAACATCTCTTCTCCAGACTTCTTCCCTAGATGTTAATGAATAGGATGGGGGCTTTTGTTTTCCTACCTTTTTAGAAAATGTAACTCTGTATATAACAACCTATCCTACTATAAGAACCTATCCATCATAAATAGGGAGGTTTGGGAGCAGAGCTTTGAAGCCTAAAAGACCCTCAAACCACTGTATCAGTGCAATTCCTGTCATTGCTCTGCCCAACCCTCCAGGGGTGCCTGCTTACAGAAACCCAGCCCTGGCATCTGAGAAGTGTAGAAGCTTAGAGGGCAGCCCCTCCAATTGTTTTCAGGTAGTAGGGTTAGGAAATTCTCTTCTTACTTGTGACTTCCATCTTTTAGCCTGTGTGTGGCCTTCCGAAGGGGAACAGATTCAGTCCTCTGTCGAGCACAACTCCAGCTATCTCAGCCCATTTCAGCACTCAGAGGGTTAATTATGCATGCAGCTCTGCTCTGCAGAGGGAAAGCACAAAAGGCAGTGTGAAATTAAAGTCACAGAAGCGGTACTTTCTAGCTGATTGTCCTCTGCCCCACACCCCCAAACACATAAATGTGGGTAAAAACTACAGATGTGGGTCACAGTGTTTATATTAACTGTGTGACAGATTCTCTGCCACTGGGCCTCTGCATCTTCATTTGGAATTTCTGGCTCTGTGTCGCACCTTAGAAATAATCCCTGCTTTTTCAATCTCTCTCTCTCTCTCTCTCTCTCTCTCTCTCTCTCTCTTCCTGTGTGTGTGTGTGTGTGTGTGTCTGTGTGTGTGTTGAGGAGTAGGGCGGGGTAAGATATCAGAAGGGAAGAATCCCAGAGATCTAGATGATTCTATAATTAATAAAGAAGGAAGACCCTTCTGAAATTTTTGCATCATTCTCAAGTAAAGTCACTGCACATGCCATAGCCATAATCACTGAATTTGATTAATCATTGAAGAGAGAGTTGAGCTTTCAAATGCTCTCCCTTTGGACATGGTGTCATACATATGTTTAGTGGGTATTTACTGAGTGTCTACTGAGTGGATAATCCCATTGCTGCTTCTACATGGGCTGCCTTATTTAAGCCACCTGTGGGTTTGAGATTGGCCAGGAAAGAAAAGTCGGTGATATTAGTCAAATCATCCTAATTGCAGTCACCATTTATTGAATTCTTACTCATTAGATAGATGCTGTGTGATTTAAGTAACCCTTGCTCGGCCACCGCTTGCTGTGACTTCCTTGCCAAATGGCTATTATCAGAAGTTCTGCAACCAGGATCTGCCCGACTACGTAGCCTTGGATGGCTCCTGGAAGTCATGTTACCTTCTCATAGGGACAGGAGCAACAAGAGCGACTTTGTGCTGAAAACACCGTGAGTTCAGTGCAGTCCACACAGCCTCACGGAGCACGAGAACATCTTGTAGGGTTAAGTTTAGTCTAGGCAGACATCATGGAGGAGGTGTCTCCTTGGCAAATCATACAATGAAGGGAGAATTCAGATTCCGGGGAAATCCACTTGGGCTTGCCTTGGTTTTGGTTTGCTTAGGAATCAGATATAACTGACAAGTGGAAAAGCTACTCTCCTTTCTCTCCCTCCCCTTTTACTTCAGTAAAGGAGACAGTCTAACTTAAAGGAAGAGATCTTCTCCCTCTGACTCTCTCTTTTTGCCTGTGCTGAGGTAGGAAAACCCATCTCCCTATTCATCTTCTTCTTCCCTCTCCCCTCAGACTGGAGTTCCCATCCTGTACTTTGTGGTTTTCACTTAACGAATGTTAATGAGACAGCATTGTAATCACCGGATTTTATAAATATCTCATCCACAAATTGGACCACAAAACCCAAATGAGCCAGCTGAGCATCTATATTCCATGAGCCTGTGTTTTCCCCACAGTCTTAACCAAAGGATGTAAAACGTGTTCTTGCTTTGAAGCTCTTCGGGCCCATGGGTGTTAGATGCTGAGGACAACTGCTGTTTGCCTGGCCCTAACTCAAGTGGCTTGTTGGGTATGAGCCTTCCACAGAGTCCTGGGTGATGTAAGGGATTTAGGCTTGATCAATTATACCCTTTTCAAGTTAACGCTAGAAAAATGAGAAATTGATTTTTTTGACGAAACAATATTTTAGAAATTCAGGATATAAAAATGGGATTTGACCTCTCTTATCAAGTCAGCTATCATCATGATGATTACAGTCTACAATTATGCCATATTTTGTATGTCACGGCCTAACGCGATCAGCTTGTCAGATTTGTTCGGGGAGAGGGTAGAGCAATGATAAAGCATCCAGCTGTGACTGCTTTGTGGTGTGAAGGGGAGAACCTGGAAGATCCATCTTGTTCAGCAAATTTGCTGGAGTGAGCATCCTCAGACATGGGTGTCAGAATCTAACAATCCTGCTTAATCTCTCTGCAGAGGTCTAATAAGCAAAAACTCTTTTGACTAATTTTTATGGTGTTTCATATTTGTACCTGGTATTTCTTATTTTAATGCTCCTATTGTTAAATCTAAATCATAACCAAACAATAAAGAAGAGATAATGCACATTACAATCTATTTATTCACAGATATGTTAAACAGCATTTTGAAGATAGGATTGAACTTTATGCACTTTCATATCCTCAGTACCTAGCACGCTGCTTGGCCCACAGGAAGGCTTTAATTCATCTTTATTAAATATTTGTAAATAATAGTCCAGCCTTGGGGCTATCTGAAAAATAGTCCCCCAGCTTCTCCACTGCGGTAATATAAAATAAATTCCAATTCTTTAAAATTTGCCTGTAAAAAATGATGCTTGCTTTGGGTAAGTGATTGCAATGCAAGATGGTTAGTTAATGCAAACATTTGAGCGGCCTGGTGAGTGAAACAAAAAATAAATATAATGGAGAACATGAAAGATTTTGTTAAAAACAATAATCATGATCACCTCCCTTCACATATGGGAACCGGAATGACTGTAACTTTCTTACTGTTCATTTCCAAGTACTGCCATGTTTTTCAATACAATTTATTTAATTACTAATTAAAAATGTCATTATAATCGTATACTGAATTCTTGAATCTGCTTTCAGAATTTCTGTTCTAGAAAAGAATATATTGACTATTTTGTCTACTCATTCACTAATAACAATTTTATTTTTATTTATTTTTATTTATATTTTTAAAGATTTTATTTATTTATTCATGAAAGACAGAGAGAGAGAGAGAGAGAGAGGCAGAGACATAGGTAGAGAGAGAAGCAGGCTTCATGCAGGGATCCCGATGTGGGACTTGATCCTGGGACTCCAGGATCACGCCCTGGGCTGAAGGCAGACGCTTAACCACTAAGCCACCCAGGTGTCCCCTAATAAAACACTTTTAATTATAGTAACGCTTTTATTTGTTTTAACATCTGCCAAGGCTAGTCATTTGTTATTAATTGTTTTTCAAGAATTTTTTTGGTTATTTTTATATAGCTATTTTTTAGGCTGAACTTAACATTTTGTCAAGTTAATTTGTTTTTTGTTTGCTGTGTACCTTTTGTTCCCAAAATCTCGTTGGAATTTTTATTGGAATATGTTAAATTTATTTATTAATTTGTGGAAAAATTGACCAATTTGTGATGTTCCATCTCTCGATTTGATGTTACTATCTCCCAGGATGGAGGTAACACTGTGTAGCAGGAAAACAATCAGACTAAGAATCAAGGCATATAGATTCCAGTATCTGCCCAGCCATAACTGTGTGCCTGTTTGTGTTGTTTTCTTATCTCAGATGTTGAAAAACAAATACATTTACGTATCTGCAACTCTAATATTTATGGTTATTAAAATGATTTATTATACTTTGATAGAATATGGATATCCTTTCCTTAATTCTAGGATTTTTGTATCAGATAAAAGAATGAGATTATAACTTAATATATAGATGACTTCTAATTCTGGCTAGGAAATAGGAAGTTACAAGAGACTGTTGTTTCCACCCTAAAAAGGGAAATAAGCCAGGTAAGCTACAAAAATCATAATTTTAAAAACTCACTGGACACAATAGCAAACCAAGCATCCATGGAGGGGTGAATAGATAAAATGTGGTATCTACATACGATGAAATATTCAGCCTTAATAAAGGAAATTTTGACACATGACAACCTGGATGAACCTTGAGGACATTATTCCAAGTGAAATAAGCTAGTTATAGGACATATATCAATGACACTGGTTATATGAGATGTCCAGAGTAGTCCAATTCATAGAGTCAGAAAGTAGAATAGTTGTTGTCAGCGGCTAGGGAGAAACAGAATGGGGAACCATTGTTTAGTGGAGATGGATGGTGGTGCTGGTGCCGTAACAATGTGAATGTACTTAATGCCACTGAAATATACACTTAAAGATGAATAAAATGGTAAATTTTATGTTATGTATATTTTATCACAATCAAAAAGAAACCCTGAGAACTGAGGACAGAAAGAAAGTTGAAGGAAATATAATCCAGAAGTATTAAGCTAATGAAGTAAATAAGCTATTTCTGGGTGGGAAGAGCAGGGCAGTGGAAAGAAGAACATGCCAGAGGCAGGGATAAGAAGCCAACTGAGCTTCAGCTAACTGAAAAAATTTTAAGTCTTTTATGGAAATATAATCGACATAGAATAGATTTCAAATACTTAAAGTGTAAAATTGGATGCATTTTGGCATCATAATACAGCCATAGAACTATCATCACCACAATCAAAATAATGAACATACCACCTCCAAAATTTTCTTTGTGTCCCCTCTGTAATCATTCCTTCTCAACCCTCACCTGCCCCCTACCCTTCTCTTCAGGCAACCAATAATCTGTTTTTTGTCACTATAGATTAATTTGTATTTTCAAGAATTTCATATAAATGGAATCATGTGGTATGAACTCTTTGAGACTTGGCTTCTTTCTCTCAGCATAATTATGTTAAGATTCATTTATATTCTTGAATGAATAGTTCAATAGTTCATTTCTTTTTAATATGGAGTAGTAGTTCATTGTGTGGCTGCTCCACAATTTTTTATCCTTTCATCTACTAATGAACATTTTGTTGTTTCCAGGGTTTGGCTGCTACAAATAGAGCTACTGTAGGTATTTGTGAACAAGTCTTTACATGGACATATGTTTTCTTTTCTTGGGTAAATGCCAAGGAATAGAATAACTAGATAAGAGAGCAGATATGTGTTTAACCTTTAAAGAAACCACCAGCTCATTTTCCAAAGTGATTGTAC
This sequence comes from Nyctereutes procyonoides, assembly GCF_905146905.1. Lineage (NCBI taxonomy): Eukaryota > Metazoa > Chordata > Mammalia > Carnivora > Canidae > Nyctereutes > Nyctereutes procyonoides. The sequence continues at coordinate 18,187,142 of NW_026575082.1, forward strand.
CATTTTAGATTTCCACCAGCAGGGTACAAGAGCTCCAGTTTCTCTGTGTCCTCATCAACACTTGATAGAGTCAGTCTTTTTCATTTTTGCCATTTAAATGAGTATGTAATGGTATTTCATGTTTAATTTGCATTTTGCTCATGACTGGTGATAGTGAGCATCTTTTCCTATGCATATCTGCCATCTGTTCAAATCTTTTGATGAACTTTTAGTGGCCACATGTAGGTTGGCATGACCAGTTAGTATCTTGAAGAACTCCAGCCATAGATCAGATTTGCACCAACCCATAAATACTTTCTAGTGGACTTCACTGAAGCCCATGGGATTAGTGTACCCTGTTAGTTTTCTAGGGCTCTCATAACAAAGTACCACAAGCTGAACAACTTAAGCAACAGAATGCAAAATAGAAAAGATCTCAGATTAGTGCAAAAATGCCCCATTATGTGTGTAACTGGAATAATAGAAAGAGAAGGGAGAGAGAATGGGACAGATGAAATATTTGAAGAAATAAAAGCAAGAATTTTTTAAAATTGTTTTTTTTCTTATTTTTTTAGATTTTATTTATTTGAGAGAGAGAATGAACAATTGGGGAGGGAAAAAGGGGGAGGGAGGGAGAGAGAGAGAGAGGGAGAGAAGCAGACTCCCTGCTGAGCAGTAAGCCTGATGCTGGGCTCGATCTCAGGACCTGGAGATTATGACCTGAGTCAAAGACTAACATTTAACTGACTGAGCCACCCAGGTGCCCCTCAAAATTATTAAAAGACATTAACTTAACAGATCAGAGAATCTCCAAGAACTCCAATTCAAAGGAAACCATTTCTAGGCACATGTTAGTCAAGCTGCTAGATAACCAAAATTGAAAATTAATAATAATCTTAAAAGCAGAGAAAAAGAGTATTATCACATGTAGGTGAGAAACTGCAAGAAAATGGGCTGACTTCTTGTCTGAAATAGCAGAAAACAATGAAAGAATAACTTTAAAATACTGAAAGATAAAACAAGAGCTTTCCATGTAAAAACCTATTATCTCATGACAATAAACTCCAAAAATTAAGGTAAAATAAAGACATTTTTAGACAGACCAAGACAGAATTAAGCAGAATTTAGCAGATCTGCACTATAAGAAATGCCAGAAGTCCTTTAGGCTTAAGGGACATGATACCAAATGGAATCCTGGATCTGGATCTTCAAGAAGATTGAAGACCACCAGAAAAGATAATTATCTGGATAAATATCAAATACCTTTGAAAAATTATTTTATGTGTATCTTTCTGTGTGTATTTGCATTTCTTTAAAACAATATGGACTGCTTAAAGTAAAATAATAACACTATATTCTGGGGTAATTAAACATATGTTGAAGTAAAATATCTGAGAATAGGAGCACAAAAGTTAGGTAAAGGAACAACTGGGTTATCTTGTTTTAATTTTACAATGTTAACAAAACTATATTGATATTATTTGAAATTAGATCTTGATGCATATTACAATTTTTAAAAATATTTTATTTATTTATTCATGAGAGACAGAGAGAGAGAGAGAGGCAGAGACACAGGCAGAGGGAGAAGCAGGTTCCATGCAGGGAGCCCGATGTGGGACTTGATCCCGGGACTCAATCCTGGGACTCCAGGATTATGCCCTGGGCTGAAGGCAGGCACTATACCGCTAAGCCACCCAGGGATCCCCCTGCATATTACAATTTTTAGCACAATGACTAGAAAGATAGTACTTAGAAATATAGCTAAACAGACAGTAGGGGATATAAAATGAATTAATAAAAATACTTGATTAACTTGAGGTGTGGAGAGGAGGAACAGAAAACAAACAACAGAAGAAACAAAGAGAAAATAAATACCTATATGGAGAACTGGAGTAGATGTATATATATGCATTAAATGTAAATTATCTGAATAACCCATGTAAAAGGCAGTGTCAGGTTGTCAGGCTGAATCAAACACACTCTCTCGGGATCCCTGGGTGGCGCAGCGGTTTGGCGCCTGCCTTTGGCCTAGGGCGCGATCCTGGAGACCCGGGATCGAATCCCACATCGGGCTCCCGGTGCATGGAGCCTGCTTCTCCCTCTGCCTATGTCTCTGCCTCTCTCTCTCTCTCTCTGTGTGCAACTATCATAAATAAATAAAAAATTTAAAAGAAAAACACACTCTCTCTTTCTCTCTATCTCCCCCCTCACTATAAATATATATAAAATAGAGTAAAAACATACCATCCACATTCTAAGCATAGGAAAGTTGATGTGCTTAATATCATAAAAAGTGACTTCAAAGCAAGAGTCTTACCAGAAATAAGGAAGTATATATTATGATGATAAAGGAATCAATTCATCAAGATTTAATATTCCTAAATGTGCACATATCTAATAAGAGAGGTTCAATATTATGACACTAAATTGATCCCCTTAAAGGGAGAAATAGATGAAACTACATTCATAGTTAGTGATTTTTTTATACCCTCTCTACTGACAGAAAAAGTAGACCAAAAATTAGTGACCCTGAGCCTCTGGATCTGGCTTGATGTAATTAATTTTGGAAAATTCTTGGCCATTATTACTTCAAATATTTCTTCTTTCTTTCTTGTTCTTGTAATTCTCCTGGTATTCCAATTATGCATATGTTGTACCTTTTGATACTGTGCCACAGTTTTGGATGTTCTGGTTTGTTTGTTTGTCTTCCCACTCATTTTTTTCTCTTTGCATTTCAGTTTTGGAAGTTTCCATTGATGTATCTTCAAGATCACTGATTCTTCCCTTGCTGTGTCCAGTTTACTGATGAACCCATCACAGCATTCTTTATTAGTGTTACAATGTTTTTGATTTCTGGCATATCCTTTTGATTCTTTCTTTTGCTTCCATCTCTACTCATTACCCATTTGTTCTTGAATGTTGTCTTCTTTTCCATTAGAGCTCTTAACATGATCATCATTATTATTTAAAAATCACTGTCTGTTGCTTTGACTTCTCCATCATCTCTGAGTCTGGTTCTGATGATGGTTTATTCAGACTTTGTTTCTTTTTTCATTTTGGTTTGTTTTGTGATTTTTTTTCTTGAAAGCCACACATATTGTTTTGGGTACTAGAAACTGAGATAAATAGGCCCTCAGTGTAAGGTTTTATGTTATCCTGACTAAGATTTGGGCTGTGTTTTTATATTTGCCATAGTTCAGGGGCCAGAAGGTTCAGCTTCTTCTATTGTTTTTGCTTTTGTGTCCTTTTGACTTTGAGCTTCCCTAAGTACTCCTCTTCTGGGACAGTGTATGGCTTGCAGCTCTTTCATTACACTAGTATTCTCTTGGTGTGGTGGTAAGGTAAGGGAAGGAGGGACATTTTCTAGTCTATATCTCAGTCTTTTAGTGGGCCTGTGTCTCAGGGCTGTGACCTTCAAATTGTTTCTTCAGTGATATTCGTTTATTCTCTGGCTCTTTACTCCCCTACCTGGATGCAGTACTTTAATCTATTTTTTTTTAAGCTCTGACCCCTGTTGATTGCATTTCCCCCTGTTAGGTGAGACAGGAAGTCTATAGGGGGCTGGAGTGAGAGGAATTCCCTTCCTTCGGCTGGTATAAGGCTCTGGAAAAATCTTTTCCCTGGAAGGTGGACCTTTGTTAGAAATAAAGCACTGGCTGTGTATTTAAAATGATTACTCTTCCTTTCCCCCTTCTAGAGCTATAAGCTATAGGATGCCTTTGTATGAAGTCCAAGAGCAGGGAAAATAATCTATGGGGATAGAAATCAGGAATTGTTTGCCTCTGGGGTAAGAGAATTGATGGAAAAGAGATAAATGGAAATTTCAAGATTGATCGAAATATTTTATACGTTGTTTTGGGTGTCAAAAGCCATGGGACTGAACACTTACAATTTGTGTACTTTGTTATATGTAAATTATTTCAATAATGAAAAAAGAAAACTCTAGCTGATAGATAGGGAAGTGCACAGTCATGTTAGCAAAGTGTGTGTAGTAACTGTGAAGAAGGATACTGATGAATGGAGATCCTAGCACAAGCCCAGGTGAATAGTTTGGGAGAGGCAAGTTGGTGTCAACACTTTACTTTGTGAGCTTGCATTAGTCCCTTCACTTACCCAGGTTTGAGTTTTCTCCTCTGTAAAAAGAAGTAGCTAGGCCAGATGATCAATAAGTAGGGTGGTCTTATTATATATATATTGTCTAATCATGACATTCTTGAGAAGGAGATGCAGCTCTCTTAATAATGGTGCCAGGAGAAGAATCAAAACCACTCCTATCCTGGGCTATGGAGATAAACAGTCATCTTCTCAAAAAGGTTCTCTAAAATGTCTTAGATGATGGGAGGCAGCTGCCTGCGTATCGGTAGGAGCGGGGATCTAGGAGCTGGATCTTGTGAACTCTTATGGGTTCTGTTTGATCTGATGACATGTCAGGACCTGTCACCACAGCTGCTTGTAGGGCAGGAGAGGGGTTTCAGAAAGGCCTCCAGCTCTTCTGGTTAGTGGACTGCTGTCTTCCATGCCTGTGGAATAACAATGACTTTCTAGTAGTAAGACATTGACATTTCTAGGCTAAAAACTATTGTTGAAATGAAGCTGATTTCTCATAGGGTGACAAATGGATCCTGCTTTCACTTGCTCTGAAGAGATGAAAATAATGGGTCTCCTTTACAGATTACTTCCTGTTTTTCAATCTTCAGAGGCAGCTGATTATCATTTATTTATTTATTTATTTATTATTATTTATTTATTATTGTTTTTTAAAGATTTTACTTATTTATTTGAGAGAGATGGAGAGGGAGCAGAGGAGGGGCAGAGGGAGAGAGATATTCCGAAGCAGGCACCCTGCTGAGTGTGGAGCCTCAGGTGGGAATTGATCCCAGGACTTTGAGACCATGTACCTGAGCCAAAATTGAGTCAGACGTTCAGCTAGCTAACTGAGCCACCAGCCATCCTGATTAACCTCTATTTATAAAACTCATAGAGATTTCAAGCTATTCGTGTCATCCCTGTGCTGCCAAAGCTTTGAGGAGACTAAAAAGGTTCTAAGTGACTAGGATTTTAGCCATTCAGAAATATGATAATGTCATGTTGATGGGATTCACTTACTAAGAGACATCTGACTGGAACCCACTTCTAGAAAGAATCTAGTGGGTAATACAGACTCTAATTCAGAGATTAGAAGATACCTAGGAGGTGGCTGGGAAATGCTCCAGAAATTAGTGAACTTCCCTAGGATCCTCGGAAGGGAGTGGGATTTAGACAAAATAAAGTACTATGCTCGGTTAGGTGGGTCCAAGACCCTTATAAATATATCTTTATTTATAAATGAACCCCATCTCCAAGATAGTGAGAGCAGCAGGCAGCCTTCCAGTTTGTATGCTGCTAAATAAGAACTCTTCCTCTTGACACCTGCCCCCCATGGATATGTCCTGTGCTGGGTATCAGAAGGGGAGATTCTAGTCCCAGGCTTGGCCTGGGAAGGTCAGACTGCCTGATGGCTAAGTGTATGGACTTCATTAACATGATCTCTGGAATTAGTAACCACCTTAGAGGATAGCGAAGAGGAAGATGAGATAATGTTTTATTTTTTTATTTTTATTTATTTATTTTTTGAGATAATGTTTTAAAGTCCTTTAGTGTATCATCTGATACATAATTCCATAAATTCCACTACTAGAAAGCTACTCTCAGATTCTACATGATGCCTCTACAGTTCTTAGCCATGTTTGTGCTGCTGGATGTCTCTGGCAGTCTAGTCTCATAATTTTAGAAATGCAATTATATTGCATACAACTATCAAAGTAGCAAAAACAAAATTTTTGATATAGTAGTATGTAGTTCTTAGATTAATGCATTAAATAAGACTTAGTGGTGATTCTAATACCTATTTGTTTCCAAGTAGTGCTGAACATATGATATTTTAAGATATCTACTGAAAGTTGATATGAAAATATCTGGAATTTCTGTTCGTGGCCTGGGCACAGATATTGCTAATATCACTATGATTTGTTGTCTACTTTTATAATTGAATGAAATTTGTTTATTTTAGTTGCAGGTTAATCCAAATAGAGATGTAGTTTGTTTCCCATCCAGATTCAGGGACCTCTCTTGAAGTCTACGTAGAGTGTCTGTTTCCCAGGACTTAGGAGTTCTAGTGCTAAAATTTGGACAGTACCATGCAAACTGGGATAGTTGGTTACTCAGTGGACCCCAGTTTAAGTAGCCTTGTTCTGGAAGCTTCGTGGTGAGATGTAAATTTCTTTCTTAAAGGCAACATATTATCCCACTATTACCTTTTCATCTCTCAGGAGGAATTAGAATTAGCTTCAGTGACTAATTGCCAAGTGACTGACTTACCAAGTGATATAGTTCCTTTAAGTCTACTTTGCTTTAATTTTTAAAACACTTCCTTGATTTTAATTTTCAGTGGACTCCACTGTGTTTTTATTGTTCTGTTGGAAGCTGGCAATTTAATTACTAATTACAGCCTGACAGTGGTTGTTTGAAATCTAAGCCAGTGCCTTTCGATTAGAGAAGTCAGAAAGCCATGTACAACACAGGTGTGTACAGGGAAAAGCCACATAGGGTAAAACCAGTTCACTCCTTTGAATGAACTGGAAATTCCTCCCAATGTTAATATCCTCTGGTTGTCAATCTGAGAAACCGTACTTTTAGTGCCCATTCACCTGGAAGTATTCAGTGTCCTGTTTCTAGATGGAGGAAAGAAAATCGTAGAAGCGATACATTTCCCTCCTCATTCCCTGCTTTGGGCCAAGTCTCAAAGTGCCATAGTCATGGTTCATGAAGTTGCTGGCTTCTGGTCTGTAGGCTCCCCACAAGGAATACCCTGGAGTATTAATGGAGCACCATTGGTATCCAGCCCAAGTGGGTTATTTGGACAGCTCTGTGGAGATTGGTATTCCTTAGTATGGTTGTAAAAGTGAGAGTGAGCCTACTGGTTTTTCCTGTTTAGCTTCTGTTGTTTGGCTGAACATTTTAGCTGATGAATAAAGACATCCCATTCTGGGTGTCAGTGCTTTATTTAGTCGTGGCAGTCACTTGTGGATAGGGCTGAGCCACAGGGTAGGCTTCAGTATTCCATGAGGGATGTTTTCAATTGTATTCTGAATGGAATCTTTGTGTTTCCTGGTGGGAAGGGGGAAGAAACAAGGTAATTAAACATTTTTTCTCAGATCACAAAAATAAACATTTATTGGAGAAAATTTAGACAATTATAAAAAGGCACCAAAATATTACCATGCAGTGATAACCACTGTTAAGTAATATGCTAGTATCTATCCTCCCAGGTGTAGATGTGAGAGAAAGCCATAATAGAATATCCGAAAGGATTTCTGAATGTATCTACTCATGAAAACTATCTCTACTATCTAGTGAGCTTCCTTCTGAAATTAAGTTGTATGTGTTGACTCCTCAGAGCTAATTACTTTAGAAGGAAAGAATAGGATGAGAAATGCAAGCCTTTTGGAGGAGTTAGGGTCTGTAACTGGATACCAAGAAGTTCAATTGGGACAATTTCTATTTGCAAACCATCTTTTTTATTTTGAAGTGTAAAGTGTAAGAGTGCCTGGGCGATTCAGTTGTTTTAGTGTCTGACTTTGGCTCAGGTCATGATCCAAGGGTCCTGGGATTGAGCCCAACATTGGGCTCCCTGCTCAGGGGGGAGCCTGATTGTTCTTCTCCTTCTGCCCCTCCCCACTGTCTTGTGTTCTCTCTCTCTCTCAAATAAATAAATAAAATCTTTAAAATAAAATAAGAGTGTAAAGTCTGAGGTATTGTATTAATTTGAGTAAGGTAAGTTATATTGTAGTGAGAAATTCACCCCCAAATCTCAGTGATTTAACAACAGAAGTTGACTTGCTTCACCTGAACACTTTTGGGAATCATGAATAGGTTTTTGAAGATGTCATTGTCATGAGGGTGTTGGGAATTTAACTGACCACTCCGGCTTTCTGCCTCCCTTTCTGTGGCCACTTTCTCCCACCCCAGAGAGACTAAGTCTATTTGTCTTTCTTTATCCCAGTGCTGCTGCGTATACTATCCTTTGAACTTCTCTGTGCCCCCAAACTGGCAACAGAGGAGGTGCTAGTTCCCAGCACCTAGGCTGATTTTCATAATTCTTTCATACATGGTCTGGGTCTTGGAGGTGCTGTGGGCTTGCTTAGTTATATCATAAATGCCTGACTTGGGGAGCCCCATCACAAGTCAGAGGTTGTTACAGTGTGTGCATCTCAAGGCCAATACCTGGTTCAAAAAGAAGGTAAAATCTTGGAGTTGGAATGAGGACACCAAGCTGGAGCTAAGTAGGAGGGGGACTATGGGAAGTTAACGTATGAGGAAGGTCAGTGTGGGTCAGAAGGAAAGCAAATGGATGGGATTTCCTGGAAGCAGCATGTTGAGACCATTTAAAGGGACTGCCAGAGAGTCAACTCTACCCACAATGGGGAAATAGTCTAGGCATGCAGCAAAGGGAGTGTAGGAAATTATAAAGGTTAAAGAGAATGACAAAGTTCTCTGGGCCCTTGTCCTTTTTTTTTTCTTTTTAAAATGCCTTTATTACAAATTTAAAATCTAAGGAAGCTCCTTTCCCCCCTACTCAAAGAGTTCATTAGTATAGACATCAGAACAAGTTCTTCACTTTATTTTATTTTTTTAAGTTTTTCATTTTAAAATATCATTTATAAATTGTTAAAAGATGATGTCCATGGGCACCTGGCCAGCTTCTACCATGCAGTGCAATCCTCGGACAGCCACCATGCCAAGGGCCAACAAGGTTGCCTCACCACCCAGAATTTATAGGTCAATTCCTGCCCCAAAAGACACTTGTGGATGAGTGCTCAGGGGCCCAGGACAGAATTTATAGGTCAATTCCTGCCCCAAAAGATACTTGTGGATGAGTGCTCAGGGCCCCTGTCCCATCCACTTGTGGATGAGTTCATGATTCTCTTCTTTAGAGAGTATCCAGATCAACCCAACCCTCTGCCTTTTACACCAAGAACTTACTGAGCTTACCTCTTCCATCATTACTTCCTGCTCTAATGTTTGCTCTATTACATGGAAAATACCCTCCCTTAGTTAGGGCTGGATCAGAGAGCAAGAACAGACTGACCCTGTGTGTTCCCTGGACTGGTAGAACATTTCCTGATTTGGACATCCAAGTTTGGGGGTATATGGGGGGGGATGTCTCCCATCTGGGAATGCTTGGCTTCCTATGGGAAAAACCATTTGGGCCATTTTCTTTTAGAAGCCTTCACATTCATGTAATTTTTCCTCTTAAGAATGTGGGCTCCAAGTAGTCATTCTGGTCTTGACATACTTTAAGGCAGAAAACTTTCTTGTACTGTAAATGTTCCATTCTGAAGGATGTAATGCTTCCAAAAGGACAAAACAAATCTATGTGTTCAATTTCTGATTTTCTATTTACTCTGGCTTTTCTCTCCTTTAAGTCACTCGATCACTCCCTTTATATCTTCTGTACTTCGTGAACGATAGTTTCCATTTCTGAGAAAAATGTCTCCAACTAAATTTCCACCTTAGTTCCCAATAGGCTTTGCTTGCTGATTAGGTCACAAAGGTTTCTGGAGGCAAAATCAGACATATTAGTGTTTGTGACTAAAGTTGTTAGTTCTATATCTATATATCTATGATATCTACTGCAAGATGAGAATGAGTTAAATTGATCTTTAAGTGTTGAACAACTGTGTCTACTGAAACATTTCAGACACTTCTTCTGAACTTATCACTTCATGTCATAGGTTGGTCAACTTTTGTATTTTCACTGTACACATTTTTTACTTTCAATGTGGTTGCATGCACCCCAGCCAGAAAACTCACTTAACACTAGATCAGTATCCCTGGCACTGAGCATCTCTTGGGTGTGGGAATGAGTTCTTGTAACATCTTTAGAATCTGTTGGTTTTGGAGGTGATGTTTGATTTGTTTCTGAATCTGTTGTTGGAAGAATATCCATTTACTGTCTATGAACTGGAGAGCTTTATAAATGTAATTTGAGAACATAGCTTCCATCACCCAATAATGCTGTTAGGCTTTTACAGTATGGGTTTGTTACCTTCAAATTGGAAAAATAGCACCATACACACATCCGAGTCTGCATTGCCACGTTGTCTTCCATGGCCTCTTCTCTATGGGTCCTTGAACTACTTGGTGGTCAGAGTTATGTTGTAAATGGATGTAGTGTGTTGAGCTGTGGCCTTTAAAAGATGTGTCCACCTGGAATGTGACCTTATTTGTAAAACAGGTCCTTGCAAATGTCATTAAGGTAAAGATCTTGAAATGAGATCACTCCAGATTATGGTAGGCCCTGCGCCCAATGGTGAGTCCTCAGGAGAGATGGGGAACAGATACAGACATACAGAGAAGGCCATGTGAAGAAGGAGGCAGATTGGAGTTATGCACCTGCAAGCCGAGGAACACCAGGATTGGCTGCAGCCACCAGCAACAAGGAGAGAGACCAAACGATTCTCCTTCAGAACTTCAAAAGGGAATCAACCTTGCTCATACCTTGATTTCAGATTTCTGGTCTTAAGAACTGTGAAAGAATACTTTTCTGTTGCTTTAAACCATCGAGACTGTGGCAATTTATTATGACAGCCCTAGGAAACAAATATAATGGAGGCTGTCAAATGAAATATTTTGCATAAAGAACATGTTACTCAAAGCAAGGCTGGGCAAACTATAGCCCCATGGACCAAATCTGGTTGGTGCCTATTTTATAAATAAAGTTTTATTGGAACACAACCATACTCATTGATTTATGTATCATTTCTGGCTGCTTTTGTGTTATGATAGCAGAATTGAGTAGTTTGTAACAGAGACTGTAATACTCATAGTGATTAATATATTTACTAGTATATGTTTTGTGCAAAAGCAGAGTTACTTAAGAGAAGGACAGTGATAGGGAATAGGGAATTCTGTAGTGATTTCTTCAGCCACCCTTAATATATCTGCTTTGAATATCTATATATTCATATTTGAATTTGCTTAAAGTCACATATCTCCTATAGAAGTGGAAATATTGATTAAAAGAAGGTTCAGGGCAGCCCGGGTGGCTCAGTGGTTTAGTGCCACCTTTGGCCCAGGGCGTGATCCTGGAGACCTGAGATCAAGTCCCACGTCAGGCTCCCTGCATGGAGCCTGCTTCTCCCTGTGCCTGTATCTCTGCCTCTGTGTGTGTGTGTGTCTCATGAATAAATAAATAAAATATTAAAGAAAAAAAAGAAAGTTCAACAGAAACAGCTGGTCTATAGGATTTGTGTAGTTTCAAGGTAGGTTGTTAGTTCATTGTCCTCATTTCGGGTTCTCGGACTTTATGTGAATTGGAAGCATTATTAGGTTGGTGGGCTTGAGTAAGCAATAAACATCCCCTTGGAATAAGGAAAAGAGCTATCTATCATTGTATTGAAGGTTTGTCTTTGCCAGATAGTCCTGGGTGCTTTTTATTTGATTAGCAATGAGGAGCAATGGGATGGGCTTTCTCTTTAAATGTGTGAAGTTCTCCTGTCTCCTAAACAAGAGATGCAGTAACTGAATTTAAGTAGCACACAATAGTAGCTTATTAATTTATGTTAATATAGTACATAAAAACGCATTACCTCTCTGTGGAGGACGTCATCCTCAATGATGATACATACTTTTCTCCTAAACGTTTTGCCTTTTTAAAGCCTTATAAAGTTTTCTAGGGAAATAAAGATTTAGAAAGTTGGTCATCCACCTCCTACTGAAAATTTTTGACTGCCTTTGAAAAGACTCCTCTTGCAGAATTTTCTCATGTCTCTTGAAAATTTACTTCAAGGGATTATTCAGGGAAATAATCATGGATGTTCAAACATTGTTACAAAGATGTTCATCAAAGCACAATTTATAGCAATGAATAATGGCAAAGAGCCTAAACTTAAATTTGAAATAACAATAGAAAATGAATTAAATAAGTGCTTCTGTACTGTGAGCTTATCAAAGAATATTTAATGGCATGAAAAGATGCTCTTGGTATATTTTTAAATGGGGAAAGAAAACACATAGCATGCATGGTGTAGAACAAGCACATACTCAGGTGAAACAGGTTAAAATTTTAGGTGTTTTAATACTCTTTCACTTGTCTCTATTTCCTAATGGCTTTTCAAAGAATATTTTTATAATAATAAGAAATAGGGGTTAACTTAAGATGAGGATCATGTCCTTTTAAATATTTCATTTAGAGTTAAGAATGTTAGTTGATATAAAAATAACTTTCCCAAAAAAACTGATAAAGTACTTAAATTGTTGCTAGCTAGGAGAGTACATTTGGACAAGTAACTTCCTCCTCTGAGCCTCAGTTTCTTCATCTGGAAATGAGAGCTTTGAATTCATTGAATCCCTAAGTTCCTGGTCACCTATGATATTCTGAGTGGTGTGACACACTGGTCTGACCAGCCTATTCATCAAGCTAACTCGGTCACTAAGAACAGAACATGCAATATGGGGGGTAGGTCAGTGGTTGAGGTGGGTATCAGCCATCCTAGGCCTTTGGACTCTGCATAAGTGCTCCTGGGTAAGGAGCTCATGCTCTTGCTTACCCTGATGCAGAAAGCCTACTTCCTTCATTGGCTTGGGAGTGTTGGGTCAGATAGGTCCTTTTATGAGTACAGTTTCCTTAATCCTCTTTGTCTTGATCAAGCTGTGGCAATGCATTTTCTTAGGGAAAAAAATTCTACCTTTAAAATGTAATTTGTACTAAGTGGCCCCAGGCAAAGAGAGCCTGCAATAAACTTGGTGTCAATTTCATGTTTTGCCAAAGTTTGTGAAGTGCTTTATTTTAGAAGAACTTACCATTTCTCTGTTGGGATGGGTAATCATCAGCCTGCTAGTAGTTTTCAGAAAACATAAGACTTAAGTATTACATCTGGCCTTTAAAATTTTTATTGTGTTCACTCTGATGGGGTCATTCTTTTCTCTCTCTCCCCGTCTCTCTGTCCCTTACCTGAACCCCAACATTCCCTGGCATTGCCCAGGATAAAAAATGTTCCTTTGTGATGTGTTGAACTGTTTCCCCAATAAGACATGTAGGTTCCTTCAGGATAGGCACTGTGATTTTGCTCATTCTGTATCCCGTTCCCATCCTACCCAGTGTTGTACACAGTGACCAGTAAGGGCTTTTGGTTTGAACTAAAGAGCTTTGCAGCAGGCCCTTTCAGATGTGACCCTGTTTCCTGAAGGCAGGTTCTCTTCAGTAACATTATATTTTTACCCTACATAAGTTCTTATTTTGCTTGAAATTATAATCAGCCAAGTATAAGAATAGGATACGCTTTGGTGCATGAATATGTTGGGACATGCTTGATGTTGGAGAATGGATGTTGAGGAAAACAATTCCTAGGACAGTTCACTCACTCAGTCAACAACTATTATTATTCACAGTGCTATGTGAGGCTGCACGGTCAGAGCAGAGGGAGGACTTTTGGTGTCTGTGGTGTAGGCATAAAGATGAGCAGGGAAATAAAGAGAAGTGACACATAGACTCTCTGGTCCATCCATCCATCCATCCATCCATCCATCCATCCATTCATCCATCCATCCATCTAACAAATATCAATTGATAGCTTACTAAGTTCCCAGCACTGTTCTCAGCACTGGGAGATACAGTGTGATTAAGATAAGCAGAGTTACCTACTTTGTAGAAGGTAGAGCTTATAGTAAGTGGGAGACACAGACAATGGAATAATTGAACACTGTCATTTCAAACAAGGAAAGAAAATGCTGGGCCCATATGTGGCTCAGTGGGTTGAGCATCTGACTCTTGGTTTTGGCTCAGGTCATGATCTCGGGGTTGTGGGACTGAGCCCTGTGTCAGGCTCTGTGCTCAGCCTGCAGTCTGCTGGAGAGTCTCTCCCTCTCCCTCTGCTCCTCCCACTGCTCATGCTCTCTCTCTCTCTCTAAAATAAATAAAATCGGGGTACCTGGGTGGCTAAATCAGTTAAGCATCTGCCTTCAGCTCAGGTCATGGTCTCCGGGTCCTGAGATCGAGCTTCATGTTGGGCTTCCTGCTAAGCAGGGAGTCTGGCTTCTCTCTCTCTCCCTCTTCCTCTGCCCCTACCCCCTGCTTATTCTCTCAAATAAATAAATAAAAATCTTTTAAAAAATTTAAAAATTGTTAAGAAACAAGGAAAGAAAATGCTATGAAGAAAAATAGAACCACTCAAAGGGATGGAGGCTGATGGGGGCATTCAGGGAAGGCTCTATGAGAAGGTGGCCTGAAAAGAGACCAAAATGGGGTGAAGAGGCAAGAGAGAGCCCTGGACCAAGCGTCAGGCTGCAATCTCATTCTAACTCCACCACTGACTGTGCGACATGGAACAAGTTCCTTAGTGTCCCTTTCTCACTTGATTATTGATTAAATAAAATGTGTGTGACTGTACATTCAAGACAGATGTATTATTATTAATAATGTTTAAGGCCTGTTGCATGATTTGCATAAAGGATAGTGTGTGGGAGTGCTTTTACTGTTTGCTGCTAGTTCATGGCTGAAACAGCCAAGCCCAATCTTCATGGAGTGGTACAAATCTCCAAGAAGTTTTTAAATCTCCTCAAAACCCAGGGAATGAAAAAAAAAAGAGGGTGCACTTAATCTCTGCATTGGATGGAGTGTGTTAGTGGGTGGTGAGGGGGCAGGGGTCTTCCAGACAGGACAGAGACAACCAGCAGTGTTCTCCAATGCACAGTAGAACAGTTTATTTAAAAACAATGCATTCAGTACTGTGTTTGGCACACGAGGCAGTGAGGCAGGTACATTCACACTCAACAGGTATACAAGTAGGGAGCCGTCGAAGCAAATCATTGTGTTTTCGTCACAAACTACAGTCACAATATACACACGATTACCTCTACTAAAGAAAGATGGTCATCCTTGTTGACCAAGAAGGCGGAAGATATTTACATGTTCCTCAGTCCAGCCATGCTGACTCCTCTCAGGTCTCCAAGGCCCTGTCCGTCTGGCAACATGTTTCTCAGGGCGGCTGAGGCCACCTGTCATGGGAGATGGGAGTCCAATCCTAAGGGCCGCAGCTTCTCCCAAAGAGCGAGAGTGCTTCTGATGTAGTTGAGAAGGAGTGAAGTCTTGATGCCAGTCTTTCAGCATAAAATGGCATTTTCCAAAATAAATGCATCATCAAGTATGTGAGGGGAGGGCTCTATGGTTATGACAATATAAGAAGCATTTATTTTCCCTGACGCATGCTTCTTGCTCATTTCTTTAATAACTTACATTCACTGTTCTCCCACCTTTTGGTTTCATCCTTACTCTGAAAAAAGTTTTTGTTCCTCATTCTACATTGGCATAACATGCTTTAAAGAGATACTGAGATGAAGTGGTGAAACCAAGTAGATCAAGTGAGAGAAGATATCACAAACATTCTTTTGTCTTGACTTCTGATTTATGCTTTACAATGGATTGTCAGCTTCCCTTCTAAAGAATGGAGGCAGCATGGTGTGCTGGAGTAGAATCAGTGGTCAGGAGACCCAGACTCTAACTGCAGTTAACTAGCTGGGCAGCTAAATCACTTCCTACTTTGTGGACCTCACCTGTTTCATCTCCATGCTGAAGATGTTGATCTGGAATCTAGACCTGAGATAATGTCTAGATCTGTGAAGTTCTGCTATGTTCGTAGTTGACTCTCCTATGTGAATAAATGATGCTGCATTGTGATGTTTCAATATTTTGTTCTGTGTCCTGGGAGAATTTCAGTGCTAATTGCTGATGCTTGGTGATAGGATCTCAATTCATCAATATAAAGCCCTACCAGGGCTCTTGGCCGGAAGGCTCCTTTTCTGCATAATAAGGGCTTAGATTTGGATTTTGAAATGTGGTTCAAGAGTGTTTAGACGTGGAGACCAATTGTTCTAAGTCTTGCAAAATGATCTAGATTCCAGATTTCAGAGGAAAACCTCCCTTTCCTTTTTGTAAGTACTTTAGTGACTTTGTTCCATATCTACACATTGATCAAACTTCTCTCCTGTTATCTACCAATTTTTCTAACCTACTTCCCTACCTCAAGATACTATGGGAGTGACTGGTTCCTCAAGGCTGATTTTGCTGTGAATTTGTTCATGACAAAATGGGGCCTGCTGTCAAATCCTTTCTGCTTGTGGTTATGGACTTATCTCTTTGGTGTCCAGAAAAAAGCCAGGGGGTGAAGGTATAGTTTGTGCCCAGGCTGCATGCAATTTGTTGTGAATACAGAAAAGCATCTGAACATGTACCTGATTCATTTAAAACAAAATGTATCTTATTCAGTATAAAGAAGCAAGCTCATTTCAGTGACTACTAAGAAGTACAGAAAACAGAGGGTTACCTTGGCCTTTCAGACATAAGATAGACAATGTTTAAGTTGAGTTTCAAACATTTGTATTCCAGAAATGCCTACAGGATATTTTACTACAGCAAGTAAAGTAGATTTTGCCTGTTATGATCTAATTTTGTTTTACTACATAAAGAATAAAAGCCTATGTCCACTTATTATGTTTGAGGAATTAAATACATTTTTTCCCAGTATTGCCTTTCAAAAGATCTAATCAAATCCACCTAAGAATGATTTCCATCAGAAAAACCTTTAATTTGCAAACCAAACTTGTTCTGTGGCTCACCAGAGTATTTGGTTTCTAAACACTCTTGTTAAATGGGGCATTCACTTACAACTAGTGGGAGCACAACTGCTCAATGCCCAGGGGACTGCAGTGGTAGGTTCTTTCAAGGTCCAGCCTTACACTAGCATAGGTAGGGGCAAGGCATCACATGTTGCCTTCCTCACAACGTTTACCCAATGGTGTTATTATTTATGCTATTTATTGCCCTTCAGAAACTTTTAGGGGGGCAAAAAAGTCCAGCCTGGTGCATATTCAAGCCTTGGGCATGAGGCTTAGGAGGTGTCCCTTAATGAAGTAAAGACATGTGAACCATGGAGCCTCTGCAGGTGTGGCAGGGCTAGGTAAGCTTACTGGATGTCTGTTCTTCTCCTGCTCCTGTGCAAGCACTGATTTCTGGATACTATGACGGAGAATGAGAAGCAAGTGGACAGGGAAAATTTGAGATTTGGGGAAACAGGCCATGGACTACAGGATATGGGAAAAGATCAGCTAAACATGGTTTCAACTGGCAGTTAAATTAAAGAATGTTTACCTGAAAACTTGCCCTTAGAGATTAGAAAAACCATGGCTGGTAGTCTCCCAAAGTACTGAGTGGTGTGTTGAGAAGTTCCTAAGAGTCACATGGCTAGGAAATATTTTGAACACCTCAGGGTCCTTAGCCTCAAGGACCCAATAATATACTAAAAATTAGTAGATCTAACCAAAGTACAAATGCCTCCTTGTGGGGAGGGGGCACTTGGGAGTTTCTCCAAAGCCACTGCCAGCCTCTCCCCTGTTTGGTACTCTTGGACTCAGCAGCTGTTCAGGTGGTGCTGTGCTGGAGCTCCTGAAAACATGTTGTTACATGTTCAGCTGGTTGACATAAAGTTAGTAGCTTGAAAACGTCTATGTTGAGAATATTTATACCACGGAAATTGGCAAGAGCTACACATCAGGGCGCCACCTTTTCCAGATCCAGTTGTGAAATATTTAGCAGCACACCAAAGAGCAGCAATTGTCTCTGACTCCCACAGAAAGAAAATCAAAGGAGCCCTTCAGTAACTCTGATGATTAGAGGCATGTGCACAGCTATCAAAGGAACCTGGCCGAAACTTCATTAGCATGGTGGCATCTTATTCAACAGAGGCTGATACAGGACAGCCAGTGACAACTGGTTCAGTTGGTCTTAGAATTTTATACTCAGTCTTAGAATTTTAACTCCTTGAATTTCCTTTTTTGATTGGTTTCATTTTAACCTGAGGATCTTTGCATTTTGCGCATAACCTGTAGGTTAAGAAATCAGACCCCTTTAGGAATATTTTAGGCTCTGGGAATGACATCCAAGTAGAATCTGAATGAGTCATTTAACTCCCCTGCTTCTCAATCTATCTATTTGTAAAGACGAATGACCTGAGATCTACCTCTCCTTTTGAAATATCAAAAGCGAAATATAGAGAGCTGGCCTTGGGGTAAACTTTTATTAAAGCTATGTCCCTCACTCTGACTGTCTTCAGGCTTGAATCCATTCTGACTAAATTAACCAGTTACTATTTGCTTACAAATTAGTGACAGGTCAATTCAGCCAAAACAGTCGAATAGTTGAATCACTAAGACTGTGTCTATATCGCCATGTATTATGATGTGATTCAAGGAACAGATGTGATACTAATTGCATGAGGAGTGATAAGCATTCAGCTACTTTGGTCAAAATGGTACATATGACTTTGCTATACATTATTTGTTTTCAAATGCTGGAGACCTCAGAATTACCTGGGAATCTTTATAAGCTTAGCTTATCCTAGGACATTCTGAGTCAAAGGTCTGGGGTGGGGAGCAAGAGTTGTGTTTTAAAGAGCTCCTCATGTCATATAGCTTTGTTTGCTGGTGGATCAGCAGCATGATCCAGGTCCTAACCCCATAACCCTATTGTAATCTTAGATTGGCGTCAGCTTTTCTGTGACAGGCTCTTCACTGTGATTTCACTGTAATTAACAACATGAGAATGGGCTTCATTGAGGATAACAACATCTGTTAAAACACCTATCTTCAATAATAAGTCATCACAATAAAAACAAATTTTAGGATATACTGTGTAATACAATAATGACATTCTAAAATGTTTCCCATTTCAAACGTTAAATCTGTGTGGCAAAGCAATCAGAATGTGGGAGAGGCATATTTAGTTATTTTGATCCTTGGTGTCAATTCACCTGTGGCCTTGATTAATTGGGCCACAGAGCCCAGGTACGTCAGTCAGGTGGCCCAGAGCCTCTAACTCTCTGGCACCTGCGATGCTCCATCTGAGGGTTTTAGCCACATACACACGGTCCCAACAATCTTTGTAAGCAAAAGCACAGTTCTGCATATTCTGGGAGAAGGAGAGGCTACACAGATACTTTTGCCTAGCACATTTAAACAATTTGAAGAAAGGGATTTAAGGATCCAGATTTATACAGAAAATTGTTTGGTCTGTTATTTTGCACCAGAAGACTCAGCTCAACATTATTCATTATCCGCATCTTCTTAACATATTAAACTAATGCAATAATGCAAAGTCGGCTGTTGAAATTATTTGCAATGTGGAAGGCATTGACAAAAGTTATTCCTTACCTCAACAGGCCCCAGCTGAAAATAATACACATGGAGCAAAACAACATGTGAACTTTTCTTGGTTTAAATAAACTGAATACGAATTTTCAAAAGAAATACATAACTGTTCTCAGGATTCAGTGTTTAAATTGTGCATATATATTGCTAAAACCAGGTTTTATAAAGTGGATGAGATTCTAGCTATCAACTGTGAACTGTCAGTAACTAAATTGTGATTTACCAGAATCATGATTTGCCAAGGGGGTTTTCTCCCATTTCAGGGAAGAATACAGGTTATTATCAGTGGACGTTGTATGCTTAGGCACCATCTCCTTTACTGTTCTACACTGACAAATAAATACTTTTTTGGGGGAGTGGGGGAGAATAAATTTTCCTCCTTTACAGTGTTATTTTCTGTGCCATGAGGACCCCAGACTAAAATACTTTCTTTTTGGGCCCATCTTCATTTGATGCTGGTAAAGGAGGAGATGGAGAGTCATAAATTTTCCTACTGATTATCTATGTATATTGGGAAAATCATTTAGTCTGTTTCTCCAGTTCTCATTTGTAACGTCAAGGATTAGGACTATAGAAGTTAAAAGGCTCTTCCATTTCTGGTATCCTATGGTTCTACAATTCTGTCCCTGCTTCCCCTGACCTCAGGTCAACCTTTCTTTGCTCTTTAAGAGTGCCTAATAACTACTGCTTAGCCCAAAGTCATAAGAAATGCTCTTCCATTCCTTAGCTTCCCCACCAAATTAGGTTAATCATGGCACTCACATTCGTGGATAACTGGAGGCCCGGACACAAGGAGGCTGGAAGACCCTCTCCCCTCGCACGTCCTGGCTGGCAGCCCCATGGTCACATGCATGACATCAAGGTCATAGGCAGATGGTACGGCAGTCACAGTCAGCACTGCTAGGCACACACTACTACTAAACATACACCACTTTTACAATGGTCAAGGACACTTAAGACACAGAAGCAAAAGCAGAGGAACTATAAATGTTTTAATCATCAGGTATGGGAAATATTTCTGGGTCTGGGAGGAATTCTTAATGCCTCATTTTAGCTCTCTATCCCCTGTTTTAAATATCTGCACATGATTCCCAGAATAATCCATGAAAACTGGTTGGTGGACTGGCATTAAGCTGGTCACTAAATGTTTGTGGGTTTTTTCCTCCTCTGCAACTGAATTGGTCATTGTTGTAGGTATCATATGTAGATGGCTTGGAGGGCTGGATGGTGAAATTTATCCTAACACCTGAGGGTGGATTCTGGTGTGAGTATCCCAGAAGAGGAGAGGGTCTGACAAAAGGATGTACTTAACCTGGAACCAATAAAGCAAGGACAGTGCAAAAGCCAGGGGTTTGTATCTGAGTTGAATCAGGAGCAGGGATTCAATAGTTCTGGATCTTCCTGTTTCACTGCTTTTGACCGCAAAGGCCCGGGAGTTCCAGTTACTTACACCACTGCCTTTCTAATCAGGACTCATGGGACCTGCCAACCCTCTGGTCGTGACAGTGGTTATATAGATTTGATCTTTGAAACAGTCTTTAAAAACAACAAGAGATTGTATATGATCAGCTAGCGGCTGCGTTTCTCTGTGCTGGAACTATTATAGGTCAAGGGGACAATTAACAAAAGTAACAGTAAAAGCTGCCATATATCGAGTGCTTACTATATGCTGAAAACTGGGGTAGATGGTTTACCCACATTCGCCACCTAATTTTTCCAATAGGAGGGATGTAGGCTGTGCAGAAAGAATTTGTGAGAACTGTGGTTAACCCCTATGGCAGGGCTTGGGGTTTTCTTCAGAGATTTTTGAAGAAAAGGAAAGGGTGGTCTTTTTGGATCAGTTCCAGGAAATCCTGCCTGGAAATGGGATAAGACTGATCTCTGAGCCTTCTGTTCTGAGAAACAAGCCTGTTTTCTCAACATTCTGAGTTCTTGTGAAGGCAGCAGATGAAATGATCCTGGAAAAAGTCCCCTTGTTCTGAAGTTAAGATGGAACCAAGAGTGATGTGAGATGTCTTCCTGAACTTAAAAAGACCCCCCAAAAAACCCCCCAAAAACAACAGCAGCAACAAAAAACAAAACAAAACAAAAAAACCCCAAATGGCATTATGATGAGGTCTACTTTAAAAGTCCACATAGAACAATGAACTGTTTTTAGGGATTCTGGTCTTTTGCTCTCTTAATCTGCCTGGTTCTACGTGTCTACATATTTATATTTAGTGAAATCTAATGGGCACATTGGGATTAAAACTCCAGAGTCAGGATCTGGCCCATGTAACGTTGGCATTAATATCACTTAGCTGTAACCAAATGAACTAAGTGCTTAGGAAGAGCCAACTAAACACTTCTGTCAGTTATCAATCTCACAGCGATCCTAACAGAGCACAGCATGAACACTGGAGCACTGTCTTCTTTAAAGTGATAGGGAACAAGCATGGGGTGGTTTTGATGCCCATCTAATGATACCAGTGAATTTAAAGGTTTTTTTTTGTTTTTTGTTTTTTGTTTTTTTACCATCTATTCTCTAATTATTTCAAGTATTGAGCTTTGTTAGTATTTCCCCTTTTGAAACATCCATTCCTGTCTCTTCCTGTTTGGATTGCCATTCATATAGCATTGTAAAATGTGTCACAATTGGTAACACATTTGAACCTGTATGTTTTTTCTTTCACTAGTTAACATCTGGATCTATGTAAGCTGCTCCAGTTAGCTTTCTGAAAAAAAAAAAAAATAGCGAGACAGGACAGCTCCGCTTTAGGACCAGGAGGCAGATGAGCATCAGAACTCTGTCTTCTCTTATTGTATTTGGTTTAATTTGCGGCATGATTATACCTTCCCAAAGAGGGACAGTGAGCTGATGACTGAACAACAGCAATTATTTTAAACAGCATTGTAACATTACAAGCAATCTAGGATGAGATTTCTGGAAAAGAACAAGCTACCCCACCCAGATGTATTACAAATGTGCTTGACTGGCATTTGGAAAGAAGATAAAAAACTCTTATTAAAATTTAACATCAACTTGGCCAGACTTTGGGCTGAACTGGAAGAACAAAGTGCTGCTCAGTGAAAAGCCAGGGATGGGAGTGATGTGATTTCTACTTCTAAGGCTGAAATAATAAAAAAAGAGAATGGCCAACTAATTCCTTCATGGCAGGTCTACACAGTTCAAATTTCAAGTGTTATTTTGTACCAAATCTTGCTATTACCCAACGGCTTTTCCTTATGAAAGGCTTAATTTTTAGAGATATACAGATTTAGATATACAGATTTCAGTGGGAAAAGGAACTATCCACTGTCTATAATTGTTTTGAACAGATGGTTCTGAGCGGTGCTGGTGGACACAATGATACTGAAGATGACCTCACCTCAGCACTATTCACATGGTGGCCTGTCCTGGTCAACTTTGAATCTCCTGCTTTGCTCTAACCCTCCTGGTTTGCAAAGACTTGGCATGGGCACCATGGTCACAATACTTTAGGTTAGACAGAGATTCCATAAAAGCTTCTAAGCATTCTTCTTCCTTTTCCTCTATATGTTCCAGGCTCTTAAGCTGACTCATTGCATTTATATTCTGAGAGATTTCCCAGCCAAGTGCTTGGGTTGGGATTGTGGGAGGCACTAAACTCAGGCTGGAATGCCCTTGCCGATGTGGCAATAGAATGATTTGCCATAATGGCACTCATGTCAAGAGATGCAATCCCGCCCATGACATAAATTTTCTTTGTGTTAGTGAAAGATGCACTGCATTATATGCCACTCACCACAGAGGGACCACTCTGCTATAGAACGACTGCATGGACTAATGAGAACTTCCTAAGAGGCATTTCTTGTAAAAGTAATCATAAGGGGATCCATCATGATTTGGTCAGTTTGTCATGAAATATCAAAGTTACCCAGAGCCTTGAACACATCAAACAAGTACAAATGCAACACATACACGCAAAGCTAATTTAATATGATTCCTAGCAAATTATTAAACTCCACAGTGATGGGGCAAGGGGTTGTAGGGAAAGAGATCGAGAATGACAGAAATAGAGAGAGATGAGATATGCAAACAATTTTTTTTTGTTTCCATTTTAAAGAGTCTGATCCCGCCCAGGCAAAACTGAAATCCTGCCCAAACTGGCCAGAGGCCTGTGACTATGAGGACTGTATCTCAAAGCTGCAGGAACTACAGCTCTAGTCCTCATAAAAAAGGGAGGCAGTTTATTATCAAAATACAAACACGAAAATACTTCAAACCATTTCATTAGCAGCATAGTTCCAAATGCAACATTCCCTTTATCAATCAAGTTTAAATCATGTGGCTTCAACTCATTTGTCTTGCCAAGACCCTTAAAAGAGCAGTGCAAAAGAGGGAGAGAAGACATCTTTCCTTTTAAATGGCAGACAATCTTTATAAGGAATTCTCTAGGGTTCTATTCTGAAGACTATTCCATTTGATTTGGGGCACTTTTTAAATGGCCATTTGGCACTTCTGTTCAGAGTCTTAGGCACAGTGTGACAGAGTCAGCTTGGTGAGCCCTTCCCCATGCATTCGGTACAGCAGCTGGAACTCAGCAGGCAGCTGGTGTGATTCCTGCCACTTGGTGGTAAATTTGGTTCCTTTTTTGTCATAGTAATGGTATGGAAGATCTTCCCTTGTGTTGGGGTCAAATCCAAAAGGCCAGAATCCATACAAGTGGATCTCTTCACATATTGCTGATGCAAGGGTGTACATAAGAATACCTGTGCTCAGCCGTTTGGGTGACAAATGTTTGTTTTTCCAGTACCTGTGGAATAATAAGTACATGTGGATTCAGAGGCCAGTGCTGGTTTCAATCAGAGAGGGTCAATATGACTGGGCCAGGAGATGGATTTGTACATGTAACTGAAATAGTACTTGCCTTTCCCCCCCCCTCCCCTCCCCCTAATAGTACTGGCTTTGAATCTATCTTTTAGACTACAGAACACCTCTGGGCAGGACTGGCTACATAATTTGTGAGACCCAGCATAAAATGAAAATGTGGGCCCTTCCTTCAAAATTCACTGAGATTTTCAAGAGGGTGATAGCAGAGCATTAAATCAAGCACTGGACCCTTCTGAGCACAGCTTCTGTGTGACTGACTCTACAGGCTGTACATGTCTGATGCCAGTCCTACCTCTCGGTTGTCCTAAGGAGTGGTGGCTCTGACTCGGTGGTGACAACGCAGAAGGCCAGGAATGAGAATGACTATGTTTCTCATAGTCATTAACCTAAGGGCACCTTCTGTGTCACTCTCTTACCCTAGAGATTAAATCTTTCTTATTTGGTCTGGAGAGAGTATGGGGATTTATTTTTCTGTACCTTCTTATAAAAAAAAAATATTCTCTGTTTCTTTGTTTACTAGCTAGGAGCTCCAGAGCCCTTCTTAAGCATGCCGGGGTCTAAGAAAAGTATTTAAACACTTTCTGAATTAAAAAAAAAGTTAAATTGTGGCTATTTTTCCTTCCATATTTATACAGTAGTTTGAAACCTTCCTACCTATACTACCACATATTTGAGAGTGCTGGTGTGTATGTGTGTGTGTGTGTGTGTGTGTGTGTGTATCATTAGCTATGCAGGCAAAATTAAACTGTTCATGAATCAAGTTTCTATGGACTGTATTTCCTTTGAGTTTTCATTGAAGCAGGGTATTTGGTTCAAGCCCGAGTGACGGTGAAGAATTATGCCTAACTCCACGGTCCTTCTGAAAAGCTGGGGGCAGGACAGGCCACACAGGCCAATTTCCTGAAGTTTCTAAGCATGTGTAGTTCCTTCTTTACTACTTGAAAGCTTCATACATAGATCTTTCCCCATTCCAGTTGAAATTTAAAAGTTTAGTCTTGGCTTTTCTTACCTAGGAAGTTAGAATGACTTCTGACAATTCTTTTGGTATGGCTGAACTTAAATAAAGCAAGAGGGGAGCAAAAGGATATGGTCAAAAGACCAGAGGAGGACAGGTTAGTGGGGGGCCTGGCTTCTAAAATTCTGTTTCTGCCCATTTTGGGCAGTGACATTGGGTAAATAGCTCCTTTTCTTTGTACCTCAGTTGATTCATCTTTAAACTTAGGAGTTGGGCTACATTACCTCTCAAAAAAATGACGATACATCTTGGGAAACTAGGATAGTCCCAAATTTTATTATCCTGTTGTCATTATTAATAGCACCCTCTTTCTCTCAAAGACAAAGTTCCAGTTTAGACTATATATTATGATCCTAACCCTACCTGTTAGATATATACCACTTTATTAGATGATAATTCCTCCTTCTGTGAGAGGTCAACTAAACAGATCTTAAGTTTGGGAGACTTTAGAGGATTATAGGATGGAGATAAAAATCTTTAGAAATCCCTGGTTACCAGTCCTCCCAGAACTCATTTTAACTCATAGGACTATCTGGACAGTATGTTAGGACATGGAGGCTATTTGTAGACAGGAAATTAGAGTTGAGGCAGTTTCCTCAGATGATTTAAAGAAAAAAACCTTACAATCAATTTTGCTTTATAAAATTCCCTGGACAGGGGCTCTGAATTCTGACTACACATTAGGGTTAGGTGATAGCTTTCTTTACTCAGACTCCCACAAAACCCACTCCCTGCAATTCTCAAGTGCATGCTCTGAAAAGAAAGCAGATGAGAAGAGGCAAGACACTTGTGTCAGCTGTCCTCTGTTTGCCCCTCCAGAGCCACCCTCCACTCTGATCCACTCTGCTTCACGCCCTGGGATGCATCTGGATCTGAACTGCATCAATGGGCTTCCTTGCCTTCTGGAGAGTGATTAAGAAAAACAGCTATGTGGGCCTTCCCCCTGCCCCCTTTCAGATAAATTTACATTAGAATTCCTTGAAGTAGAAACAAGCAACAGTATTTTTAAAAGTTCTCCAGGTGATTCTAATGTACAGTCAGAGTTAAGACTCATCAGAATAGACAAAAAAAATTGAATTTCTGGTCAATCTCTCTATCAAATTATAAGGCATAACAACAAGCTCATAAAATACCCTTCACATGTTTTGGCACTGAAATCCCAAATGATAAAGGCTGATTATACAATTTATGATTTTCTCGTCTTGGACATCGATAAAACACCCAAATATCAAATAAAAAGGAACATTTTAAGTCAATTGCATCATTTTTTAGAAAACTACTTGGTCTGTCTAATTTTGCCATTGGCATTATCGGGGCTTAGCTATCCATTTAAAGAAAATTCTTGATTTTTGATGATTTCCATGACTGCCTGTCAGGCTTACCACCAAGATAGGAGACAGGAGGGAATAGAGAGGGGAGACCGATGAAACACCAATTTCCCCATTTGGCACTTGTTACCAGCTGGGGGTAGAAGATAGAACTTCTTACCTAGAATGATTCATTCTTTCATTACAAAAACATAAGAGTTTGCCCTAAAGTGCTAAGCTAACAACAAGTAACTAATCAGATACCTCCCACCCCCAAGAGATTACAATATTGATTTGCCATCTGGTGGGGTAAGACTTAAAGGCAATAAAATATACACACCTGTTGACATGTTGCATTATATTTCCAGGCCAAGCCAATTGGACCTTTAACTGACCTCTGTGTTCAACAAAAAAGTCAACTAATGTCCTGGTAACAGTTGCTGAAGTGTGGAAGAAAAATGCAGGGATCCAAAGAATGGCCCCATCGAGCTTTTTTAAACTGAGGAAAAAGTTGTTACGGTCCTGAATGGTCAAAAGATTGTTGTAATATTTTTCCAGAATGCTGGGGTTGAAGGTGGTAAGGTTGGTTTTCCTTCCAACATCTCTTTGGAAAGCCTCCGTAGGGGCAAAATTGCAACGGAAAACAAAATCTGACTTATCTATTTCTTGTCCACACCGGCTCCCTGTCAGGATCCCACTATTTCCAACCACAGCACAGATATTAAAATGCTTATTCACAATGGGTGATACATCTGGAAGCAGTGATCGGAAGTTATTGCTAATAGAGAAAACATATTTATGGCTGGAATAATCATAGTGCATCAGTTGTCCGATCCGAACACTATTCTTGGTCAAAGAAAAATTTTTTATTACATCGACATGCTGAAGAATTTCTTGCCTAAAATGAAAAGAAATTCATTAAATGCATCCCATTCAAAAGAACTGATTTTCCATCTTATGTCTTATGCTGCCATTCCATTCAGACAAGAATCGTGGGTACATCGTATCCAAGAAAGATTATACATTCATAGTGATTGTGGTTGTTGGGGAAAAGACTGCTTCAGAATCCACAGACATGCTAATTTCTCAGCCAAGCCAAGTTCTGGATGTAATCCTTCAAGGCTTATCAGTGGTGTAATTTACAGTTCTAGCTGCCATTCTTTGGTTTTCTATTCCACGTGAAAAGTATATTTGATCAAGGAGGAGGCATAGGACAAACTATGTCAGAAAATACAGGGAGACAATTTACACAGGCTCCAAAGAGCTCACATGAATGCACAAACACTGGTGACTTAGAGTTTGTAACTAGGGACTACTTGCTTGCTATTGGACTGCAGTGTTCAAGGAATATCAAATATCGCTGGTATCCAAATAAGAGCCAAATAGATATGAGTCAGTATAGTACTATCTATTATTAAAATATGGAAATGGTAGTATCAGTGAATGTAGTTGAATATTTAATAGAAATGAGATGATAATCTCATTAAGGTCCTTTGAATAATGAAACAGGAGTATTTTTCTGCTTGATTGTATAGAAACACAATTTAGCTGGAGTAACCTAATCCTTAGAAAAAGAGGCTATGGTAAACGCTGAAAATGTGTGTATATTCTAAGAATTCAGAGGATAAACCAGGCAAGGGTGATAGCACTAATTTCGGGTTGCCTTCATGTTGAGCTTTAAGTAAAAGTAAGCATTTCCTCTTAAGGTTTCAGCTATTTAAAATATTTAAGAGAGACCAATAATATGTTACTTTGCTACTAGATTCTCTAATTCCAAGAAATCACACTGTGAATTTCCTTTGTCTTTTGCCTAAAAAATAAAAGGACTGAAGCTAAATGTTTTGTATATCATCACTTTACCTGGAACTCTATTTTTTAAAATATCTTCATTTGTCAAAGTATAAAGCAACATAAACTGAAAGCTTTAATCTAAAACCTCCAAAGTTACTGATACTGCTCTTTACAAACTATCCTTTACCTGTTATAAAGGTAAATTTAAAATGATACTGGGAAAATTAGAGCCTGTGAAATAGATGGATTGAAAGGAGGGAAGTTTTGAGAAGGAAATATTGTTCTGACTGGTCATGGCCTAGTGTGGGAAGAAAATTCTTATTCAGTTAGAAATATGTTTTGGGGAAGGTATTATGTATACTGCCATTAAAGTTTTCTGTGTTGTCTCTAGAACAAATATTGGCCTAGGAACTG
Organism: Nyctereutes procyonoides; assembly: GCF_905146905.1. NCBI lineage: Eukaryota > Metazoa > Chordata > Mammalia > Carnivora > Canidae > Nyctereutes > Nyctereutes procyonoides. The sequence goes on from NW_026575082.1 coordinate 18,215,739, forward strand.
AATAGTTTAAAAGAAAGGCACATCTGTGGTTTTAGAATTAATTATTGCCAGGGAGTAAGTTTCTAATTAAACAGCATTTAAAAAAATTTTAATAATAATCACATGACTATATCAGCTTTTCAAGTAAACAACATTTTCATGACATCATACATATCTAGTGAATTTAATTCTGTCATTAACTTAAAAAAGAGTGCAGAAACCAGAAATGCTATGACCAAACACAATCCTCTAAATGAGTGGTAAAATGAGTACGTGTAAAATAAGTATTCACACCCCTAATGAATACACTAGATGGCTCACATTCCATTTAGCAGCATAATAATCCCACCAACAAGGAAGGAGTAATGACTTATCTGGGGGTTGCTAAGAGGAGACCAGAATCACTCAAGATAAAAAATTTGAATAAATCTCATTCTTTCCCACCTCACACACAGACACACACACACACACACACACACACACACACAAACCCCATACATACACACACATAAACTCCCTCATGTACAAACAGGCTGTTTTAAGACAACCTATAAAAATGATGTTGGATAGCTTTTATAATATGTTAAGGGCTATAAAGGTTTAATGAAAACAAATATGTAAAACCAAAACAAAAGCCATACTTAGATACCTGCATATATTTAGGCTTTTTTCACTAGTAATTGACAGGGGCAGATTATGGTATTTGCTGCTGCGTGTTTCAGGGTGAGACAATTCTATTTTATTACATTAAAAAATATTTTTTTTCTCAGTGGGAGAATGAAATGCCTTAGGTGGTCTTTATGCAACTAACTTTTTATGTATGTATGTATGTATGTATGTAGTATGTATGTATGTGTATATGTATGTATCTAGTAGATGGCTTTGGCAGTATTACCCATGCATGTTAACTGTAAATCATTGTGCTCAATTAAGCCCAAGTTAGGGAGGATATTGGAAATGTCTTTTTCTCTTCCATTCAAATTGGTCTTCTTGATGTTTTCCTTTTAGGAGAGGGCACTACATGCATAAAGAGGGGTTACCAATCAGCCTTTGTGCAGTCAGGCTGAGAAGACAATGCAAATAACACCTCGGGATGAGGGGCAGATTTTACTTTTTTTTTTTTTTTTTGCATTATTTTGTTTTGAACTCCAGAATTCAAAATCACCTTTCGGATCTTTTCCCCCTATCCTACCTTTGATGCAAAAACGCTGTCCGATTAAATGTCCACTTAGAAGGTTTCTCCTGGAGTTCGTGGGTCAGAGAATTCGTAATGGGCACAAAAGACGGATCTAGAAACTTCAGCGCAAACTGTGACCTGCAGAGGAGCACGAGTACACAGACAGGCGAGCTGGCCTCAGCTGGGGCGGCCCGGGGGGCGGTTAGAGCCCCGGCGGCTGGGGCGCGGGGGGGGGGGGGGGGGGGGGGGCGGGGGGCGCGCACCTGGCGCACGCGCGGGCTGCATCCCGGCCGGGCCGCTCTCCTTCGGTCCCCTCTGGCTCCCACGCACGCCCAGGGCGGGGAGAGAGCAACCCAGGGAAATCCGCCTCCATTGTCCACCCCTGGTGCGGGAGAGACCGTAAGATGGCCGTCTGCGGAGAGCAGGGCCGGGAGCCGGGCCCGCGGCGCCGGGAGGGCCGGGCGTCAGCACCGCGGACAGCGCCCCCCCCCCCCCCCCCCCCCGGGGGCCGACGGGCCGATGGTCGGAGAGAGGCCGAGGATGCCGGGGACCCAGGGGGAGCCGGGGGCGGCTCCGGCCTTAACCTCTTAGTTCCCGAGCCTCGCTGACTCCGCTCCCTGTCCCCGCCCGGGGACCCCCCCCCCCCCGGAGGCCGCGAGCCTGCTCCGCTCTCGTTGCCCCGATCGGGCTTCCCTGCGCCGCGCGGACCACAGGTTGCCCGCTGTGTGCGACACCTGCCCGCAGGAGGGCCCCCCGGGAGAGCTCCTAAGGGTCACAGGAAGGCGCAGGGGCTCTCGAGGGGTCGCGCCGGCTGCACCTGGCGCCTTCCCGGTGCAGCCCCTCGCCCGGGGTGACCCGGGCCGGGGGCGAGGGCAGGCGGCCCCACGGAGGCCCGCTTCCCGCAGAGGGCGGAGGGATCGCAGGATCCGGGAACGGCGGTGGGGGAGGGGAGGGGGCAGCGGGAGGGGGCGGGGGCGGGGGCGGGGGCGGGTGCCTGGAGGCAGCAGGGGCAAGGGGAAATGCCCCGGGGGCTTCAGCGGGACAGGCCGCGCCGCGTTTGCTGGGGTGTGGGTGGGGGGAGAGGAGCGAGGACCGCGCCAGGGGAGTCCAGCGCCTGCGCCATTGAGGCCGCCCTGGGCCGCCGAGTCCGGCCGCCGAGCCCGCGGACGCCGCACCGGGAAGGCGCTCAGCTCACGCAAGAGCATCTCCCCGGCTCGGCGCCCCCCTACACGCGCACACACACGCGCACACACACACAGGCACACACTGCCTCTCCCTCCATCATCGTTCTCCTTAAACCCTCCCCCCATTTTTGAGATGGGGGAAGGGATGCCGAGGAGGAATAACGAGAAATGCAATCCCATCGATTAGGACCACGGCTCTTAGGGGCTTTGGTTCAAAAAAAAAAAAAAAAAAAAGGACGGGGGTGGGGTGGGGAGGGAGAATCAGAGAGGGGAGTGGAAGGACCACGCAGTTATCTTGCCCAAAGTGTCTCGGAGAAGCCAAAACACCCCCTGCCCGGTTCCCCCTCCCCTCCCCTCCCCTCCCCTCCCCCCCAAACCAGGTACCCGAGGCCGCTCAGACCCGGGCCCGCACTCACCGGAACCCCGCGTGGAACATGTACATTCGGGGCGCCCCCGGGTTGGCGTACTTGGGAGTGGTGAAGATGTTCTCCTTTTTCAGGGACACGTAGCTGATGAGCGATAGGATCAGCAGGGCGACGCTGAGCATGACCAGCCCCAGCACACTGGCGACCCGGGCCATTTTGCAGTGTCTCATCCCGGGCTGCGCCGGCATCAGGGGAAGCAGGGGAGTCGGTCCATGGAGCGGCCGGCAGCTCGCCGGCGTGCCAGCGTGTGCGTGTGAGTGTGTGTGTGTTCGCGCGCGCGTGTCGGCGCGTGTGGCGGGGGAGGGGGGCCGGGCCGGGGCGCGCGAGGCCCGGGGGGCGGGGGGCGGGGCGGGGGGCAGGAGCCCCGCCGGGAGCCGACCCGGGGCAGGGCGGGTGCCGGAGGGTCTGCGCGGCGGCGGGGACGGGGGGGGGGGGCGCGGGCGCGGGGCGTCCCCGGCCGCCGCTCAGGCTCCCCCGCGCGTGGCCCGCGCGCCTGCCGCCGCCGCCGCCGCCGCCTGCAAGATGGATGTGGTTGGAATAACGCGACGGTTGGGTCTAAGCCCGGGGATTTAATTAACGAGCCCTCGTCTCCCAAATAAGCGGGGGCGGGGGGGGGGCCGAGGAGGGGAGCTGAGGCTGGAAGGCTGCAGCCCGCGTCACTGGGCTCCCCCGGCGAGGGTTGGCGCGACCAGGTGCCCGTGGCCACACGGGAGCCCCGACTTGCTGCAAAGGACCCTTCGTTACTTTGTAAATGTGTTCAGGGTGGGGTGGTAAACAACTGCACTTGCCGTCCTGCAGGTTATTCAGCAGAGACAGCGCTTTTAGGAGGAGACACCCTTGCAAGCTCCTCTCCTCGGCACCGAGGCACCGCCCCGAGCCCCACCACGGGGCCCAGCAGGCCAGCACCCCAGCAGGCCAGCACCGCAGCAAAGACGCCCCAACAGCTGCTGGGCCAGCCTGCCTTGTGAGCGCTTCAAACCTCCCTGGAATTTTCCAGAATCTCTCCCCTATCCACTTCCTGTGCCCATGACATGTATTTCCCCCCCCCCTCTCTAAAAGATGGGCAGTGCCTAGCAAGGTTAAGAGGTGAGCTGTGAGTGTGGAGGGCCTTGTTCTAGCACACAGCAGGTGGCCCGGCCCTGTTGACCAGGCCTGGAGCAGTGCTTCCTGATTTAACTCTACATTGCCCACTCTCCTGACCCATCCCCAGGGCCAGCTCTTGGGGATGGGCCACCTGACAGCCCTGTGGGGGCCAGAAGCTAAAGGCACTATAAACTTTATAAATGCATAGAATTCTCTTGTGAAGGAGCTCAAGAACCAGGTAAGAGAGGCTGCCTCTAAGAGTGGAAGGAAAGCTCACCGCCTAACACTTTGCATTGCTTGACCTTCAGTTTGTTTTAGAATATTCGTATGTTGCCTGTTTTAATATTCATTGGAAATAAAAATTAATTCATTTTCAGTCAGGCTGCTGGTTCCTGGGGCAACCCACATATTTCTTGAGTTCTGTTCTTTGCAATTAGCTTGTGGCTTCTTCCACTCTCGTATTGTGCTTAGCCTGGTCCTTCCAATACTGGTCAATAAGCACTAATGAAAGAAGCTGGAGGTGAGAAACTGGCCTCTGAGAACCTTTTCCAGTAAAGCAAAGGGATACTTTCCGAGATGGTTATGATTTCTTTCTCTCTTGAACTTCTTGCTTTATGGACTCTGGTGGACCTAATGTTATGATCTCTCTCTGGACCTCAAATTCCTCAAAGGGCTGAACTCCTGGACTGTAAACTCCTGCAAAGCCAGGGCCCCATCTTCTTCCTTGCTATTTGCTCATACTGGCCAGGAATTGTCCCATGTAGAGGGCACGCTTAATAAATATTTGAGAACTGAATAAGGTCCCCTGTGAAAAACATGTGTCCAGTTGTGGACAGTGGCATTGCAAATGTCTGTTTTCAATGAATGACAAAGGCAGTTGCTCATTTTTCACTCATAGAAGACATTTCATACCAAAATCTAAAAATGTGGAATGGGGCGCGTGGGTGGCTCAGTCTGTTAGGCATCCAGCTTTTGATTTGGCTCAGGTGGTAATCTTGGGGTCAGGAGATGGACCCCTGAGTCAGGCTCCATGCTAGATGTGGAGTCTGGGATTCTCTCTCTCCCTCTCTCTCTCAAAAAAAAAAAAATTAGAAAAGTAAAATGTGGGCCAAAAGGACACAAATAATCTTCTTTTTCTCATGGGGCTTTCCTTATTTAAAAAATGTTAGAAAAAGCCTGCACACCTGTATATGATGAATACTCAAATCCTATTTTTTGAATAATTACTATAGTTTCTTTTAATGAGAAGAGCATATAAATATAGTATAAAAGGCCAAAAGGAGTAAGATCTTCCCTTAGAGAGCTATCTAGGAATTACACATATTAGAAAAACTCTTCTTGATCAAGAAGTCAGAGAACATGCCATGGAGCGCAGAGTAAAGGTTACACTTTCTGGCTCTGGAGCCAGCAGACCTGACTTCGGAAGCTTACTCTGGCACCTACAGCTGTGTGACCTGAGCTAAGTTATCAGCCTCCTTGTGTTCCTTACTCCTCATCTGCAGAATCAGGATAAAAACCTTCCAGGAGTTGGGGGAAGATGAAACAAGGCATGTAAAGGCTTTGGCACAGCTCCGGGTATATTAAGCTGTTAATATGAGCTAAACAGCTTGGGCAAGTTTTCAGTGTCTTTCTCTGACCTCATAAATGACCCACTACAGAATGTATGGGAAGGGATGTACTTGGTGAGGCACTGTCATACAGGAAACAGTAAAAATCAAGAAGCTCTTTGGTTCTTTTTTAAAAAACAACATAATAGGCTTTCCTGGGACATATGATACAGACACTCATTCTATCTGGATTTAAAGGTTGATATATTGCTTATGTTAGGCATACCTTTGTGAATCTTCTAAAGAAAGTCCTAGTAGGATGATTCCCATATTGCATATGGGTCACTGAAAGTCCTATGATGTAAAAGGAACCAATTAGCCAGAAAATAAACCAGCGTGCAGGAATCCTGTGCCTGGCCTAAAGGTGAAAACGACAATTACCAGAGGGAAAAAATTCTGGGGATGGTGCCTCGCAGAGCAACTGTGGTATTGGTTATGGAGTTTTTCAAGCCTGGGTTGATAGCTACTTAGTAAATTAAAAAATAATTAGGAATTTCTGCAGAATATCACTTAACAAGTTTCATTAGAAATGAGAGCATAGGAGTTGTGAGCATAGGAGAGTGAAAACAAGAAATACAGAAATGAAAGACCCCTCTGACTTATGTTTTCTAGGGGAACTGTTGTTTTGGACACAAGTAATTCCCTCTCCCCCTCCATGAGTGCCCGCCTTTTGCAAACATGGCTCTGTGACCCTGTCTAGTTCCTCACCAACTCGTATCTACCCAGAGTAGATTTCAGGCATTTTAGATGGGAAAGCTGGGAAGGATGATGTCTTTTGTTAGAAAGAGCTTCATTCAAGGGCACCTGGGTGGTTGAGCGTCCAGCTCAGGTCATGCTCTCAGGGTCATGAGATGAGGCCTCACACTGGGCTCCACACTTAGTGCGAAGTCTGCTCAAGATTTTTTCCTTCTCCCTCTGCCCCTCTGGCCTGTGCTCTCTCTCTAAAAATAAATAAATAAATCTTAAAAAAAAAAAAGAAAGAGCTTCGTTTATTCATTTATTTCTGTTTTCTTTCATCAATTCATTAAATAAAATGTGTTGGTTATCAGACACCTTGCTGGACAGATAAAGGGTTATGAAATCATCCTTGACCTCCAAATGCTTACGGTCTTGCAGGAGAGAGAGGAGTAAGCGTAACGGCAGTACCATGTAAGCAGGCACTGCTATAAAGTAGGCATATTGCTAGTACTCTGGAGAGCTCAATGATACAGGGCTGATGGGGGAACTAGGGGGAGAAATGTGACGGGTAGGCAGGGTTCTCCATAGAGAGCAACATCTGAGCTGAGTTTTAAAGTATGAGTAGGATTATTAGGTGAAGAGGCTAAAAAAGGAGGCAGGGAAGATTACAGTGGGCTTGAGGAACACCAAGAGATATGAGGTGACTGACTGCCACAAAAAAGAGGAGCCTAGAAAGGGAGTGAGGACCAGATTGTAAAGGGTCTTGGATGATGTGCCTAGGAGTTGGCTGTGTTCTTGGTAGCTCTGCTCACAACTGCCCAACATTTAGGAGAGGAATGGCTCAATCTAATTTGCACTGAATGGATATAGGAGCAGCTGGAGGCAGGCCCGTGGGGAGATGGGAACAGCAGCTGCTCATGTGGACATCAGCTGATGTGTCCCGTCCGCATGCAAGAAGCAGCAGCATGCCTTAATTTTTCAATGTAGCAATTGATCATTTTCTGTGAGGAGATACTCACTCCTGAGTAAGGTGCCAGGGAGTTGACTTTTGGAAAGGCAAGTGACCCCTCCTAGATGACATGGATATCATAGTCCATGGAGCTCAGGGACAGTTGAGCTCTTCAATCACATGTGACTGGAGTTCTTTCAGCACATTACTGCGTGATTTCTTAGTTTCTGGTAGGTCTAACAGTGGCCACAGGGAAAGATTTTGGGCTTTGGGCGTTTTCTACCTCCTATTTTCCCATGGAAGATACTTTATGAGCTCAGAGATGGGAAAGCCCTTGTAGCCAAAGAAAGCTTCACAAAAGCCTTCAGATGGAACTGAGATGAGAAAGATGCATGGAAGTTTCTAGAGGTGGAGATGGTAGCAGAGGGCAGGGCAGGCAGGGGTAACCAGGCTGAACAAAGATGCGGAGGCAGAAGAGAGATAGGTACGTTGGGACCAGGAAACAGATAAGTCCACTTGGAATAAAGTGAAAAATTCAAGATGTAGAGAGCACTTATTATGTGCCAGGAGCCTTTTATACATAATCTATAAATCTTCACCCCAGTCTGGAGAGGAAGGTATAATTATTTTCACTTCATAGTTCAGGAAACTGATGTTAATGATTTTGCTCAAGGTAAAACCTCTTTGACTCTAAAGCCCACTCTTTCTGCTATTCCATACTGCTTGTAAGTGGTTCCTGAGACAGCTGGAAATGTGTGCAGCCCTGGGAAGTTTGAAAACATATTTTGAGAGTGAGAATCAGTTACACTAATGATGATGATGAGGAGGAAGATGATGTCATTTAGCATTTATTGCACACCTACTATGTCTTGGGTATTATGCTAGGCATTTTAACAAATAATCTCATTTAATCTCTATTCTATCCCTCTGAGGGATGGCCAGCATGTCAATATTCGTGACATTCGCTATGTCAAGAATGAAGAAACTGAGGCTCAAAGAAGTTACATAGCTTGCAAAGGCCACATAACTAGTGTGTTCAGGAAGAGAGTTTGGCTTTACTGTGCTCCATGGGTATTCTCGTGGAAGGAAGAGGGGTTTTAACTCCCTTTTCTTGGTCATTGTGTCTCAGGGTTACTGAGGAAGATAATACATAGCCTCTTTGAAAAAGCTATTTACTCATAAGGGTGGAGGGCCAGGGGCAACAAGAGAAAAACCAGAATGATCCATCTGAAGAGCAGTGGCTTGCTCTGCGGCTGGAGGAAGCTTGCGTAGGGCTGGAGCTTGGGGATTGAGGGCCAGCCATCCCATGGGGTCAGCCAGGAGACAGTCTTCCCTTCACTGTATGCTTTAGTGCCAGCACAACACCCAGCACAGCTGATGCTCAGTATGGAAAGAAGGCAGGGAACTTCTCGGTTCTGCAGCCTACCTGAGGTCCAGGGTAGGTAGGGAGAAGTTTGGTCTCCAGTACAGATTGTAGAGAAGGATCATAGACCTGGACTAGGATGGACGAGTTGTCTTACCTCTTGAAGAGATCATGTTTAATGAACTTAAGTACTTAGATTAAGCTAGATTAATAGTAAGGCATGCACATAGTACAAAATATAAAGCACAGGGGTGATGCACTGGGAACGTAAAACTCCCTCCCACCTTATCTCCTTAGAGACAGCCACTGCTGCCGTCCGGAGATGCTGTACGCATTCACAAGTATGTGAGTATTAATTTTTAAACATAAACGCTGAGACCAGTTTAAAATGCTATTTATTTCAAGGTTTTTTCCTATCTTTACAAAAGACATTTTGCATAAAATTTTAACATTTCAGATGTTTGCAATGATTACATTTTCTAGAAGCTGAGGAATTACTCATTTTGTGCCTGCAAACAAATGCTGCTCTTAAAGCTCAGTGAAGCATCTCTATGTGAAAGGAATACAAGAACTTCAAATAGCCCTTTCTTCATTGAATAAATAAAATATATTTGGAAAGCCGTCTTCAGGCTTTTTGTGATCCAGTCCCTAGGAAATGGTTTGGAAGGAGCTATTATGTTCAATTGTATTAATCTCCTGGGTCCTTGCATAGAATTTCCACTTTTCAGATGTTTGCAGCTATTACTTTTTCTAGAAGCTCAGGTATTATACTTGGAGAAGCTACTTGAACAATAATCTTACAGTTAACTTTTAAGCTATTCTTATGTCTATTGTGTCTTTTTTATTGCACTGACTGTGGGTATAGGAAATCACCCACAGTTAGAGCCGCCACAATAACATTACCTACGTACCATCAGGGAAGGTGTTTTAAAAAGAAATCTAATTTTAGCTTTCATCTTGAGTTTTGGGGCAATTTTTTGTCCCTTATGCGTCGAAAACTGTAGTTGTCAACAACATATCTTGGAGAGCAGGAGAAAAAAACCCTATTTTGTTTGTACATTATTATAACAAAAGTGGGTAAAATTTCTGTGTAATTATTAAAAATGCACCACCGCTTGCTAATTTATTGATAGGTGCTGCTTCCACAGAAGAAATGGTAGGGATAATTGATGGGTGGACTACTAAGTACCCCCTTGTGGGAGTTCTGGCCCCTTTTTCCCAATTATAAGCATGCACCCTCACTGAGATTTCTTGGGGTCTGTTCACAGGGATAAGAAGTTGCTGGACTTCCCAATATTGAAAAATTCAGTCTCAGTAGGGGCGGTGGCGGAGGAGACTGAGCTACAATATGTTTTATGTGATGGATGTCCACGCTCTATAGCAAGTCATGTTTACAATAATATTCTGTGATAGCATTTTATTCCTTTCCATAGATACAGGGAAAAGAGACTCAGAGAGGTTAAGTAACTTGGCCAAGTTCACAGTAGCTTTTTAAAAAATGAGATTTTACTATAGGACCAAATGACTGCACAGCTATTCCTCTTTTCACCAAACCTTGTAGCTTCCCATGCTAAAAGCTTAGGGTTTGTACACTGGCGGCATGAAAGATCTTCTTTGAAGAGAATGTTTCTCATTAAAAAAAGAGTCAAGGATGTGCCCCACCTTGGCTTCTGTACTTTCTCCTCATGAGTAAGGTTTTACAAGGATGTTTGCACACAAGGGAAGTAACTTCTCAATGGATGAAATGATTAAAATAAACTTATGAAGCTCTTATCTCTTTGTTTCAAAATTCTATTTTGTCCTATAGTTGTACAGTTTTATATGCCAAAAGGCCTCAGTCCTGTTGGAGGTGGTGTAAGATGAGGGAATGTCTGGCTTTGGGTGTCTGTACTTCTGAGGAGGGAAGCTTTGAAGTAAGCTTTCCTACAGATGGAAGAGATTGGGTAGAGAGTATCAGAGGAGTTGCAGGTAGATCAGGAATGTAATTAGCACCTTCTCCGTAATAGCATCTGGAGTAGAAGGAGCCAGGGCAGGCTCAGAGGCAAGAGCAAGGTAACTGATATCCCTTAGGATATCTCTGATGCTTACATCAGTTATCTGACACCTGGCTTACTTCTATGTAGGAGTTTGCCTATCTTTTTATTCTTGCTCTGAGTGCAAGCTGCTTATTAGAAAAAAGGAAACTCGGCCGTTGTGTATGCTATTTATTTGACAAAGAATTGTATTTCTTGTATTATTTTATGGAGGAAAACATCAAGCAAAAGTGAATAGAGAGCATATTCTAATACCGCTCTTCACATCTGTCATCTGTGGACCTATTGGACCTTGGTCGCCATAAGCAGGTACCGTTACTCACCTGGTAGCAGGTGCTACCTCAAGGGCAGTCAGAAAGTGGAAGATGGAGAGTATTGCTTCATTTCTTGGGAACCAGGCATGACATTTTATAGAGATAGGCATATATTCGGGTACCTGAAGTAGACTCCAAGGTGGTCAATGAATTCTACTGTTGGTTTTGGCTCAGATCTTGGATAATCTTTCCCCATCTGCCAGAGGAATTAGGATTTTCTGGATCTTGCAGCATTGCCTGCTGTCACAGACATCTTTCAGTCTCTCCTCTGCCTTCCCTGTTCTCTGTAACAAGGAGGATTGACAACTAAATGGAAACCTTGTAACATTAAACTTTATTTTAATCTCTATAGCAGCATGCTTCACTCTTGAGTTTTATGTTGGGTGGCTCTGTGATTTAGCAATATTAGGTAGGATTTGCAAGACTGTGGAAATGGCATCCATTATAGGTCCTGTGCAAAGCTAGCTGTGAAAAAGTGAGAGTTGAAAACAGCCTTAGACCTTTAGATAGTGGCTGTGAGCACTTATCAAAGGACGTTTTCTTTGTGAGCTCAGTGGAAAGGGATGCTGGTTCCACGTGGGTCTTTATAGTTGATAATCACTATCTTTAGGGCCATCTTTGGGGAAAAAAACCGACAACCATATAAATCTTACATTTTTATAGCACTTCAATCTTTTTTCAAAGTACTCTCACATCTATTATCCCATCTTGACCTCCCAAGGAAACTGTGAGTTGGGCACAGCAAGAATTTCTATCCTGATCTCACAGATAAGACACAACGAGGTTAAATCACACAGCCAGGCAGGAGGAGACTGAGGCTAAACATCCATGTCTGATGTTAAGACTGCTAGTTCCTCTACCAAAAAAAAAAAAAAAAAAATCCAAAAAACCAAAACACCCTTCTTTTTAATTCTCTGCAATCTAGCTTCTACTGCTGATATTGCTGTATTTAAAGCAATGTTTCTCAACTCTACCTGTTTATTTAAGTCACTTGAACAAATGAAAAATAGTTCCAGAGCCCCATCCCAGACTAACTGTATTAGAATCTTGAGGGTAGCTCCCAGGCATCTGTGTGTTTTAAAGCTCTTCAGGTGATTCTGATGCACAGTAGGGATCAAAAATCATTGCTAAAAGCTGAGCAGTGGCAATCCTCATGTCAAATTCAGTGGCTTTTTCTTCACTACTAGACTGGGCCCGTTGGACATTAATTTCTTTTTTAAACTCATTCGTTTTCTGTTTTAATGAAATGCTACTCCCTTGATTTCCTACTCTTCTCTAGTGGTATCCTCCCCCTGTTTTCTTATTTTCTCCTTCACCATCTTTGTTTTGCCTTCCCAACTTACATGATTTGATTTTGCTCTTTTCTCTGTGTGCTCACACAGGGCACAAGGAATAGTGTGGGAGGTTGTGCAAGGGGTCATTTTTTTTTTTGCAAGGGCTTGGATATTAGAACATAAGACATATGAGAGCAGAGGTTTTATTCCAATCACTGCTGCAGCTCTAGATCTAGGACCATTCTAGAACCTAGGACAGACCCATGTTCAATAATTGGATGAATGAATCTGCTTGACTGAAACTCTTACCTGTGTATACAGTCCTCACCTTCATTCCAGTCTTGCCCCCCTAATGCTATCTCTTAAATATGCCACCATCTTCTCAAACCCAACATATTCAAAATTGAGTGCATCTTCCTTCCTTCTACAAAATAGCTCTTTTAAATGTTTCCCAACCACATCACTGCTGCCCATAACCCCATCCTTCCAGTCCTGGAAATCAGCTTTGAGTCTTCTTTCTCCTTTACCGAGGCCTATATCCTAGTCTCCCCATTTGACTGACACTGCTCTGCCATGGGCTGTGGTGGAGAATCAGTGCTAGGCTGTGCTCTGGGCACTGGCTGGGCCAGGAGTGGATCCATCCATTCACTTTATTGAAATTCAATTTTTCTTAAGGCTGCTGACATGAGACTGTTCTGGCAATACCTATCTATAAACAATTATATCGATGTCAGTGCTAGTACCTCTTCCTTCAAAAATAATATAAATTTCAGTTTGCCTCTTTCTTTTTTGTGCCATCTAACCAGGTCCTAACTACCTCCTACTTCAACCAGATAATAATTTTCTAGCAGGTGTACTTGTTCCTTCTGCCTAGACTTCTGACTTCTAGTTAAAGGATCTGGGGAAGCCCATATTTGTCCCTTTGAAAAGCATTTTGCATGATTAGGGAAGAAGAATGGCCCAGGGATTAAATAAAAGAAAAGATCTGGAATTAGCTTGCCTGGGCTTGAATCCAGGGATCAGTTAACTAAATTGGAGACCTGAGAAAAGCTACTTGATTTCTCTATGCCTCAGTTTCTTATCTTAAGATAGGAGAGAGTAGAAACCATTTCAGAGGGTTATTGAAGGGATACAATTTAGTGAATTATGCAATGCACTCAGCACAGTGCCAGGTGTAGAGTAAATGTCGAGATATGTTGGCTTTATTATTGGCATCTCCTCTGAGAAAGCATTCCAGTTTCCTTTTCATTCCCTGTCATCCTCTACTCTCCACCAAAGAGTTAGAATTAGGCACTTTTCTGCATGAATCACTTACCTATTTCCCTATTATTTTGTAATTTAGGGCTAAGCAATCTTTTCACATACTGAATTTCACAATGATTATTACACTGAAATTTGAGTAACTTTGCTCCTTCTGCCCACTGCCTCAGACTCATGTGAGACTCGTGACTGGCGTCTATAACTGGCACTTTTGGCAAACTCTCCAACACCTGTCTTCTGCTCAAGAGCAATTCTTCATCAATTCTGCTCTTGAGCAGGATTGGTAATTCCATTTTCTTGCCACATTCTGCTTTGAGGGGAGCATGAGCTCGTTCTGGCCAATGAGACATAAAGGGAAGTATTTGGGGAATATTTCTGAGAAAGATTGTTGCCTTTGTTTTAATAGGATTCCTAAAGAAGAGCAGTTGCTTGCTCTTCTTCCCCTGGACATTGTTCTGTTTGTTGTGAGGTTTGGAATGGTGGCAGCCATCTTATGACCATGAGGGAAGATAATTGAGGACAAACCTGATATTGTCAATGGTCAGGTAAAAAGGCAGAAGGAACTGGGTCCTTGAGGACTTTGCAAGGAACGGATCTTACTGACCTTGACCATGCCATGCCCCTTTGCCATGACCTCTGGCTACGTGAGAAAGTATATCTTCCTTACTGTTTAAGCCAGTTGAATTTGGGTTTTATTTGGCCAAAGGCATCCTAACTGACATAGTGCCCTTGTCACATTGTTTAAATTCCGATGTTTATTATTATTTTTTAAAATGTGGTCCCTGATCTAATGTTCCTGGGACCTCTTGAAGAGAGACTTTTTCTGATAGTGCTAGATGAGGGCAATATTTCAGTACCCATGAGAGGAGATGAAGGAAAGGTAGGGGGACAGAAGAAAGATAATGGGGAGGGGGTATAAAAGAGTGAGGTGGCTTTGCATGGCTTCCTATCTCCTCTTAGGCTTTGAAGGACAGGTTTGCAGCCTTATAAGGGCTCCCAGGGGCATAGCCCAACACTCCCCTGCATGCAGACTCAGCTCTTCTCTCTTGCCCACCACCTCTTGTCAGTTACTTGCTAAAACAACATAAGGCATCAAGTTTGTTTATTTCTCTCTTACTATTGCTTAAAGAGCTTCTCCCTGCTTCTAATGCATTCCTCCAAAGCATCTTTGAGCTCACCTGAATGCTATGCCTCCATTCACTAAATATTTAATGAGAACATACTGTGAGCCCAAGCAATGCTGCATGCTCTGGGGATCTAGTGGTGAATGACAGAGACAAGGTCCCACTCTCATGATACTGTGTGAGTGATAGATGATAAGTGAATAAAATTAATCCATATGGTGCTGGGTGCTAGGTACAAACTGTAAAGGGATGTGATAGAAGATGTCTCATTTGAGCTGAGACCTAGAAAAGAACAAGGAGCCAGCTGGATGGTCCAGGAAGAGGGGACAGCAAGTTAGTGGCCCAAAAGTTGGACTTAACATGTGAGAGGTACAGAAAGGTTAATGTGGGAGTGTGGTGAGAGGGAAGTGGGCTTCAGAACACATAGGCCCTTGTAGCAAGTGGAGTTGGACTTTATCCTGATTGCAGTGGGAAGTCCATGGAAGGTATTCAGCGGTAGAGCAGTAGGGTTAGATTTATAGTTTTGGAAGCCACTCCTGATACCAGGTGAATAATGGTTAATGGAGGGGGGCAGGCAAGGGTTGAAGCAAGGAGGACAGCTAGGAGCCCACCACAGCGGTCCAGATAAGAAGAGAATGGTTGACAAAATGAATAGGAGCTCTGTCCTCACAGAGCTCATTGTCCTGTTAGGGATACAGATCAATAAACTAGAATTCTGATAGAGTATATGCTACAACAGGAAAACTTACAACCTGTATCTTGTGGTTTGCTTATTATGTCTCCAGTACTATGTGGACCTTGTTTGTAGGGGATCATGTTGGGCAAGTGGCCCAGGGATTCAGCACCTGAAAAGCAGGTTTCTCCATCTTGTAAGGAGGGAAATACTCATTAAGCATGTGCAAGGCACGTCTTGTACTTTTTGATGTACATATTCCTTGACTTTTCAAATGAGATTTTAGGTCCTTTGGAGTAAAGTGATGCTTTTTTGCTCTTTGTAACCTAAGTGAAACCTGGTATACATTAACTGCTCAATAAATATTACTCAAGTGTTTGTTGATGATTTCTGCACTTAGTTGAGAGATGAAACAAGAGTCTGGTACTTAGGAGGAAAGAGAATTCAGTAAAGATCTTGGCAGGAAATAGCAGTACCAACCTGGGCAGTAGAGAGGTTAATAAAGATGTAGGCAGGACTTAGGGAAGTCAGTAAGGGCTGATGAAGCATTATGGGGCTAATAAACAAGAAACCACCGGAGCTTGGACAGGATAGGTGATGAGGACAAACTATAGGAGCTGTGACATTTACTAGAGGGATGCAGCCAACCTCTGGCAAACAGATGCATGACCTCTCACTTCTTCCAGTCTCTGATAAGCAGCTGGGGTCTTGGGTTAGCTGAACCTAACACCAGAAGGCAAGGAAGCCCACTGATGCAGTTCAGATCCAGATGCATCCCAGGGCGTGAAGCAGAGTGGATCAGAGTGGAGGGTGGCTCTGGAGGGGCAAACAGAGGACAGCTGACACAAGTGTCTTGCCTCTTCTCATCTGCTTTCTTTTCAGAGCATGCACTTGAGAATTGCAGGGAGTGGGTTTTGTGGGAGTCTGAGTAAAGAAAGCTATCACCACCACCACCACCACCACCACCAACCACCACCACCACCACCAACCACCACCACCATCATCATCATCATCACCATCACCACTTCTCCTTATACAAAAGGAACCTGAATAGTTCAAGTGGAAGAACCAAGATTTTATCCCAAGCCTTTGGACTCCTGGTTCAGTACTTCCCACCATCACACCCAGTGTCTCCCCAGCCACCTGCTCCTGTCTGCACATGGATGACTCATCTTCCTCTTTGTAAGTTAACCCACTCTCATGCTGGCAGCTCACCATAGAGGATCCCAGCCCAGAACCCCTCAAACCAGCACACCCTGCAGCTATGTATAATTTCCTATCTGTACCATGTGCCACGTCGCTCTACGGCCCCTGGGAGCCCAGGGGCCACTGCAGGTCCTGGTGAAGTGCCCAGGCTGGGACCGTAATTACCAACAAGGAGCTCCCTGATCTGAATAGTCTCTCCTCTCAGCAGGATGCAGTGTTCCGTTGCTGTGCCTGCTGCCAGGAAGGCTGCCTTCCAGGGCTGACTCCTCCTTGGGTATGTGCAGGGAGATGTCTGGGGCAGGGACTGCTCTGTTGGCTTTGAGGTAAGGGGCTGTTTTCCAAGGGTTCAGCCCAAGAACTATCAAATGGAGACACATGGGGCTTCAGTCAACTTTGTACAGGAGAAGTGGTGGCAATTCTTGAAGATGGAGAGAGATTAGGAAGAGGGGCCTAATAAAAAGAATGAAGAACAAGGATTTATTGTGTATTTATTATGGTAGGAACTATTCTAAGCACTTTATATGTGTCATCTCAGTGAATTCTTGTAACTTTATGATGGAGTTGCAGGCATTATGCTGACAGTTAATCTGTTTTCAGTCTTCTGCCCCACTCATGTGACCTGCCACTCCTCCTCTCTCCATACCTCCTTCCTATTCTCACTGTCACACAATGACTTCGCTGAGAAAATGGAAGCAACCAGAACAGAACTTCCACAGCTGCATGTCCTACCACCTGAAGAGTCTGTGCCAATGTGATACTATCCGCCCTCCCTCGTGTTACCATGGATGAACTGCTGCCCTTGTACTTGTGCACTAGACCCTGTCTGCCTTTGCCTCCCCAAGGGCATTCTTTTCTCCTGCATCATCGCGTTGTTGCTGTCTGCCATTTCACTCTCAGCTGCCTACCAAGACACTTTTATTTCTCCCATCCCTAAAATAATTTCTTCTTTTGACTCCACATACTCCTCCAGCTACCTCCCCAGTTTTCTGTTCGCTTTTATAGCAAATCTCCTCAAAAGACTAGTCTGTTCTTTTTTTTTTTAGCTTTATTGAGGAACACTTGACAGATATAATTACATATATTTAAAGTATAAAACTTGATGATTTGATGTACATATGCATTGTAGAATGATTACCAGAATCAAGATAACTAACCCATTGATCACCTCACATAGTTAATTTAACATGGTTAATATTCTCAATTTTTTGTGGTGTGAATGCTTTAGGGCAAGTCTCAGCAACTTGCAAGTGTGCAATACAATGGAGTTAACAATAATGCATTGTATAGTTGAAAAAGTTGTTCATTCTTGATGTCTTCAATGTTCCCCAGAATCCACTCTACCCAGGCTTTTCCCTGCCATACCTTTCCAGAGAACCCACTCGTGTTGAAATCATCAATGACTTTCCTATTGCTGCATCTAATACTAATACATATTTCAGCCCTAAGCTTATTAGACTATTAGCATCATTTAACATGGGTGATCACTCACCTCTTGGAACATTTTTGTCTCTGGATTCAGGGACCTCATGCTTGTTAGTTTTCCTCTTCCCCCACTTGATTGTCCTTTCTTATTTCTTTCCCCCTGGATTCTCATTTCCCTAAACCATCAATCATGAAGGTCCCTCGGACTCAGAACTCAGACTATATTCCATAGATGAACTCAACCAGTCTCCTTGATTTAAATATGGCCGATTTCTGAAATTTTTTGAGTATTTCATTTGTGAATTTATTTATTATTGAAGTATAATAGACATATAACATCATATTAGTTTCAGGTATAAAACATAATGATTTGATATTTGTATACACTGGGAAATGATCCCTACAGTAAGTCTAGTTACTCTCTGTCACCATACGTAGTTACATAATTTTTTTTCTTGTGTTAAGAACGTTTAAGATTTGCTCTCTTGAGGCACCTGGATGGCTCAGTGGTTGAGCATCTGCCTTTGGCTCAGGTCTTGATCCTGGGGTCCTGGGATCAAGTCTCACATGAGGCTTCCTGTGGGGAACCTACTTCTCCCTCTGCCTGTGACTCTGTCTCTCTCTTTGTTTCATGAATAAATAAATAAAATCTTTTTTAAAAAGATTTGCTGTCTTGGCATTTTTCAGATATGCGCCATGCTATACATTACAACCCATGACTTAATGATCTTATAACTGAAAGTTTTTATCTTTTGACATTCTTCACCCACTCCACCTACCCCCCCCCAACTCCCTCTCCTTTGGCAGCCAATATTCTGTTCTCTATGAGTTTTGTTTTATTTTGTTTGTTTGTTTTGTCAATTAGATTCCACATATAAGTGAAATAATGCATTATTTGTCTTTCTCTGATTTATTTCATTTAGCATGAAAATCTGCAAATTTATATTTCCTCTGATATTCCTGGCTTATTTTGTTCAACATAACATTCATTACATCTAAGCTATATATATATATATATATATATATATATATATATATATATTGCTTATTTTTTGTTTGTTTTGTCATAATCAAGTGGTAAACTCTATGAGGGCAGGGATTTTTTTTTAAAACTTTGTATTATACAAATCAAAACCACAATGAGATACCACCTCACACCAGTCAGAATGGCAAACATTAACAAGTCAGGAAACAACAGATGTTGGCAAGGATGTGGAGAAAGAGGAACTCTCTTACACTGTT
The DNA here is from genome assembly GCF_905146905.1 of Nyctereutes procyonoides. NCBI lineage: Eukaryota > Metazoa > Chordata > Mammalia > Carnivora > Canidae > Nyctereutes > Nyctereutes procyonoides. The sequence continues at coordinate 18,234,732 of NW_026575082.1, forward strand.
GGTAGAAATGCAAGCTGGTACAGCCACTCTGGTAAACCGTATGGAAGTTCCTCAAAAAGTTAAAAATAGAGCTACCTTACAACCCAGCAATTGCATTACTAGGCATTTACCCCAAAGATACAAACGGTGTGTTCCAAAGGGGTAGCTGTATCCCAATGTCTATAGCAGCAATGTCCACAATAGCTGAACTGTGGAAAGAGCCCAGATATCCATCAACAGATGGATAAAGAAGATGTAGTATTTATATATATATTATATATATATACATATATATTATATATAATGTGGTATTATTAATTATGTATTACATATACTGTGGTATTTATATATTATATATAAATATATAATTGAATATATATATATATATATAATGGAGTATTACTTAGCCATTTAAAAAATGAAATCTTGCCACTTGCAACAATGTAGATGGAACTAGAGGGTATTATGCTAAGCGAAATATGTCAACCAGAGATATACAAATACCATATGATTTCACAAAATATAATCTTAGCAATTCCTTAATATTGTCAAATATCCAATCAGTGTTCAAGTTTCTCCAGTAGTCTCACAAATGATTTTTTATTGTAATACAATAGATATCACATGAGATTGACCATTTTAATAGTTTTTAAGGGTATACATCAGTGACATTAAGCACACTGTTGTGTAACCATCACTATTATCCATCTCCAAAACTTTTTCATTATCCCAAACTGAAACTTTGTACTCATTATGTACACATAAATGACTTTTTGGTAGCGAATTTGTTTGTTATCAGGATATGCAAGAGCCATCAGTTGCATTTGATCGATATTGCTTTTATGTTCCTATATTTCCCCACTATCTTTTTTTCCTGCCTTTGAAATTATTGTTGCAGAAACTGGGTAGTTTGTTTTGGGTCTTGCTGATTGCATTTCCATGATAGTATTTAACACAGTCTTCTGTCCTCTGTATTTCCTGCAGACCTGTAGATTTAGAGGCTTCTAGAGATTCAGGTTTGGTTTTTGTTGTTTGCCAGGAGTTCTTCAGAGATGGTGCTGCATCAAGAGTCCCATAATGGCTGGTTGTCTCTTTTCATGGTGTGGGCAGGCATTGATGATCATACCCAGACCCATTAATTCATTCGGGGGATTGAGAGATGATGCTATTCTATCATTTATTTCCCATTTATTATCCGAAATATAGAATCCACTCCTATAGAATGAAATATCCTCTCATCAACTATTGAATTACCTTGAGATACAGCTCGTTCAGGGAGGGCGACTTAAGTGCTTTATTTATTTATTTATTTTTTCAGTTTTCAGGATAATACATCCAGCATCCTCCAAATGGGGTCATTAAAAAAATATCAGTATGAACTCACAGATTTTTACAAATGTGGGTGATGCATTTCAATCCATTGCTATGGTTAGTCTTACTTGATGCTTTTCCTTGACCAGTAGGAATCCCTTCAGGTTGGCTCCTGTGACCTTGGATAGCTGCTTTGTTTTCTTGGGTGACAAGATGTTCCAGACTCATTTTGTAACACATTCTCCTATAGACCTGGGCTTTCTGTCCATTTTGTTCATTGCTGTGTCCCAGCATTGCATATATGTCAGAAAAGAATCTCTGGTGTGTGGTAGGTACAAAATAAATACTTGCTGAATGAATGCATACAGGCTCTTTTATTTATTTATTTATTTATTTATTTATTATATTTTTTATTGGAGTTCAATTTGCCAACATATAGTATAATATCCAGTGCTCATCCTGTCAAATGCCCCCCTCAGTGCCCGTCACCCAGTCACCCCATCCCCCTGCCCACCTCCCCTTCCACTATCCCTTGTTCATTTCCCAGAGTTAGGAGTCTCTCATGTTTTGTCACTCTCTGATATTTCCCACTCATTTTCTCTCCTTTCCCCTATAATCCCTTTCACTATTTTTTATATTTCCCATATGAATGAAACAATATAATGTTTCATTATATTGTTGAAACAATATATTGTTTGTTTCATTATATGTTGTTTCATTGTATGTTTCATTATATGTTGAAACAACATATTGAAACAATATAACGTTTGTCCTCCAATTGACTTAGTTCACTCAGCATAATACCCTTTAGTTCTATCCATGTTGCTCTTTTAAAAACAGACGGAAATAGCAGAGGCTGGCTAGCAGGCATGCAGCTGGCACATGGAAGAGCAGAATTTAGACCAAGAAAGTTTGCTTTCCGGTTCTGTGTTCTTTTTTTTTTTAAAGATTTTATTTACTTATTAATTAGAGAGAGAGAGAGAGAGAGGCAGAGACACAGGCAGAGGGAGAAACAGGCTCCATGCAGGGAGCCTGATGTGGGACTCGATCCCGGGTCTCCAGGATCACACCCTGGGCTGAAGGCAGTGCTAAACCGCTGAGCTACCAGGGCTGCTCCAGTTCTGTGCTCTTAATGGAAAGACTTGTGAGCCTTAAGATGGGCCAAGATGAAAATACAATTTGATCAGAAAGGTGTGGCACACATTCATGAGTAGTCAGTTCAGAAGGCTGGTTCCCAGAAGACAGTAAAGGCCACTGGAGGCTGCTCCATTCCCATAGGAATCCTTCAGTGCTGTTCTCTGCAGGGAACCCATATTTACCATATTTATATAGTAGATGCTGACATGTTATTTTATTTACCCTCTGCAACAATCCTGAAAACTATAGCACCTGAATTTAACAGACAAAGTAGCTGTGGCTCAGGGAGGAGGAGTGGCTTGCTTTGGGTCACACAGCTAGCTAGTAGAAAGCCACCCCTGGAGTCCAGGTCTGCTTGGTTCTAAGTGAAGGCATGTTCTTCCTGTGGCTTCCTGAATCCAGTAGACTTTGGGACAGGATATTCATTAGGGCAGCCCCATCTGGCATGTTTTATTACCTTAAGTTTGGAGACATTGAGGCCCTCTGTGGGTAGTCCTTTGCCCTCATCCCTTTGACAATGTCCTACCTATCTGTCAGGAATCAGCTTACACCGAATACCTTTTAGCTTTCCTGTTATATTCTCATGGCCCATTATTTCTCTTTCTACCCAGCTGCCCGAATCTGAGTGATGGGGGCACCCCCAATAGCAGAGATGGGGTGCTCCAGAGAGCAGATTCCATGACTAACTCATTCTCGTATTTCTCTGTATTCTACTCAGTACTCAACACAGTGCCAGGCACACACTAAGGCACTTTGAATTGTTGCAGAATGTGTAGGTTGACCCTTTGAATTTGAGGGCAAGAGCTAATCCTCTCATCTCTTCTTCCTACCCTCAGACATATTCATCAAGGTGACAAAGACATTTACATTCTTTAGCAAATTGGCACATGAGATGAATGGCTGAGCAGACATGGCACTTCCAACAAAGTTTAAAGAACAAAAGAGTGACAGACAATGAGGCTGCTTACAGCCATGGCTTCCAAAGAGAGTTGTTCCTGATGATTGGCTGGTTGGAGTAGAGGAAGAAACATTTAACTTTTGACTCGCCCTTCAAAAATGCCTATTCCTGTGTATGCTTTATAATGTACTAACACACAGTCACAGCTGTAGGTAGTTTATAAATTTTAATTGTGCATATATTGGGAACACATCTAAAATTTTTTACTAATAGAGGTGAGTGATCAAGAAAACTTTGGAGACCATTGATTTCTGGAAATCTTGGCTGGCATCATCAGTTGTTTCTCATGGCAAATTCTAGGCTGTCAGTACTAGAGTAGAGGACAAAGGAAACAATTATCCTGATGTACCAATGATTTGAACAAATGTTTTTGCAAAATGTGCCAATGGTTGGCCTATCCCTAGGCCCCAAATAGCTGAGTTTGCTCCCCTCTGGGGAGGTGGGTCTGCTCTTAGTTGGGTGAGAAATTAGGTGTCAGGTGGCAACCTTTACCCACCAGAGCCAAACACCTTGGTGTCCTTGTGGAGGTGACCCACACAGGCGTTGGGGCTGGTTGCCTGCATTTCAGTTTGTAGGTTGTTCTTTGGTTGTTCTGTTCAACCTTCTCTCCCACCCCACCTGAATTTTCTTCTTTTCAGCTGTTCTGGATATTCTCTTTGGCTAGATTTACATAGATAATGAATGTTGGTGGGAGTGGTCTGGCTAGAGTGTCCTGATCTGATACTGCCCCCTCAGGACACTGAATTTTTGAATGTGCTGTAAGAATTGCCTCCCTCTCCTCATCGTGCTGGGAAATGGGGTTCTGTGGGTCTAAGGTCGCAATAGGGCATCCTCCTATAAAACAAAGGGGGTGTCTGGGTTGAAGGAACTGCCAAGTCTGCTGACGCTGAGGGTCAAGCATGAATCCAGCAGTCACAACTGTGGGGTCTCCAAACTGAGGACTAGAAGCAGGTGCTGAGAAAACACCGAGGGTGGAGGTGGGAGGAGGAGTCCTGAGAGCCCCCCCACCCGCTTCTCTAACCAGCTAATGTACTTTCTATGGGGTGGGGAGGGGGGTGTCACATGTGCTGGGAGGTACTTAAAGCCAAAAGATGAATGTGGTGCATCTCCTTGCTGTATCAGTTTTCCTTGGAGAATGGGAGGGGGAAGATTTTTACAGTAAAATAAATATAGAAAGAGTGTGGAATAAAATACAAAAAGCACATGCATTTTTAAAGTGAAAATAGATTTTTGCTGTAGATCTCTTTATGCCTCTTCCCAGATCCTGGAGGATTTGCCTTCCCTGTCACCTGCTTGTGAGAACTGCTGCAGCAGCACATTGTTCAATGTGAAGGGCCAGAGGTGGAGACAGGTCACCTTCGGCCCCAGGGAGAAAGCAGGAAAGATGCCGATCTGGCCACCTACACAGCACTCTGGTCAGTCTTCACTGGGGAAATCTGATTCCCCCCAGGGGTGCCGGGTTAGCCTCACCTCTCTCTTGGTTCTCACTGTCACTTGCCCAGGGAGCTGGAACTAGAGAGAAGTTTCCACTACATTAGAGCCAGGGCCTTCTGTGGGGGAAAGGAGAGTTCTTTTTGGATTGGGTCAGGTTTGCTCATTGGGGGTTTGAGTAGAAGTGCATCTGCCTGTCTGGTGTAGAATCACTGGAGGTTAGAGCAGGGGAGGACCTGGCAAATCCTCTGCCCAGCTACAGGGTTACTTAGGAGGATCCAGGAGCCCAGAGAGGCAACTGACTGGTTAAGGACCCAGGTAGATTCAAAATAACATCCTTTTGAAGAAGATTAACAGCATTTAAAATTTTATTATGATAAAAACTCTTTCTATGGGATCTACTCTCTTAACAAATTAAGTGTATTAAAACAGTATTATTACCTGTAAGCCCAATATTATACAGTAGATCTCTAGATCTTATTTTGCATAACTGAAATCTTATATTCATTGATTAGTAACTCCCTCCCTCCTGGCAACCATCATTCTATTCTTTTTTTTTTAATTTAAATTCAGTTAGCCAAAATAAAGTACATCATTCGTTTCAGATGTAGTTTTCAATAATTCATCAGTTGCATATAACACCCAGTGCTCATCACATCGCATGCCCTCCTTAATGCCCATCACCCAGTTACCTCATTCCCCATTCCTTCTCCCTCTTCCCTCCAGCGACCCTCAGTTTGTTTCCTAGAGTTCAGAGTCTCTCATGGTTTTTGTCTCCTTCCTTCTCTGATTTTTTTCTCATTCAGTTTCTCCTCCTTCCCTTATGGTCTTCTGCACACCATTCTATTCTTAATTTCTATGGCTGTGACTATTTCAGCTACCTCATATAAGTGGAATCATGCAGCGTTTGTTCTTCTGTGACTCGTTTATTTCACTTATCATATGTCCTCAAGGTTCATCCATGTTGTTGCATATTGTAGGATTTCCCTCTCTTTAAAGCCTGGGTAATATTCCATTGTATGTATACACCACATAATCTTTCTCTATTCATCTGTTGAGGGACGTTTAGATTGTTTCCACATCTTGGCTACTGTGAATAATGCTGCTATGAATGTGAGAGTACAGATATCTCCTTGCGATCCTGATTTCAATTCTTTTGGGCATATACCTAGAGGCAGGATTGCTGGATCATCTGCTAATTCTACTTTTAATTTTTTGAGGGATTTCCAGCCTGTTTTTCTTCATTATACCATTTTGCATTCCCACCAACAGCATGTGAGGGTTCCTCTTTCTCCACAGCCCCAACTACTCTTTTTATCATTTTTTAAAATAATCACATCCTAAAAGATGTAAGATGGTGTCTCAGTGTGGTTTTGATTTGCATTTCCCTTATGATTAATGATGTTGAACATCTTTTCATGTGTCTGTTGGCCATTTGTATGTGTTTCTTGAAAAATGTCCATTCAGGTCTATAGCCATTTTTATTTTATTTTTATTTTTTGTAGTCATTTTTTAGTTGAGTTATTGATATCGTTTATTTGTTTTGAGCCATTGAGTTGTCTTTATATATTTTGGAAGTTAATGCCTTATCAGATGCATGGCTTGCAAATATTTTCTCCGATTCTGTAGGTTGCCTTTTCACTTTGTTGACTGTTTCCTTTGCTGTGCAGAAGTTTTTTGGTTTGATGTAATTCCACTCATCTATTTTTGCTTTTGGTACCTGTGTACCAAAAATGGATGTTATATCCATGAACTCATTGTCAAGACCAATGTCTTAAAGCTTTTCCCCTATGTTTTCTTCTGGGGGTTCTATACTTTTAATTTTTAGGTTCAAGTCTTTAATCCCTTTTTAGTTCATTTTTGTGTCTAAGATAAGGCTGAGTTTCATTCTTTTACATGTAGATGTCTAGTTTTCTCAACACCATTTGTTGAAGAGATTATCCCTCTCCATTGTATATTCTTGGCACCATTGTCGAGCAACATTTTGGCTTCTCGATCCAGGGCTCTTTGCACTCTTTCATTGCCTTTTGTTTGAGGGAGACTGAAAGGTTTATCTGCTCCAACAAGGCCAGGCCTTGCCACAGTGGTCAGAATCTCCTAGAAAAGTCTTTGCTAGAGATTTATCCTAGTAAAATAGTGACTCACAATACACACACACACACACACACACACACACACACACACACACAGAAGGATCCTGGAGTTCAGAAGGATCTTTATAGCAACGGTATAGAAAACAGTAAAATACCGAGACAAATGAAGAGATTTTGGTTGGGGGCTCCTGGGCGGCTCAGTTGGTTAAGTGTCTGCCTTCAGCTCAGGTCAGGATCCCAAGGTCCTGGGATGGAGCCCCATGTTGGGGCTCCCTGCTCAGCAGGGAGCCTGCTTCTTCCTTTCCCTCTGCCTACCATTCTCTCTCTCTTTCTCAAATAAATTTTTAAAAATCTGTATTAAAAAAAAGATTTTGGTTGTATCCATTATGGACCACTCACCCAATGTAATAATGTATATCATTAAAAATCTTGCAAAGAATATGTACAGGGCCTCCGTGATGATTACAGGGTCAGTGGAAACAGCAGTGTGATCTCTGGGTGCAGGATTATAGGTGGTCTTCATATTTTCCTTATAACTTCTGTATCTTTAAGTTTTCTACAATGAACATTCATTATATTTCTTTTATATTATTTTACCTTTCAAAATAAAAGTGAAATGTCTTTTCAACTGACTGTAGTTACTAGTTAATGAAAGTTGCCAATGGTGTTTTACAATTTCTGGGTTCCTTGGGTGGCTCATACCTTACCTCTACTTTGACTTTTCTTTTTTGCTGAAGAACACCTGTTAGTAGTTTATACAAAAGAGGGCATGTAAGTAGTTAAAAAAAAAACTATTAGTGTTTGTATATTCAAAATTTCTTTATTTTGTCCTTACTCTTTAATGATCATTTAGCAGAGTATATAGTTTTTATTACATTTTCCTCCAGCACTTTGAAGATATTGTTCTGTTGTCTTCTAGCATGGGTTGTTGCTGCTAAAAAGAGCAAAGTCAGTTTAATGAGGATGTTTATTTTATATTTAAATTTAAATTCAATTAGCCAATATATAGTATATCATTAGTTTCAGATGTAGTGTTAAGTAACTCATTATTTATCTTAAATAACTCAGTCATAATGAGTGTGTTTAATGAACACATTTTTGTAGGTACTCTTTCTCTCTTTCTCTCTCAATCTCTCTCCAATAGCTTTGATGATTTTATTTTTAATATCCTGCAATTTCACCATGCTGTGTCTAAGTGGGGATTTATCTGGGTTTATTCTGCTTGGCACATGGACATTTTTCAATCTCAGGATTCATCATCTCACATCAATTCTTGGCCATTTCCTCTTTGAATATTGCTTGACATCAGTTCTTCTGCTTTCTTTGGAGAAGTCTGATTATGTGGATGTATGAATCTTCTTTTTTTTTAATGTTTTATTTATTTATGTTAGGCATACAGTGAGAGAGAGAGAGAGAGGCAGAGACACAGGCAGAGGGAGAAGCAGGCTCCATGCACCGGGAGCCCAACGTGGGATTCGATCCCGGATCTCCAGGATCACGCCCTGGGCCAAAGGCAGGCGCTAAACCGCTGTGCCACCCAGGGATCCCGGATGTATGAGTCTTCTGATCTATCTTTATGTTTCTTAACTTTTAAAAAAATTTTAATTGAGGTACATTTTATATATAGAGAAATGCATCGACTTAAAGTATACAATTTGGGAAATGTATACACCTGTGTATCTTAACCCCAATTAAGATTTAGAACATTTCCATCACTAAGAACATTCCCTTATGCCTCCTTCCAGTCAATTCCCACCTCCCATGGACTACTGTTCTGGTTTTTTCCATCCTATATTAGTTTTCCTCTTCTTGAACTTCTTATAAATGCAATCATACAGAATACAGTTTTTGTATCTGGTCTCTTTCATTCAAAATATTTTTGTGATTTAACTATGTTGTTGTATATACCAATAGCTCATTACCTTTTTTTGGCAGAGTAATATTCCATTGTAGAAAAATATCAAATTTTGTTTAATCTGTTTTTCTGAATTATCTAGGGGGATTGAGGTCTGTTCTACTGACTCTTTGTGAGTCAATAGAACGATAAAAATGGCTATAGACCTGAATGGACATTTTCAAGGAACACATACAAATGGCCAACAGACACATGAAAAGATGTTTCTTCCCCCTTGAATTTAGTCACATAAAACCAGGGGGAAAGTCACTGAAAGTAATACTGTGTCACTTTTAACTCTTTTTTAAAAAAATATTTTATTTATTTATTCATGAGAGATACACAGAGAGAGGCAGAGACACAGGCAGAGGGAGAAGCAGGCTCCCTGCAAGGATCCTGATGGGGGCCCCATCCCCAGACCCGGGATCACGACCTGAGCCAAAAGCAGATGCTCAATTACTGAGCCACCCAGGCGTCCCTCACTTTTACCTCTTAATTCTATACTCTTACCCCCAGTTAATATCCAATATCCCTCTCTTGGCGGGCTCTTGAATCTCTCCATTCATCCCCTCCGTCACTAGCTGGAAAGAACTATGATTGCATCATTCACTCATAGTAACCATGGGGAAGTGTGGTAGACAGAACAGTGCTTCCTCCACATGTCCTTGTCCTAAACCCTAGAACCTGTGAATCTGTTCCCTTAAGTGGCAAAAAGAACTTAGCAGATATGATTAATTCCTGGGTTTTGAAGATTATCCTGGATTATCGGGGTGGGCCCAATGGAATCAAAAGTTTTTTGTTAAGGGAGGGTCAAAGGCAGAATAGGAGATGTTATGAAGGAAGCAGTGTCAGGAGAAGGAGAGAGAGAGAGAGAGAGAGAGAGAGAGAGAGAAGAGGCTTTGCTGTGTCTTTGAAAATGAAGCAAGACATCCATGAGTTAAGGAATGCAGGCAGACTCTAGAAAGTAGAAAATCATGGAAACAAATTTTTTTCCTAGAGCCTCCAGAAAGAATGCAGCCCTGCTGACTTATTTCAGACTTCTGACCTCTACAGCTGTGAGAAAATAAGTTTATGTTGTTTTAAGCCAGAAGTTTTTGATACTTTGTTATAGCAGCAATAGGAAACCAGTATGGGGACTAAAGGTTTGACCTCCTTAGAAATGTTGAAAATCTAGAATGCGCTCCAAGGAGACAGCCACTACTTAGCTCAAATAAAGGACTCTAACAGTGAGATTTCAGCCCGGCAGGTGGCTGCATACCTTTCACCTACAAGGGCTGCTCCAGGGATGTTCATCCTGTGTTGTGACACCTGCACTTCCCTTAGCACTGCCATTGCTTTGGAGTAACTATCTCTAAGAAGGCTCCTTCCATAATGCTATTGAGCTGGGATGGTACTGGCACTAGAGCAGGTTTTAATTTATTAGAGGTCAGATACAGTGCTGGAAACAGGGTGTAAAATATGAGAGGTTCTCAGCCTACATGTTGGAGACTTTATAGGACCCTGAGCTCCTTGAAGGAGGCACCCAATGAGGGTTGACCCAGGGAGGTCTTGCCCTTCAGTCCTATAGGCCTGGGGAGGTCATGTGGTGGCTCCAGTAACAAATTGTACCGAGGAACGGTTGCAGTAAGAAACAAAGGTGATTTTGCTTCTGATTCTTCAGAGATAGCAATATGTCAGCAGCCCCCAGAGAGGCTGGAAGTAAATGAATCAGTGCTAGAAAGTGAAGGATACCATCCGCATTGAATGGCGAAAAGGACTCCTGAACAGTATCTTCATTGATTTTTCCTGTAATTGACACAGCATCTCCGTTTGCCTTCGGGCTTCAGGAGGAAAAAACGGGGAGCCCATGTACACAGCTTCCTTGGGCTGCGATTTACTAAAAAAATTCCCCCGAATGAGCTTCTTTCCTCCTGCCATTCCTCTTTCTCTTTGTGTCTCCCCTCTCCTTTCCTCTCATCCTGCTTGCTTCTTTAATTTCTTCCTTCCCTCTCTCCCCTCATCCTGCCAGTCTGTCTGTCTGTCTGTCTCTCATGTCTTTCATACAAATAAGAACTCTCATTGCCTTTCATACAAATAAGAACTCAGAGAACACAGGCCACAGGGCGCTTGGGTGGCTTAGCGGTTGAGCGTCTGCCTTCAGCCCAGGGTGTGATCCTGGGGTCCCAGGATCGAGTCCCGCATCGGGCTTCCTGCAGGGAGCCTGCTTTTCCCTCTCTCTCTCTGTCTCTCTCTCTCTGTGTGTGTGTGTGTCTCTCATGAATAAATAAATAAAATCTTTGAAAAAAAATACAGACCACAGTATGGGTAATCTATTTTTGTTGGATATGACATCAAGAACTTAGAAAAAAATACAGAGCATTCCATTTTTCATGTTGGGTTAAATCCCATTTGGTCAGAATCTATCTATCATCTATCTATCTATCTATCTATCTATCTATCTATCTATCTATCTATCATCTATCTATCTTGTATAGCCCTTACAGTGGCCATATCTGAGAAGTGCCCTCTGGTGTAAGACCCAGAGGGAAGATCTGGGTTTCCTTCAGGGGCCCCACCTCACAGGGTTGGAAGGATCAGCTCCTCACCTCCTGCCTCAGTGAGCAGAACCTGGTTCCTGGCTATGTTGCTGGTTACAGATTTCACAGACAGGAAGACCAAGAGGTCAGTCTGATAACTTTCAGGAAAGAGCCTTCTGAAATGAACCTCCCTGTAGGACAAGCCTGGTAGCCGAGGTGGAGTGCTGTTCCTGGCTTGAAGCTGGCTTAATAAAGCCTGGGAGAAAAAAAGGAGCTTCTAATGCAGAGGGAAGAGCTTTCGGCAAATTTGTCAGCAGCTGGGAAGTGCCCAAGGAAAACAGGAATTTGTGCTGGGGAAGGCAGATTGCTTGAGAATCTCTGTTTGTACCAAGCGTGCTTGCCTAACTGCTCAGAGGAATGGGAAAGCATCTCAGACAGTCTAGCATAAAGATGTTCTTGGCACTGAAGAGGTTCAGAAATCCCTTAACAACTTTAAATGAACCTGAGGGTTTTGTTGTTGTCATTTTTAAGAGTTGGCTTCAAATTTGCTTTTTGTGAGCCACAGTCATTCATTCGACAAATATTTATAAAATTCCTACTATGTGCTAGGCACTGTGCTTTATGTTGTGAATATAACGGTCAGCAACAAGTCAGATGGAATGTCTTCTTTTACATGAAAATATAAAACTACCAGTGTGACAGATGCTGTGGAGTAGAAATGGTAGGGTTATACCATAGGTGGTATGACAGGGAAGACTGGATTGGTCAGAGAGGTCAGGACACAAAATCCCCAAGAATGTGGTGACTCAGTGCTAGAGTTAAAATCTGCAGGAAGAGCAGGAGTTAATCATGGAAAGGGAATGGGAGAGGAAAAAGAGAAGGCATGTGCAAAGGTCCTGTGGCATGTTGGTTTTGAGGAGCTAAAAGAAGCCCCAACTAGTTGGCCAGTGCTGAGGGAAGGGAGAATGATAAGAAGTGAAGTTGGAGAGTCAGACTAGGGGCCTGGCTGTGTTGAGGATTTTAGTTTTTATCTCAAAAATATCAGAGGACTTTTTAGCAGCTTTAATGTGTGTGTGTGTGTGTGTGTGTGTGTGTGAGAGAGAGAGAGAGAGAGAGAGAGAGAGAGACAGAGACAGAGAGAGACAGACAGAGAGAGAGAAATATCAGAAAGGTCAGTGGAGGGCCACAAGCAGGGAAAGGTAAGCCAGGTAACAAGACAGTGATCCAGACAATAGCTGGTATTGGCCGGAACTAGGGTGGAGGTAGAGAGAAGTGAATGGAGTCCATAGATATTTTTAAGAGAAAATTGGTTGTTTTGGGTGATGAGTTAGGCGAGAATGGCAGACGAAAGCAGAGTTAATGACTCCTGAGTTTCTAGCCTGAGCAACCATGTGTAGGAATAGTGTTGCCATTTGATGAGGTACAGAACCATAGAGAAGGAGCTGATTTGGGATGGGGGTGAGTTTGGTATTAACCCTGTTGGGTTTGAAGTGTCTTTGAAAAATCTAACTGGAGGTATCAGATTAACTTCCCCATGGTCTTCATGGTTTTTCCTGCTACTGATGAGAGCTACTGCCTTAAACAATTTCATTTGCCCCCCCCAGAATATGTAGGTGGGCAGAGCAAGTTTTATCATTCTCACCTTTAGAGGAGGCAACAGAGAGTGGCTAAGTTGCTTGCCCAAGGTCACACAGTCAGAAATTTGTAGAATTGGGGTCAGCTTAATCCTTTTCACACCTAGTGTGGGTGGGTCCCCTTCCTTTTTACCACGCTGCTTTCCAGTTAGGGCTCATCAGTAATGACAGGCTTCTTGGTGCTGAGCAAACAAACTACTGGGATTAGATATTTGGCAAAAGGGGGCTTCCGCCCAGGTGGCCCCATGGCCTGCCTACAAATGAGACTGATGCCACAGAGCATCCTAAGTTCTAGTGACAGAAACTGATAATGTCGAAATGCTTTCGTGCATGGTCATGGTTACAGGCTCAAATATTGCATTCAACATTCAAAATTCAGCTCAGAGGACTGACATTTATTGTTGACTCATGCATTCTTCACAACAGCTCTGTGGTTTGGTGGAAGCGGGTATCACGATCCACTTTTTGTGGACAAGTAAACAGAGGGACCTTTATTAATATAAATTCCACGCCCAAGGTGGCTCAACAAGAAAGTGATCAAGCTGGGATCGGAACTCAGGTTGGTTTGATGGTACGATCATGCCCCTTGAATGAAGCCTCTCCAGTTCCTCAAGGGATGGGGGGTTGAACCAAATGGCCTTGAAGGGACCTTCTAGTGCTACCATTGCATTATCTGAATCATGAGAACACTGTTGGGGGAAAAAAAAATCACACTGAACATGATCCTAATGTGAACAGTCTGTTGCTTTACGTTATTTTTTTCTTGAATACCAAGGGTCACCTCTGTGGATGTGTGGAATACTAATGCTCATTTTCGCCTGATCTTATAAGAAAAAAATCAAGCTCCAAGTAAAGCGATACAATTCTTACGGAGCTGTCTTAACAAGGAGAAATTGGTCTGTTCTATTTATTTTCCCTTTGTGGTTTTCAGCTTGAGACGGAGATAGGATTTTTGTGGGGGAGGGACGATTTGAGAAAAGTGAAAAAGTTTTAGAAGTAGCATGAGAAACCAGAAGCAGGAGAGATGCTGGGCATGCCTTTGGTGGAACCACCATCCCAGGCCATGGGGCTTGTGACCAAAAGCCTTCTTGGGATGTTTGGGGATGGCTAATTTAGGAGTCACCCGTGGGAGAGGAGCTGTTGAAGATGATCCAGGTCGAGTATCAGAGAGGTAGAGAGACCTGCGTGTGGCTGATGAGGGACGTGGGCGTCGTGCCAGGGTCACCGCTGGGCGGTGCTCAGGTGCTCAGCCACAGCTCGAGGAGAGAAAGAGGGAGAGAGGTTGGGGAGGAGGGAACCCCAAATCCAACCATTAGTTCAGGTGTGGAGTCACCCTCAAGAAACCGGAGGCGTGAGGGGTCAGGGAATGGGCATTTACGTTTCCCTTTCAAGGCAGTTGGTGGCAAAAGGAAACCCTTCTAGAAGCAGTAGCATGTTGTGCACAAGGTGAAGGGAAACCTTTTATTAAAGCGGGAACTTGAGCATGGCTGTGCGCTGCAGCCATACGGGCAAGGAGGCAGGGAGCGGGGAGAGGGGTCGACAAGGCTTCCTCTTTCTTCTGGGGCCAGGATCCGATTCAATCTCATTCTTATTACTTCTCTGTGCCTCAGTTTCCATGTCTATAAGATGGGGGCGATAATAACAGCTGTTCCAAAGAGCTGTGGAGAGTGGAGAGCCTGGCACATAGTAAGGCGATATGACATGTGCTTGCCATCGTGCTGTCCCCCTCTCCCCTCACCCCTACCGACCCTCCCAGTCCCCCGACCCTCCCCCTCCAGCACATTCTTCTCTCTGCACTGTCTCTGTCCCCATCAACCTTTCCCAGGAGTGTGGCATGAGAAATGGACATTACAGCCTGCTCCCAGCCTGGATGGGGGTCTGCTTGGGCTGCAGAAGGAAGGAAGACCATCTGGCCCCTTTGCCTTTTACTCCGGCTTTTTGATTATTTCCTTTAAAACCTTTAATAGCTCTATGAATTTTGTCACAGAAATCTATACTTGGTCCTCACAACATATGGTGCAATGAGAAAACTGCCTGTGTACCAGTCAGGGGAAGGCTCATCTCCACGACTTTTCATAAAAATGGTGTTTTAAGTGTTGGTAACGGCACCTCCAACCCTTGTCTGGCTGGCAGTTCCTGAGTCTGTCCCTGAGTGTGGGGCTGTGGAAAGAGAGAAAGACTGGGTGTCAGATGACTGTGTTCCAGCCCTTGTTCTACCAGCAAGCAGCTGTGTGACCCAGGCTGGTGGCTTCACGCCTCTGGGTCCAAGTGATTTCCTGTGAAGGCAC
This sequence comes from Nyctereutes procyonoides, assembly GCF_905146905.1. NCBI lineage: Eukaryota > Metazoa > Chordata > Mammalia > Carnivora > Canidae > Nyctereutes > Nyctereutes procyonoides. Next base: position 18,249,973 of record NW_026575082.1, read on the forward strand.
TGAACTTCAGTTCTGATGGCTGACCCCCCACTTCTTGGCCTTCTCAAGGCTACTGCCCACTGTTTCCATCCTCTCTAGAGGTCAGGGGGCCCACGCACATCTGTCTGCCAGAGGTTGCTCAGTGAAGTCAATGTTGGTCATGAGAGGAAGCCACATAGGAAAGATGGGGCAGGGATTTTAGGGCATCCTACAAGGCTCCTTTCCCATTAGGGAAATCTGTTATTTGTACTTGATTCTTCTTGTTTCAAAGCCAACGTCTGCAGGAGTGAGGCATCCTACTTCAGGTCCTTGACATCTCAGCATAGGTAAACGTCAGCTGCTTTCCAGAGACCACCAGGGCCTTGAGGGCAAGGTATGCGCAGTGGGGAGGGTCACAGACCACCAAGGAGAGAAGGGGGCAAAGGATTCTCTTATCTCATCGTTGGCATGGGTGGGGGATCACATCTGTTAGCACTTGCCACATATTGGGGACTATTCTGCACCCATCAGGTCCCTACAATGCCACTGTGTTCCCACTGGCTTGCTGTCCTCAACCTACTGACCAGGAAATGGAAGCTTAGAGTGATTACTTGACACAGAAAGTCACATGGCGGCGAATTGATGTCAGAGCAGGGATGCAAACCCGGGCAGGCTAGCTCCAGTCTCTACTCTCAGCCTTTAGGCCATGTGGCCTCCCTGAAGTCTTGGCATTGATCTCTTGTCATCCTTGCCACCATGTTGCAGTCGTGTGCCAACCCCACAGTCATCGCCCTCGTTCCTTGAAGACTTTACCCCCCAGCTGGCTGTTACCTTTGCCAGTATTCCTGCTGGAATTTTTGGTAGGTGATCCTTTCTTACCTTAGCTTACCTGCTCCTTGACATGCCCCTTCCAATTCCTCTTGCCCTCTGCCCCACCATCCTCTCAAGAAGTCACAGCCTTAGCTGAAACCTTCAACTCCAGTCATTGTGCTTATATCACGTCTACTCAGTTCCCTCCCTCTGTTCCCCAAACCTAACAACTCATTCTTGTTCAGTAGCTGCAGGTCCACCGAGCTACCACCTTCTCTCTGTCCTCCCCACCCCCCACCCCCCTGCCAACCGTGGCTGCACTCCCTCCTTACTTACCTTCAGTTCTGTGGCCCATTATTATATTTACACCCTCCCATACAGGCTCCCCTAAATTCCTCAAAATTCCAACTCTGCCCAAATCCACCTGTCATTTTGTCAACAGCCGAATGGGACCAGACGACTACACACAGCCACACTGACTATTCTTGCCGTGAATTCACGACTGCTAACTTCCAGTGGACATGTCTACTGCATCCCTCCGGATGCTCACACTTTCATGTTTGGCTAATTTCTACTTTCTTAATTTTTAAAAATATTTTTAAAGATTTTATTTATTCATGAGAGACACACAGAGAGAGGCAGAGACACAGGCAGAGGGAGAAGCAGGCTCCTCGCAGGGAGCCCGATGTGGGACTCGATCCAGGAACCCCCGGGATCACGCCCTGAGCCCAAGGCAGATGCTCAACCGCTGAGCCACCCAGGTGTCCCATAATTTCTACTTTCTCTCTCCCACACCTTCCCCATATTTACTACCAGACGATGATCTTGGTTTGCTACGGCCAGCAAAAGAGAACTTGTGCACACTCCCACTACCAAGTCCATTCACCTACCAGGGTCTGTGCCCAGGGTTAAAATCAAATACAAAATGGAGACCAGATTAGTCTTGGATATTCCTTCACCAGACAAAACCATTTAAGCCACATAAGCAAAACCCAGCTTATGAACATAAGCGAGACCTGACTTAGGTTCTTTCTTTCTTTTTTATATTTTTTTATTGGAGTTCGATTTGCCAACATATAGCATGACACCCAGTGTTAGGTTATTTCTTGTAAATGTCTCTGATCGTCATAAAACAAACTTGATAATCTTCCTAAGGTGGTATGAGATACTCACTTCTAACCAACCCTCTACCGACCAGAAACCCCAAGTGTAATAACCAATCCTTGTAAAGGTTAAACAACTTCTCCGTTCCTTATAAGTCACCCTGTAATGTCATGGCCCTGAGTTTCATATCAGTTTTGAATTTGACAGCTCCTAGCTTGTGAACTATTCTTATATGTACAATAAATTCTTACTAAATACTGTTTTATTGATCTGGTGGTTCTAATTTTGGCATCTCTGGACTTTTGATGCCAGAAAGTTCTTCCTTCCCTCTTTTTGCTGTGGATGAGTTATCTCTGCTCCTTTTGGCCCAGAATCTCAGCTTTTGAACTGGATTCTTTCTCTCCTATTCAAGGACATCATTTCTGAAATTATCCTTCTCTCTCCTGAATTATTAAAATTCTCCCTCCTTGGTAGACCATTCCCATCATCATGTAAACATGCCATAATATCTCCACATCCTTAATAAAACACAGACTCTGTTGATTGTCTGTAGCTATTGCTTCATCTTTTTGCCCCTTTTACAGCAAAGACTCTGAAATGCTCTCTATATTTGCTGTATCCAATTGCTATCCTCCAGTCTCTCTTGAATCCACCATAGTAAAGCTTTTCTCCCCAGCAATCCAAAAGTATCCCTTTCATTGAGGTTACTGGTGATTTCCAAATTGCAAAAACCAATCAGCGATCCTTAGTCTTCATTTTATTTGCTACAGCACCGAAGTATGGCCTCTTTACTTGGTGTATCCGTCTCTCCTCTTCATCCCTCTTCTCTCTTCTTCCCTTGAGTCTTTGACACTGCACTCTTCTGGCTTCCCTCTTGCTGTGTGGTCTTCACCCCATTAAAATCCTTTGCTTTGTCTTCATCTCCCCAGCTCCCAATACCTAATCCTTGGATCTCTTATCTTTTATGTCTCCTCTCAATCCACTGATTATTTTACCTACGTTCCTGGCTTTAAATATCATCTATATGCTGATGACTCCTACATTTCCATTTCTAGCCTTATTCTCATTCCTCAACTCCAGACTCATATGGTGAATAGCCACCTCAACATCTCTACTTGTCACCTTCAAGACTGAACTCCTGATAGTCATGTAGTCTTTTTTTAAAAAAAATATTTCATTTATTTTTTTTTTAAATTTTTATTTATTTATGATAGTCACAGAGAGAGAGAGAGAGAGGCAGAGACACAGGCAGAGGGAGAAGCAGGCTCCATGCACCCGGAGCCCGATGCGGGACTCGACCCCGGGTCTCCAGGATCGCGCCCTGGGCCAAAGGCAGGCGCCAAACCGCTGCGCCACCCAGGGATCCATTTATTTATTCATGAGAGACACACACACAGAGAGAGAGAGAGGCAGAGACACAGGCAGAGGGAGAAGCAGGTTCCATGCAGGGAGCCTGATGTGGGACTCGATCCCGGGACTCCAGGATCACGCACTGGGCTGGAGGCAGATGCTCAACCACTGAGCCACCCTGGGATCCTGACAGTCATGTAGTCTAATGGTGTTGAGGGTGATCATGTTATGTGAAAACTCAATGCCTTCTCATGAGTATTTCTAGTTCTAAGACGATGGTTTTGTCCACACATGATCATGAGAGCTGGTTGATGAGAAATAATTTAGACAACCAGCCTATTGACTTAAGACTTATTGTCCCACGGGATGCCTGGGTGACTCGGTGGTTAAGCCTCTGCCTTTGGCTCAGGGTCTGATCCTGGAGTCCTGGGATCGAGTCCCACATCGGGCTCCCTGTATGGAGCCTGCTTCTCCCTCTGCCTGTGTCTCTGCCTCTCTCTCTCTTGTGTCTCTCATGAATAAATAAATAAAATCTTTAAAAAAAAAAGACTTAGTGTCCTTGACTGTGCTTATATCTAATGGCTGTCTTTTGAGTCAGTTACTACTGACATTCACTTGGCTGTTTCTTTCATGAAAACTTTCAAAAGTCTTCTGGTTGGGCTTTCTGAACAGAGAGAGAAATCCAAGGCAAGCAGAATTCTTGATTATTTTCAATATCCTACAGAAGCCAGCCCACAGTTGTCTGGATCTCTGATCTCCAGCACCTAGAACACAAGGAAAGAATCCTGGGTTAGAGGCACAGCTAGATAAGCATCTTTTCCCTGGGTTGCCTGGGTGGCCCCAGGAACCTACACATACTGGGGAATTGAAATATGCAGTGGAGGTAGTACAGGGCAGATAATCTGAGTACCCCCGAGGATCAAATTAACAAATGAAACCAAAATCAAGAATGGAAGCCAGCTTGCACGCTGAGTGGTCATGGAAGTTCCCATTCTGGGACACATTCAGAATTCCAATTGGAATTCTAAAAAAAGATCCGAGAAAGGCAAGTCCTAATATTACCTGTGTTCCCTTGTTGACAGCTTTGAGGCCAGGAGCTATATCTTGTTCATCTAGGAAGGTACCCAGCCTCCAGGGGCGCTCAGAAAAATCTGTAAAAAATAAATAAATTATTCAGAACTATATCACTGTCAGGAAGCTAGAAAAAGTGGGGGCTTTGGGTGCTCTTTTAAAAGGGAGTGTTTGGGATGCAGAAGTATTGTCTTTGTGAAGCCAGTTTTGGGGAGGGATGGTCACAGATCTGAAGGTATTTGTAAAAGCCTATTTAGCCAGAGCCTGTTTGTGTGCTGGGGTGTGAAACTCTATGAATGTATTATCAGCGGGACCTTGGATGGGTCTGTGTGATTTGCTTTGGCCAGATACAGGCTCCTTCTTCACACATTCCCTGGGGGAAGAGAGACCAATAGGACCACCTGCTACTCTAATGATCCACACACACACCCTGATTAATGGGGGGAGATGTTTTGGCTTTAAAGGAAAAGACTCAGCTTGCTCTAAAGGTACGATGTCCCAAATGGTAGACATTAGCCACATGTAACTGTTAGCACTGGAAATGTGGCTAGTCCAGATTGAGATGTGCTGTGAGTATTAAATAATCACTAGGTATTTAAGATTTGGTAGAAACAAAAGAATGTAAAATCCCTCATTAATTTTTATATTGATTATACAGTGAAACGGTAACATTTTGGATATACTGGGTTAAATAAAAATTTTAAATTACAATTATTATTACTATTATTTTTTTAATGTGGCTACATAAAATTTAAAATTATGTAAGTGGCTCACATTATATTTCTATTGTATCATGCCGCTCCAAAAGATATCCTGTCAGGGGCCTATTTCTAAAATGCTCATATTTCATTTAGGTCTTGAAGAAATTTAACAAGGAAAACGCGGACACTTGACACAACAAGGTATCTTTAGCAAAGTAGAGTGGACCTGTTGGCCTGAAACCACCCCTTGTTCCCTCTATGATCTTGTTTTCTGAGGATTCGGGTGTCTGCTTCGCCATCATTTCAGCTGGTAAATAAAAATGCAATAACGACAGCTCACCGTAGTGAGCTGGGAACTGGTTCCGACTATTCTGGTTATGTTCTATCACTGGGGACTTGCTAGGTGCTAAGCTAGGCTGTCCTAACTACTTCATCTACATTTGCATTAATGAAGCGGACACCTGAGTCTCCCCATTTTACAGAGTGAGCGGATAGACAGATGGCATACAAAGGGTGGAGGTGGTGGAGGTTATAGGGGGTGCGGGGGTGGGACGGAACACACTCATGGGTGTTGCCTCAGTTCCTGGCTTGACCAGTGGATGAGTGCTGGGCCCGTGCCCTGGTCGGGGTGGCAGGACGGACCTGATTCCTTGGTATCCTTCCAGCAGATGCCTGGCTGAATGTGTAGTGTGTAGCTTGTGTTCATTAAACATTTGTCGACTCACCACCTGAGACTTCTCCCTTCCCCCTCATTTTCATCGTGCACCTTCCTTGCTCCCATCCCCTCTTCCCAGCAAAACTGCTCCATTTTATTGCTCTGTGTTAGACAAAGGATGGTCACTGGACTCAGGTGGACTCAGGTTTGGAATTAAGTCCTGCCATTTACCGGCTGAGTCCCTAGGAGAAAGGGGAAGCCCTACATTCTCCCTCGCAAGTTGGAGGGACCTAACACCCACCTCACAGGCTGTAACGGCTGTTCAGTGACATGTTGAATGTAATGAAACTCCAGGCATACAGAAAGTGCTAGTAAATACTAGCTAGTGTCATTATTTGTCCTTTTCTTGTGGCTCCGCCCTGCTGCCTGTTTTCCTGATCTCACTTCCTGGAGGAGAGGGAGAAACTGATGCCTGGGAGACTGAGGCTAAGAAGGGAGGGACCTCATGCTGAGGTCCACTCGGACTTCATCTTAGGCCAATGCACTTCTTACTTCACCTGTCAACTCCCTGGGATCCGAGAAGAACCAGTCCCTTGGTGTTAAGAAAGATTTCTCTTTCTTCTTCTTTCTTTGAAAGACTTTCTTTCTTTCTTTCTTTCTTTCTTTCTTTCTTTCTTTCTTTCTTTCTTTCTTTCTTTCTTTCTTTCTTGAGAGAGACATAAAGATAGCAGCAAAGAGCACAAGTTGGGGGGAGAGGGAGAAGCAGGCTCCCCGCTGAGCAGGGAGACCGATGTGGGCCTTGATCCCAGGACCCGGGCATCATGGCCTGAGCTGAAAGACAGATGCTACCCAGGTGCCCTGAGAAAGATTTTTTCTTAAGCAATGTCTTTGCATAAGTATTTCGAGAGCTTTTTCCCCCCTTCTAACATATATATGTAATTAATGATACACATGGGGCAGCTGCTCTTCGGAAGCTGGTGATGTGCTTCACGTGTACAGGTAGCGAACAGATAGTAGAAGCCATGCCGTGTCAACAATGCGGCTTCAAATGTCATCTTCCTCTGGTGTCCAGTGTCACGGTCCCATGACCAGCCATGTGCCCGTGCACTGGGAAGCCGACTGGGGATGCTTTCTTCTGGTAGAGGTGGAGAGCACAGGCTGGGCAGGGCCTAGCCTCGGGCTAGCAGACCTGGGCTTCCAGCTCTGGCACTCAGGTGCAAGGTGGCTTTGGACATATAACTTTTCCACTCTGGATCTTGGTCTCTTCCGTCCTCATCTGTCTAACTAGGGGATTGGGTCTGATGGTCTCAGCTCTCGAGCCCCTTGACGGGAGCTCTGGAAGGCAAAGGCTGGAACTCTCTTGTTTGTAGTTGGGCCCCTCGTGCCTTGCACGGCCCCTGGCATGTAGTAAGTACTCAATAAATGCTCGCTGAATAAGTGATTGATCCTCAGCAGTTTCAGCTGTGACCACCTGCTCACTAGATGGTGCTGATCCCAAAACATCTCTGGGGAGAGATGAGTAATAAGGGGATTTCACAGACCTGCGAGTTGCTTCGGGCAAGCCGAGTTCTCATTTTTCATCTTTCTCATTCCTGTGCTACTACATACTCTTCCTGAATCCACACGTAGCATCAAATCATAAAACAGAGGGATAATAGTAAAACGAGTTAATTCAAAAACTCCTGAGCACATCGCAAACAATGAATAGGATGTTTAAACATAATTGTATGCGTGCTGATGGTCCAACATGAACATCGCTTATTTTTTGCTTAGTAAGCAAAACAAAACAAGTGACAACAACAAAACTGCCTTACATGGATTCAAGAGCAGCAGCCCAGTCGAGGCTTAATGAATTGTGTCAGTTTGCATAGACGGAGCATCTACTGTAACAGCTGAACTGTCACGGGCTGGGATGACTTCGGTCGGGGGCAGGCCCGAGAGAGAGATTTCCTTCTCAGCAGCTCGCAGACCCTCTTGATGTGTCTGCCCCTTGAGGTGGGCAAGAGTAGCTGAGACACCCGCGTGTTTTATTTGCGAAGTCCATTAATCTAACCCTCCCCGAAGCCGATGCCTGCAGACCATTCCCCTGGCCTTTCGGGAGACAGCAGGTTCCTGGAATCCTCCCCCTTTAAGAGGAAATGCTGCACACGGGGGACACTGGGCCCTGGGAAGGCTCCGCTCCACGTGCTCAGCACCCGGTGAGTAATAAATAGTCATTAATAACTTACGATTAAGGGTACCTTGTACCCAGAGCCCGAGAAGGGGGAGCTGCCCTTGAGATTACGGGCCTGCTTCTGTAGCCAGGGTGGGGAGAGGGTGCAGGAGGGTGCAGGGCTCGGACCAGGAGCAGACTGACCGGCCCAGCTCAGTAGCGGGGCGCCCGTGAAACGTGGGGGCCTGGGGACGGGCCAGAGAACAGCCCGAAGCTCACAGGCTGCTCTCCTGCTCTGCCTTCAGTCTCCCTCTCCACGCGCACGCACAGACATGCACACGTAATGCATGCACATGCACATGCACACGCACACACGTACACACACATGCACACCCCCCCCTCCCCTGAGGACTTGCACAGGCCAGAGCATGGAGATACACAGAGCACGCAAAGAAATCACACAGGGGGGAGGGCTGCCGTCCTAGCGGGAAGGTGTTCATCCTAAGCCATCTCAGTTTCCTGTCTTGGCCACATGAATGAATCCTTTCTATTTTAAAAACTGCTTCCTGGGCAGCCCGGTGGCCCAGCGGTTTAGTGCCACCTTCAGCTCCAGGATCAAGTCCTGCATCCGGCTCCCTGCGTGGAGTCTGCTTCTCCCTCTGCCTGTGTCTCTGTCTCTCATGAATAAATAAATAAAATCTTAAAAAAAAATAAAAATAAAAACTGCTTCCTTCCGAAAGCCCCAGAGAGATGGCTTGCCTCCCTCCTCCCCGGGCTCCCAGGGCACTCTGGGCACTGCACACCCAGCCGGGTGCTGGGGACAGACGCCGTCCTCTGGGCAGCTCGGCTGCTGCTCGCATTGGTCCCTGTCGCGTTTGCTCTGAGTGAAAGTGAGTCCCTGCCCGGGCCTCGGTTAAACACTCAGGGGGGACGAAAAGGCCGGAGCCTGGAGATTTCATGTGCAGTTACGATTCCATAACCAGATTTACTCAGTGGGCAAGGATGGCAGGGGGTGCCCCGGGGGGGGGCCCGGGGACATGACCTCCACTGGGCCAGCGTCGTGACTTCAGCTCCACCCTGGAAGGTGAGAAGAGTGCTCTGGTCGTGCCACTGCCCCTGGGACACGCTCTGTGCAAACCGAGCCCCAGGATCAAATGTGATGGAGGACGCAGCCCACTCTCGTGATGGTCAGCACGAGAGCTTCACTTGGTTTTGAACTCAAGACATATGAACTCAACACAGACCCTGTGAGGCAGCTGCTATTGTTATTCTTATTTTACAAATGACGTACAGGGAGGTTAAAGGACGTGCCCAAAGTCACGCAGCCAGTAGGGGGCAAGACCGGGGCTCAAGGCGAGGCAGGCTTGCTTCCAAGTCTGTGCTTTTTTTTTTTTTTCAAGATTGTATTTATTTATTCATTTATGAGGGACACACAGAGAAAGGCAGAGACACAGCCAGAGGAAGAAGCAGGCTCCCTCTGGGGAGCCCGATGCAGGACTCGATCCCAGGACCCCGGGGTTACAACCTGGGCTGAAGGCAGGCGCTCAACCGCTGAGCCACCCAGAGATCCCCCAAGTCCGTGCTTTTAACCACGGTGCCGCTCTGTGCACCTGATAGGCAGGCAGGGCTCTGAGAAGTTTTGCAGGAAACAACCCAGCAATCCCCAGACTGGCTTGACCCTCGGGAAGCAGCGGGGTGTGATGGCTGAAAGCAGAGTCTACCGTGAGCTATGACAGACCTTCTCTCTTTCCCTTCCCTTTGTGCCCTGGCAGTGACCTTGGGCAGGTGCTCGGGCTTACCGTATGGATGCCTGCTATTACTCCAGCTACCTACCTAGGCATAGAGAGCGAGATGGGTATATACTATACAGAAATGTGTATCTGCATATTATGTGGATAGACACCAAAGACACACACCCATAGGTAGATATATACTATAAAGATACGGATTTGTATTTTATATGTAGAAAAGTAGATGCACACGTAACACAAACACTGTACACATACCCACACACACAGCCTAGTAAGAGTCTGCAGAACTAATATTTTTGAAACACGTTTTGGGCAATGTTAATCTAACAATCTCTAAGATCCTCCTCTTTTCCTTTCCCCCATTTTAATTTTTAATTCTTTTTTTTTTAAAGATTTAATTTATTTATTCATGAGAGACACACACACAGAGAAGCAGAAACTCAGGCAGAGGGAGTAGCAGGCTCCCTGAGCCCAATGTGGGACTTGACCCTGGATCCTGGGATCACGCTCTGGGCCAAAGGCAGATAGATGCTCGACTGCCGAGCCACCCAGGCGCCCCTAATTTTGAATTCTTGAATGTGTAGGATCTCATTGGTGCCTGTGTGGGCTTCCTGTGTGGGGAGTGGTCACGAGGTGGAATGTTACAGCTGGGAAGGCCTTGCAGATCATGGTGTGATACTGTTTGGTCTCAGAGCTGAGGCCTTCGAAGGTCCAGTGACTTGTCTAAAGCCACTGTTCTTGGGCCCTCATTGCAAATAATGGAAACATAGCATTCATAGTTACGGGACAGCATCCCAGCACCTCTCTTGCCCTGGGATGAGGTGGGACTTCAGTCCCTGTGAGCCTTTAGGGCACGCTCCCAACAGCCTCATGGAGAATGCTCTGGGCCTTCCTGAAAACCCACTCACATCGTTCTCATAGGGCAGCCGGGGACCCATAGGACCCTCTGTTCCAACTAAGCTCCTCCTGGTCTCTCTGATTTGCAGCAAGAATGTGACCATTCCCTAAGATCCAAGTAATATTTAAGGAAGAGGTTGCAAACTTTGTGGCCTTTCTGGCCAAGCACATAGCGAAGATGGCTTGGGTTTTAGACATTTCAAGAGCTCATCACTGTGGCATCAGAGGAGCACAGGCTAGCCCTGGAGTCGTTACAGTCCCCAAAACCCACAGTAATGGTTGTTAAGTCAGGCCTCTGCCTGGATTGAGCTTTCCAGGCTCCGATTTGTTATCACTGCATGAGTAGTCCTAAAGCATCCTGGTGCTGGAGTCTCTTCCCTTCCCCCTTCCCTCCCTGGGCTCGGTGCTCCATGCTGGATTCTGGCCCCTTGGGTGTAACTGTCGCCTGCCCTTCCACGGTCGGCTCTGCTGGGTTCCCCCTCTGGCCTTTGTCATCTGTGGCTGACTTTCCATCAAAGGTTTGTGTCTCCCGTTCAGAGTGTTGTTGCTACCAAGTGGCGGACCCACCAGAAACCGTAAGTTCTCATCCCCTTTTCCACCAGGTGGGTCAGTCATCTGACTCGAGGCCAGTGGGATGTGGAACAAGTGACATGAGCCATCTGCAGGCCTGGACTACACACACCTTCCGTGTGATCCTTGCCCACCTCTCCCTATTTCCTGGGTGAGTGTTGAAGCCCCGAGTAGCATTGAAGGGCTCGTGACCAAGATGAGTGAAGCTGTGGTGTGGGACCCTGAGTGCCTGCATGGAAGAGTCCTAACCCTATACCCCCACCCCAGCGCCCTGTGTTCTGCACACGAGCAAGCTTCTGTGGTGTCAGGGCACTGATATTTCCGAGTGATTTGTTACCGTAGCTGGTGTTCTCCTAATACATATTCATATCTCCTCAACTAGAGATGCCCCCCACCCCCCATCTCCCTCCACTGCCAGTCTGAGCCTCCCTTGTGTCTGGAGTCTTCCTGGCCTCACTGATCTAGGTGTGCCCTGTCCTCTGCATTTCTGCTGCTCGCATTGTCACACTCAGGCAGTTCCCACTGTGCTACGCATGGGCTTGCAGCGCTAATTGAAGAGGACAGAGACCTTGTTCTGTACTCATTCTGCATCTCCCAAAATGCCTAGCGTCAAGCCCAGCAAACAGTAGGCACTCAATCAATACTTGTTGATCGATTTGAGAGAGGCTGGAATGATCCATATCAAACTCCAAGCATCATCTGGGAGCTTGCTGATTAAACAGATGAATCTTGCAGCCTTTCTTTACCGCCACCAACCCAGCCTTTGCTGAGGGGAGCTCTGTGTTGGAGGCTCTAGGCTGCAGCGCCCTCCTTACCGACTGGTTCCTGGCTGACGTCCCGGGATCCGGGGTGCTCCAGGCCTCTTGCAGATGGCCAGGGCATCCATCAAATGACCTGTCGACTGAGGGTTATTTATTCTTTGTTCTCTCTGCTCTTCCTACTTAAAAAACCAAAACCAAAAAAAAAAAAAAACCCTCCATAGTAGACCCCTTTCCGTAGGGCTCCGGTTTCTCTTTCTATCTGTAAAGGAGTGGAATAGAAGTATCCTCCAGTTACTGTACCTGTATTTTAAAATATAAACTATATATTTTTTATGTGACAAAGTCTCGTAGAAGCATCATGACAAAGAGCCTGAGAAGCCTAGATGCAGGACTAGACATTTTGAAGATTTAGTTAGCATACTTTGAACTGGGTGTTTCTGCTCTAATTCTGCAGCCACTGACAGGTGTGTGAAAAATTTGGCCATTCCTGGTAGTTTGGCACCATGGTGATCAAAAATATCTTAGAACCACTACACTTACTTTCATTCACTTTTCTCATTACTTTACATAGTACAAGTAATATCTGTTTAAAGAAAAACGGTGAGAGAATCCGGATAAGCAAGCAAAGAATTTCTGCAAATCAAGCATAACTCACTCTGAATATTTTGGTACACTTCCTCTCCAGGCTTTCCAATGCCAAAATATAAATCAATGCCAATATACCCTCTATATTCTGTATTCTGTTTTGTAAATTGGTTTTTACTTAATATTTTTCAATCTTAAAAATAAACAGTATCATTTTAAATGACTTCATATCATGTCATTGCACAGAAACCATAGTTTGGAAAACTATTGTTATCTATTATTGGATTTTTAAGTGCTTTTCTGTTTGTTTTGTTTTGTTGTTATAAACTCTTTGATGGACATTCTTGTATACAAACCTTTGCCTGCTTGTGTGATTATTTCCTTAGGATAAATTTACAGAAGTGGAATTATTGGGTCAAAGGGAGTGTAGATTTTAAAGGTGTTTGATACCTGTGGTCAGAAAGGTCACAACAATTTACCCTCCCTGCAGCATCCCGGCTAGTTTTAAGCTCATCTAGTCAAATCGGTTTGTGTACGGGGATACAAACAGGGGAGGGGTGGATTGGGGAGAACGAATTTAAACAGTTAATGTATTTTTAAAGCTGTTTATCTTAATTCAATCTGTTCTGGTTGAATTCTCCTGCTCTTTAACACAGACTTGTGGGTTTAGATACAGTTTTCATCTGATGCAGGGTTGCAAAAACATCTTGAAGTGGCACATTTGCAGGAGTATAAGGGAGATGGGTTTGTTTGCAGCATAATCCAAAGGGGCAAAAGCAGTGTGTGCTGGGCCGCGGTGTGTTCTGGCGTTTATGTCAGGGGAGGTGTATATATATTCATCCTGTAGGTCATAGCCCCCTGAGTCAAGGGCTTTGTTGTTTCCATAGGGAAAAAAAAAAGAAGAAGAAGAAGAAGAAATCTGCTTTTGAGATAGATGCTCAGGGACAAGAAAAAGCAAGGTGACGTGTGGGCTGCTTTATCTCACCAGGAAGAACTGGAGCAGGGAAAGCTGCACTTGGGGAACTGGCTTTTTAGTGTGTGCAGATGTATTAAAATTCTTCTCCTTAATGTGTCAAAAATCTTTCAAAGTAAAAAATAGAAACAGTTAATATCTCCCTCTCCCTCCTCCCTGCCATGCTCCCTTCTCTGCCTGCCTTTTGACTCCCACGCTGCCAGACTTGCTGTCGGACGGTAAGAGGGATGGATGGTCAGCATCTGGGGTGGGCACAGAAGCTTTGCTGCAGGGAGCACATTTGCCCGTGGGCAAGACCCTTCACACCGCTCAAGGTCACATGTCCTGATTAGCTCTTTCTCCCCAGTAAGGGAAAGGGGTTGGCTTAGTCATGAATCGCTGAGCAGGATTGTTCCTGGAAGTGGGGCACTAGCTAGCAGTCTGGTGCAGAGGAACTGGTTAAGCCCTATCCTGGCCATTCCAGTCAGTTCTCCAGATTATGGGTTTGTACTTCTCCAGAAGCAGGTTTGAGACAGTGTCATGCAAGGGGAAGGGAACTGGAGTTGATTAGGAGTCCTGGCTCTGTCAATGGCTGCCCAAGTCATTTAACCACCTCAAATCTGAGTCTTAATGTGTCAAATGCTGGTGACAGGGTGGTTTGTGAAGATCAGATGGGCCACTCTTTCTAGGCCCACTGACTGGTACATATTTCCTAAATTCCCCAGGTAGAGGTTGTTTCTCCCATAATTCCCTCCTTGGTATTGTCATAATATGTTGTTTACATACTCTGCCCTCAGTGAGAGCAGTTTCCATAGTCTGTGTTCTCTGCTGGACTATTGTTTCAGGGTAACGCTAGTGGCCACGATGAATAAAAGTGTCAAGTTTTAGAGGCTTAGCCCAATAAAAGTATATTTACCAATCCTTGGAGTTCAGGGACACAGACTCCTTCTATGTTGTAGCTCTGTCACCCTCTAGATCCTTAGAGTTATATACACCCAGCCAGAAAACATAGGATGAACTCATGGAGGATGTACACCTGCTTCTTCACTATCTTGGATCATGAGTGACTCATGGTACTTCTGCTCACATTTCATTGGTGAGATCAATGGTTCCACCTAGAGGCAAAGGACAAGGGGAACTAGAGTCCGTGGCTGGGTGGCTACATCAGGGACAACTCTATTCAATGAAAAGATAAATATGAATCTTTAGTGGACAGTCAACTATTGCTTCCATATCTAAGATCTCTATGAGGGCAAGATGTCGTCTAGGCACTCTACAGCATTCCTGTTGCAACTGCTCGATCTGGGAGAACTGCATCATCTAGCTGTTGAGTCTGTAAATCTACCTGCACAGAGAAGGAGAGAGAGAAAACCATCAAAATAGTGCCCGTGATTCTGTTTACCAACCCCTGGCGATGGGTGGGCAACTAGAATGGGGTCTGCAAACTCCAAAGTGCAAGTCAAACCTTGCCTGTTGCCTGTCTTTTGTAAATGAAGCTTTATAGGGACACAGCAAGTCCATTCATTTACATATAGTCTATGGCTGCTCTTGCACTACAGTGGCAGAGTTGGGTACTTGTGACAGAGACTGCAAAACCGAAAATATTTGCACCTTGGCTTCCACAGAAAAAGTTGGCTGATTCTTGCTCTAGGGAGAGCATGAGGTGGGAACCTTGAATCTGCTGTTCTTCTGTCGGTTTCTGTTTCCTTGAGCTCCTCTCAGAGTGAGCATCTCGTGCTGTATGTGATTATCAACCTGATGTTTCACATGTTTTTCATGCGACGTAGTGTCTAAATGCAAACCAACTGCCTTGTCAATGCACAGACCATGTATATGTATATGGTACTTTATAGGTTATTTAAGGAATTTTAAGGGCAATATTTATCTTACTCATCTTCTTTAGAGCTCATTGCTTCTTATAAAATGTTACTCCACTATAAAAGCATGTTTCTTTAGAACATTAAAAGGATCCTACAAATCACAGTATTGCCATTACTTTTATTTCTTAGTTATTGTATTTCAGGAAACAAAGATACCCCTATCTGAATCTTTTTCTAAATTTTTAAAATTTTATTTATTTATTTATTTATTTATTTTATTGGAGACCCCTATCTGAATCTAAAAAGAATCTCTCAACCTTAAGATGCTCATCAGAAGTTTATATCCTGCTAGTTTTGTGATTGATGGCCTCTCTCTTTTCTTGATTAGTTCATTGTCACAAATAGAAAAGAATAGTTTTTTAAAAAAATTGTTTTAAAGCTGGGCAGAAGCATTATAGACACTCTGACCAGCAAATAGTGAAAAAGAGATTGATTTCTTAATACATTCCACTGTGGCAACCTAGGCATTAATGTACCTTCTTGGCCTCCGTCCCTTTCTTGCCTTAATTTCCTGTTCTCCTACTGATACTTCCTGAGATAGTCTTCCAAATAAACTACTGGTACTCAAATTCTTGTCCCAAGGTCTGCTTCTGGGGGAACCCAAACTAAGACAGCTTCACCTATTAAAATTTTATTTTGTTGCCTAAACTAACCCTTGAATATGGACTCTTAGGAGGTAGAGAGGAAAAAGACAGAAAATGCTGAAAGTGTTCTATTTTCAGACTTTCCTGGTCTTTTTTCAAAAGATTTTATTTATTTATTAGAGAGAGAGAGAGAGAGAGAGACGGAGAGAGAATGAGTAGAGGAGAGAGAGAGAGGGAGGGAGAAACAGACTCCCCACTAAATAGGGACCCCGACCCAGGGCTCAACCTAGGGCTTGATTCCAGGACTCCAGGATCATGTCCTAAGCCGAAGGCAGACTCTTAACCAAATGAGCCACCCAGATGCCCCTCATACTCCCAGTCTTCCAGCTTACTTGAAAAGAAACCAAAGAGATATCCAGGGGAAAAATGATTACAAAAGCAGACATTCCCAAGTTTGGAAACACTTATGAAGCACAGTTGTGTTAACAATATAGTTTGGAGGGACGCCCGGGTGGCTCAGTGGTTGAGTATCTGCCTCTGGCTCAGGGTGTGATACCAGGATCCTGGGATTGAGTCCTGCATTAGGATCCCCACAGGGAGCCTGCTCCTCCCTCTGCCTATGTCTCTGCCTCTCTGTGTCTCTCATGAATAAATAAATAAATCTTTAAAACAAACAGCAACTGAAAACAGTATAGTTTGGAGAATGATAAAAGTGATTACTCCAATGAGAAATTAGACTGCCCCTAACAAAGAAATAGTCAATCAACAAGAGTTTCTTAAGTTAGCACAGGGAATCTCGATGCAAAGCGAGGACTGAGAGTCACTGCTCTGTATGTTTAAGTCCATGACATCAAAGATGCTAGTGTTTACTGTTGCTTCTATGGCAATGTGATAAGTCCTATGCATATGCTGCTCATCTAATTCTGACAGGAGTCTATGGGTCCATGGTTTTTATTATCTGCATCTCCCCTGTGCTGAGCAAAGTTAAAGAACTTGCCTTTGTGTCTGAAATTTACCTTGTGCCTTCCTCAGGTACCATGTGGTCATGTGCTTTCTCTCTCTTTCTTAGTCAAATCTACCAAAGGTTGGCCCCATCAAGAGATCAGTTTTTATGCTATTAATTAATTAATTATTTTAAAAAAACTTTTCTACTTCTTCCTTCTACTTTCCTCAGATTGTTTTGTTGTTGCTGTTCCTGATTTGAAAGTTGAGTTGATTTCATTTCAGTCTATATTTTGTATCAATAAACATGTTTATTGCTATTCATTGGCTTCTAAGTACTGCTTTGACTACATCCAATAAATTTTGCCACGTATCACTCTTGTGGTTGAATTATAAATAGTTTGTAGTTTACTTGTATTTATTCCTAGCTTGGGAATTGTTTAAAAATCTCTTTTGGGATCCCTGGGTGGCTCAGTGGTTAAGCACTTGCCTTCAGCCCAGGGCGTGATCCTGGAGACCTGGGATCAAATCCCATGTCAAGCTCCCTGCATGGAGCCCGCTTCTCCCCCTGCCTGTGTCTCTGCCTCTCTTTCTCTCTCTTACGAATAAATAAATAAAATCTTTTAAAAAAATTTCTTTTGAAGTTTTCAATCATGTGAAATGCAGAAATGGAAAAACTAAAACCAAATCAGTAAGGCAGTGCTTAGTAAGAATTTTGTGTGTGTGCGTATAAAAGCAGTTTCAAATTCAAACATGCTATGAAACTCAGGGATATAATGTCATAGGGGGGCTAATAAAGTGAAAATGAGGAAGTGATTTAACCTTTTCAATGACTGGTTGTTACAGTTGGGGTTTTCAGCCAGCAAGGGATTGGGTAAAAGTGAGTATCTCATACCATTTTAAGAAGATGACTGAAGTTTCCTTTATAATGATAAGAGGCATTTATGAAAAATAAGTTGAGTTTCACTTAACGTTTATTGAAATAAAGTAGATTTAGTTTTACTTACATGGCTTAAATGTTTTGTCTCCTTGGAAGATTTTCAAACCCGGTCTCCATTTGATTTTATTTAACAATTCTCCTCTGTGGTCATTCTTTCAGCAAGCTTAGAATATGGCTAACCAGTATAGCATAACTCTCAGATATCATTGTTAACCTAGTCAGGATGGAGAGTCATGTATTTTTTTTTAAATTTTTTTAATTTTTATTTATTTATGATAGTCACAGAGAGAGAAAGAGAGAGAGGCAGAGACATAGGCAGAGAGAGAAGCAGGCTCCATGCACTGGGAGCCCGATGTGGGATTCGATTCCGGGTCTCCAGGATCGCGCCCTGGGCCAAAGGCAGGCGCCAAACCACTGCGCCACCCAGGGATCCCGAGAGTCATGTATTTGATGCCTCCAACAGTTGAGTAGTTGGGATGGAGGTTCACGTAGTGCCTGTGTTCATCATTTGCATAGCCATCCTTGGATTCTTCCAGTTATCTAATCCTGATGGGTATATTTGACCTATGAATAGCACTTAAAACCCTGGAGAGGATACAAAGCACTAGGGACGTTGATATGATGACTACAAAGAGACTAATAGCCCAGGATTGAATTCTCCAGAGCAGAGATTCCCAGGAGCCAACATTTAACCAACTAGCTAAATAAAAAGGCTTATATTAAGATTCTTGTTTAAGTCAACCTACACTTTTCTGAATAATATATAATCAGGCCTCAATTTTTCTGAGTTATTTACATAGGCACAACATATGTTAATAGCAATCACTGTCTTCATGATTACTTAGGAGAAGATGAACACGAAGATATTTTGTTTCAGGAAGGGATGTTGCAGGTGAGCTTCCACCTACATAGCCTCTATATGATGTGAGTAATCAGGTGATTTAACAAGAGGCATTTCTGTGAAAACAAAAGAAAAATAAAGTTTAATCGTTGGAGTAAACTATAAACTTAATTTCTGAGTTTGGAGGGCAGCCAGTTGAGGAAATTCTACATTTGAGTTGAAGGCATCAAATACAAATTTTTGCATTTCGATGGTGGCATCAGGATGGAAGTTTCAATCTGATGGATTTTCCTGATTTGCAGTTTGACTGTCTTTGATGATGCCATTGGATGTTCCTGTCAAGTCTTTTGAGTGGTCTATGTAGTAACAGGTCTATGTAGTAACAGGCATAACAGATTATTTATACATAATGTATTGTGGTACTTTATCTGAGATTTACAGATAGATGATACATCCTTAAAGACAATGAACAGAACTAGAATCTGATCATGAGTGTATTTGTAGTTTTTCTATTAAAACATTTTTCTATTAAATTTTCTTTTCTTTTCTTTTAAAATAATAGAAAATTGTTTTCATTTTCTATTATTTTCTATTAAAAATTTCTATTAAAACATAATTTTTTTCTATGGGCATCTCATTTTAATAAAAAATAATCACAGCTAAACTAATTTGTTTGTAAAATAAGTCTAATATTATTAAACTTGGCTTGATTATTTATATAAATGTAGTAAGAATAATGACTCTACACATATTCTCAAATATGACGTTTTAGCCAAAGCTTTGCTAATATCCAAGGGGTTTTACTGGCTCCATAAAGTCAACATTAGTTCTTTAAAATTGCCTGATAATAAGGAATCTCAGGTTAGACCTTTAAAAGTCTCTCTAGACAAAGAAACTAGGTCTAGCTAGTCTTTCTAAGGCTTGTCTAATAAGGACTTGTCTAATTATGTGCTGTTACAAAAAGAAGAGATTATTATTGAATTTATGTAAATATGCAATGTCTTGAAAAACAAGAAAATAAGAGTTCCTGAATTCTGGAGGGATCAGGTGGGTCAAAAAGAGTTAAATGTTTCAGCCTTTGAGGTATACTTTACCAAACTGTAAGTTATAGAGAGCTTCAAAGAAAGGAGAGAAGGGGTCCATTAACTGTGGAAAACGAAACATTAAAGAACCAGCAATATTTTAAATAAACTCACAAACATTATAATCATTTTAATTAGTTTGTTCAGGCTCATGTAATTAAATCATGTTTGTTTGATCTTGGGTTAGCAATTTTATGAATCAATCAATTTTCTATTAGAGTTCTAGAAATTTTCACCCAGTTCAGTGTTATGCTCTTAAAGTTATAAGAAACTTGTATCCTAGAGTACTGTATTCTAGAGTGCTTACTATCCATGAAGCATTTTTACCTGTAGAAGTAAGTCAATCGGAGAAGGACAATCATTATATGGTTTCACTCATACAGGGAATATAAGAAATAGTGATAGGGATTATAGGGGAAAGGAGGGAAAATCAGTGAGAAAAATTAGAGAAGGTGACAAAACATGAGAGACTCCTAATTCTGAGAAACGAACAAGAGGTATGGAAGGGGAGGCAGGTGGGGGGAATGGGGTGACTGTGTGGGGGGAATGTGGGCACTGAGGAGGACACTTGACAGGATGAGCACTGGGTGTCATACCATATGCTGGGAAATCGAACTTCAATAAAAAAATATTAAAAAATTAAAAAATTAAAAGATTTATAAATGCTTTCAGAGAACAATCAACAGTAAGATAATAATTCTGTGAATGAGAAAAGACTTAAAAATAGACATGCTTAAAAAAATAGACATGGTTAAAGGTCTGATGAGAATTCACTAAAAAATGATGCAATTGATAAGTAAATTTCATTATTTTATGGTATACAATTTTATAGAATAATGGCAACTGTGACTGATAACATTATTCCAAGATATATCAGATTTTTAGCAATTACACATACATTTCTGAATACTTACATTAATAATATATACCTATATAAATATAACCTAAGAAAGTTAAGTATCATTTCTCATTTGATAATGTTTCCCATGCAATTTAATATCAAAGAAGTCTAAATTAACTAACATTTCTTTTATTGAATCCTTTGTGATCTTCCAAGGACCCTCACTAAGTTATCTCAAGGTCAAAAAGACTTCATTCAGAATTTGATTTGGGGAAGCTGGTCCAAAACATCAAAAGGTTTAAAACACTTAATCAAATAGTAGAATCACAGGTCACTGTGAAACAACACTTAGTTATCCATTCAGCCAAAATGTCAATTAAAATATTTTAAGGTCAAATACAGAAAGTTTCGTAGTTAAAAAAAAAACAACTCAGCTCTTTCAAAATTGAAAAGACTGTTTTTCTAAATAAAGACCTGATAAAAACATGAAGCATATTATTAACATATTATTAATTAACATTTACTGTTAATAAATATTAACAATATTTTGAGGAGATGTAGAATATTTGTTTCCTAGGATGTCTGGCTGGCTCAGTTGGTGGAGCATACAACTCTTGATCTCAGGGTGGCGAGTTCAAGCCCCATGTTGGGCATAGAACTTGAAAAAAAAAATCTATTTCCTAGGATGATTACATTAAAGGTAAAGAAAACTTTATATAATCTTTTATTAAAAGCAGATCAATAATCTAGGACATTTTGTGATTTTGAGAGAGAAAATTAAACTCTAGATTTGTATCAGTACATTACTGAGCTTATTTAAAAACCCTTATAAATAAATCTATTTAATTTTAGCCAGCATTGATCTCACAACATAATTTTTTTCCATAAGCTTTCAGCAGTTTTCCATATTTATGTTTTGTCATGTCTTCTTAATTTTTTTTTTTGGTATTCTGAAACAACTGGTCATTTTTTTAAGGAAAAGTTACTTTAAAAAATAATAAGGGGTGCTTGGGTGGCTCAGGTCACGATCTCAAGGTTGTAAGATAGAGTCCCTTAGTGGGCTTTGCACTCAGCATAGAGTCTGCTTGAGATTCTCTCTCACTCTCCATGTACCCACCCCCACAAGAGTGCATGTGTTTTCTTTCTCTCTCAATAAATAAATAAAACCTTTGAAAAAATTTAAAAATTAAAAAAATAAAAACATATCCTGTATTCCTTGCATACTCTTCGTATAAAAAATGCCATTTTCTTCTCATACTTTGTACACAAAGTTGTTTCCTTTGCTCTTACTGTTTCTAGTAGTTTTATTTTTACATATGATTATGAATTTTAACTAGTAGTGACTTTGACTTTCCAAGGAAAGCTAGGAAGCAGGCAGTTGAGAATTTTCTATCATATATCAGCATCCTATAAAAGATTAGCAAATTTATTAATATATAATTATAAAATTTATATATTTTAGAGACATATGTTTTCATGGTATATTTTTTCAATGTGGCAAAAACATAGTTATTAATACGCCCAAATATATTTTGTCTCTCTGTAAAAATTAAGAAGCCAAAAGTAGATAAACTTATGCTTAGCTATTAATACTTAGTAACCTCAATACCCTCTTTATTAAAAAAAAGGAAGATAAATTGAGTGTTGTTGGAAATTATTTTGACTGAATATTTGGTGTTACATAAAGCTAAAATAGTTGGGAAAATGTTCTTTGCAAGAAGATTACACATGTGCATATACATATAATGCATGCATATGTGTGTACATATATATTTATATATATATATAGAGAGAGCTGTTGATACTGAGACTCTATAATTATATTTATTTATTTATTTATTTTTTATAATTATGTTTAAAGACATTTTCCACCTAAACCTATATTTTTATTCAAATGCGGTAAAGATGGGTAAATATCAGCCCTCATATCGAATGAACATGACTAAGTCTAGGTTGGTGCATTTGTTGGGTCAGATGATAGTGATTTAGATAGGCTGGTGTGGAAAGTGGAGATCTGAGTATGAAGGTAGTGTGACAGTGTGAGGAGCCCTGCCTTAAGAATACATTCTTGTCATATTATATTCCTAATTTGTTGGTTCTGCTGCTATAAAAAGTACCAAGATAAGGATGTGACTCCCTGGATAGCTCTTTTTTGTCTGGTATCAGTTAGGCTTTTTGGGGGCGTGGGCGTAGATAAATTGTATGCAAACATTGAGTTTCAGCATATAACTATTTTGTTATTGTAAAGAGAAAATCTTGAAAGAAGTTTTCCCCAGGAAAACCTCAAAGTATTTTTGGTAGTGTCTTTGGAATTTTTGATCATCTCATACTATTTAGATGTATGCTATACTTTTGGTATGCTATCAAAATGGAAGCTTTGAAAAGGAGATTGTTTTATTCCAGAGGTCATTACATAATTTCCTTGAGCATCTCAGGGATAAGTACTTTCACAAAATGATTTGTAGGAAACTTATGTATAGAACTCAAGTAGCCTTTTTATTACAAAAAAAAAAGTGAGATAGTGAGGCTTATCAGGAAAATACTTAACAAAAAAAGAAGCCAGAAGTATATAACTTATATTTAGAAATTAATATTTCAGTATATTATGTTATTTGGAAATTATCTAGATATTCAACAAATATCCATTACTTAGTTTAACTTAGTGCAAACTTTTATCTTACTTACATCTAATGAAATTACTTGCTTTTAACAGTTATGTCTGGATTAGACATTAAACAGCTAACCATCATCTTATTTTTCTTGTTGACAAATTTTATAACATATAGATAGTATGAGCTCATCTGACTAAGAAGACCAGGTAGAAAAAGTTGTGTGTTTGCATTACATTTAGTGTTGAAAATTTTGAAGACATGTTTGTCTTTACTAAACCAACAAACTTGAACCTTCTTTTATTTATCAAAGATTATCTGAGATCATGTAAACTTGAAAAACATATGAGTTGGTTTCTGTATTTCTGAGAATTTTAGGAATACTTAATTCATATGTGCTTATTTTTAAAGTCAATTACATAGCACTCTATAAAAACTATCATATAGGGGATCTCTGGGTGGCTCAGTGGTTTAGTGCCTGCCTTTGGCCCAGGGCACGATCCTGGAGTCCCGAGATCGAGTCCCAAGTTGGGCTCCCGGCATGGAGCCTGCTTCTCCCTCCTCCTGTGTCTCTGCCTCTCTCTCTCTCTCTCTCTCTCTCTCTCTGTGTCTATCATAAATAAATAAATCTTAAAAGAAAAAACTATCATATATATCTAACACACATGCATACATAGACATATGTAAATATATAAACAAAGCTCTAATAGTTTTCATTTAAATTTTTTTTGCCTTTCTCAGATACAGTAATATAAAACTCAAAAGAATAGCTTGATCTAAATTGTGTTTCTGATAGATGGACTAAATTAAGGTTACCTGCTCAGATGGCCAGGGGTTTTATACTAAAGATTTATTATTTGCATGCTTTAAGGATTCTTTTAGAGAAGGTACTTCTGGAGTCATTTGTCTTTTAGAAACTTCTGCACACCAATCAAAGAATGCATTCCAGTGTTTCCCACAGGTTTGGGATCTTTTTTTCTCAATGGTCCCCCTTAAGATGGACTATCTTATCTAAGTTAAACGTTTCTGAAGTGGTCATTATAATCCCAAATTATCCAAAAGTTCATCCATCTTCCACACAGTCCTGGTCCATAGTGGGTATACACATAGGAAGCAGGAGTTTTGGAGGGAAGTAGAGACTTTAAGACCAAATGGAAACCATCTTTGCCATTAGATTCCCTAAGACATCTTAACTATGAGGGATCCTGTTTTCTAACAGCTACTCCAAAACACAGGGAATCATGTGCACCCCCACCCCCTTTTGAACAGAATAGGTAGGGTAAATTACCAAGAAGCTTCAACAAACAAAATGCAGGTATGTGCAAAAGGTCAGAGAGCCCCCAGTGCAAGGGGAGCAGAGCCCAGATCCAACAGATCTACCCTAGAACTCCGTCATTACAGAGAATGTGGTGAGCACAGTGGCCTCTGAGGATACTGACGCTTGGTTATTCACCAGCTATGGAGTTACTGGGGCTCTTCTTTGGGTCTCACTTCTGATATTGGAAACTGTAGAAAATCCAGAAATAGCACATTTAAGCCTTTGAACCAATAAAAGAGCATGGGTATAAGAACAGTTCACAAACTGGGAGCTTTCAAATTGAAAACTGATACGAAACTCAGGGCCATGATGTTACTGGGTGGCTTATAAAGTGGAAATGAGGAAGTAGTTTAACCTTTACAGTGATTGATTATTACAAGGGAGGGCTTCCTGATGTCAGTGGATTGTTTATAAAAGTGGTTCTTTTACACCATTTTTGGGAAGATGACTTAAGTATTTATTATAATGATCTTACTTTATAAGAAATAATGCAAGTTAAGTTATGCTTCTGTTAATGAAACAAGCTGGATTTAGTTCTATTTACGTGGCTCATATGGTTTTGTCTGTTGGAGGATTTTCAAGCCTGGTCTCCATTTTATTGTATTTTAACCACGTAGAGATGTTTTTTTTGTAGTTATATTTTTTGTTGTTGATATCTAAGTATATCACATTGTGGTCAGGGAATGGACTCCATATGATAACAATTTTTCTTCTTTGGTCTATAACAGACAAGGGAGGTTTCAGAATTTCTAGCTAGGTGGAATGGAAAGCTGTACCTCAACAGGCTCCATTGATTTTACCTTAAATTGAGAAAACATCAGTGATCCATGTTAAAGAACGGAGGGGGTAAAACTGATATGTTGAAACCTAATCCCTAATGTGAGGATATTGGAGGTGGGGCTTCTTAGAGGTGATTAGGTCTTAAGAATAGAATCCTCATGAATGAGATCAGTGTCCTTACAAGGGAGGCCCCAGAGAGTTCTCTCGTCCCTTCTGCCATGTGAGGACACAGTGAGAAGACAGCTGTCTATGAACCAGGACACAGGTCCTCACTAGACACCAAATGTGCCAGCACTTTTATCTTGGACTTCCCAACTCCAGAACTGTGAGAAATAAATTTCTATATTTATGAGAAAAAAAGAGAGAGAATGGAAGAGGTGGCTAAAGGAGATTATGGCAACACTTTCACTTTCCTTTTCCGTACTGCCAAACTGCCAGTAGTACAAATCATTAAAAACAATCTTTGTATTCCCTTCCCTCCTTTTGTATTTTCCATTTTAGTGACTTGGTCAGAATAAATAGCATGTTGAATCGAATAGTTACACCCTCCAGAAAATAATTAGTTCTATGTAGTGATATAAGAAGTATCAGCAGTGAGAGCAAGAAGAATTAGAGTTCCAGGTGACCAGGTGTCACCAGGTACATGAGGGAGGACGTGAGGCTTGAACAGAACCCTGGAGGATGAATATGGGGCAATGTGGAGTGGAGTGGAGTGGAGTGGAGTGGAGTGGAGTGGAGTGGAGTGGAAGGTGTTTCCAGGGTGGAGAGTAGCACATCAACCTGCTGGCAGTGGAAACAAGCAAATAATTTTCATTTGCATGAAGGTAGAAATACAACAAGTGGAGTTTGGCTGCAGCAAAGAATTCATGCTATGGAGTAATGGGAGCTCAAAGTGATTAAGCAGGATAGGGCAGGCAAGTTTAGAAATTTTATGTATTTATTTATTTATTAAAAAGATTTTATTTATTTATTTTTGAGAGAGAGAAAGAGGAATGCCGGGGGGGGCAGGGCAGAGGAAGAGACAGCCCTAAGCAGACTTCACACTAAGTATGGAGCCAGATGTGGAGCTTGATCTTACAACCCTGAGATTAGGACATGAGTCAAAACCAAGAGTCAGACCCTTAACCATCTGCACCACCCAGGTACCCCATGTTTAGAGATTTTAGAGCAAGGACTTTAGTTTCATATGGAAAGTGGGAGTTGCTGTTGGTAACGTGTGGTGAGTGTTTTAGGGATCCATCAGGGGTGAGCAAGGTGGATTAATCAATCAATGATGGGCTAGATAGGTTAGAAAGGAGAAAACAAGGTGGTAATGAAGAGGATGGTGTAAGTCTGGGAGACATTTTGAAGGAAGAATCAATAGGATTTGGGGTCTAATGGAATGTGTGGGCTGAGAATAGAAATGCATCAAAGATGACTTATTGGGCAGCCCGGGTGACTCAGTGGTTTAGCACTGCCTTCAGCCCAGGGTGTGATCCTGGAGACCCAGGATCAAGTCCCGCATTGGACTACCTGCATGGAGCCTCCTTCTCCCTCTGCCTGTGTCTCTTCCGTCTCTCTCTCTCTCTCTCTCTCTCTCTCTCTCTCTGGTCTCTCATGAATAAATAAATAAAATCTTTAAAAAAAAAAAAGATGACTTCTTGATACCTAGCCTGCCAGGCCAGGAGATGATAATGACATTCAAGACACAGGGAAGTCGGTTTAAAAGGAAGACCACTAAGTTGGCTTTGGATGTGTTGAGACTGAGAACATCCAAGAGGAAAGGTCTGAAACTCATCAGACTGCAGAAGATAGAGGTAGTCGAAAGGTTATAAAGAAAGCCTCAGGAAGAGAGAATTTTAAAGAAGTGGGTATGTGTGGGTGGGCAGTGGGGTGTGTGTGTGGTTGTTAAATGTGTCAAATGCTGTAAAAAAAATGAGAGCAGGGTGATGAGACAAAGCACTTGAGTTTTAGCCTTAAAAAATAGTTTCATTTAATGTGATGGTGACAATCAGGTTGCAAAGACTTAACGAAGAAGGGGCAGCAAAGCACAGGAGGCAATTGGTCTAAAGGACACAAGCAACATTATTTTGTCTAACCACCAAAACTGAGATTCAAGACTTTGAGGTAGAGATCATTGGACCTAGAGAGAGAACAGAGGACTGTAGGCCATTGAGAAGTTGGATTTAGAGGAGACATTAAGGCATTAAAATCTTCCAGACGGGTGAAAAGTTGGTCTTAGGGATAGTATGGAGGGTGATGAAGGGACCAAGTTGGGGCCAATGTGAAGGGCATAGACTCTGAGCTGGGTGGCTGATATAAGCTGGCAGACTCAAGGACCATCTCATCTTAGGAGAAATTAGGGTAGGAAAATAAGGCAATCTTCCTCACCATGGCAGCAAGGGATGTGGTGATTGGGGGTTTCCATGGTGATCAGAAATAACCACTCTTGTCTCAACAGTTTCCACTTGTGAAGATTTCCTTTTTGGAAACCCCTTTTGGCCATTAAGATTGTGGAAAGAAAATTCTCCTCCCTCTGATGGGCCTGAAAGTTAAAAATTCTTTTCTTTCAGGTCACACTTAGCACAGATATTAGACTTCATTAGCTGTACCTCAACTCTGAGAGGAAACCTCTCAGGATTTAATATTTATAGCTGAGGAAACATAGGGCTCTTCCCAGAGGAAATGAATTGGGCAATGTCAAGTCCTTGGTTGTGGGTGGCAGGGGGCCTGAAGGGAGATGGTCAGGTTCTTAAGAAAAGGAA
This sequence comes from Nyctereutes procyonoides, assembly GCF_905146905.1. Classification (NCBI taxonomy): domain Eukaryota; kingdom Metazoa; phylum Chordata; class Mammalia; order Carnivora; family Canidae; genus Nyctereutes; species Nyctereutes procyonoides. The sequence continues at coordinate 18,277,851 of NW_026575082.1, forward strand.
GACTTACTCTTTCTGCCAAACTGCTAGGATGCACACCCAAGCCTGTCAGTTGCTTATGAGGACACATGGTGCAGACACAAGCATGCTGGCCTGAGGATGGGAGGACTTGGGTTTAGATCTAGCTGGTTGCACTTGGCTAAGTCACTTGCTCTCTCTGGATCTCCATTTTCAACTGTCAGCTGATGGGTGTGGCAGTGGTGGGGAAAAGTACCCATCAAGCTTATTAAGCTAAAACTCTCTGTTCTGTGAGTCAAGGATGAAGGCAAAGCTGCCAAGTGAGGAGGAGATAGAAGCAGCCCATCTGTTGTGTAGGAAGACCTGGCCTACCTTGGGGGGATGTGGCATCTGGGCCCACTTCTGTCATCGTCAGTGGCAAGTCACAATTTCGCCAGGCCTGTCTGTCTGACCTAAAATACATGGTGCAAACTACTATTTAAAAATACACAGAAGTCCTCTTATGAGATTCAAAAAGCATTTGGTTTAGAAGCCAGGTGGGACTTAGCCCTCTGAGACTTCACTGGGCAAAGACCACATAAACACCAGTTATCCTTACATCATTAGATTGGAACTCTCATTCTCTATGCTTCCTAGGAGAGGGTTTTTTTTTTAATAAATTAATTTTTATTGGTGTTCAATTTACCAACATACAGAATAACACCCAGTGCTCATTCCGTCAAGTGTCCCCCTCAGTACCCATCACCCATTCACCCCCAACCCCCTCCCTCCTCCCCCTCCACCACCCCTAGTTCGTTTCCCAGAGTTAGGAGTCTTTATGTTCTGTCTCCCTTTCTGATATTTTCCACACGTTTCTTCTCCCTTCTCTTATATTCCCTTTCACTATTATTCATATTCCCCAAATGAATGAGAACATACACTGTCCTTCTCCGATTGACTTACTTCACTCAGCATAATACCCTCCAGTTCCATCCACATTGAAGCAAATGGTGGGTATTTGTCATTTCTAATGGCTGAGGAATATTCCATTGTATACATAGACCACAGCTTCTTTATCCATTCATCTTTCGATGGACACCGACGCTCCTTCCACAGTTTGGCTACTGTGGACATTGCTGCTAGAAACATCGGGGTGCAGGTGTCCCAGCGTTTCACTGCATCTGTATCTTTGGGGTAAATCCCTAACAGTGCAATTGCTGGGTCGTAGGGCAGGTCTATTTTTAACTCTTTGAGGAACCTCCACAGTTTTCCAGAGTGGCTGCACCAGTTCACATTCCCACCAACAGTGTAAGAGTGTTCCCTTTTCTCCGCATCCTAGGAGAGGGGTTTTGAACATCATTCTGCAATGATAGCTGGGTTGTATGTTGGCATCAAAGGGATAGCTTTGGATTTTACTTTTTTATCTGGAGAATTATCCTCCTAGAAAGACCAAACATTGATGTGCTACGTAGTTTGTGTATAGGGTTGGGGTGGGGATGCGAGAGGAGCATACATATTTTAAAAAGGATGCTCTCTGGGGTGCCTGGGTGGCTCAGTTGGTTAAACGTCCAATTCTTGATTTTGGTTCAGGTCATGATCTCACAATCCTGGGATAGAGCCCTGTGTCAGGCTTTGCACTTAGCATGGAGTCTGCCTCAGATTTTCTCGCCCTCCTGCTCACTCTCGTTCTCTCTCTCAAACAAAGAAAATCTTTAAAAAGAATAAAGAAGTTGCTCTGTATAACCATATACCTTGAACTTTTCCATTTCTGTGATGGAATCATTGCAAATATAGGAGAGAAATCTCCCCAGATTTTGTATCCCCCATCATTGATCACCCTTGCTCTTTCCCATCATAGACAAACTTCTTGAAAGCTTCACTTACTTTTGCTTTCCAGTTCTTCATCTGGCCCTCATACGTACCCACTCTTGGCTTCCATCCCCATAGCTCCACAGAAATATTTATCAAGATCTCTGTATAGCTAAGTCTAACAGATATCTTTCTTCTCTTAACTCTTCATGTGGCATTGAAGAGAGTTGACCTGCATTGGATCATGCTTTCCCTACTGCAGTAGATTGTTGTATGTTGTATTCTTTCTCTTTGTCTCAGCCATTCTCCTTCTCCTTTTTGGGCTTATTCAATTTATCCAGACACTTAATGGTATTGTTTGAGAACTATTCCCACTTCTCATTCCTGTCTCACATTATGCCCCTTCTTAAGCAATTCCTTCCTTCCTTCCTTCCTTCCTTCCTTCCTTCCTTCCTTCCTTCCTTCCTTAGATTTTGTTTATTTATTTATTTATTTATTTATTTATTTACTTATTTATTTATTTATTTATGAGAGATACAGAGAGAGAGAGAGGCAGAGACACAGGCAGAGGGAGAAGCAGGCTCCCTGTGGGGAACCCAATATGGGACTCCATCCTAGAACTCTTGGATCATGCCCTGAGCCAAAGGCAGATGCTCAACCACTGAGCCACCCAGGCATCCTTGCCCCTTCTTAAGCAATTTCATTTACACCCTTGGCTTTCATAATCCTCTAACAGCCAATGATACCCAGATTTGAGTCATAGCCAGATCCCACATATACCCTTGGGATCAGAATGGTTTTCCATTTCTGATGCCAGTCTACCATGAAGGCCATGAAACATGTGTGATTCTTCATAAAATTAAATGATCTCTCTTTTCTCTTCAAGCGAGCAGAATTGAGTTGGTATTTTCATTGAGATAATGTACCCTGTGATGGTAGGAAAAAGCTTGGCCCCACTCTGAAAACTGCAGTTCATTTGGAAAGATAAAATACATGTAAGTGAAACAATACATCCCAAGGCAATATGTGAGGGAGTACGTAGAAGAGAAGAGGCCATGAGCAATATTATGGCAAAAATAGCAAAATCTGACTAAATGAGATGCTGGAGCCCTTCCCTTTGTGCAAAGATATCTCTTAGTTAGAAAGAACCCAGCAATCTGTAGTATTCTATCAGAAATTAACACCATCACTAGCTCTCATCAAAATAACACATGAACAGCATATCTAAAAGCTATTTAGCAGAGCCACTCAATATTACATGAGAGGCTTGAAGATGCCCACTTTGAAATTGCTCCTTTTAATCACAGACTGGAAGCAGCAAGATGTAAGAAAAATTATTCTTGCCTCAAATTAATTAGGATTCTCTCTGGTTGAAAGCCTTTTCAATGAAAGAAAAGGAAAAATAATTAATGCCATATAAAAGATGATGATGGAAAATGGCCATGTATGAATGCAATGACTATTTAAACCACTCAGTGCTTGCAAAGCATCCTTTTTTTGCAGGGATGCTGGTTATGATAACCCACTCAAGAAGAGGATTATTTTTTACTCTTCAGTTAGTGGCTCTCAGAGCCTGTTAGAAGTAGAAGAAGCAATGTTGCAGCCATAAAATTTGTCCAAAGATTGACGCTGGGAAAGAAGACTGGTCAAGGGCAAGCCTGCATAGGTGGAAGTTTCTTGCATCGATAATTCAAAGTTGATGGTGTTTTTGTTCGCACTGTGTCTATTGTTTATTTTGCACCATAAATGTAGTGCTGGGACCCCATGTAGCTCTGGTATGATGAGATGAGGAGTACGATCTTTTGTGAATTGTTGTTATACCTGCAGTTCCTTTACTTATTCTTCACTCATCCCCTATCCCCATTCTCCCTTAGATTTAAACTTACACATCCTGATATGAATCTTGTATCTTTCCCATCTTCATTCAGACAAAGGAGGCAGAAACTTCTAGGTTGGAGGGGAGAAGAAGTTAATGAGAATGAAGAGTGTTAGGTTGGGGAGGGGGATAACCCTTCCTTCTTCTTGGAATCCCCTTTTAAATTTGGAAACCTAAAGGCGGAGAGGGCTTATGTGACTTGTTTCCAGGTAGAGGTCCAGGGACTCAGCAAAACTCATAGTCAAATCCTCCAGACTGTCAGAGTAGGGCAGCAGTGGAGCAGACCTAATGGTGGATGAGATGTGTGTAGGCATTTGAGGGCCAGAGTAATTTCTGGGTTTTGCATGGCAGGCCAAGGGCTTGCTGGCCAGCAAGGGAGGAATAAGTAAAAGAACCGCAGGAGCCTAGGAAGATAAGCAGACCACCCATGGCATACCTACATAGCAGCAGAGGATGCAGCTGGATCAGGGCAGAGAAGAAATTGTTCCCATCCACAATGGGCCATAGCAAGATCACACAAGCTCTGTTCCTTCCCCTGGAGCTTAGGATCAGTGGCAGGAAGGCACAAGGAAGGTGGAAAAATCCCGAATGTGAGTGAGGTTTAAACAAACCCAAAATTGTTGAATCATCACTGAATTTGACGTTTTCCTGAAATTAATAAGATTGAGTTTCTGGCCATCAGGTAAAAATGAGATATTGATAAATAAATGAAATCCTGTTAAAGGAAAAACCCTTGAGGTTGTGACTTATGAAATTTGCACCTGCCACATAACACTTTTGGTTACTAATCTTCAGTGCCAAGGTAAAATCTTTAGGTAGAAGGAAAGAGAAGATGGTGTTGACCAGCAAGCTATCTCCCTGTGCCTGTGGACCATGGCCAGCCCCACATGTATGGCCATCTTTGACATTAAGACCTCTGTCTCTTGGGCTACTTTCCTGGTGAGGGAGTGAGCAGTCTGCTTACCAGTGCCCACAGCCATTACCCATAGGAATTGTGTTTTTTTTTTTTTTTTTGAGGGACTCTGAAGCCTTTGCCCAAATAGAAACTCCTCATCTCTGAATTCAAAGTGCAGGTTTACCCAGGACTGATGAATTTGTACAAATGAAAACATTCAAGTCCTTTCAGGCAGTAATGTTCAAACTTCAGGGTGGATCAAAGTTACCTGGTAGGGAAAGGCGCATGGTGTTGGGTAAAATATAGATCCCCAGGCCTAGCACCTGAATTTTGATTTTGATGTAAGTGGTCCTTGGTACATACTTTGAGAAACAGTCTGAAGGGTGTCATACACCATTTGGATTTCCATAAGGGTTCTCAGAGTGGACTCATAACTCATTCAAATTCTCTCCTGAAGATTAGCTCTAAAGGCAACCCAAAGTTTTTAAGGGGGAGAAAATCATGTGAAAGGTAGTTTCTCTAGAAAGTTGACAGCAACTAGAAGGAAAAAACGTGCCTGGAATAGACATGACATCTTAATCATTGGTACTGAGGAGCTGTAATGCCAGACTATAGAAAGCTTAAATAAAACTGTAGCTCTTTTTCTTTTATTAAAGAAAGAAAGCCCAGGAGTACAATAGCAGAACAAGAACTAATTCGGGAAGCTTGCTGGTATGATATTGTCAATCACACCAGTGATGTGGATAAAAGCTTTTAGCACATGAATAATTTCAGTGAAAGGGCTTTATCGCTTTTTATTTGCTGGGCATTTACAGGAGAATAAACATGCTGGTATATATTATATATGGAGTGAAAGTCAGCAGCAAATGAAAGCAAAGACCCCCGGACCCAGTTACCAGAACAGACTATGGTTGCTTAGCAACCAGGCAACTGGAGAATTCTCTCTCCCTTTCTTTCTTTTGTTTTTAGATTGCAGTAACCTTTGATCAATTTTGGCTCCACAACAAAAGCCTTGGATATTTTGAGCGAAGGGTACCTGCTAATTTGTAGTAAAAGAATGTAGACCATGACACCAATTTCTCTCTCCAATTTCATGTTAAACAGCAAAAGAGTCTAACATTCTTTTTAAAAGTCTTAGGGCTGGTGGGCTAGGTCCCTGATGAATCAGAAGTTACATGATAATTGCTTCCAATTACTCTAGAAGATGTTGCTGTCTGTCAATTCACCTTGATTCTTCTGCTCATCAGCAACCTCTGGAAGCCTAGTTTTTGGTTCTAATTTCAGTTCCTAAGAAGAAACATCTGAATGCCCAAGTCCTAAATCGTTGGGAGACTTTAAACGCCCATTCCTTAAAAAAAAAAAAAAAAAAAGAGGTCATGGAATTAGGGAATGCTAAACTGGAAAGTGCTTTATCAATCATCCCATCTGGCCCTTCTTTTTTTACAGGATCTTTCCATTCAAATTCTTATGAGGCAACTTGCTAATGTCCACAATCCCAACCATGAAAACTCTAGATTCTCCTTCCCCTCAAGGAGCTTTGAAGCTGCAAAGAGTAAGGAAGGGTACAGATAATGATCCAATTTGATTCAAATGCCCAACGAAGAAGGGAACCAGCTATCTGACAGTTTGCATGTAGCATGTCAGCAATGATTCCATGGGCTAGAGCAGTTGGGGGCTTCCAAGGATTAAATCTCACAAGACTCTGCTAACAATTTTGAGATCGAATTTATTTCAATGAAATTAACTTTCCTGAATCAATCAGGCAAGGACTCCTAATAGGCCAGTAGCCCCCTTTCCTTTATTGGAAAGAGATGCAAAGGAGGTAAAGGGGAGAAACAGAAAGAAGTTAGGGAGGTGGAGGTCATGCCTTTCTGAACTCTTGGTTCTTCCTTTTCAAGATCTTTTGTCAGCTAGATATGCGTGGGGCCTTGTGAGCAGTCCAGTTCTTTTCCAAGATGCTCTTGGTCTTGGATCAGCTTTGGAGTGTACTTTGCCTTGATAAGCCAAGGTTAGTTAGGCAATTTCATGGCCTCTCCATGGCTCAGATTAAGTGAGGAGCATAATTCCCAAGAGGCAAATTCCCAGGCCTAGCGGCTTACAGGTATAAAAGGGATGGTCTTGCTGTTACTGTCTCAAATCTAAGTGCCCAGGCATGGCAATGCCCTTTGATGTCTAAGGATGTTGGGCTCAAGGGAAGGGAAATTGTTGATCCAAACCAGCTCGTAGAGTATTATAGATTATCTCAAATGGGTCAGAGGATGGGAGTCTAGTCCTACACCCAGTTTTCTGCTCCAAATCCCTACATCCAGGGTTGTCACCAATTTACTTTCTATTGCAAGTACACAGCAGCTCCTTGTACTTTGCTGAAGAGGATGAGCAATGTTCACCTGCCCTGCAGATCCTCGAAGTCTGAGCTTTGTTCTTGTTAGACTGGTGTCCACAGCACCTGTCACTTTTCTCCCTGTCCTCAATTACTGCCACCTGAGCAACTGCCAGGGCGGGGAAGCACTTTGAACTCAAACTGTCTTTGTGTCTGCACCTCCAGTTGAGCCTTAATTATGGTTCTCCACCTGCTTCTGCATTCCAGGAAACCTCTGGGAGCCCTCGTGTGGCTCATTTAGAACCTGGAAGATCCCAGAGAGGTCGGCCAAAAACCTGGGGGCCTAGAAGAGAAGAAGTTGCTGTTTCTTTCCTTGGTAGCTTGCCACTAACTCCCTAATGAGTTCATTCCCATTTCTGTGAACGGATTAGCATGAATAAAGCTGCATTCTGATTATTACCACTTCCTAAAAGAGGATTTAGGATTATGAAACTACTGTTGCTGAAACACCTTCCTCCTTCCCTAGTGGCAAGAGGGGCCGAAAACTGAAAGTAAATAGGTCAGTGGAACAGTCGAGCTGTTGAAAGGCTCACAAACTCACAGCAGGCACAGAGGGACATGGTTTTGAGTGGTTGAGTTAAACACTTTACAGCCAGGACTGTTTCATTCTAAGGCTGAAAATTTATATGTGAACCTAACCCAGTTGCCGGCAAGAACTACTCCTAATACACTCTTCATGCCCTGCTCAATGCCGGAGCTGGTCAATTCAGTGTGAAGACAATTTAATTTAGTAAATAGTATCAACAAAATTGGTAATTCTGTGGTGCAGGGGCAAATCAAGAGGCTGGCTGACTCAATTCTTTGCTTTTCCCCACGTTGAGCTAGAATCAGGTAGAGGTCACCCGTAAGCCTTTGTATCTTTATCCTCCATTATTAACAGTATTCTTGGGAACAGGAAGTCAGAGACTTGGCATAGTGGGGAAAATGGGCTCCCCAGAAAATAACAACCAAGGTGTGCACTGTCTGGGGTTCAGAGACCTAGGAATCTCTACTGGAAAATCTTTGAGTTGGATATTTCCCTCGAATGTATATTCCCTGTAATTTTTGCTCTGTCAGCTGTTGGAAATAATGCTTTCTTAGGGAACCTCCATGGAAATTAACCCTTAGGGGAGAGTACACCAATCTGTAAAATATGTGCTCCTTTGGTTTTAACCATTTGTGCAAATTGATAATTTGTAAAATTGCTCGATTTCCCAGAAGCTTAGCTTGGTTAATCACAATCCAAATCGAGGAGGGTAAGAAGGGGAAACGGCAGTGCAAAGGCCATCACTGAGTGGGGCCACGGAGCCTTTCACAAAGTGCTGGGATTGGAAGGGAGCGTTTGGAGACACAACAAAAGGGGCCTGAGTCTGGGGAGCACCCCACAGGCAACCCCTTCCCTCTGAGGGCAGATTTGTAGACAAGAAGAACATGGTTGACACTGAACATCAGCAGAGCAGCCTTGATTAATTCCACGGAGCCCGAAGTGTCGCGGCTGGTGCACAATGTGCTGTAGGAGGAAGAGGCATTGCAGGAAGGCGTTGGGCAGCCTGGGGACACCTCGAGAGAGGTTTGTGAGGCATGGGTTTCCGGTCCCCAATGGATATGAGCCAGATGCTCTTATCATGAGATTTGCCTAGCAACCGTGAAGAACTTTAGGAAAGCAAAACCGTTTATGGGATGTCTTCTCCACATTTCAATCCTATGACTATAGGGGGAAAATTTAAGGAAGGATTTGGGCTTTCTCCAATCTCCAAATGTCCTGGTTTCAGATATGACCAAGAGGGTGGGAGGAGAGCTCTGCTCAGCCCTCAGAGGACATTTGCAGGGGACGCACGAACTTTCCCGAGACCAAGGGTGGTTTGGGTACTTGTCTCTGCACCGGGTGTGTGATGACAGCTAGTCCCTGGGGGCACTTGTGAAGACTTTGAACAGACCTCCTCTCGACTGCGCTCTTCCCTCCAGCTTCCAGCCACTGCTTCCTCTCATTTTTCTTCATTTCTCCCAGAAGATGTTGGCCTCTTGCTTTTGTAACTGGACATTCCAGCCTTATCAGAGAGCTGGTCAAATGTTTGTCTTGTGTGGACTTCACGTTTACTTAGAGAGCAAGAGTGACTAACCGCAGCAGAATAGTCTCTTGGTTAATCAAATCGATATTCTTTCATTAAGCACCTAGTTTCATCATCGGCTCTGGAGTCAGCCTGCCCGAGGCCGAATCCTCCAACGACTGCCATCTGTAGGTGAGTTACTGAACCTCTCTGTGCCACAGTTTCCCTTTCTTTAAATTGGGCTAATAATAGAATTTACCTCATGGAGTTATGAGCATCAAATAGCACCTCCATAGGTGAAGGACTTAGGGTGGAGCCTGGAACATGCTAAATGCTCAGTAAGTGTACTTAAGTGGCACAATCACCTGATGTTGATGGCGATGTTTGTGTGTGTCCGTGCTCGTGGAAGAAATAGGGCATGACTTTGCTTCTTTCAAAATGACAGCTCCACCCATTCTCCTCACAGCCCTGGTCACTCTCCCAGTTTATAAAATAGTTACATTACCTCCGCCAGGGCCTGATGATGCACTGAAAAGCCCCGTGGTGGTCAGGCCATTTCTTGTAAAGCCTAGCAGTGACCCCTTCTTAATCATTTGGGAGTCTATTAAGATGGTCTTTGAGACTTCCTTTCAGGCCAGCTTGGCATTAGGGCGTGATGCTCATGTAACTGTGAAGGCTGGGGTCCAAGGCTGGGGTGCTCTGTCTTGATACCTGCATCCTGCATCTTCCAGTGCCGAAAATGGGGGTGTTTTTGCTGGAAGGCACTTTGGATTCAGAAGGATTCATCCTCAGAAGGATGAATCACAAGGCCAGGGAGAGTGATGTAGAGGGAATGGAGAGAATCAGGAAATCATTGGAGGACACGAATTAATTTCTGGGACAGCTAAAGTTTCATCATTCAATCGACTTTGTTTTAACACCTGATGTTTTCAAAATGCTCCCAACCCTCAAAGCCTTCTCTGGGCTATGGAAGGTCCAGTCTCATGGTCAGAATTTAATCTTTACTAACAGAGGATTGTGTTGGATTTAAGAAGCTCGACTATTGGGTACCAGTTCTCACTCTGCAGTTTTGTAGACCTAGATGCAATGACTTCTCTGATTCCCAGGCTAGTCATCTATAAGACGGGGATAATAATAGAGAACTTGCCTCAACCACTTATCATGCAGCTTTAATGTAAAGTGCTTAGCATGGTGCCTGGCTCATGGCAAGTATTGTGCAAGTGTTCACTATACTTATTAAATTTTTTTATTCCAGGGAGAATATCTACTTACCCAAAGATTCTAATTAGATGGGTTCTGCTTAATTGAGATTCCTCTCTAAATAGGCAAGACTTAAAAAATAAGTCTTTGTTTGTAACTGTGAGGGAAATGCGGGATGCAGTTGGACTAGGAAGTGTCAGGCATTTCTTCTAGTTTTTATCTGGGTGATATGCTTCCTTTCTTCACAGCAGAGGGTTGTGTCTAGGCAGACACACTGTAAGTGCCAAGTGATTATGAACATGAGGCCTGATCTTGTCTGCAGCCCTGATTTGATGCTCCCAGGCTTGGGTACCGGGACAGGTGGTGCCGTGACTCTAGAATTTTCTCTCTCCCTTTGCTGGGTTATGTAAAGAGACTGCTCTTTTGCCTGAAGGGCAAATCCCTGAGGATTGTTTTGCTCTCTGTAGCTTCCCCCAGATTGGCCAACAGTTGGGAGCCTCTAGGAAGGTACATTTTTATCCCAACAGGAGAAGATGGTAGCTTCAGGTACCTTGATTAAAGTCAATCCCTAGGGCCAGACCAAGAGTGGCTCAGAAAGCATCATTTCCTGGGTACCAGGGACCTCCACTTTATACAGTGCCCCAAGCCAATATGGCTGCCTTCCAGGTTCATTAATTGCTATTAGGGGGACACAAAAAGGTGAGCGATCAATGCATGTGTATTTATGATACCCTTGCTCTTGTCATTCTTACTACTATTGCCATATGTAATGTATTCTGGCCTTCTCATAATCATACTGAATGTCGTCCTTTATATATTTAGTTGTTAAAAAATAGAATTTTAATTAAAAAATTGGAACTTTTTGAAAGGGACCTAGTGTACAGCAGATTCTCAAGGGAAATAAGATTGATCTAGACAGATTTTCAACTCTGGTATAGATGGCATTGAATTAAGAGACCAGGGCCTACAGAGAACCTCAGTGCCTTCTGCTTTACAGCAAAGACGGTCCAAGTACATTGGTGTCCTGGTGGGAAGCACAGTTTTCTGATTAAATACACCATAGAAGGCTGTGTCTTCATGTTGTGAAGCAAGGGAATTGTAAAACAAGTGTTATAGCATGTAAACAACTCTCTATTATTTGAGGAGTAGACATGCTATTGGTCAATACTATAGAACATTTTCATCGTTCCATTGCTTCATTTCTCTTCAAAGGGGTAAAGAAGGAATCTATGTAGGAAACTGAATCTTGACTAATTAGTGAGGCTTGGCCTTCCGCCCCCCCCCCCCATAAACTCATTTATCAGATATGCTCCTATTTTAGCCAGTTACTTTAAAAAGCAAATATTCTTTATCAGGCATGTCTCTATTTTAACCAATTGCTTTATTGCATTTTTATTACAAGTGCAAAGGTCAGGGCAAGTCGATGCCTGCTGTCTACATGGTTCTTAGTCACAGCAAACACTGCTGGTCAAGGAACTTTGGAACCAGGCTTCTTATTGTCCAAACTGTCATTAGTGCCTAAGTAATTATTATAAATGTCTTTTATATGTCAACCATTATGTTGAAAGTCTTCCCAAGTTCAAGCACACAAGAGAGGGAAGTCACCTCCATCTTGGATTCCTCTGATAATCTTGAAAGATTATTTTTTCAGCCCTGAGTGGATGTGTATAAAATGGTCTTTTGTGAGGCAAAGCTTATGGTGCTACCCAGTCATAAATAGAGATGGGTGGAAGCACAAATATTAATTATACACCATGTTAAATTGAGCTAAAATTCCAGTTTCCTTTTGAATTTTGAAATCTATTTAGCTATTTGATGCTTGTCTTGTACCATCCTTTTGCCCAGTTCAGCAACCACATAGACAAGGTATCTACTGTCTCAAACCCTTTGTGCAAGAGACAGACAGGAGACGGAAGTGGGGGCAGAGAAAATCAAGAAACAGATATTTTAGAGGTTTCAAGTGTTCCTTTGATATTCATTCAGAGAATTTTTGACCCAAATTCTAATTTTCATCTGATTTTGTTCCATCTTTGTAAACAAGACCTTGGGAAGTAGGGAGAGATAGTGAAGAAGCAGAGCCTTGTGGACCACTGAATTGACTGTCTTGAGTTGATATCATTGTTACTTTGGATCTGAATGACAGGGTTCAAATGGATTTTACCAATGGCTGGTTCTGTGACCTTGGGTAAGTCACCACACCTCGAAGCCTTAGTTTCCTTATTTGTGTTTCAAAGGATCCTGGTGGACAAGTGTTTCTCCATGTGTGGCCCTCGTGCTTGGTAAAAATCTGGCTTCTGGCGTCTACTTTGGACCCTCAATTGGCTGGGATGGAGCCTGAGAATCTGCATGTTTGACTTGCCCATAGATGTTGTACTCCATGACCTGAGGACCACTGGTGAGGCGAGCACGAAGGCTCCTTAGGCTCTCCCAGTCCAAGTTGCTGGCAGAGACAAGTAGGGGTGGCTGCTCCAGGTGTACGTATGGTGCTTGCAGCTGATAGTAGGTAGCTTGAGGAGATACTTGTTTCGGGAGGGAGGGGGACACTCTTCTGGCCTATGGTCAGGGAGGAATGGGACTCGGAGGTCTGGCTGCATCCACTTTCACTTCCCTGGGATGCACCTCTGTTCCTCCTGGGTGAGACTTGGTAAGGCTCCATGTCCAGGAGAAGTACAGAGACCTCGGACATCCCTCTCAATATTTCGTTTGCCTTTTGCCCGAACAATTGACTTTACCCACATGATTCAGTCCTGGATGCAGCTTTTATTTCTAGAGCTGTATGAAATTTGGACAAAGGGTCTTTCTTCCTTTTTTCTTCCCTCCCGAGAGGTTCAGTAGCAGAAGGTTCCAGGGAAAGACAAGTTTTCTTTGTGCCACTTTTTCCACGTGACTTTTCAACTTCCCATTTGTGAGTGTGTAAGCGACTGAACATGTGCCAGTTAAAAGCCTGTACTACAGTGGAGTTGGGGATTTGAAATCATGCTACAATTCTCAGGCCTCAGGCAATCTTCTGTGACTTTGGTGCACCTGAGGATTGCTCCTGATTTTCATAGACCTCCAAGCTGCAAAATTCTCAAGAATCCTCTCATCAGCATCACTGCCACCATCATCCTTCTCATACTCCCATGGTTTTTAGAGTGTTTGCACTTTCCAGTGTGTGTGTGTGTGTGTCCCTAACTGATTTGGGCCTCATGCCAGCTCTAAGAGATGAGAGAAAAGAAGATCATTATGTCCTTTTCTAGGTGAGGAGATGAAGTGATGTGTACAACTTCCCTGACTTGAACTTTTCCTCTCTCTTCTTCCCAACTCCAGAGCACTTCATCCAGGTATCACTCTCATGGGTCTTATCTATTCTCACCTTGTATTATCTGCTTCCATGTCATGCTTCTTGAAAGTAGGTCCATACCTTTAACCCCTGTATGATTCTATGTGCCTGTACTGTACATAACAGGTGTTCAATCATTGCTTGTTAATGAATCAGCATGTGGCAAATATAGCACCACTTCTCATGCAGCTACTATATCTGACCTCTGTGCTTTGAACTTTAACATACTTCATCTCATTCAATTCTACAGCCTTCTGCAGTAGGTATACTCTTCATCCCCATCTTATGGGGGGATAGCTGAAGCTTAGCAAGGTTAGGTGATTTGGCCAAGGCCATAGTAAGTGATGAAACCAGGATTTGAACATGGATAGGCCTTGTTGGTCCAGCTTCTCTGCTTTATCAATACCCTGTGCTGAACGGTGGTGGTTGCACAAGGAATTAAGAACAAACAGACTAGGAGCCAGGTCTCCTCACTCCAGGCATCAGCGACCAGAGCCCCGATGCAGGCTGATAAGCATCCTTTAAAATAATCCATCATGAAGGGCTGCCTGGGTGGATCAGTGGTTGGGCATCTGATTCTTGGTTTCAGCTGATGTCATGATCTCGGGGTCTGGGGATTGAACCCCTCGTCAGGCTCCATGCTCAATGTGGAGTCTGCTTGTCCCTCTCCCTCCCTGCACTTGCTCCCATGCTCTCTCTCTCTCTCTCAGAAAGAAAGAAAGAAAGAAAGAGAGAGAGAGAGAGAGAGAGAGAGAGAAGAAAGAAAGAAGAAAGAAAGAAAGAAAGAAAGTCTTAAAAAAATAATCCACCATGCAACATTTTCCATTTTCACAGACAACTTAGATTTCCCATCACCTAATCTGTTTGGCTCTTTCTAGTTATTTCTGATGCAAATTTGCCTCAGCTACATACAAGCACATATGTCCACACACTCATCCATTCAGTTCCGAGAGCTCATTGCCAAGCCTGAAAACAGATCTTGACATTTCTGACTTTCAGATCTTTCCCAGATTTTTTTCTCCCAACCCCTTCCCATCCCCTCCAACCCCAAGCAACCAGCGTGAGAATTTAGGACTTTAAAATTGTGTCCTTCTCGAGTACACAGGAGCACTCCCCAGTGTCACTTTAGAAGACTCCATCTACAAAGCAGGTAGTGAATGAAACAAAGTCTCATGGTTTCCCTTGGAGTTTGGCAAAAAAAAAAAAAAAAAAAAAAAGTCTTGCTTCAGGACGCAATTCATTGCTAACAGTATAATTATGGACACAATGTATTATTAGTCATAAAATTCTCAAAGTGGATTTTGGAAATTGGAGTAGGAAAGAGTAGGTATATCTCCATTTTCCCTTTCCTTCAACTGGCTTGGGAGTGGAGGGAGGGGCGGTTTCACCAGTTCAGCCCGTCCAGTGAAATCCTGCCCATGGGTGTGTTTCTGCAGCTTGAGCCTCTGGGAGCCAGGTGTGTGCTTCTGCAGGCTGAATTTGGCTGTAAATTATGTTTTGTTTTCTGTCAGCTGCCTGACAGCTAAAATCATATTTGCTGTCAGAGGTGACAGGGGCCACAATGGTGATGTATTAAACCGCTGCAGAGTCACAGGGGAGCAGCCTGGGCAGGTTCGTCTGGCCCTTCTGCTGCTACCTGCTTCCCGCAGCGTGTGGCCTGAGCTGGCGTGCCCGGTGCAGGAGAGCACCACAGGTGAGACACAGTCTCATCAGAGTCATTGAAAACATGGCCAGCTTTCCCGAGGATCTCTTAATAGGCTTAAGATGTTGGCAAAATCCTAGCCCTTAATTGCATTGTGCGACAAAATGCAAAATCCATCACCGTAATTACTTCCAAGCACTGGATTCCAAAGCATTTTGGTTATATTCAAATGGATATTTAAACTCGCAGACAACAGGCTTAATTTTCCCCAAATGACTGATTGTTTCTTGTCATTGTCCCAGCCCCCAGCCCCCAGCCCCACCCCCACCAGGACGTCTACTTTTTTCATTTTTAGAGACCAAAGTGTCCTTCAGACTGGTGATAAGCCCTGCTTTATGGCTTCACTGCACACTAAATGGAAACAAGATGTTTTCTTGCTTTATTCCTTATAGCCCGTTAGGAGCTGATCTCTGTCTTGATTCCTCCCCTCTCCTTTTCCTGGCTTCCCCATAGACTTATAGGACCTTATAGGATTGGATCTGGCTTCTGAAAAATTATTATTGGAAACTCACCACTCAATCAAGGGGAGTTATAACTTATGGAGCCCTTCCTAAGGGCTAGCCAACATTAGCCAAAGATTAGAAATATTGGGTTTCACAGGAATTAGTTCTGGAACTCATCTGTGGAGAAAATATTGCTCCCCAGGGCCCTTTTCAAAGATACTCTCTTTGCCTGTGGGCAGGGTGGTTCTCTCTGCCTCTTCCCGTAAGTCTAGAACTCAAGAGAGAAGAAATAGAGGAGCCAGGCCCAGATTGGGCCTCTCTACAGCTAGTTCAACATGGTAAGTGTGAATAAAGAACAAACATTCTTCCTTCTAGGGGAAAACAGATTTCTCCAAATCCCACGCAGCTTTGACTCATCGATCCTTGAGATTGGGGTAGGAAGGGACATGTAGTTTCTCCTTTGGCTTAGTGGCAAATTACAGACAATAGGACAGAGCTTTGGAGTCAGTTAGGCCTGGACTCGATGACCAAAGTGGAGCTGTGCCATGTACTAGCTGGATGATCTTGAGGAAGGAATGTGTTAACCCTGAGAGTTTCTCTGGCTGCTGTTCCTGCAATGGAGACAATACGGTAGCATTTGCAATTTTATCAGTTAGTTTTTAAAATCAGTGTCTAAGGAAGGAATCACTATTGGCTGGAGCGTCCATTGAAAACCTTTTAAACCCACCACACTTCAGTGATAGATTCTTCTTTCTCATTGGAGGTCAAACAGCATCTCTCACAACACAAGTCAAGCTCTCTTTGGTTCATCAAATGAGGCTGTGGCTGATTTGTTTCAGGGGGCCAGGTTATATAAAAAACAGCTTTCTTATAATATTATAATTACATTCTTCACAGTGAAATGCTGACCCTTTGGAAGGCACTTAGGAACTGAATCTGATGGGGGAGAAGTTTGTGTCTCCTCTTGCCCCTTCTTCCATACAGCCCATCTTCCAGTGGAAGCCTGATGAGATCACCCTTGCTGCTTAATCACCCCTCCTCCCTTTCAGTGCACAACTTGTATGGGTTGAATTATGTCCCTACAAAAAAGATATATTGAAGTCCCAACCCCCAGGACCTTATTTGGAGTCAGGGTCTTTACAGATGCAATCAAACTAAAATGAAGTCATTAAATGGGCCCTAATCCAATGTGACTGGTGCCCTTATAACAAGGGGAAATTTGGACACAGAGACACATATGAAGGGAAGGCAATATGAAGACGCAGGGAGAAGAGGGGGCTCTACAAGCCAAGGAACGCCTGAGGCTACCAGAAGCTGAGAAGGAAGCTTGGAACAGATTCTCCTTCACAGCCCTCAGAAGAAACCAGTCCTGCCAACACTTTGATTTCAGACTTCTAGCTTCCCAAACTGTGAGACAATAAATGTCTTTTGCTTCAGTTACCCAGTTGGTGGCACTTTGTTATGGCAATCCTCCAAGAAACTAATATGCAGTAGGATTTGCCCAAGTTAAATGTGTCTTTTATGAGACTCCCCTGAAATACCTTCCTTGTAGGGTCTTCACGAGAATCCATTGAGCTAAATTCTGAGTGCAGTGCTTAGATCTGCACCCAGGACATATTAGATACTCAGTGTTAGCTCTCACTATTATTCATAGACTGTGATTATGATGGCATTTGTGAAGCAGTATTTGGAATAGGTGTTAGCTGCTTGGGCTTTGCAGTGAAGATGATCCCAAACCACAGCTGATGCAGCCCTTGGGCAGGGAGGCCAGGATGTCACCAGGGGGCCGGGATACCTCTGGTGCTAACCTGGCAGTAACTGATCTAACTTTCAAGCACATTTTAGACTAGAAAATTCACGGAATGTGCAGAAAATGGAGCCTTGTGACTTGGTGCTCTTTGGAGTCATCAGTAGAAGCTTCCTCTTGGAAGTCATGCAGTGTGCCTCTCAGGCTGGGTTAAAGTGGAGATTGGGGTGATAACAGCAGTGACAATGGTAGCCTGTCCTCATGGAGGGAGACTCAGGCTGCAGACACATTTCCCCCAGTGACTGTCTCCAGGGGCATGAGAATCAGGTCCCTTGGGAAATCCTAGGAATAGGATGCTGAATGGTACCCTCTGTGGCATCAAGATCAGCAACCAGGATCCACAGATGAAGACAAAGGTTTTGAATTGTGTGTGTGTGTGTGGGGGGGGTTGGTCATGGTGCTCCAATAGCCCGCCAAGAGTTGGCCGAATGACTCTGCTGCCACCTGACTCTCACTGAAGAGCTCTCTCCCCACAACTTCCCAGTCAACATGAGGAAATGATTGAGCAGTGAAAGGAAGAGCTGGTAGGAACGTGGGGTTTATTGGTCCAGTGGAGGCTACTATGATTCCTCCCCATGGCGGATGGGAAAGGGATCCCTCCCCAGCTCTACTCAGAAGAGCCTCAAGAGAATCCCTCATGGAGATCGGGCATGGCATGTCTGCAGGAAGGGGAGCCTGACATCTCATTTCCTGATTGCTCATGCAGCAGACCCTCTGGTCTTCTCCCTGTGCTAACTGAGGAGGGGAGAATAGACTTGGAGAAAAATGGCAGAGTGGGCAGAGAAGGAAGGTGGCAATTCAGGAACTACCAGAAGTTGGGACGAGGCCTGGCACAGATCCTCCCTCTATCACCTCGAGAGGGAGCATAGCCCTTCCAACACCTTGATTTCAGACTTCTGGCTTCCAGAACTGTGAAACCATAGATTTCTACTATCCCAAGTTTGTGGTACTTTGTTCCAGCAGCCCTAGAAAACGGAAACCAGTACAGTCAATCTCATGGGAGCTCTGGAGCTGGGATGGCCCTTTGGGGTTCCTCCAGCTGAGTCCGAGGGCTGGGTCTTTGAACCTCCTTACTTACCAGTCACTGTATGTGGGCTGTCCCGCATACCTGAAGGGCACACACTGGTGTGAGGCAACTTCCTCTGGCCAAGGGTCCTTCTGGAGAGGTGCTCCACGGTGTGCCACCAGCAGCCATTACTCCCTGCCAGCACCAGGCCAAGGGAGAGAGAAATGAGGTACTCACCCCCAGTGGGGACGGTGCCAAACCACAGCAAGCAAGATAAGTAATATTTTGATACAAAATTATCAGAAATTACAATGAAATCAACCCTCGGTGATAAACAAACACTTCTGAAAATTTTACATAAAATGGGGTCAGTAGTATTGATTGCTCCTCTTGCTGTGAGCTGCAGTGTGGGCTGGCATGGCGCTGCTCCTGCAGCCAGGACCGAGTGCCCTGGTCCTGAAGGGGCTGTCTGGGTGGTACCCTGAAGTATCCACTACAGCCAAGAAGAAGTAAAGACAGATTTAGGACCTTGGCAGTCGGGCTTCTCCGTTTGGATGCTTAACCACTGCCCTCTACTGCTTGGAAGCTTCTAGAGGAAGCACTTTGAGGGAAAGGAATAATCGAAGCAATAGGAAAAGTTGTAAAGTCTGTTGCGTCACAAAATCAAATCTATCCCTTGTTCATGGAATGGAAATGCCAACAGAGCCGTGATTAGCTGGAAACTGGGTTCTAGTGTTCCGGGGTCTGTACCTATGAGCCTGTGGACCCATTTGGACTCAGGAGAAAGGGGAACCCACACTGGCTGCTGAGCAGACTACTCCAAGGGCACAGTCAAATCAAGGTCATGATGTCCAAGGACAAGGGCATTTGCTTGTCCCTCTCCTGCCATCAGTCCAGCCTTTTGAGTGATATAGGGCTCCTGCCTGGACATGTTCCCTGCTGCTTCAATGACAAATCTGGTCGGTTTTATGTCCTGCGTGCTGGGTCTCTGAACTCGTGGCAGATAGGCTCCAGGCTCAGAGGGATGGATGGATGGTCTCTGTGCATTGACCCCTACCCTTCATCCCAAAGACGGTCTCCCCAAGGCCACCTGAGTAAATCACTCCTCTTCTTGCCGGCCCTGATTTCTGCTCCTCCCCCACCCCCGACAGAATCTAAAACAAGAGACAACCTTCCTTTGCTCAACTGTTATAAATTCCCAGCTTAGCAGGTCTCCGGCTGATTGCCTTGGCTTGGTTGTCTGTCTGTAAACAGGCTCCTCACACATGAGCGATGGCCCCATGCTCCGGACAGACATTTGACCTAACTGGAAGCACCACTGTTAACTATTTAACAATACTGTGTCAGGGCCAACTCCTTTGGATGGCAGTCTCCCGGGTCGACCATTGCTAATCAATAAAAATTGTCCGTGTGAACTAGTAACTCCCCCCTCATGTTGAACGACAGGGGCCGTATCTTGGCTTTGAGCTCCGAAGGCCCCTTGCCTCCTGAATAAACATCACGTCAAAGGTTATTCTCTGTTCTTCCCGTCAAGCCTAAATTTAGCAAAATTAGGATATGGATTTTCCTTTATTCTCTGTGATCACAAATGTAATGTCAGATTTTTTTTTTCTCCTGGAGAGCTTTTCATCCCACCTCTACTCAGTGTCAAGGTTGTCAGAACCATAATTTATTCATATTTTTGACCTCTGGGGAGGACAATATCCAAAGGGTCAGGGAGTGTTATTGGATGTCAGGATGAAAATTCACTGCTCGGCTCCCTTTACAACGTTATGTTTAATCAGGCGCGCAAATGTGGCTGAGGCGTCAGTGGCTATAATGACCCTGAAGAGCACCCCTTTCTTATTAGGGATTATGCGATGTGCATGCATTTCCCAAAGTCCTCCACGTTGGAAACAGTCGGAGCCTGCTTGTTTTTCTCAGAATTGGGAAGTGGAGGTCCGTGCTTTCTGGCCCTGGCTTGGGTCCCTGCCTGGGAGCCACTGTAGGGTCAGGGGTCCTGGAGGGTCCCGCTGGGGGCTGGGCCCCCTGGCTTGTGGGGTCCCCTGGCTGGGCTGCTTGGAGACCCGCCTCATCCTTGCAGGGCTTGCAGTGCAGTTCTTTACCCAGAATGTCAAGGCCCAGGCAGCCCTGGAAGCTTAATGATTTTCTGGGAACCGTGCGGAGAGGCCTAGAGGGCCAGAGGAACAATTAATCAATGCTAAATAATAACAATAGTTATTCTCTGATTCACGGGCGGAATAAATCCCTCATTTCTAACCCTCAATAGATACAGTCCAGACGTGCACGGCAGAGACTGTAGGCTCATTAGAATTCCTGCCAAGCAGCATCTTACATGTCTTCCAGAGGGTTCTATTTTCCCAGTCGTTTTTAAACGGCTTGGAAAGAGCTTCTGTAAACCCCACTGTATTTCGATTGGTTTGTTCCCATTCCCTCGAGGCAGCAGGAGAATAAGGCTCTGCCTGGGTCAGCCCAGCAATGGGTGAGAGTCAGGCTAAGGGCTTTGGAGCCCCGCACACATGTGTAGAAACTGGTCCGACTACTTTCCTGCTACGTAACCATCACCATGTCACGTCTCCTCATTTGCAAAAGGAGAGCAGTAATTGCACCCATCCATAGGACCGTGGGAGATTGTGCGAGATACCGCATCTGCACCGAGATGCAGAAAACAGAAAATGCTCTTTTCTTTGCAGCTAGTATAAGGGAGAACTTCTAATGTGGAAAGAAACCCTTGATTAGCCCACTTGGGGTTGAGCCCCCAGGGCCTGGGTATTGACCACTCGTGGCTTTAGAGGAAGGGAGAAGCTGCTTTGCAAAGTGGAGGAAGAGGAATTGGGAACTGGAGCTGGGAGGGTGGAGGGGGGAAAGAAAGGGCTTTCACAGGTGGGGGTGGAGAAGACCAGGCCAAATAAAATGGGAAATAGTGTGCACAGCACCCTTCCAAGTGACCTTTCTCCCAGTTCTCCAGTTTCTCCCAGGAACACTCAAGAAACGCCTGGCGAGGCCAGGTCCCCTAATGCATGCTGGGTGGTGGCGGTGGGGTCGGTAGGAGGCTTAGGTCCAGGTGGCTCAGGGAGGATCCAGAGACTGCGAGGACAATGAGGGCTGAAGGAGAGGAGGCTGTAGCTCTCACAGGAAGTCACAGAAATCTTCTGGAAGGACTTGGGCTTTAAAGGGGGAGGGAGATGATAGTCAAGGACATTTTGAATTCAAGGGTGGGGGTTTTCCCCAGCAGACACGCATGGTGTGCGGCTTCCAGTAAATGCACAGCAAAACACTGCTATGATACATGTTCGTTTTATCCTATTCGCCTGGATGAGCTAGGGTGTGGGGTGGCTTCCCAAGGTAGATCAGGACTGGAGATTACTTGTGTTGTGAGTTTCTTTTTTAATTCAAATGCACCTGCTATAGTTTCTGGAACCCTGAAAAGGGAAACGTCATTCTCTCTTGTTGCTTTGTATTTAGGGAGCGTGGCAAGGGTTTCTTCCGTGACTCCCCATGCTTGCAGTACTCTCCCCTCATCTCTGCAGGTCTGAACCTCACTGGACCTTCCAGGTTCATCTCCGATGCCACTTCTCCATAAATATTTCCATGATCCCACAACCAAAGGGTGCCTCTCAGCTGAACATGCACACCACAGTGTCTACCTTCTGTGAGGGATGATGGCTACAGAATGGGCCTGTGACCCAGGGAATGTGCCCAGGGCCTTTGCAGGTATCCAGATCACAGCTCTCACTCTTCACCAGGGATAACTGTTTCTACACAACTTGGAGTTTCTACTCAAGAGCCTATTTTCACCTCTTCCTCAGGGTGCTCATCCGGTTAAGGGCTTCCTTTCTTGTGGGAGCCATTTTGTTTACAAAGCAGCAGTATTTTTACCCCTTCGCTCCAGTTACTGCATTGACTGTCCAATAGGACCTCTGCAGTGATGGAAATCCATAGCTGTGCCATCCAGTGCATCCAGTGGGGTAGCTACGTATGTCATTGATTGCTTGGAATATGGCTAGTGTGACTGAAGAATGAATTTACAATTTTATTTAATTTTAATTAATTTAATATTAAATGTAAGCAGCCGCAGAGGGCTGATGGGTACCTTTTCGGCAGGCACAGACCCTGATGCAAAGAGAATCACACACAGGTAGGTGGCTAGTCTCACTCATGGGCCAAAGAAACTGCTTTTGCCCTCATGTCCCTGAAGGGTACGCGATACAGATCCATACCTTGGCTAAATCTCAGCTCCCGGGGAAGGGATTCAGGAGTTAACAACGTTAGCATGCCAGTGGCCAACTGTTTTCTTCTTTTGTCTTCACCACCATTACTTTAGGTAAGCGTATGTTTAAAAGTAGCCCCCGCGATGTCTAGCCTGCTATCTTTCAAAGACTGCGTGCAATAAATAGGAGGAGAAAATGAGTGGGGATTTTGTGAAATCAGGCTGCACTTTTGAGAGACGAGCAGCCACTGTGATTCTGTTTTTAAAAATAGGTACAGTGATGTTTGGGGTGAGGATATCAGGAGATTGAGAAGAACCATTCAATAAATATTGATTGAAGGCGCCTTCTGGTATACAGTAGCCATGGTGAAGGAAGAGACACGAAAGCTGTTTCTTTTTTGCCTTACAGCATGATAGTTCTGGGAGCTTCTCTGAGGGACCTTTAGTGAACTGATGGGTGTAGTCTGTGTTATGGCTTGAATTGTGTCCCCCCAAAAAAAGATTTGTCCCCAGTACTTACCTCAGAATGTGGCCTATTTGGAAATAGGGCCATTACAGATATGATTAGCTAAGGTGAGATGAAGTCATATCGGAAAGGGAGGACCCTTAACCTAAAAGGACTATGTCCTCATAAGAAGGGAGAGATTTGGACACAGGGACAGAGACACACAGGGAGAACGCCATGTGACAACAGAGGCAGAGATTGGAGTGTGGTTTCTATAAGCCAAGGAAGGCCAAAGATTGCTGGCTACCACCTGAAGCTGGAAGAGGCAAGAAAGGATCCTACCCACAGTCCCAGAGGGAGCACGGTCCTGCTAACACCTAGATTTTGAACTTCCAGCTTTCTGAACTGTGAGGAAATACGTTCCTGTTGTTTTGAGTCACCGGGTTTGTGTACTTTGTGGCAGCAGCCCTGGGACACTAAGACAGCTGGTTGATGCTGTGCTGATGGGATGACAATGACATAGTGATTCTGCCAGCTGGTCAGTGAGGGTTGCTTGGGACTGTGCTTTGGCTGGGAAGGCACAGAAGAGGTGCAGACCAAGATGGAATCACCTCAGCCACCAGTCTAAAAGGTGCTTGCTCACATTCTGCAGCCATGGAGTGGAAGACAACAGGAATGTACTCCCTCGCAGTCCTGACCCTGCTCTATTACTACCCCACCCAAACCATGCTTCTGTACTCTGTGAAGCTGGGTTGCGTTCCTTCACTTGTACAGCCCAACCATGATCTCCCCAACTGGATGGAGCCCTTTGGAACCAGGAATCATATCTCTTCCCACCTTCCCTGGGTGCTTAGGGCATAATTTGTGTTTATTGCACAAAGCCCCATGGAGGCATCCATCACATCTGTTCCACTTACTACTGCAGATCCAGTGCCTGGCACATCCTTGATGCTCAGTAGAGAGTTACTGATGAGTGCTAAATTAATAAATACAGGCCATGTGCTGAATTAGTGAGCAAAAGGATGGAACCCCAGGTCTGTCCCTCACATGCTACTGATGCTCACTTTGGGGATGGGGGACATCAGATGTAATGTGCCCCCAGAGTGTGATGTCAATCCCAGATTGCTCTTATTCTTCACATCTCAGATCAACAGAGTGGGAGGCAGTAGCAAGGGACTAGGCTGGGGAGGGGGCCATGGGCCTTTGCTCTTAACCCCATGGCTCTGAGGACCCCATCTTCTATATGCTAAAAGTAGGAGCATAGATGGTGGGTAGGAGGGAGGCGAGCCAAGGCTGGGTTCAGAGGTGGGTGGTGTGGTGCAGTTGCCTGAGACAAAAGATGGAATTTGGTGAGATCTGGCTCCTCTGTATGCTGTGACCTAGAGCATGTCTGAATATTCCCAATACATTTTCAGTTGAAAATAACCACCCAAATGAAATTAAGGCAGCCCTGTGGCTAAGACCAGAAAATCATCAACATACAAATCAATAAATATCAAGAGGGTCTTTCCACTCTCCCTCTGTTCTTTCCTTCTTTTCAGAGCAAAAACAGACCAAACACCCTCATGTTTCCATCCTGTGGCCCTGCACTCACTTGGAAATACATCGCCATCAAATTCATGCAGCTTTGCCTCATTAGGTTTTTCTATTCATTGTTGTCAGGACTTTCCACTTGACCACTGTGGCATTATTTCCTTGGTTGGGTATCTCAGGGGAGAAGTGGGCAGCAGTGAAGAGACCTTTGCTGAGAAAGAAAAAGGTCTAACAAGGAGCTGCTGTCCTGCATTACGGTCAGGCCCCTGCAGCCCCCAGGGAAACAGCGCATTCTGTTTTACAAGGATGGTGGGTTGCAAGTCCTGCTCACCTGTTCCGTTTGCCTTCCTTGTTCCTGAGCCCCTTTGGGGAAGGAAGGGGCTGCTGCCCTCCTACGATTGAACTTGAACTGGAAACCAGCTCTTTGTGAACTCAGTTCCCTCTGAGGGAGCTGTTGGCTCCCTCTCCTTCCAAAGGAAAATTTACTGCTCCAATTTTTACAATTTACATCTTTCATTTAATATTTCAGCCTTCTTTCCTCAAGGCTTCCAGCACAGCTCCTGTCAGGGGGGACTACTTATTTCCAAACCCTTTTTGCATTATTAGTTTCATTTATTATTTTTATGTTTTTTTTTTTTTTTTTTTTACTGGGTCCATGTACATATCATTTCTCTGAGCTCCCTGGAGCAACCAACAATGAGCTGGAGACCATCATCTCTCAGCAGAGGGAAGCTTAAGATGCTGCTATGGGTCCTCCAGGGAAAATGGTTCTAGTGTGTGCATTTCAAATTAGCCCCGATTAACCCCTCATCAACCAGCCCCCAAATTTCCATGCAGATGGTGTCAAACCTTCTACTCCCCCTTCCTATCTGTTCCGGACAGCAGAGGACTTCAGGGGACAAATGTGGTGTTTTAACTTCTCAGAGAGCTAAAATGCCTTTCTCTCACACCCATTTGTCTTCTGGATATATTCAAAATCTGAGAAGACTAGAGTTTGAAACTCCACCATTGTTTTGGAGTAGAAAGGCAAACTGATTTTGCTTTGTCTTTGAAAATTGTGTTATTTCCATAAAGTAAAACTGGAACAACAGCAGAGCAGATGTGTATTCTATGAGATTCAATAGGGTATTGCAAAGGAGCCCTGTTGCAAGGTTGTGCTTGCTGGAATGATCATTTCTAGATGTCCCCTGTCTTTTCAAAGCCCTTTGACAAAGTCATCTTCTAGACTGGTATTTAGCAGATGAATTTTGCGTTATTATGAATGAAAATGAATTCTTACTTGTCTTCTAAAGAAGTAAGAGTATTCCCTGGAAGCATTTCTGTTTCTGGGCAAGAGAATTGCTGAGAGCACTTAGAATACATATTCTGGTAATTTAGATCAGAAATTTGCTTTTGGAGGGGACTGGAGAGACCCAGAAGAGTCACAGTGATTGTGTCATAGTTATGGGTTATGTTGGGAAGATGGCTGTCTCACCCTTACATCATCTGCTGTGATGTCTTAGCCTGGGCTTTATGTAGGGGGAGATTCCTTATGTTTGCTGATCGTAATCACTCCATTTGTCTCCATGTGGGTAAAGGCACTGGGGTGTCAGCCAGGAGGCGTGCAGATGCATGATGCATCTGAGGGGGCTGGCTTCTCCCAAGTTGGGAACAATTTTGTGACAGGTCCCATCATTAGCTTCACCGCTATCCTTCTGTTGCCAGGGCAGCTCCTAAGTCTTCCTCTGAACAGGCTCGCTGTGTTTGCTTGGGAAGCACTTAGGAAGCTCAAGGTTACATGTAGCCCCTTCTTTACTTCAAGCTGAGATGTTCACAAATCCAGCCATTCCTGGGCTCACCTCTATATACTATAAGACTCAGAAGATTTCAAGTTACCCTGGGAGACTGAAAATCCTAATGTGAACAAGTGTAGCTATACATGAAGATCGAGCTGAAGGAGAAGCTCATATTTACATATTTATACCCTCAAAGCACTTCCTCACCCATTACCTCATTTTTATATCCTATAGCCCATCAAAAATGACTCATTTTCTCTGTCACACTGGATCCTTTCAGAAAGTGCTCTTTGAAGTTAAAATACTTTTTTTTCCTATTCCTTGAGTGAAAAAAAAATAAGACTTTGCCCAGAAAGAGGACTGATCTTGCAAAATATGACTACATTTGAGTCAGACACACGGACGAAGAAGAATTGATTTTCACATTGCCAACACATGGCGTGTTTATTTCTTAGAGGTGATAGTAAATTAAGAACAATAAAAAAAGGAGAGATGTATTTTTTTAAATATATATCTTTTTGAAAAATACCGTGTGCTACTTATTAACCTCCTTGGGAATGGACTCCCATTGGCATTGAGGCTTGGTGGTGTGGTTGATGTCTGTTGCTCTACCCCCAGATGAATAGTAAGTCTCTGGAATGGTACTTATAGTCTGTAATGCTATTACCACTCGGTCTGCTGTGGGGTCCTTCAGTCATTTTTTCAATTAAAAAAGGCCCAATGCTCTATTAACCTTTTGTCTGCTGCTCCATCCTTCATACTGCCGTTGCCCTGAGATGACGAGCCATGTATTAAAAAAGGCATATATTACTGTAAGCCACCTCCAAGTTCTCTGTCATTAGAAAGATGAAGTATCATTTTTTCATTAAAAAATATGAGACAGTTTGTCATACTCACAACTGCTGGGCCTGCCTGCAAAAATCTCTTTGTTACAGGAGATGTGGGGTGACTCCCACCACTCAATGTC
Organism: Nyctereutes procyonoides; assembly: GCF_905146905.1. NCBI lineage: Eukaryota > Metazoa > Chordata > Mammalia > Carnivora > Canidae > Nyctereutes > Nyctereutes procyonoides. The sequence goes on from NW_026575082.1 coordinate 18,305,182, forward strand.
CTGTGGCCTGGAAACTCAACTGAGCCCCTCCTCATGGAAGATGGGCCAGGGAAGGGTTTTGTCCTAAGAGGCAAAGCTGTGGCCTATTGAAATTTTTTTCCTGACAGTGCTTGTAGGTGAACCACTGGCCTTGGTTTACCAGATGCTCAAGCAGTAAATAAAATTACACACTTCCCACCAAGTACAGCTGCATAACAAAACAAAACAAAACAAAACAAAGGGTGCCTTCTGAGCCCCCTTCCCACTTCCTCATGTGGGAAGCACAAAGTCTAGGACATCCGTTCTGTGCTGTAGATCTCTCTTGCTTCCAAGTCCTATAAGAAGTTGCCTGTCAAACAATCCTGTCAATTTGTCAAGGTTCTCAATGACTTAGAAGATAAGCAGGGCCAGGTGTCCAGACTCTGGCCACTGTTGTCCCAGATGATAGCTATTGAGGGACAGTGTCCTGGCTTCTAGTTTCCAGAACACTCAAGAACTGCTGTTTTTCACCCCATCTCAATCTAAATAAGGGGGAAAGGTGCTGAGATCATTGGTTTTTGGAAGTGCATCTTGGCTACGTTGATTTGGATATGGGGATAGGTTTGACCATAGCTGTGCTTAAAATCCCTTGTTAGGTGGCACATGCTGGATTTCCATGGAATGCTCTGCTTATCCTTCTGGCCAACCATATAGTTTGGGTCTGATCTAGTAGAGAAAAGTGATAGTTCCGACCCCTACCTCTCTGTTTCCCCCATCTCAGAGTCTCAGGGCCCTCCTAATCCCTCCAGCACTTCAGTCAAAACGTACTGACAGGAAAGAGGCTAGTATCTCATTCAAGTCATTGAACATTTATGAACTGTGCTGATTGACACTATGACTAGCTTATGATTTCTGACCTCACTTGTGAATATTGAGAAGTGATTCCTTGATTCATTACTAATTAAACACCATTGCCAGGCCATTTGTTAACATTTCCACAACCTGTTCTCCCTCCTCATGGAGGGGATAAAATTGTCACCTACTGACTTCCATGCATGTCACAGGAGGCAGTTTTGTGCAATGGTTAATAGAGGTACCAGAATGCTCAAATACAAATTCTGGCTCTAGTATTAGTTTTCTGCACTTGGAGGTCATTTCCTCACTTGTTAAATTGGTATATAACAGAATTTACCTCATGTGAAGATTAAATGAGATTACTACCATAAAGTCGGTGCCTGGCACAAGGTTAAGTGCTCAGCAAACTCTACCGCTATTATTTTCAGCTACTCACCATAACATACTTACCTCTTTAACCCTTATTAGGATCCTTTGAAGTAGGCATTTAGTCCAATTTTTTTTACTGATGAGGAAATTAAGGCTCAAGAGTTTCAGTAACTTAACCCAGCTGTCCCAGCAGGTAAACTGTGAAACTGGTACTCACATTCAGGCCTGTGACTTCCCTGATGGATATCCTTTCCACCCTGTATTCTCATTGCATTCTCTTCCAATGTATCTTCTTAAGTCTGAGGTCTTAAGTGCTCCAAACTCTCATCTCTTGCTTGAACTCTGAGTGGACGATATTATCTATTAAAAATGGGAGCCCCACTCCCACCCCTCTAAGGCATGCACTTGACTTCCTGGATACCTCTCCGTTCTGCCTCTACCTCTTCATGGCCTTCAATCCTAACTCTACTCCATCCCAAGGTGACCAGCCATTGTGCTTATTCCATCCCCTTCTGCTTCCTTCAGGACTTGACTCCAACCAAGACTTTTCACTGTACTCTACTTGTCTCTGTATCTTCTGTCTCTCCACCTCCAATGGCTCAGTCCCCTCAATTAAAAATGTCTCCAATTAACAAGAACAAGATCACCAACACTTCCTAGCCTCCCATTCAGTGGTGTGCTAGAGCTAACTGGTACCAGCATACAAGAGCTGATTGCCATAATTTCAGGAATACTGCCAGACCATTTACATCATGTTAGTAGATTGAAATCAGCCTCAGTGGGAGTATTCACATTATAGAGGTCAGAAAATGCTGCAAATATTGGCAGTTTCAGTGTATGTGTGTTCCTTAGAGTTGTTAAGTTTACCAGCGTATCACTGCTCCAACCCCCCTGTTCCCAACTATCAGCACATCTCTCCTTCCCTTTAAAAAAAAAGTTCGTGAAAGAGTGCCTGATACTTTAATACCTCCCTCTCCTCATATTATATCTATTATCTCCAAAGGCAGCGAAGCTTTTGTCCCCATTCTTACCGCCAAAGTCAGCAATGACCTCAGCCCGTTTTTAACTCTGCAGCATTTGGTGCTGTTGACTTTCTCTCCTTGACAATCATGTCTCCTTTGGCTGATGTGACACTATCCTGGTTCCCCTGCCTCTCTGATCACTCTTTGTCCTTTCCTCTGGGTCCTAAGACCAATCTTATCTACTCCATAATGTCAAATATGACCCAAATTCTCTTGATTACCATAGAACATGCTTCATGTGCAACACATCACATCTCCCCAGCCCACTGGATTTTAGTGCAGCTATGTAGAAGAACTCAGTGCATGCTCTAAGTGTCTCCCTGCTGTCCTGCCTCAGGGCTTCTTCTAAACCTGTGCCAGGCCCAGCTTGAGTGTAGGAAGTATGGAGGAGCTAACATTTCATGGGTGCAACCCTTAGCTGAGGGAGGATGTGAGTAAGTAGATAAATGCTCTAGCTTCCCATCTTTAAAGGGATTGTTCTAAAGTGGTTACTCCATGCATCCGCGTGGTTACTCAGAGTCTCCAGCGAGACTGAGTCCCAGTTGCCCACTGAGATAAACAACTCAACAACATACTCATTATTGGCTTTTCTTAATTCCCTGTCTCACTCCCCTGTTTCCTTTACTCCCTAGCATCACCTCTCAACTAAACTACCTACACCCAATCTGTGTCTCAGGTTCTCTAACCCCAATTAGTATACTCAATGGCTGAAATTTCAGTGCCAGACTCACTGAAGATCTCCAGACCTGTAACATCTGTAGAAGTATGTCATCACAAGATCAACATAACCCAAACTGAAACATTTTATCGATTTTTGCCCCTTCCCTATGTTGATTTCTACTTCTGTCTTTTCTGTACTCTGGATCACTCCATTTAGTATGATCCACTCAATTTCCCAAACTAGAAATTCAAAGCAGAATTCTCTCTTACTTTGTCTACCATACCAAAGTCTCCTAAGTTTGAAATGACTCTTGAATTTTCCGCTGGGCTTAGGATAAACTGGTGGCAAGTCCTCCACTCACCAGAGGCCCTTTCTTCTCCAACAAAGATATTATGTAAACCTCCCCTTTGCATCCACAGAACAAAAGCAGCATAGATCTTTTGCAATTACAGAATGCTCTCAAGACATCAGAAAGAGTATTTTTTTCTCTACCAGTATGTATACTGTAGCTGAGGTATTTTCTTTCCTATTCACTAGACGTGGATGCAGGCTCAAGCACTAACATCACAGGAATAATGGCTTAATTTTTTTTTTTGCTTAATTTGATAAGCTTTGTTTTTGAACTGCCAACCAACTGAAGAAATCATTTTTGTAATATGATAGATAATGACTTTAGCTCATTGGACCAGTCTCGTGTTTTTAAACTTCTGGGGTCTGGACTCTTCTTACCATCTCTGAGGCACTGGCAGGTGTTTAGGTTGAAGTGATAAGTGGATGCATGTTTCTGATGCTCCAAAGCTCTAACTGCCAGGCACTACTCTATTTTCAGAGCCACTAGGCAAGAATGGTCTCTTCTTCAAGCATCACTATTGAAGGGTGGCATCCTCCTCCTAAAATAGAATCTTCCTGAGACAATGATATTACCTCTCCCAGGAATTTGCAATTGGGATTCAAAGAGATTGGCTCACAGGGTTGCCAACACTGGCCCTGACATAACACTGTTAGCCAATGTAGATGGTCTTGGTTAATGAGGCTGCCATATTTGGGCAGCCATTGTGAGGTGATGATCAGTGATTGACACTGACAGGCATGAGAAAAGACGGATTATAGGAAAAAAGGTGCAGAGAGAAACAAGTGAGCACCCAAGAAAATCAGGGAGAGGCACATTCTAGTTTTTTGACATAAACAATGCTTTGATGAGCATCCTTACATGTGTACATCTTTCCACATCTGTGATTATTTTTTTAATGAAGCCTTTCTACCAATGGAGTTTATAAGTCAAAAAATATTCACATTTTAAGGATTTTGATATATGTTGCCAAATGACCCCTGAAAACCATTTTTATCAGTTTTTACCCTGCTTATAGATTATGTCTGGGTCCTTGTGCTCTTATGCTACCTACATATTATCCTTTAAAGAAAAAATGGGGAATGATTCGAATGACATAAATGTACATTTTATGGAAAAGGAAGTAAAAATGGCTGTTTAATATATGGAAGGATGCCCAGACTCACTTATAATAGAGAAATGCAAATTGAAGCTATCTGGAGATACCACTTTTGCTCATCCATTTGGTAAATTCCAGAAGCTTGATAACGCACTCTATTGGCAAGGCTGTGGAGAAATAGGCACACTCATACATTTTGGGTGGGTGTGTAAATTGATGAAACCTTTGTAGAAGGCAATTTGGCAACCTCTTTCAGAATTAAAAATGCATATATCCTTGGTCCCAGTAATTTCACTTCTTGGAATTCATTCTACAGTTACCCTGGCATATTTGAGAAATGACGTACGTTCAAGGTTATTCATTGTGGCATTGTTTGTAAGAGCAAAAGATTAGAAAATACCTAAGTAAATGATTGTACATCTATATCATGAAAAACTATTAATGACAAATAGAGAAGAAGCTCTTACTATACCCATATGAAAAGTCGTCTCATATGTATTGTTAAGCAGAAGAAGCTAGGTGTGAAACTGTACATAAAATATCCTATATTTCATTGCAAAGGGAGGAAAAAATGCATACTGATATTTGTTTGCATATGTAAAAAGGAAGTCTGGAAGGATATACAAATATCTGTAACAGTGGTCACCCGTTTGGGGAATGGTGAGCAGTAGGCAGATGGGGGACAGGAATAGGAGAGAGGAGACCATTCACTGTATTCTTTGTTTTCTGATTTTGGAACTATGTAAATATGCTCACTATCCAAAAAATAAAGTGGGAAAAATACAAAAAACACTTTCCCAATTCAAAAATCTTAATTTGCCTTTAAAACTTAGTGAGTCTGAACAGTGTTTTCACAGGCTTACTGGCCGTTTATTTGCATCTCTTATTTGGGAATTATGCCATATATATCTTTGCCAATTCTTTAAAAAAATGAAGCATCATTTCTTATAGATTGTAAGCACATCCTATATATCAAGTACACTAACTTCCATCTCTCATATATACTTCAAATGTTTTCCCAGTTTGTTGCATAGCATTTAAAATTTGAAACTATTTGATTTGACCTATCGGAGTTTTAAATTTTTATGAGGTTGAATCTGTTCTTTTATTTGTAAAACTTCCTTTGCCAATATAATTAGAAAAAATTTCCCCCTGAGTTAAGATATTCACCTAATTTTTTCAGGGTTCTTTTAGAATTATTTTCGTGAACAGTCTTGATTCTTTTGGAATTTTTAAAAATGTAGTCTAGAAAGCCAGAATATAGCTTTTCTTTTTAGCAAATGGCTAAGCCAGTTGTCCTCAAACTAGTTATTGACTAAGCCATCAGATGCCTACTACCTTGAAATGCTGCCTTTATCATAGAGTAAATTATTTTTACCCATGGGCCTGTTTCTGGGCTTTCTCTTTTGCTTCTCCATTGATCTATCTGCACCAGACCAACCTGGCACTCATTAAGAAACCACCATGTTCTTCTGAGCTTAGAGCTCTGTGCTTCCACGTGGCATTTGTGTAGACCCTGGCAGGAACTGAGCCCTCCCCCACTAAATCCCCATGACATGCCTCATCGTATGCTCTGTTGGGGATGGCTGTTCTTGCCCTACACTCTCGTTGTATCTGAAAGGCATATTATTCTTCTCTGCCAATCCATGAGCTTCCCAAGTATCTTCTATTTTTTACACTCCTCTCATGTACCTACCATCCGGCAGGGCACACAGCCTCAGTTGTGAAACAACGGAGAATCTACTAAACCCCAATTTGGCCACTTACTAGCATTTTTATGTTACCTGGGGTGGGGGGGACAACAACGTATCCAGTCTGACTCTCAGAATCTTTGCCATCCAAAATGAAGATAATAATCCTTACCTCATCAAGTTAGTATGAGGATTAAACTAAGTAATACTCTTAAGCATTCCTGGCCCAGGCCCTGGTATATAGGAGGAGGCCCTCAGTAAAGTTTCATTTACTCATTCATTCAAGGTTCTCGTTCATCAAATATATATGAATGTTCTGATTGATTCATTCTGTCCTTCATCATCATGAGCTTGGCTGTGCTGAATTAACTTCTCCCATAATGGCTTCTTAGGCAAGGGACTAGGCAGGCTTGCCAATGGGTTCTAGATGGCTCAAAGCCAGATTAGATCCCGTACCCCCTCCAATGGGTTTTTGATTATTTTGGGGAGTCCATAGAGGGGACAGGATAAAGGGCACTGAGTTTAGTGAGGAAGTGGGAGGCTTTGATATGTGTATGTACATATCATGTGCATATTATCCACATGTAGATATATACACACTCATATATGTACATGTATTTGTGTGTATATGTGTACATATATATTTATGTATTTATTTGCTTTGTTTTTTTAATGCCTTAGGTTTTTTGGTTTGTTTCTAGTGGTGGCCAGGGTTAAACATGTTTCAGAGATTCAGAGAGAAAGAGAGAGAGAGAGAGAGAGAGAGAGAGAGAGAGAAGGTTTGAGGTGCTCCCAGGTAGGCAGTCTACTTTAGTTTTCTTTCCAGCCCCCCCACTTTCCTCCCACTTTTGTCTCTCCCTCCTACACCTTCAGCCCTTCCAGAAGACTCTGAACTGCTATCTGGCAGCTCCCAGAGCTTCTAGGCTGAGCTGTCAGTAGAATTTCCCTTCTCCTGAAGAGAATCTGCCAGTGTTATGGAAGAGGGTGGGAAGTGGGAAGAGGTACATGTGTCAAATGTGAATATGCATGAAATTCATGAGGAGAGAGAGCAGGACTCCAGGGCTGCAGGAGAGCCTCCCCTGCCATCCCCAGGCACCATTGGTTTCTCCTCCTTTAGCTTCCTGCAGACACTGCTCACTCCCCGATTGGGCTCTGTAATTGTGTGTCTGCATATCTGTTTTCTCAGTGGGCCCTTCAATGCTGAGGGTTGATTATTTTTACCCCCACTCCCACACCATCTCTAGCATAGTGCCTGGACTATAGTAAACCCTCAATGAACACCTGCTGTATGGGTGAGTGAGTGAACGAGTGTTCTGTAGGTTTTGTTGGTCAGTAGTGAGTTGTGTACAATACCGTATGATCATGTCACTCACCTGTTATGGTGTGGCCTGCATAGGAATATGCTGTACCCCCTGAGTGAATCAACTGACCTGTTCCTGCATGTCGGTGCAGCTGCTTTGATTGTCCTACCTTGCATGGGGTAACCATAATGAAGTGTTGCGTCCTAGCAGCTGGACTGTATGAGGTCGAAGACAGTGCAGGTCTGCACTGTCTGCACTGCCCTGCCCCCACCAAGATTAAGACTCTCCTTTGCAGTTCACAGTAGTTTAAAAATACGGGTTTTTAGAAGGAGATGGATGAGCAGGTGTCGATCATGCATCCACTACCCACGTGCCCCTGGGCAACAACTTCACTGCTATTTTCAGTACCTTTCAAGTGGGAGATAGAACCCATATCAAAGGATTGGTGTCGAGATTAGGAGAAATAACATGTGAGAAGTGGTGACCACCAGGCTAAGCATACAGCAGGTACTCGATAAATGCTAGCAATTATTACTAAGCTACATCAAACTGTAACTGAACAGTTATGTTGGAGGATAGGAAAGGGGGAGAGAGGAGAGAGAAATAAGACCAGTTGCTGAGCTTCACCTCTCCAGCTCTGTAAAACATACTGTGTTACTTGTAAGGCATTTGAGTCTTTGGAGGTCCTGGGGAAGTGAGGTAAATAGAGGAACAGGGCTCTTTTCCCGGCCTGTAATCATAGCACACAAGAGCTCTCAACTAGGTCACTGAGTGAGACTGTTTTCTGCTCTCTCTGATTTTGGATCTGAACAAAGTTCTGGAGATAGAAGGATTTTCATATTGATCACTCAGTGCACATTGATTGAACACCTACCGTCTGCCAGAGGATATAAAGATGAATTGGATTCAGTTCTTGCTCCGCCCCCCCCCCACGAGTTCCCAACCTACTTGCAGAAACAAGGTAAAGACTCAGAAAAAGTTATATCTTAATTCAAGAGTTGAATCACAGCTCAAAACATCCCCTGTGAGGTCAGTGCATGGCTTTTGCCTTGTGAGGAGTGATGATAAGTACTCTGTTCCAGAGGAGGGAGAGATCCAGGTGGAGGGGCTGCTGAAAGAAGTTGTCCCAGACAAAGAGGTGTGAGACGGAGTCTGGACCCCAAGGAGGAGGGTCTCCTAGGGAGAACCTGGGAGAAATGGAAGCTGTTTTCTGGTGGCAGTGAGTAGACCAGTCTGAATGGAAAGGAGGGTTCATGTAGGAGGAGAGAAGCCTGGGTGGGCAAGCCCGCAATGCTGAACCTGAGCGTCTAGAAGGCATTTGGAACCATGGGCAGCTTTTGAACAGGAAAGCGACACCATGAATGTGATGTTTCCAGAATTTCCATTTAAGACTGTCTGGAGCGTTCACACTTTCCCTGGGAATATGAGACCCACACTCGGAAGAAGCTGGGCATCCCTACCTGGGGTCTTTGCCTGTGCCCCTAGAACTGCTAGGGGCTGGTTGCTACTCACTCACCCTTAAGTCCAGTTTTTTCAGGAGCTGCTTTCTAAAATCTTCTGTGGCTAAAAGATCCTGGTTTCATTTAATCCTCACCACAGTTCCCTGCAAAGGGCAGAGCATGAGTCCCTTGCCCAGCAGGTTAATGTCAGTTCTGGGACTGACGGGCGCTCACATCCAAGTTTTCTGAGCCCAAGTTCGGGGACACTGGCTCCTACTGACACAAGGTGCTTCACGGAGCCATGACTGGTCCTGAGTGTTGATTATGAAAAGCTCGTATGAGCTGAAGTCTTTGCCTTTAAGGGAATTTTACATAATCAGAATATGAGCCATTTTCCCAAGACTTGCCCTTAAAATAGCTAACAGGCATTTAGGAAATGACTCAACTAAGCAGCAAGATATCAAGGCACTTGAGGAAAGATTGCCTTCAATCCCTGCCTTGCCCAACAGGCTGAGGCTTGGCTCCATGGGGTGGGACCAGTGAATGGCGTGTGGGAGCCAGGCAGACAGTTGGCCATACGGACCACCAGTGGGGGTGACCCTGTCCGGGAGGCCTGATGGCAGAGAAGGGATGTGTTGCTGGGAGCACACGGTTGCCATGGAAATGACTGACTGGCCAGGAGCCCCAGAGCTCCCCTGACCTGCCCAAGAAAAAGCACATTTCAACCCCTTTGTGGCCCTTTCGGAGAAGGTCTGGAGACCATCCAAGAAGCTGAATAAGTAGGGACGTAAGGAGGCAGCAGCCCAATTTGGCAATTAGCCCGCATCAGGCCAGGCAAGATGGATTTTCAACTTCAAGGAAATTGGCAAGAGGAGCGGAGGGAACCCTTACATTTTTCTTTCCCATTCTGGGTCTCTTTCCAGTGAGTTGAAAAATCTATTTTGTGAAATATATGGGTCCAGAAAGAACCCAAAACTAAGGAGAGTTTTTACCGTTTGATATATTGTTGCCTTTATTTAAAATGATGAAAGAGAGAAAATGTTTTTCAGAGTGACATCATTTATCTTATGATAATCAATGAGACCCTCATACACTAATATATTAAAGAAAACATTTACGTTCAAACCAGGCAAAAATGCAAGAGGTCTTAGAGTCCCCCCCAGGCTCCGAGGGGAGACGCCGGGGCCCTCCTGGCTCTCCTTCCTTTGGTCGGCCGTGTGGGTGCTGTGATTTTCTGGACACTCTTTGCGGCCTGTCAGGGTGGCTGCTCACCGGGAAACCCCACAGCGGTTGCCCCTGGCTCTTCCCCAGCTCATACCATCATAAATATGCTGAGACCCACTTGACACCCTCTGCGTGGGGCTGACCTAGGTCATCACCAGGAGTCGCGGGGCCAGGCCACCTCTGCCCGCTTCTCCGGGGCTCCCTTCCTTTCCAGGGAAGCCAGGCAAGCAGGTGCGATTCTCCAGGAACTCCTCCACCCATAGGACCTGGGACTGGTTTTCCTTCCTTGCTGTCCAAAGCCTGGGTTGCCTGTTCCTGTGCTCACATGGACGGCCATGCGGCCCAGAGCAGGTGTTCGGGACCTGGCGTTCCCTCCGTTTCCTACCTGCACCCACCAGCATCTGCCAGGAAGGTCACTCCGGGCTACTTTTCCATTTTCAGCAATTTCCGACCCAGTTCCCCTTGCAGATGCCTCACATACAGCGGAAAAGCTGCGACACGGGTCCATTTGCCTTCCCATCCTATTCTCCTATTCTGTTTGGAACAAGAAGGCTTCAAAGCTGGTTTAGCCTTCTGTGGAGGCAGAGGAGTCCTTATCTATTTTTAGTTTAAGATTTCTTTATTTATATATAGAGAGAGCACCTGAGTAGGGGGAGGGGGAGAGGGCCAGGGCAAGAGAATCTCAAGCAGCGCCCCCCTCCCTGCCCCAGGACCCTGAGGTCATGACCTAAGCCGAAACCAAGAGCCACTGCTTGACCCGTGAGCCACCCAGGCGCCCTTGGGGTCATTATCTTTTTGATTGTGATCTGAGAATACTGGAAGACCCCCTGCCACCAAATATCCTACTGAAATATCCCAGTGCCCTAAGCTCCACCATGGTGTGCTCTGCATCTAGATCAAGTATTGCTCGCTTGCTTTCTTAAAAAAAAAAAAAAAAAAAAGGTGTGTGGTGTGGTGTGTGTGTGTGTGGTAGGGCTCTCTATTCTTGAGAACGTCTAGGCACCTTCTTGTAACATGCAAGACCTCTTGAGGGCAACACATTGAGTCTGTAGGCTCAGAGGGCAAGTGGCCGGGCAGGTGGTTTCTCCCTCCCAGGACTAGGGCAGTAGAACTTCCTCTTTAGTCCCCTCTCTGGGTCCTAAGGGTCATCTGAAGATCCTGGGACACGGTGGACATTTCTGGCAGCCTCTTCATAATTGACTCCTCAAGAAGCCTGTGGTGGAAGCAGGGGGGAAGCTGAAGCCCTGGGATGAGCAGCTGCAGGGGGCTCCACAGCTAGAGAGCGCCAGGGCCAGGACGGTGGCCTCTTTGACCTCCCCAGTGGCAGACCCCCCGAAGGAGGCGGGTGGCCCTCCTCTGTGTTGGACCTCCTCTGATGCAAGGGCTGGTCAGCCAGGCCCCCTCCGCGCCCCCTCCCTGGAGCTTCCACAGGACCTGCCCACACCCCCGCCACCGCCCTGCGGAGTGGCAACCGCTGTCCCAGCCAGCAGCCAGCTCTTTGTTCCACACTAACGAAGCATGTTCTAGGGGGAGCTGGGGGTTCCATTTCGATTTTCAGGACCTACGAATAATGCTCCACAGCACATTGTTTGCTAGAAATTACCCAGAGTTCAGCTCTTCCGTGCTCATTCTGCTATACGGAAAGAAGCCACAGTAACAATCGATGGGTTTTCCGTGGTCTCTGAATGTCCACTAGCTCTTATTTTGCTGGCTTTATTTTGCTTATGCAGTCCCAGCTGTGATTATCAATATGTGCATTCAAACCGCTCCTGGCTCTGATTGTAGCAACAGTAATAAGATTTTGGGGGGAGGGGGAGGGGTTGTCGATCTACCACTCTGTGACAAGGTTACAGTCTCTGGATTGAGGGAGCAGAGAGGAGGCAGGGAGAGAGAGCCTGTGACAGAGCTAGCTGTGAGGGAGGAGGAGGAGGAGGAGGAGGAGGGGAGGGGAGGGGGAAACAGCGCAGGGCCCACAGCAGCCGGGATGATGCTGCCAGCCACTCCATTTCAATGCTTTGAGCAAACTCGAGTCCTAACACATCCATCTCTGAGCTCAGACTTTTGCATTCACAGACCAAACCCCTTTCTCCAGCACTTCCCTGTTACACTCTCAATCCTTTAAATAGTCGGATGAAACCAGTGAGTTGCAAGATAAATTAACATGTTCAAGCAATTACCAAGGCTTTATGATAATGCCGGTACAAGGGGCTTAAGCGTGGAGTCTAGAGGAGAGAGAAACGAACTTCTGAATCCCTCACGTTGTCTTTAAAAGTCTTACAGTGAAAGGAAAAGATTTTCCAGGTGGAGTGGGAATAGGGGTGGAGGCTGTGCCACCAACTAATTTGCAGTTCCCAAGCTAGTCTGGAATTTCTTTCAGATCTTCAATCGGACCCGTCTTTCTTTAGTAAGCACCTTCATATTTAATTTTTTTAAATTTGCAGATGTTTTTATTTAACCCTCTGGTAACTCACCCTAAGCAAAATTTTAGATTTATGATGCTCTTGGATATTCAGAGTTTGCCAATAATTTGTCCAGGATCCGAGGTGGGCCTAAAAGATATCTTGGAGTGTGTGAGTGTTGTGTATACGTGCATGAATATTGCTGGTGGGAGTTGTAATTCGAGTCAGACACGGCCATAGGAGACATGCAGAATTCAATCAGTTATTATATTTAATATCCATACAAGTTGCAAAGCCCTAACAGAGGGGAAGAATAAAAAATAAATCAGAATGGAATGGAGTGGCAAATAGATTATTGAACCCAATCAAGTATGTGGTTACCTGAGGAGAGGTTACAGACACTGCATGACTTAAAGATTATCTGAATCATAACCCGAGGAGAACCAGGACTACAGGACCATCCCATTCCTAGAGTTTTGCAAACCATGAATAGTGACTGGAAACGTGGTTTTAGCGTGGATGCTGGAGTGGCAGACGAGAATCTGGTCAATTTATGCTTAATGCCCCTAGTTGTTTAAGAAATCACAGCCTGTAGAGGGGAGTGGGGGAAGCCTGGGAAAGTTATGCCCCCCCCAAATTTATTTCGGATGACAAAAACTCTTTCCTTAGAATGCAAGCGTATTTTAACTCCGGGCTTTTTAAAATTAAAAATTAAACTGTTAGCATTGGCATTTTGTTTTAGGAAACTGTGCATATATGGTATCTTACCTTTGCAATATTTAAGAGAATGTGTCTTCTGTAAGAAAATTGTTAAATTTTGTGATACTAGCTTAAAATGTGTACTGAGTAATCCATTAGACTTGTGCTCTTACTTGGAAATCTTATAAAATTAACAGACAGGGTTAAAACAGTCAGGGAAACTTAAGGTTTACCATACTTCTATGTTTAATTTATTAGATTTATAGGGATGTAAGTAGCTGGGAGGTTTTTGTTTATTAAATCAGTCAAATGAGGTACTTGAAAAGGAAATAGAACATTGTGAATTTATAACTGCCATTTAAAATGTTTAAAGGAATTTAATTAACCAAGTTTATAAATGGAATCAACCATGAATCAAAGTGTCCCTTTAAGTGGTTGTTAAAATTTGTGAGACTTGCATATAGAATAATGAGATTTATAAGTGAAATGTAAAAGCCCAAGTTAGAAACAGGTTTTTAAATTTGGCTCTTTAAGGAGAAACAGTAGAGCGGAGCTAGTCTCCGCCTGTCCCATCTCCACCCCTTAAAACACACACACGCATGCACAATGATTTTGTGTGTGTGTGTATCATGGCCAACCAATAGATCTATTTTTATGCTAATCATCTTCAAATGTGAAAGACAACTGTGCTCTGAATTACGGTGTTGTAAACCTTGAAGAGGCCGTGGTTATCATCCCTAATCAAACTCCCCTATTTTACAAATGATGGAACTGAGGCCCAGAAATCATTGGCGACTTGCCCAGGTCCAGATCTGAGTGACCTCATCATAGTCTACAGGTGAGACTTCAAGGCTCATTCGGTCAACCATACTGCTTTGCTGGCTCCAGGGTATAGGAAACAGGCTTCCCTTTTGGGGTGATGAAAATGTTTTGGATCTAGATAGAGGAGCTTAGTTACCATACAACAATGCGAATGTATCAAATGCCACTGAACTGTACATTTTTAAACGGTTAATTTTGTGTTTCACGAATTTCACCGAGATTTAAAAAAAAATCTCTAAAAAAAAGAATATGATGAGAATAAATCATGGCAAAGCCCATTATTCACTGTACAGGAATAAATCCACTTGAGCAGCATTTACCCCCAAGGCCAATGTTATTAATTCAGTCCCCCAATATCGTGGTGGTCTGCTGTACAACACTGGGTAAATAAGGCTCTACGTATTGGCTTTTATCTCTCTTCAGTTTTAAGACAGGCACTGTTGTTTCCAGGGCACTGTAATGTCGAGGAATTATGTTTAAGCCATCCTTAACTCCTCCAGCCCACATTGATCTTTCCCTTCTCTGAAACTCCAGCACTCACTGCCTGAACCAGATGATTTAGAACTTAATTATGTTCCATCTTGTGCTGTTCTTTAATTGTTTGATGTAGGATAATCTTGTCTTGCAAGAAGACTCTAAGAACTTTGAAGTTAGAGACTCTGCCTTATATTCACTTATTAATGCTTTCTTGCGCACATTCAATAAACACTGCTTACCAGCATTTATGTGCCAGGAGCCGGGGGTGCAGAGAACGGCATGTTGCATCACCTGGCGACAAGGAGTTCAGGGTCCGAGGCCCAAACCCTTAGTTGGACTTTGCGAAGACCTTGGTGATTTGCACGCTAACGACTCCTCCAGCCTTATCTCTCTCCATTTCAACATCATGATCAGCATCATCCATCGTCCCAGGTCCGACTGTATCTTTCATAGGCCTTCATACCTCACCCAGCTCTCTCCTTCTGTCCTGTGCACATGCTCTCCCTTCACCCTGCCACCTTCTTCCCTCCCTTCCTTCTCCCCCATGGGCTTTGCCCCCTGACTAGGGCTCACCCCTAAGGCTTAGCTCTGACGTGGCTTCTGTCTCACAGAGCTCCACTCCACCAAGAGCTCAGGAGCCCTACTGCACCCTCTGCTCCCCTTTGCTGAAGTTCTTACCACCGTGTGTCAGAAATTCCGCTTCCTTGTCTGCATTTTCTTTTATCCTCGGGACTCACTGCTCCGTGAAGACAAGGACCAGGTCTGTGTGCCTGTTACTGGCATCCCCAGGAAATACCTGTTGAGGTAACTGAATCAGATCCCAATGAAGATACATTGTGCTAAGGGAAAACTAACCCACCTGAATGGTTACCCATCTCTGAAAGCTGGAAACCATCCCCTTCCTAGACGAATGGTTGCACGGACCAGCTCCTTGAGTTTTTTTTACTCTCACCTGCAAGAACTCTCTAGCATGGTGGGGACACTTGGCCCTGATTGTGACAACCTGAAGGAAACCTGGAGGTCCGGAGTGAAGTGGGCCTGGAACCCAGGAAGACCCATGAAAGAACTGACAGCCTGAGCCCAGGAGAGGGCGGGCTTGCAGGGGGGCCTGGGAGCTGGAGAGCTGAGGGCAGATACTCAGTTTGACCTACTGAGGAGTTCAGTGCGGGGCCTCCTGCACCTGCAGTTAGCTTTGGGCTGCCCAGGAGGGGCTCCTGCAGTAAGCGGGCAACACTGTAGAGTTTTATAGCCACTGGCTGACAGCGTTGTCACTCCCATCTTGTGCACTGGGGACAAGGGGTGGGGGCCTTGGCAGGTTCCAACTACAGCTGTGCCTAACATGCATCGCGACCTTCTAGGCTAGCTGCACGCAGGTGCTCAGCCTTGCGTGTGGTTCTAGCAGAACCAAAAGGCTCAGGTTTCCCCAGAATGTTCTCTCACTCCAGAAAGCCCTGCCCACCCACCTTGGGTAGAGCTCCCTCCCTTCAGCTCAAGGCTTGGATGCTTGTACAATGCTGACGTCTCACTGGGTGGATGGAGGACAAGTGAGAGATCCGGAGAGACAGGGCTCGAGGAGGGTGTGCTGGGAAGAAGCCAGGGGGAGATGCCAGCAGCCCCAGCAAGCTCCGGGAGGAGGGAGGAGGGCACAGAAGGGGGAGGCCTGAGTGGCCCTGGGTGGTGACCAGGCACTGCCTCCGTGGAATTCAGTGACTTTTGCCTCTGGCCCCTCCCCGCCCTCAGTTGGCCAGGAGGAGCTCCTCACACTTGCTCCCAGGGTTACTGTATTCCAGGAGGCCAGTGCCCAGGTGGGGGGTCTTCCCACCAGAGGCAGAGCATGATTCTGGCCTGGGAACCCCCGAGCCAGGCCCCGAGTTCCAAGCACCCTTCCTAGTTCAGAACCTGGGCCAAAGGAATGAGGTAACAGAGCTGGCTCTCAGCAGCCAGAGCCGGGTTTTCTTCAGGACGAGGGGCCGTGCCTTGCCCGGCACAGAGGGAAGCCTGCCAGACATGCCCTGTGGCCCTGTTGGACCTTGCAGGGACAGAAGGTGACCTTCTGCGTCCCTACCCAGGCCCTGGACTCCGCCTGGCTTGCTGTTCGCGGAGGAGGAGCGGCATGAGGGTCGCCAGCCTAAACCCCTTCACCACCTAATGGGGATTTTAAGTCGGCTTCTTAATGCCTGGTCCTTCCTATTCCAAATTACTGCCCACCTCTTCTCCCTCTGTCCTGGGGCCACGGAGTCAGGGGTTTGTCCTCACATACTGTTAGCAGGGCAAGTAGCTTCAGCAAGTGGCAGATTTACCTAGAGTCGTCCTCTGCCCTCAGAAGCCAGTTAGACAGCGGCTTCTCCCTGCAGCGTCTCCACCTTCCTGACTATTATATTGGTGGGGAGATCAATGGGCCCAACAGAAATTTTACTGATCTTCCTTCGTCCGCGGGGCGTCTTGCTGCCCCTGCATCCTGCCAGCTGTGGATGTAACCCTGGAGCTGGCTCCAGCAGGCAGCGGGTGTGGGACAAGGGACTTCCAGCCCGTGCCAGAGGGACCTCCTCTTGGCTTTGTCAGCATTACACTGGAAGATATCACGACATGTGCCTCGACATCACGGATGTCAGGGATCAGTAGGCCCCATGAGAGGTTGGCAGGTGGGAGATGGGCAAACTAGAGGGAAGATGAAAGCTTAGCTCCGCCTAACTGGTCGCCAGAGCTTTTTGCTTTAAATTTCCCTTATCACATACCCACAACACAGGGGTAAATGTTCATCTGTTTAATGTCTGTCTTTCCCCACGGTGAACTCCACGAGGGTAAGAGACTGATTGAATGAATGAATGAATGACTATGAAGGTAACGGGGAGAGATGTGGGACAGGAGGACTCAGCTAATTTCATGCTTTTATGTAACAGAAGCCGCTATTTTAAATTGAAATGTACTCATACAGCCCCTGAAATACTTATCACAAAGAATGAAGTGATATCAATACAAAAAAGAAGCCATTAAGTCCATGAATAATTTAATCGTCTTGGGATAATTTGTCTCCGCATTGGAAATTTGGATTAATTGCCTTTGTGCCCAAACTGACTGAAATGGCTCTGTTTTTTTAATTGTATGTAGACGTTGCTTCTGGCCTACGACGTAGATATATCCTGGGGAGGGCTGTCCATTCTCTGAAAGAAACTCCTGATCTCAATCTTTTGGAGAAAAGCCCTTGGAGAGCGTTCAGTCCTGGTGGGGAGTAGTTCGGCCGCAGCAGAATTCTGGGAATGCCAAGTGGGTAGTTGCAAAGATTTGACCCCGATGCCTGCACAAACCTAGCAGCCACCTACTGCAAAAGCCCACCAGGATGCAACTGTTCTGTAGATGGGTGCAGGTCTCTGGTCCCAGCCCTTCTCTAGCTCCTGCAGATGGCCATCCCCCTTCCTTCTTCCTTCCAAGTGGGGTCACCCGCTGACCCAGCGCCCAGAGATTGGGCCTACTGCCCATGAATTATTTTCCAAGAGTGGGCACATCACTTTTTCATGGCTGTTAACCATCTCTGAATAGGGCATTTCAACAGATTAGTGCTTCTCCTAACCAACTAGATTCTTGCTCAGAAAAGCAGCATTAAAGTTGCCTGATGGCTCCTGAATAAACATGAGCCCTGGATGAATTCCTTTTCTTTCTGTCCAGTCTTGCATGCCAGCTCTCGTATCTTCAGCCCTCCCATTTCCCAGGGATGAGCAATGGTGGGACTCCAGTGCAGGTGGGCGGGCACCCATAGAGGGTCACCTGGATGAGACCCAAAGGGTCCACTTACCCTTTGGGGCCTGGACCTGTGGCATTTGAAGTTCCTGCCTCCACCTGTAGGAGGCTTCTGGGTCTCTAGCAAGGCTGTAGCAAGGCTCAGTCAGACCTTCCAGGAACCAGCTCAGCAGCTCACCTCCCTAAGTGACAGTCGCTGGGGAGGAATGGGCACAAGTTTAGGAAGAAGAGGGGCATGTGAAAGTAGCCCCTGTGAGGAACCCATGGGGATGAAGGTACCAGGAAAGGCCAAAAGGAACAGAAGAGTAGCCCCAAGAGTATCCTCCTCCTCCAGAGGAGGGTCAGCGCACCCCTGGGGACTGGGAAGGCCACCTACCTGAGTCCTTCCCTGGATGGCCCAGAAATTGATACTCCCTGGATCAGAAGGATTTCAAGTTCAAGAGATTAATCATGGTATCAACAACTGAGAAGACACTGCTGCCAGCACCCGTCCCATCTCCCATCAGGGCACCACCACTCCCCAGCTCCCCCCAGGATGGTGAAGACACGTCTTTAAAATGTCACAGGTTACATCCCATTCCTGTTCCGCTTGAGTTCCCCCTTTAGCCTCTTTTGCCTTGAGATTTATTATTCTACAGCGATTGCGTTGAATTGCATTTGAAATCAATTAGCACAGGTACTCAAAGATGAATGCTTAGGCTCTGAAGAAGGGCGATGAAAACATACCATTTAAATAGAAATCAATTTTCCTTTCATGTATTTCTTCCTTGCTGCTGCCCCAAAATTAATAGTTTTTAGATATTTGTGTGTAAAGGGGAGACTTCTTTCACATAAACCACTTCCGCCACCGCCTCCCCCCGGCTCCTCACGCTTGCACTGTAAGGCATAATCCCCAGCTGGTAATGTCACCGTTTAGCTGGCTCCACAGAGAAGCAAGCACGGCAGCACTGGGAGCCTGCTTAGCATGGGGGGGGGGTGTTTTTTGTTTTGTCAACAGCAGTTACAGTGTGCAAGAGGCAGCCATTCGGTGGCCACATCACATGTCAGAGCAACAGACAATAAAGTCCCACAACCCACCCAGCCTTCTCTGTGCCTCAGTCTTAAACTGAGATCCTGAGGGGGACAATTAGACTCTTACAAGTGCCACTCTAAGGCAAGTGTGGGTGTCAGAGTGGCTGCAAAGAGGAGAAATAAGGAGAGAATGGGGCATTGGAGTCAAGGGTAGAGAGATGGTCAAGTTAGGGGTGTGTTAGCTCTGATCTGGTTCCTCCCTCCTCCTTTTCTACTTGCCTCCTCCCGGAGAGCTCAGGCACTTCCTGTATCCCAAGCATTGGACTAAGTATTTTCTGTGTTCTTTCTTGAACTCCTCCCCAGCTGGGTGAGGAGGGTGCTACCATTATGCCCATTTTAAAGAGGAGGAAACTGGCCCAGACAGGTGAAGTAACTTCCTCTAAGGTTGTGAGGGTTCAGTGAATGGGTGCTGAGCTATTTGGTGAAATAGGATTCTGGATGTATACGTGAGGGCACTGTTGGATGAGAGCAGCATCTGAGCTAGTAGACTGAGCAGAGCAGTGTGAGTGGGTCCCATCCCAGGTGGTGGAGAACTACACAGAACCAAAGGCTGAGTAAGAGACATAAGATTCAAATGCACTTGTAAGAAGTAGCATAGGGAGGTCCCCTGGACTTCCTACCAGGTCTCCACAATAGTAGCATATTGCAGAACTGTAGTACGATGTCACAACCAGGATATTAACACCGAGAACCATTCCTTTTGTTTTCTTTTCTTCAAAGAAAAACATACAAATTGAACCTCAGTGAAGGGTAGTAAAGTTCAGATCTATAATTGTGACCAGGGCATGTATTCACCACACTTGGCTTCCTATTACAAAATGGCTTCCCTAGATCTGATATCTACATTTGTATTTTAAAATTTGTGTTTTCTGTAGGCTAGCTCACTGTATTGGGGTGGGTGGTGGTGGTAAATAAAGAAATGAAAGAGGGATCCCTGGGTGGCGCAGCGGTTTAGCGCCTGCCTTTGGCCCAGGGCGTGATCCTGGAGATCCAGGATCGAATCCCACGTTGGGCTCCTGGTGCATGGAGCCTGCTTCTCCCTCTGCCTATGTCTCTGCCTCTCTCTCTCTCTCTCTTTCTCTCTCTGTGACTATCATAAATAAATAAAAATTAAAAAAAAAAGAAATGAAAGAAAAATGGCGATTGCTTGCAATTTGAGACAGGCTGTGTGGCTGGCTGGGCTTTCTAGGCCATTGCTTCAAGCTGGTTGCTGCTGCCCATGCATAGGCTGATGCGAACTCAAATGTTGGACTTTTGAGACAGGTGCCATGTCTTCTCAGGGGAGTGACAGGCCCCCTAGATGGGTAAGCAGGTCTCCCTGGGTGTGTGTCCTCCCTCCCCTGCCCGACGTCACCCTCCAAGAGCAGAGAGAACTCAGAGGGCTCTGACACTTTGCCTTTAATCTTAGACAAGCTGTGGCCTGGTGGAAGAAGAGCAAGGAGCCTCATTGGGGTGCTCCGGACTCTGGATTCTAAAGGATCTGACCAACCTTCCCCCAGTTAAATTCCCCCAAGGTTGGGGAGGTTAGGTGGATTCACCATCTTCCTTTAAGTGTTTTAGAACCCATCATGGGAGGAATCTATTGCAGGTGGGGTTGATCGTTCTCACTCTTCACTGAGGTTCAATTCATATTTTTCCTTCCAAAAAGTGAAAGGGGCATGTTAAGCTTTGGCTCTCTGTGGGAGTTTTAGATATCTTTTTTTTTTTTATGCTAGAACTTTAAAATGTGCTCCTTTAGTTGTGCTTCCAAGAACACATATTTCTCTCCTGCCAGCTCTTTCCCAAGCATATTGAATGGAGCATTTCTGTAATTTCACTGCAGAATGTAATTATTGTTCAGTTCCATTTCAGATACATCTGGCACTCATTTTCTGTCTTCATCCTCCCTCATTAAAACATGTCATAAAATGAAGGGGTTGGCGCAAGTGGGAAGAAAAGCATCTGGGGACCCAAAGGCAGCCTCTCTTCATTAAAAATGTGTCGGGAGCCCTGTAGGAGAGCCCAGGGAGGCACTGGTTGGAGTTCTGGGCTTGTGAAATCAGACTATAGAAGAACTTAGGGCTTTATCTGCTATGGATGGTAAAGACTGAGTCAATTCATTGGGCTCACCCTGACCTTAACTTCCTGTAAAACTGACCATTGTATCTGAACCTGAAAAAGTATTGACATGCCTATATTTTACAAAGCTGAACCAATTCTAGGGCCAGGCAGCATCATACAGGAGTCCCACTGAAATGTTGTAAGGGTCCTTCCATCCCTTGCCGGGGAGGCATGACCTAAAATCTAAGATCAAACCAGACCCTATGACTAAATGAAAAAGGCTGACAGTACCAAGTGTTAACCACAATGTAGAGCAAATGGGACACCCATTTGTAGGGATACAAAATAGCCCAGTCACTTTGGAAAAGTTTAGTAATTTCTTATAAAGTGTATACTTGCTGTGAAAACAATTTTAAAAAGAAAATATTTATTTATCTGAGAGAGGGAGACAGAGCACATGAGCATGAGGGCGGGGCAGAGGGAGAGGGAGAGAGAGAATGTCAAGCAGAAGGCTGACTGAGTGCAGCGTCCTACATGGGGCTCGATCCAATGACGCTGAGACCTGAGCCAAAACTAAGAGTCAGGCGTTCGGATGACTGCACCACCCAGGTGCCCCAAACAATTCTATTTTTAGACATTAGCCCGAGAGAAATGAGGATACATGTTTACACATAGGCTTATGCATGAAAGTTCATAGCAGTTTTATTTAAAGCAGTCAAAAACTAGGGGCAACCCCAACTTCCATTAACAGATGAGTGTAGAAACAGATTATGATATATCCATTCAATGGAATACTCTTCAGTGTTAAAATGGAATGAACTGATGTATACAGCTGGATTAATTTCAAAACATTGTACTAAATGAAAGAACCCAGACATGAAAGGCTATGTGATTGCATTTATTAAATTCTGGGGAAATGAATATAATTTCCAGTGCCAGAAAATACATCAGTGGTTACCTGGAGCTGGAGTGGGGAGAGTGACACTCGACTAGGAAGGGGCTTGGGGAACTTTTGGGGGTGATGGGAAAGTCCCTTCTCTTGATTGTGGTGGTGATTGTATGTGAAAACTCATCAAAATGTACATTCAAAATAGGAGGAAATTTTATTTTAAAAATGGAGTCTGTGTCTCATTGTTCTGGGAGATGAATTATAATATTGAGATGGAAAGACAGCATTAAAATTCTTAGTATCTGCCCTTCATTTCACTGAGGCAGAGGATAAGAGAGGTTGAGACTTGCCAAAAACCTTATTTGGTTTCCTAACTCATGATACAGTCTTCTTTCCAATACATCAATCTGGATTCTCCATCAGAAAGTAAAAATGAAATACCCCCCAAATGCTAGCATGTTCTAGAAATGGAGGACTTTGCACTGCAAAGTTCAGCATGGAGGCTCAAATGTGGGCATCTCCACCTATCTGGAAAAGTCACATCCCGAGGTCTTCTCTCCCCTTCTCTCTTTCCACCGCCTAATCTTCCAAATCCACAAGACTGACCTCATAGGTAAAACCTCCTGAGGTCACCCCAAAAACTACTCTATCTTCTGAAACCCGTCAGTAGGTGCACATGTGATAAGTGACCGCAGCAGAGTATCTCGATTTGCGGTTTAGTTTTTATCACTATTTTAACTTCTATGTTGTTGTATCTTGTTTCACCAACTACACTGCCAGTTTCTATACAACCAGGGCTGTGTGTTATGAGGGATTTCATATTCTTCACATGTGGGCACACAGTAGGTCCAATGGATACTTCTTGAATAAATGAAATATTTTTCAAGGACAGTATCTATACCCAGTGTTCTGGATGCTGAAAAAGGTGCTCACTTAAGCAGCACATATACTAAAATTGGATGCTGAAAAAGATACAGGAGAACGGGATATCTGGTCCCTGTCACCAAGGAGCTCAAGTACCAAGTGTCTGGAAGCCAGGTTTCAAAGGGAGAGACAATGTTGAAAGCACTAGGAGTGGTTCTCGATCCTGGCTGCACAGGAATCACTTGGGAAGTTTTAGAATATATAGACACCTGGGTCTCACTTGTAACTATTCTGATATAATGGTCTGAAGGGGGACCTGGGTGTTCAGAGTTTTGCACATATCCTTAGATGATTCAAATATGTAGCTGAGGAAAAAGAAGTTATAACCTGCTCTCTAAATCCCGCTCATTAGCAAAAATGAGACTGGGTCCCAGGAGCCTTCTCCAACTGGGGCTGGGGTATCAGAAGGGAGTCAACTTTGCCTCCTTAAGTTTCAAAAGGAAACTTCACGACATCCTCTCCCAACATTCGCTCCACCAGCTGCTCTATTAGCATTTCCAAGAGAAGACAGAGAGCTCCAGAATGTTCATTAAAGGCTTTGGCAAACTTCAACAGACAAGATTAGAATTTGACAAGAACTCATTCCTTTGTATGGCAAAGAAGAAAAACAGCTGATATTTACAGCCTTGGGAAGCTGCTCCTTTAAGAGAAGTACAGTATCAGGGCTTGTTCATGAGTTAGATGTGCCTTTCTACTCCATGCCCTTGAGAAGATTGTTCCAGGAGACTCAAACCCTGTCCCTTCTACTGTAGTACCGCATTATCATTTGCCATTATAGAAGGACCTAAAGACCCAGCCAAAGTCAGACTCATCACCCCAATACCTACAGAAGGAACCAGGGATTGATTGGTAGACTCCTCTCTGGAGTTCTTCTAAACTCAGATGTCTTTCTTGGGGATCTGGACTATGTTCTAGCATTCTTCGCTCCAGTTGTCTCAGCCTTCCAAGGCTGTTTCTCAAGGCGCACATTACAGTCACCTGCGTGACTTATTAAAAATAACATTTTTGAGACTCACCCCAAATCCTCTGGCTGAGAGATATTTTGGTGGGAGGCCTGGAATCTGCATTTTCAATAAACTCTCAAGATGATTCTTTGCCTTCTTAGGTGTGATGAGCACCGATATAAAAGAGTGAGCACTGTACTTGGAGTCAGAAGGACTGAATGTGAGTTCCTGACTCTACCACTTACTGCCAGGGCCAGTCATCTGAAGCTCCATAAGAAAGGGCTAATTGTACTGTGAGGGGTAAATGAGATACATGTGAAAATGCTGCCCACAGTGGGCCTTGCATACGTGTTAGATGAACCTAAAGATGCCCCTGCTGATTTATTTATCCTTAACCTTTTATTATGCAAAGTTTCAAATACGTACAAATGTAGAGAATCTATAGCATAAGGAATCCTCAAGTCCTCATTAATCAGTTTCAGTAATGATCAACTCATGACCAATCCTGTGTCATCTAAACTTCCTGCTTACCTACTCCTTGAGTAGATTTTAAGTAAATCCCAAATGTTTTATGATTTCATCCATACATTTTGCAATATGTATGCTTTAAAAAATTATCACATCTAAGACCTTGGCAGTATTCTCTTAAGATCATCAAATGTCTTTCAGTGTTCAAAGTTATCTGATTCTTACACATACGTGCACACTCGTGGACACATGAGATAATTGGTTGACATTTCACACACACACATACATATATGAATTTCTATTGGTTGACATATCTCTTATTTCTTATTGATATAAACGTTCCTCCTCCATCTCTTTTTTTCTTGTAATTTTTAATGGTTTTGTAACAGAAAAAATGATCTTCTATAGCCTTGGTTCTCAAATTGTGATCTAGATTGAATGGGAATTTGTTAGGAATGCAAAATCTCAGGTCCTGCCCCAAACCTACAGAATCAGAATTATCTGGCCCCCTAAAGTTCTCCAGATGATTTCCATGCAGGTTAAGTTTAAGAGACATTGTTGATTGCATCCCCCTGGGTCCTTAAGCATGGTCCTCTCTTTTCTACAGTTAATGTAATTTGTGGTTAAACCTAAAGATTTGATCAGAGTCAGGGCTTATATCTTTCCCTCTTCCCTTTTCTTCTTTTTCTCTTCCTTCCTCCTTCCTTTCTTTTTCTTTCTCTTTCTTTCTTTCTTTCTTTCTTTCTTTCTTTCTTTCTTTCTTTCTTCTTTTTTTTTTGTAGACTACTTCATAGGTAGGGCTGTTAACCCTCTGCATTAGATCACATCTGTTCTGTACTCTATCTTACCTCTCCATGCAACACTTAGAAAATGGATCAGTCAGTATTTGCAGGTTGAAAAGTAAATTTCTTGCCTAATATCATTCTGTATTATTCTAGCTGCTTTTAGCACAATTTCTACATACTTCCTTAATTATTCCACTTTGAAATTAAATTTTCATCTGAAACAAACATGAGCTTATGACTTGAGAAACTGGAATATTAACATCCATTAAATTCTTATGATCTTCTAAGAGATTCATGTCTACTTGCTTGAGCCGCATAGACAGGAGCATTGGTTACCTTTATGGAGTCATTTAGGGTGAACTTGGAAAGGACCCCTACCTAAGAACCCCACTGGCTCACCATACTGCTGAAACCTCACCAGCTGGGATTTGTTCCTTTGGGTTTAAGGCATCAGTTCTCCCATTAATTAGGTTTAAAGTGAAAATGCTCTGAGGGTAACAGATACCCATTTTCAGTCACCAGCATCCCACTGGCTGTATTAGTTCCTTAGGGTGGCTGTAAAAGATTAGCACCAACCTGATGGCTCAGAACAACAGAAATTTATTCTCTTTAGCTCTGGAGGCTGTAAGTCTGAAATCAAAGTCTCAGCAGGACTGTGCTCTCTCTGAAGGCTTGAGGAAAGAATACTTCCTTGCCTATCTCAGCTCTGGTAGCCCTAGGCATTCCTTGGCTTGTGATAGCATCGCTCCAGTCTCTGCTTCCCTCTCTTTACATGGCTTCTTCTGTATGTCTCCATGTGTATCTTCTCCTCTTCTAATAAGGATACTAGTTGTAGGATTTAGGGTCTACTCTAAATCCAGGATGATTTTTTCCTGAGATTCTTAACTCATTACATCTGCAAAGACTGTATTTCCAAATAAGGTCACATTCTGAGGTTCTGGGTGAGCATGAACTTGGGGACGAGAGGACAACCATTTAGCCCACTACATTGGCAATTTATTTCAGGGCCAGGTTGATGAAGAAAGGTGTGGGGGAGGTTGAGGAGCGATCTGGGGCACAGTTAACTGTCCAGCCAAAGCCCCATATATGGAGTTTGCCCAACACAAGGGCCCCAGTGGACTAGAGGGATAGAGCAATGCCAAAGGGGGAGAGGGACCCACAAAGGAAGGGCAGAAGGCCCTGAGATTATCTGCACTGACTTGTGCCCATAACAAGGCATATCATCATCTTTTTTCACTTTACTCATCCTGAGTCAAGATGCAGTTTTTCACAAACTCCATATTCTGAATATTCTGATGATTGCTGTCCAGTTAATGCACAACTCACTGCCTGATAGGTCCTGGGGCATCACTTGAATACTATTCTTAATTTAATAATAGCTACTGGCTTTCATTTTGCAACATCTTAAGATCATGTCCATTAAAAAGTTCTCTTTTTCTTTTTCTCTCTCCTCCCTGCTCTGTGCCACTTCTTTCATAATCAGCAGTGGGGAAGTGTGCTTGCTGTTTGAGAATGCAAAACTCTTTGTTCTCTGCTGTCCAAGCAGCTGTAGCTTCATGATCATCAGGAAGCGAACTTCTCAGCTTGGTCAAGAATTTGAAATGTTGATGACATCACCAACCTCTGTTTCTTTGACTTGACTTTTCTTTCTTTGAATAACTTCCTTAGCTTATTCCATTTGTCACATTAGTTGAGTACTTGTTGTATGCAGTTTACCATGGAGATTCAAAGATGATCACAGCAGAGTTCTGATCTACAAGTATCTCACAACCCCCCAACCTGTCCTGAGAGATGAGCCAGGGACAGAGCCACGTATCTATAAACCCAAATATGCATGTAAGAAAAGATGATCATATTTAAGGCTTGGAAAGAAACTTTCCCCACCCCATCTTCCTTGATGTTTTTGGACCATAGCATCCCTCCCAGACCCCAAAGTCCCTCCATTCTGGAGACGGGTTGAAGTACAAGGAGGCAAGTCTATCTTTTCTGCCTCTTAATCTCCCTGAGAGAAAGATCTGCACATTGTTAATAATAACTAATATTTAGTAAATGCTTACTACACATGAGATACTGCTCTCAGCATGTCATCTGCATGACTTAAATGATCCTTACTTCATTTCCATTATCAGGTAAGGAAACTGAGGCATGAAGAGATATGCTATGCCCCAAGTTCACACAGCTAGAGAGTGAACCCACATGCCATTTTCTCTTAGAAATCAGGGCTTTGGGCAGCCTGGGTGGCTCAGCAGTTTAGCACCGCCTTCAGCCTAGGGCATGATCCTAGAGACCCGGGATCCAGTCCCACATCAGGCTCCCTGCATGGAGCCTGCTTCTCCCTCTGCCTGTGTCTCTGCCTCTGTGTGTGTGTGTGTGTGTGTGTGTGTCTCATGAATGGATAAATTTTTTAAAAAAAGAAATCAACAGGCTTTGCCTGTTTGCTCTAGTGTTGGCTGGTTTCACTCAGCCCCATAAAAGCCCTTGAGTGAGAAGATAACCCACCTTTTATAAATAAAGGTAAACTTGTCTGAGGTCCAGAGGGAGCTCTCTCAAAACAGAAGAAGAGGCTCTGAAGACCTTATACCAAGCCTCTTATAAAGGGCAGATAACTAGGGGCCAAGTGTGAGCCACCTGTACGCACATTGTTGATTCCCACTCTCCCAGTACCACCTTACTCAGGTCTCATGATCACACACGAATGGTGTGGTCATGGCTGGTCAAGAAGAGAAAAGAGCGTTGAGGATAAGGCCTGTGGTACATCCCCATTTAGGGGTGGGAATGGAAATGTAAGTAAAGGAAAGGAAAAATGTTGGGAGCAAGACAGAGCCCTGTCCTGGAGACCTGGAGAGGGGAGTGGTTCAGAAAGGAGGATGTGATCATGGGTCATCTAAAGGCAAAGAAAGCAAGGAAGACTGAGGAACAGGCACTGGCCCTGGTTGTTAGGGCCCTTGGAACCTTCAGGAAGTCTGACTGATTAAAGTGTTGTGGGTGAGTCTGACTGTGGTGGGATTGAGGGGCAGACGGTGAATGGTGGCAGAGAAAGATCTAAAGATTTTCTGCTTCTTTTGGAAGACAGAATAAAAGGAAGAAGAGAAAGATCTTGGGAGCTTGGTGGAGGGGCTAGGTGAGATAAGGCATGGTCTGAGAATGATTTGTGTAGATGTATCATGGGGCTAAATAGTGGAATGTAGGCCTGGAGGCGGCAGGGAACAGGAAATGTCTGGAATGCCCAATAATAGGCCAATACAGCAAGGCACATCCATATGCTGGCATATTTTGCAGCTGTGAAAAATTACATTTTTGAAAGATATTTAACAACATGAAAGGTATTTAACATGAAAAGTCTTCCAATAAAATAATATAGGGAAAAGAAGGATGAAAAATGACGTTATGCTTATAAGCATCCTAATAAAGAAATATTTTCATATTCCAATTTTCAAAAAATCTGTGTTATGATTCCAATTTCCTTGAAGATGTGTGGGTATTTGCACTGGCAGGAAACACACCAGAATGCATGTGACTTTTAAAAATTATTTTCTGTATGTTCCAAATTTTCTAAAAACAAACATGTGTTCCTTTTACGATAATTAAAAGGAGTACAGATGGCTGGTAGCTTTGGCTAAACTATTCATATTATTGTGCCTCTTACTCTGTTATCTCACTGTCTGGGAACAGAGAGGAAGTGGCTTCCCCAAGGTGAGATATGGGAAGCAATGGGACATTATGTGTTGGTCAACACACTGTGTCCCTGCAGTGGGGCTAGGTGATGGGGTGGGAGGAAATGAGGAGCAAGCAAAGGGCTTTCACATCTGGCTAGAGAAAGGAAGAAGCACACAAGAAGGAAACAAGCTCTGGTGACATGGCTTTGCCTTTTCAGGGAAGGGGTCCACTCATGAGGGCTGGAGTTAGTAGAGAAGTGGGACCTTGGAGAGGGAAAAAGCCATAGTGATGTGTCCATTGCTTTGGGCAGGAATCATTGGCTCGCACAGGGAAGCCTGTGTGCTGGGCTGCAGAAGGGAAGACTCCATTCAGCTGTAAGTGGAGGAGCCACCAAGGGCCTGGCACCTGCTGGAACTGTCCGGTACTGCTTTCCTCAGCCTGATGGTTCACACAGGGCAGTGACCTGCTAGAGAATGGGGAGTGGGGGCCCTGGAGGGTGGGCTGCTTCTCTGGCCCAATTCTTCCCATCACTTCTGCTCTTCATTGACTCTGGAGGAAAGACAGTGCCTGAGAGGTGACAAGAGAAGGAGCATAGCTCAGGTGGTACAAGGGGAAAAGGAAGGGAGCGGAGGGCTGGGGGATTAGCTGTCAGACAGACTTCATCTCTAATAAACTAGTGGGGATAGCAGGTGTCCTGTGTCATTTGTAGGCATATGAGTCACATGGGAGTTCTACGTCTACCTTCTCTTTCAGTCTTTGACTTGCGTGTTCCCCACCACAGAAACAACTTTTCTTCCCTGCTTTTCTATCCATTCTTTCCTGACCCTACCCACCCTGGAATTGGGCCTGTTTCCTCAATTTTCTACCACTCTGGACTGCTATGGGCAGGGAACTCGGGAAGAATGGCCATGCTTGGTCTCTATCAGCATCTCTGCTAAGAGTTGATGAAGAGGGCAGATCTTGTAAGCATGTCTTTTGGATCAAAAAGGCAATGATAAGTCAACATGGCTAGGCTCTACTAACCAGTTATCCAATCAAATACTAATCTAGATATTGCTATGATGGTATTTTGTGGAAATGGTGGCTGACATCTACAATCACTTGCCTTAAGTAAAGGAGTTTCCCCTTGATAGGATGGTGGGCCTCATCCAAGCAGTCAAAGGCCGTAAGAGAAAACCCGTGGTTCCTTAAAGAAGAAATTCTACCTTAAGACTGTGGCATCAACTCCTGTGTGAGTTGTCAGCCTTGCCAGTCTGCCTTACAAATTTTAGACCTGAGAGCCTAACCGTCACAATGGCATGAACCAGTTCCTTAAAATAAATCTTCCTATCCATCTATTATCCATCATCTATCTATCTATCTATCTGTCTGTCTATCTATCTATCTCTCATCTTTCTCTCTCTGATTCTCTCTCTCTCTCTCTTTCACCTTTGTGCCTGTCTGTGCATGCCCATAGGCACTCTCTTTCCTATTGGTTCTCTCTCTCTAGAGAGCCCAGACTGATACAGCCTCCCATTGGTCAAAATTACACGGAAGCCAGCTGGCAAAGGAGCCTGATAAGTTTGCAGCTTTCTGTGACTCTCTGCAGAATAGGAGAAGGCCAGGAAATGAATGTGATTAGTCCAGTCTCTTGCCCGAAATGGCATTCCGAATTCTTCTGTTCAATATTTTCCTGGAATGCTCCTTTCTTCTATAGTTCCCAGATGTTTGCACAGCAAAGAAGCTAGCATTTCTTGAGTATTTACTATGCACCACACCCTGTGCTAAGTAATTTACATATATTATCTCATTTAATCCCCTTGACTATCCAGTGAGGCAGATACTATTATTATCTGTTGTGCAAATGAGGGAACTAAGAAGTAAAGGCACTGAGCATTTAAATAACATGCACAAGATCACACAATATTCCAGCCTGCTGGCTCCTTCCTTTCAAACCAAGGAGTAGAGTTAGAAGATCATCCGTCTGTGCATCCCACAATCCTGGGTTTGAATCTAGGGTCTACTATTTATTATCTTTGTAACATTGAGCAAAGCCATGAACCTTGCTCAGATTTCATTTACTCTTCCATAAAATGGGGTGTGAGACAGGGTTGAAAGGATCAGAGGAGGTCATGTCTAAGCTAATACTCCACCCACAGAGTGCAACGCACACCTAAGCATCTTCACTCACTGTTCTACCCTTTTTTCTCCACTCAAAGGAGTTACCCTATGTCTTTCTCATTTTACTTAACCACATTCTGTTCCCATTTGTATTGTCATTCACCCCGCATATGCCACCTGATGTTGTCCAGCTTGACACCCAAACATGGTGCTGTCTTGGGCATGCCACCATCAGCCAGTCTGAGGGCTGGAAGGAAGCAGGGAGTGATTTGCTATTGTCTAGTGCTCATACAGTAAAAAAATGCAGGTTGGGAGCTTCCCTAACCAGGATTATAGCATTTTCCAGAAGCACTGAATTTATCTCCAGCAGGCTCTTACTGGCTCCTTTCATTGAATAAAGGGTTTGTCTCTACCTCCTCCTAGCCCTGTAAACCTGTGTTCACAGCTAGCTGCTTTCTTGCACACAGTGCATGGATCACGCACTAAAACATGGCCTTTTGGTTTCTTTTCTCCAAGTATTGATCACTGTTCTGAATTTTCTATTCCAGCTTTGTCCTGCTATGATTTATTTTTAAAACAGGAGGCAGGCCATTCCTTCTCAAGCTTCTCTTCCTTTCTTTTGTTGTTTTTCATTTTTGCCTACCTACTAAGAAGAGAAAAATAGTCATAGGATCTTAGGATATTAGGGAAATAATCCAGGCCTGTATTTCTCAAACTGGAGGATACATACCTCTGGGGGATCTGTGGCCATGTATCAGGGTATAGTTTTTAAAATACAAATTAAGTGTGGAACAGCTTTCTGGTGCATCATTTCACCCAAAGATTCAGCAGAGAATATTTTCGTGTTAAAACAAACTAAGATTTATTATGGAGTTGATTGCAAAATCCACATGAATTTTTAGGTTAAAACTTAAGCCCTTACCTCAAGGGCTTCACGTGGAGGGAGGACAGAGTAGAGCACACCAGCTGTTAACACCTGCAGCTCCCAGGATGCTTATGACGGGCTTATTATTCCAGGCTGGAAATCGAAGGTTTTTTCTTTTCATTTTTTTTAAGATTTAAAAAAAATTTTTAGAGATGGCAGGAGGAGCAGAGGGAGAGGGACAAGCGGACTCCATGCTGAGCACAGGGCCCTACACAGGGCTTGATCCCACTACCCTGAGACCATGACTGAGCCAAAATCAAGTCAGATGATTAACCAACTGAGCCATGCAGGTGCCCCTTGAAGGCTTTTTCTGAGCAGAAATTAAAAGGCCCAGAGAAAAAAATTCCCTTTAATAACATTTGGGAAGTCCACTTCCCAAATAAAGAGGCAAGGTTCCCACCTATGATTTCTGCCACACTTTTAAAGATGAATGAAGAACCCAGGATCATTGGAGTCTTGGATGTGGCGTATCAGCACTGAGCTTCATCTCTGCCTCCTTTAAATTTGTGTCTCTGTACTCTAGAACCTGGCAAGCTAACATCGACCTTCCTCAGACCTCCTTGAGGCCAGAGTGTGAGAAGAGATTTGGTTCCACCAATAAGAAGCACTTGAATAATTTGGGAGAATGGAAGGGAGATAGAGACCATCTTCCTGATGCTTTGGGATATTTTTCTGCTGGCAAACAGGTTATAGAGGAGTCCTGCAGTAGCCCTCCCAGGGCGCCTTTCCAGCTTTGTGGCAAGTGAGTAACTATTGAGCTCTTATAACTTATGGTAGTTTCCCAATTCTTGGATTGCATCACTGGTAAAGTGTTCTTAAGTGTAGCCCTTCTCATGGAAGCCTACTGGCTCCCTGTCTCTCTGTATGGCAAAGTAGTAGCCCTTCCACTGATTTTGAAAGAATTCAGTTCCCTGTATTAAATTTCTTTCTTCTTTAATATGTAGACTGATTTCAGTTTTATGGCCTGCTGCTAACCCTTGAGCAATACAGTAGTAATTGGACTGTAGCTAAGACTGCTAGCTTTTTACTAATATCTATTGTCTTTAATTCTGAAGCTCCAGAGTTTTAGCTGAATATGTGGCTAGCTAGTAAGACTTTTTAAAGTCTCACTTGCAACAAGATGTGACCATGTGACTAAGTCTGGGCCAGTAGGGTGTGATGTGTGCCTCTTCCAGGTCATGCACACAAAAGGAAGGTGCAAGTACTCTCTTCCTCTTTTCCCCTTTCTCTCTGGGTGGGGCGCAGGTGGGAGTTTAGGCAGCCAACCTGGACCCTGAGACGAAAGGCATATTTTGAGGATGCCAAAGTCACATAAGCCAGATAGCCTATGTCTGGACAAGTATGTGACAGGAAAATAAAATTTTATATTGAATTTGGGGCTTGAGAGAACTCTGTTACAGCAGCTAAGACACAAATTTAACATGTATAACCCATCATTCTGGGAAAAAATCCAATAGGAAAGACAAAGATACAGTTAAAAGGAATTTAGAAAAGAGAGACAATGCATGGAACAGAAGAAAACTTTATAAAAACAACAATAACCCATAGTTAATATTCTCAGGAGAAGATGAAAATATGTCACATCCAGAGAAAAGGAAAAGCGTGTAGTACTTAAAAAAAAGAATGTTCAGAAATTTTAAAAATCAAATAACGAAAAATTTTTAAAGCAGGAGATAGATTAGAAAACAAGGTAAGGAAATCTTCCAGAAAGAACAAAAGTCAAATAGAAGGAAAAATGGGAGTGAAATCATCAGAAAATTAGGGAATCATTTTAATGGGTGTAAGATCTTACTAACAGGAATTATTGTGAATGAAAACTAAAACTAGAAGAGGTAAAATCATGGGAAACACAAAAGAACTTCTGTCCATGGTAGCATGTGAGTTTCCAAATGGAAAGGATGGAGTAAGGGCTCATTACAACGAAACAAACCAGTCTCCAAACACCTGGCAGCAAGAGATCCTAGGGCGTTCAGGAGGAAGAACACGCTCACACATAAAGCATCAGGCATCAGAATGATATCAGACTCCTCAAAAGCCACTCAAGAAGCCAGAAGGTGCTGGGACAATGCCATCAAAATTCCAAAGGAAAGTGATTTTCTGTTTAGAGTTTTCTGTCTAGCCAAAAATTTGCCTATTCCAGGGGAAACTATGTTCAGACAGGCAAGATAGGAAATAACCTTCCATTCATCTTTTAGACGAAAGCTATTGAAGTGTCATCCTCCCCAGTGAAGGAATAAGCCAAGAAAGAAAGGACATGAGATCTAGGAGACTAGAAATATGGGAGGGGCTGTGAGGAGCTGTTGAACTGGTTCTCCCCAGAACTCATATGTTGAAGTCCTCAACCACATCTGCAAACAGAGGTAGTGCAGATGTAATTAGTTGCTATGCAGAGGAGTGTGGACCCCTACCCCAGTCTGACTGATGTCCTTATATAAAGAACTCCATGTAATGATGGGAGCCGTGCTGCCACAAGCCAAGAACTATCAGAAGAAGGAGAGAGAGCTGGAAAAGATCCTTCCTCAGTGCTTTCAAAGGGCGCACAGCCCTGCCAATGCCCTCCTGTCAGCCACCTAACCTCCAAACTGTGAGCCAATAAATTTCCATTGTTGAAGCCCCTCAGTCAGGGGTGCTTTGTTATGGCCGCCCAAGCAAACTGATATGGGGGCAGGAGAAAACTGATGGATAATGGGAGGAGTGGCCCCAGAATGACAGTGGAGTAGCAGACCTATCTGGAGTGGGAAGTAGGAGGCTCCAGAAATGGTGTATTCAGGAGGAAAGTCACATTTGCATATTATTGATTCTGTTTTCCCAAGTGGAAAGTAACAAGGGAAAAGACAGCTCTGCTGGTGACTTTAGGAAGAACTAGGGATGGTACACAGAAAAACAAACTGAGCAGAACCAAAATCAAAAACAAAGAAAGGCAACAACAACTCTTGAGTCCAAGATACACACAAAAAGACATATAATTATAGTACACTACATGGCCTGGCAATAAGCAGTAGCTACCTGAACTCTTGGGCTATTGAATTCACCAAAAATGATGGCGTAGTCATACTGCAAGGATGGAAATGTGGTCAGGGTTTGGCAAATGAGAACTAAATTGTCTTAGCCCATAATAAAAACCAACAAACAATATAAAAAATCAATAAAATCAAGAAGTGCAGCATAAGCATATTATTTGAAGGTAAATAACTGAAGAAGCAGCTAAAAGAGTTAAAAAAAAAAAAAAAGGCAGCCCAGAGAGCAGGACTTGGGGATGGGAAGGATTAGGGTCAGGGCCCACTAGTTTTGGATAGAAGTC
Source organism: Nyctereutes procyonoides (assembly GCF_905146905.1). Classification (NCBI taxonomy): domain Eukaryota; kingdom Metazoa; phylum Chordata; class Mammalia; order Carnivora; family Canidae; genus Nyctereutes; species Nyctereutes procyonoides. Next base: position 18,340,386 of record NW_026575082.1, read on the forward strand.
TTTTAGCACTCTTTAAAGTCTTTGGCTGTCTCACTTTGAAAAAAAAAAAAACTTTTTGAAACACAATTTTCCCTTTTCTTTTTCTTTATCAAGAGGGGAGGCAGAGGTAGAGGTGGATGTGCCTCACTTATCATGCTTAGGCCCTTGGTGGCAGTTGTCATACCCAATAGCCATCTCTTTAGTTCCATTTCACGTGTTACCATCGCACAAGGCGATTTTTTGTGCCTTGTTCTACTTCATTCAATTTGTTATGACATGGATGGTTTGCACTATTAAAATTTTATCATCTAGGCTATAGAGAAATGGGTAATCTGAAGACCATTTAGTTCCCTTCTGGAACTTTCTATCTGTTTCTCTCTCGATTTTGAGAAAATGGCAAGCATTGGGCAAACAGATCCTGCTTTTGATGCTGCACAAACCCAGTCTCAGTTACAGTATCCATATAAAACTGGGATTTTTGAAGAGATGGACGAGCAAACTGCTGAGTACTTGCTGGTTGGCCGTTTGTGGTGGAGGAGGTGGGTTGGGGTGAAGCTCCCCTGTGCCAGCCTCCTAAGGGTGCAGCCCATCTGCAGAAGCATCCACCCATCCATCCATGCAACAAACACTTATGAAGCACCACCGCACAAACACAGGGGGCACAAAACAAATGTTTGTCAAATAAAACTGCGTGGCAAGAAACGTTGAATCATTGAGGCGATGGAGCACAGAGGAGGAGAGCATGGCAGGGACTGGATCCCCTGCCATGTCGTGTGAGAGCTGCCAGGGTTTTGACCCCTGCCCTGAACCAGAGCAAGCTGGCTTGTCACTGAGTCCGTCACGTGGGGCAGAAGCAAATGCCTTGCTGAGGTCCCAGGTCGATTACATCTATTGCTTGCACCTTATCTACATGGCCTGTCACTCTATCATAGAAGGAAATTAAATTGGTCCGACTTGATTTACTCTTTACACGGCTATGTCCATAAGCTCCCCAGGCCTTGCCCCCTTCTGGCTGACTGCACATTGATTGCTTGATGATTTGTTCTAGCATCTTCCCTGGGAGCCAGGTTAAGTTTATCGGGCTGTAAGGAAATGTGGTCATCTTTTTCTGCCTCTTAAATGACGGGCATCATGTTTGTTCGTTGTGACGCTCCCAAGGTAACACCTTTCTCTGGGGAACACTCAGAATAATTGCTGGTTCCTCCCCAGTGGTCCCTGCCAATTCCCCACGTCCACTCCATTGAACGTCATGAGTCCCCGTGACTTCTGTTTCAGGCAGCGTCTTGCAAAGGATGCTCTGCTGTATTCCGGGTATGCGGCCCGGGCACGTCACATGTGGTGGGACTCGGGGCCTGGAAAACAAACCCAGGGGCTGAAGACAAAGGAAGCCTACGGGACTCATCAGCCAGGGGTGGGGCTGTGGATCAGAAAGCCTGAGAATTATTGGGAACCGGTCCCACCAGAGACAAAACGTCTGCTGTGGTTACTCTGAGTGTAACCCACAGACCTCACATCACAGTAGAACAGTTTTTGGTAAAGACAGAGGTAAAAGAGACGCATGAAAACCTCTGCTATTTTGTTACCTGCTTGCCCCTGTGGGCCCTAGGGAATGGTATTTTCCTGGGTTTTTCGTTTGTGTAATGTAAGTGAAGAAGACTTCTGGTAAAATTTCATAAAAGCCTGTCTGGCCTTTCTGCGCCTGTGCCTGCGTGGTCCGGCCTCGTCCCTGTTCCTCGGTGGTCTGGCCTTTCCTCCCTTCCTCCCTCCTTCCTCCTTCTGCTCCCACCTCCCTGCCTTGGGGGCCAGGAACACAGCACCTTCTTGCTACACATCCCCTTCTTGCCACATCCCAGTGTCCTTCTGGATTCCCCTGAGCCAATTAGTTGAAGGACGTTTATTTTATTCCCCTCTTTTGTCACCTATTTGATTTTTTTCCTCTATTACATAGTGAGAAACTTCCTATGAATTCCTTCAATTTATAGAAATCTGCTTTGTGAGGCTTCTCTCTGGGTGTCTTCTCCTTTCTTCTCCATGACCAACTTGTCGTTGGGATCACAGAGTTTTGTGCCTAGATCTAAATCTTGAATCCTTCCCCTTCAAGGAAATGAATCAAGATAAAGTAAATTGCTCGTAACATCATTAGAATTTAGTGAGTCTTGTTCTAGCTTATTCTGTGGATATTTTAATGTAGAAAAGATTTTTGCTCCGAACGTACACACACACACACAGACCCCAAGATGCCAACCTTGGGGGGGTCTCATTTCCCACATCAGCCCCTAGACTTATAGTTTAACTATATGCTTCACTATCGTTAAAGGAAATGGTTTAGATTTTTTCCCACGAAGGAACCAAGAAATTCCAACCATAGCCTAAAATTTTCTTCCAGCTTTATTTCTTTCCAATATTCTCACCTCCCCATCCCTCTTACATGCAATGTCCCCCACTTCTCCTCTTCTAGCTGATCCTGGACAGATGAAACCACCTGTAAGCACTGAGGCATGATAAAAGCCTCGCTTGCCCCGCCCCAACCCCCCCGCCACTGCTCCCTCTACCTGGTCTTCCTCACTAGTGCCATCCTCTTGAAAAACACCTAGTCTTCAGAAGGCTATGTGCCACATTTAACTCAGCAAACTACTATCATGCCCTAGAAATCATTTATTAGGACTCTGAAAAATTAGGACATGAGGCAAGTAAATTTTGATGATTCAAGAAGAAAATTGCCATCTGATGTGCCACTTGGGAAGGTAAGGTCAGGGTGGAGAGAGGTATCAGGGGGTGAGTCAGGGGTCCTTGAAGCTCCAAAACAGGGAGCAGGAGAGTGAGGAATCAAGAGGGTAAGGGAGCAGATATGCTCTGCCAGTAACACTCCCAGTTTCTCCATAAAAAATATAAAAGAGAGATGAGGAAGGCCCATTTGGTGATTTGACCCAAGCCACACCAACATAGGGTAGTGGGTAGACATCTTCCTGAAATGGCTTTAGGTTCATTGTTAAATTATTGAAGGGATAGGATGCCAACCCCTTTACTGGGAAGATGGAGAACCTTTCCAGAAGGCACCAACGTGGGGAAATCTGTTCTTGCACTCAGCTCAAGTTCTGACCTTGTTTCCAGTCAATTGCTAGTGTCAATAATGATTCCTCCCTAAGGCGGCCGGCTTTCCAGGGGTGCTCCTCCATTTTAGTAGTTTGCAAAGGGAAATTAAAGTAAAATTGAATTCTGCTCACCTTCCTTCCTCCCACCCCAGACCAAGTCAATGCTGTGCAGGTGGCTCAGTGACACTCAACTTTGGCTGCACATTATAATCACTTGGGGAGCCTTTAAAACTGCCACCCCAAACCAAGGAAATCAGAGCCTCCAAGCATGGGGCCATACCACTGAAGTTATGGAGCTGCCCAGGGACTGCAATGTGCAGCCAAAGCTGAGAATCGCTGAGTTGCTGGTCTATATTTTTGGGCAACCCATCCTAAGTGGGGCCTGGATGCCTACCAGGTATCCTTCTTCCTCTCACCACAGGGCATTGGCTCTATTGCTTCATTCTGGTGGCTGCTGATCTTTTTGTGTTCATGTCATGCTTAGGAACCCTGAGATTTGTGGCAGCACACTTGGAGTGACTCAAAGACCCAGAGTAACACTGACCAGCTGGCAATTAGCACAGCCAGCTGGCACCTGTTATTTCGGTGTCTCTATAAGTGGCTATAAATGCTATTGGGTGAGTTGTCATTCCCCACTGGGCCGGAATGTCTTGGCTCTGTCTGAGCCCTTGTACACTCTCAAGGCAAATTCTTCCTTGCTCCTGCGAACACTCCTTTCTTTGGCATCAGCCCAACGTTATGCTATGCTTCTTACCTATTCCTCTTGACAAGTGTTACCCAGTTGTACCCTATGGGATTAGAGCCACTCATATTCCACATGAAAAGGCACCAAAGTAGCATCCTAGTGGTACACTTTGATCAAAATCTAGCACTTGAAGAGGCTTGAAAAATGAGCTACAACACAGGAGTTGAGACCCCACCCCCCACCCAAGTCTAATCAGTGAAATCAGAATCTTTCCCTATCTCTGGCCCAGTTCTTCCGTTTAGGCTAGATGGGTACTTCCTGGCTCCTGACTCCTGCAGGCTCTGGCTCCCTCCACCCTGCTGGGTGGTCCCATCCCATGAGGAGGTGTGCAGTAGGTTTTCTGTCTGAACAGGAAACTACCCCTCCCCAGAGCTTTCCTTGTCACTGTCTACTCCCTGCTCCACTGCCTCCTGGCCTGATTTTTGATGCCTGGCCCCACCTTGTCCCTTGCTTGCCTGGCTTTTCTTCCTGTGCACCCACTCCCACCCTGATCAGCAGCCTGCAGTCTTCCAGACTCCTCCTCCCTGGGCCTGGATCCTGCCTGCTGCCCTTGGGCTCGACTTGCCTCTCCTGACCTCACTCCCAAGAGCCCGCCACCACCTTCAGACCCCCTGTGAGAATGAGCTATCCCCAGCCAATGGTCGACTCAGAACCCTGCTTTGTTCTACCATCTGTCTTGTGAGGTGATCATGTTGGTCCCTCTGACCCAGAAGCCATTCTCTACCTTCACCCTGATGGCCTCTTTTGCTTCCTTCTCCTGGCCTTGCTTTCTCTTTATAACCAATCATTGCACTTCCCTCTTCCATCTGACACTGGACATGATGGGTAGAATGATCTCCAGTGGTAGTGTCAGCAGAGACCCTTCAGTCCTGACTTCTGCCTCACTGCCAAGGACTGGAGTCCCACATCGGGGCAAGGTTGTGCTCAAGCCTGAGATAAAGACCTGGAAATCAAATTTCTCAGAGCACTCCAGGTTTTTACTTTTCTCATGGTTCATGGCTGATTTCTATTAAGAAATCCCAAGCCCAGGACAAACCAAGAGGCTGACTGAAGAGAGTGAGGAGCTCAGCCACAAGGAAAGGCACAGGTCCCAGCAGCTGTGTCCTTTCTTTCTGATGCTGCGCCTGAGGTCACCAACCTGGTAGCCCCAGGACTGAAGGAACGTAACCATCTCCTGAGACCTGCACCTGGCCATGGGTCCATAGTGTTGACCAAGAGGCAAACATTCATCCCCTTCTATGGCTACCTCAGGCCCCGTGAAGCAAGGAGGAAAAAAAGATGTCTCCCCTGGGCTGTCACAAGGAACCCAGGTACGAAGTTAGCTCCTTGAAAGGATGCTCAGTTTCTTCTTTTACAGCTTTGCTGGGGCCCTGTGAGAGTATTTTGACCAAAACAGCTAGGCTTTTGAGAAGGGAAGAGGAAAACTGCTCTGTGTCCTGCATAATAGCCCTTTCTTCTCTTAGCTCCTACTATCTCCTCTGTAGGCTAAATAATCCCAGCTTCTTGTGGAGAAGGTGAATGAGGCAAAGACAGAAATCATTGGAATGTTGGCACTAGTAAGAGCATCTGGGCCAAGACAGTGATCTAGAAGGCAACCCCAACCAAGTGGTACCATCCGCCTGGAGAGCCAGTCAGGAGGCTGCCACGTGGACTGATCACAGAGAGTGCAGTCATCCATTACCGATGTCCGCCGTAGGTGCAAGAATGGAATCAGGTGCTCTATATCTACTTGCTCTGACCTAGCCCAACAATTTCATTTCCAGAGAGATGAGATGATTTGCCAGAAGTTACAAAATTAGTTAGTATAACTGGTCATTGATCCGATATTACTGACCTCCAGCTCGTTGCCTGCAGGCAGTGATTTTCCATGGTATGCCATGAGGTGAAGTGCCCATATGGTTAAGTGCCCATGTGGTAGACATTTCTTGTGGGAACTGGGCATTCCTATGAAGCCTCACTATCCCCATGGCTCTGGGTTCTCTGTGGGGAGATTCTCAGAAAAGCCAACCATCTTCCTCCCTCTCTCCCTTTCTTCCTCTCTTTCTACCATTTGAGGCAGTATTTGTCTTTCTCTGTTTGGCTTCTTTCACTGAACATAATGCCCTCAGGGTCCACCCACGTTGTCCCAAATCGATAGGATTGCCTTCCTTTTCATAGCTGAATAATATTCCATGGCATATATACCACATCGTCTTTATCCGTTCTTCCACTGACAGACACTTAGGTTGTTTCCATGGCTTGGCTACGGTGAATAATGCAGCAGTGAACATGGGAGTGCAGACATCTCTTCAGTATCCTGGTTTCATTTTCTCTGGATATATACCCAGAAGTAGATCATACGGTAGCTCTATTTTTAATTTTTTGAAGAACCTTCACACTGTTTTGCATATGGCTGCACCAATTTGCATTCCTACCAGCAGTGCCCAAGGGTTCTCTTTTCTCCACATCCTTCCAATCCTTGGTATCACCTGTTTGTTTCCATGATAGCCCGTGATCCTCATCTCCTCATATTCATGCCCTGTCCCCTCGTGTGTGGGCTGGATTTGGTGACTTGCTTCTAAAGAAGAGAATGCAGCGGAGTTGATAGGATGTCACTTCTGAAATTGGGATACAAAAAACTCGGGCTTCTGTTTTGCGTACTCCCTCGCTTGCTTTGAGAGAAGCCAGCCGCTGTGTTACGAGTTGCCCTGTGAAGAGGCTCTGGTGACAGGGAACGGTGGGGGCCTCTGACCAACAGCCGGGAAGAAATTAAGCCCTTCAGTCCAATAGCCTACAAAGAATTGCATTTTTCCAAGAACTACATCAGCGAGCTTAGAAGTGGGCCCTCTCTGGGGCAGGCCTTTGGATGAGACTATGGTCCCAGCTGATTTTTGACTGTGGCCTCGTGAGACACCTGGGCCAGAGGCATCTAGCTAACTGTGCCAGAATTCTGACCCACAAAAACTCACAGATAATAATTGTTTGTTATTTTAAGCTGCTTAGCTTTGTGTTAATTTGTTACACGGCAATAGAAAGTAAGACACTTATGTAATGATATTTTAGTAATTACTTTGTAAAAAAACATCCTAGGGACAAGTCTGTCGACAAATTTAGCCCTAATTCCTTAGCCTCTATTCCCTTTCTCCCACCTAGGGCTTTCTCCCTGATGTTGTTAAACTAGTTAAATTCAGACATCTGGGTTCTGGTCCCCAATCTGCCACAGAATCTCCTCCCACTGTAAGCCTCAGTTTCCCCTTCCTGGTGAAGGTAGGGTAGGCCACAACCCCCAAGGATTTGCTTGGCCCCTATTTGCATCCATCCTCCCTGCTCCATGGAAGGACTCCTTTCAGGGGTGAGTTCTATGCCTCATCACCTTGCATTTCTTCTTCTTTTCTCCCTTTCCCCCTCACTCTAGATGTACTGATGAAGTCTGCATTCTGGAGAAAATGAGCAAAGCGAAATGAAGTAGAGATGAAGCTCAGTCTTGACCCATGGAATGCAGAGGTACCAGTTAGCTTTAGTATCAGATTTGTTCTACTCTCTTCAGCCACTAAAAAAATAGGAATAAGAATTTTCTAAAAACACAGCTGCAACCAAACTACCACGCTCTGCCTCAAACCTCTCCTGAAATTCCCAAATCTGGAGAAATCTGTGCTTGTGGCCTTGTCTCTGGGTAAAATATGGTCCTGCGTAAGAAAGTGGGGCCAAGAAGAACTCCTCAAAGCCTCCAGACTTTGAGTTCTCTGGCCTTTGGGGTCTCGGCTGGCCAGGCCTAATGAAGGATTAAATGTGCCAGGAATGCGTCTGTAGTCACTAATGGAGTTACACACGCTGAGGGAAAAGAGAAGAAATGAATACCTCAAGCTTCCATTCTGCAATCCCAGAGCAGGGATATGCTCAGGAGCCCAGTTAAATGTGACAAAAAGTGCTGAGGGCTGTAAGCCCTCCAGAGATGGGGAAGCAGGTGATTTCCCCTCCAGAGTGGCCCATTGCATAAACCCTAAGACAATCCCACGACAAACATAAAATGGTATATTTCGAGGATAATTAAACACTAAATGTTCACCAGGACAGAGATCTAAGCAGGAAGTCATGGGATTATGATCCTTGCAGAAAACTGATGTCATAGCGGGCCCACTTTTTGCTGTAGCTCCTCGGATGGTTTGGACTTCAGGGATGCTGCCGAAGCCAGCCAGTTAGTGTCTGATTCCTCCCGTGATGACAGTCCCTTATCTCTAAGCAAGTTCCTTACCTCCCTGTGAAGTTGCAATAACAATAGAGCAAGAAGAAGAACAGCTGGAGAATATATTCGTATATATAAAATCTTATTTAAAGTTTGAGCATCTATGGAGGGTGCCTGGGTGGCTCAGTGGTTGAGCATCTGCCTTTGGCTCAGGTCATGATCCCGGGGTCCTGGGATCGAGTCCCGCATCAGGCTCCCCGCAGGGAGACTCCCCACAGAGTCTGCCTGTGTCTCTGCCTCTTTTTCTGTGTCTCTCATGAATAAATAAAATCTTCTAAAAAAGAGTATAAATTTCAGCCTATGGGTAGGCATAATTAAGTCCATGTAGGAGATGAGAACATTGAACTCTAGCAATATTAAGTCATCTCCAAAGACATAGCTATTAAGCAGCAGACTCGGGATTCAAGCACAGTCTGTGTGACCCAAGCCTGTGTTCTTTGCTCTGTACAATGAACTGCATGGCTTCTAGGTACTTCCCCTCACCTGCATCCTCCTGCCTGATCTGGTGGTTGCCAGATGCTCTGCACCAGCATTATCGCTCTTGGCAATCCCATTCAGCCATGAGAGAGATGAGTGCTCAAGGTCAGTGGTTCCCAACCATTCTCAACATCAGAATCTGCAGGGATGCTAAGCCCCACCCCACTCTCGAGATTTTCCAGACTCGGGGGTCTGGGATGAGGCCACAGAGTTGAATTTTGTTAATAAGGACTTTAATTGGTTATGATGCAGCCAAATCACGCACTCACATTTTGGAACCACTAGACTGAGCGACCTTAAATTCTCTTCTGGAACTGAGGGTCCATGGCAGCAGGTCACTTGGGGAGCTAGCTGTCAGGTCACTTGCCCCTCCTCATTCCTCACTCTGTCAAGTGTCCCCCTGCTGGATCTTGCTGCCCCACTCTGCACTCTTCAGCTCCCTCCTGACCCAGACTGGGAATGCGGGGCAACAAACACACGGGCACAACATTGCCCCCCACCCCCCCACCGGCCACCTCCTGCCTCTGCCTAAGCTGATCTTTGTCAATTCTTTCCTCTGGGTTTCAGTTCCTCTTTCCTGTCATCTTTCCTTCTAAGTGTGGTGGTTTTTTTGTTTGTTTGTTTTGTTTTGTTGGATATGTAATACAGACCCACAGTACAAATCCTCACAATTACAGAAAGACATATTGAGAAATATTTCCTTCCTTCTCTGTCCCCCAGGCACCCAGTTCTCATGCCCAGAGAGATCCTTAAACATGCTTTACAAAAAGAAATGCAAATGGTAGCTCACTGTACATACTGTTTTACTCTGCATATTTTGAGGAAAATACGTCTTTTTTTAAAAAAGATTTATTTATTTACTTATTTATTATTTATTTTAGAGAGAGAGAGAGAGTGAGCACATGAGCAGGGGGAGGGGCAGAGAGAGAGAGGGAGATAAGCAGATTCCTCGCTCAGCAGGAAGCCCAATGCAGGGCTCCATCCCAGGACCCTGAGATAATGATCTGAGCCAAAACCAAGAGTCAGACACTAAACCGACTGAGCCACCCAGGTGCCCCTATTTTGAGGAAAATATGTCTTGAAGGTAATTCCAGATCTAAGCATAGGAGGCTCCACAGCTTATTTCTTTGCATAAATAAGCCATAGTTTATTTGAACCATTCTCTACTGATGAACATTTAGGTTGTTTCCAACCTTGGCCATTACTAACAATGCCACATATTCTTGTATGCATGTCATTTCCCACGAGTATGAGAATATCTATAGAATAATTCACTGGGGTGGAATTGTAGGTTAAATGGGCTACTGTCCTTCTGAACTCCCAATTTCCCCATCCTCTCTGAGCCCAACTTCCAATCTCTGGTACCCTGGGTAACAGGGCCCAGGCCTCTGTTCGTGTATGGCTTGTGTCCCTAACTTGCATCCAGTGCATTTTCAGGAATCCGGCCAGTCCACTCACCCTCAGCCACTTAGTGTGTACCCTCATCTCAACCTCCGAGACTCCGGCTTCCATCACAGTAGGCTGCATAGTTTTCCTCTCTGCACGGGCTTGATCCCCAGATCCTGGGATTACAGTCCTCATCTAGATGTAAAGTCCTTAAGTGTCTTTTCCAATGCTCATTGACCACCCCCAGTGGCCATCTCTGCATATCCAGGCTGTCTTTTGTCTACTTCAACCAGACCCACTCTTCACCTCTTTTAGCTGGTCTGCCATATTGAAACTGAAGACCTAGCACAAGTCAGATAACCTGGATCATTTCTAAATAAGAACCTCAATGTAAGTGACATTTGTCCTGGGGCCTACCCATTTTCTCTGGGCTACTTCACACTCTCGAAATGCTCTCCAGCTACCTAGAGATTCCTCTGGGCCCCTTGCTTGGATTCACTGTCTCTGTTCAACAGTGCCATGTTCCAGATTTCTTATACTCCCCCTGGCCTTATTTAGGAACATATGTGTCCTGTCTTCCATCTCTTATGGGTCCTATTAGGTAGAGTTGTCCTCCTTGGTAGATAATGCCATCAATCCAATAATCCTTCTGGAGGCGTTTTCATGGTGGTGTGAGACTTCCCAAGATATATTTGCTGAAAGAATGGCACTTCAGGGATGGCAGTTCCTGCATCAGGGTAGATCAAGGTGAGAGATTTGAGGAGAGGAGGGTGGCTTGTAGAACTGTCAGGAAGAGTACAGCAGAAGGAACACACCGAAAAAACTGGTTCTGGTTCACCATTTCTAACTGCACAAAGCCAGCAGCCCCTCACCTCGCTGACAGTCCCTGACCTCATCATATATTATTCTTAGTGGTGTCGAGGTCGGCTAGATAACTGACATGAAAATACTCTGCAATCAGTGACAACTTGGCCAGGTAGATGCTATTATTACTCTTCCTCCAGCATCCCCCAAAGCCCAGCATTCTGAGCTGCCGGGAATGCCAGCCCTTGCAAGGAGCCCTTGGCAGGAAAAGAGGACAGAGCTGTTCCATCCCATTTCCACCTCATTCTCTAGAAAGCACTGGTAGCGACGGCTTACCCGGTGTGATTCTTGTTAAAATCTTTACATCATCAGGACCAACTCTGACTGTTTCATTTTGCCTTAAACATTAACTCTGGTGTCTTGGATTTGTACGGTAACAAATTGCCCTAAGTTATAAGTAAATAGACTACTTGAATTTGTTTTTGTGACTGCTAGACATTGGCATGTCCTCTGGCATCCTATCAGCTCTTCTTAATTTGGGGGAGACGTTTCCTGTGTCTGCTCTTCACACCGTGTCTTTCTGCTTATTCAATTTGCTGTGGAATCCTGACCGTCACGGGAGGTCTCAGAATAGCTCAGATGAGAGCTGACAGTTTCCCTGCTCGACCCTGACTTGGGAATCCCAGAGCACTCTTGCCACAGCTCCTGACCCGAACTGTGCAAACCCAGGTATCTGGGATGAGGCTGCTTTCTTTGTTTCTCTGTACTGTTGTGCTTTTGTTCTGATTTGTCCATTACGGTGGGTTCAGGCCACTGCATCGCTGATGACCTCCTCGGGGAAGGGGGGGTTGCGAGTGTTTTGTCCCATGTCTAGAGTAATATTAAGTGAAAAAGAAGAATAAGTGCTCCTTTCTACAATAGCTTCAGGGACATTTTTTCCCCTTCCCTCTTACCGCCTGCCCAATTCATAAGAAAATAAAATGCTAAATCCTCAAAGCTCAATCCTCTTCCCACTTGTTCATCACAGCCAGACAATGGCGATGACGAAAGCATTTTAGGGAAACTAGAATCTTGAGAAGCTAAAGGATTGTCACATGATTAAGTAAGTAGTGCACCCAGGCCCCAGAAGCAGTGAAAGGAAGATGAGGATCCCCTAACCTTAAAACCCCATAAAACACAGGGCCAGTGTGCGTGCCAAGGGCGCCAGGCTGCCTATTTCAGGAAAACTGTATCTTGAAGATTATTCCATAGCAATACATAGAGAGTTCCCTAGCTTAATATTCTATTTATGGGTGTGTCAATAATTTATTTTCACCAATTAGGAGGAATTGGGGTTAATATTAGAATCACCATGGTGTTGTACCCAGCTATAATCTGCAGTGTGTGTCTACACACCGGATGTGTGAATAGTTAATGGTTAAATATATCTATAGCTAGATGATGAGTGCAAATATTAGTGTGTAGGGATATTTATTCACATACTACAGGTTCTGCCCCTGCTATCCAGAAGGAGAGCGTTCCTATGAAACCTTTCATGAGCCAAATGGTGTAAAGCAAAGAAGCAATTACCATTAATTTATATGGAAACATTTCTGAGCGTTCCCAGACCCAAGACATAACCTCTCATAGGCTTTTTTGATACCTTACGACACATCTTGCTAACAGATGCACAGAATAAATCGAGATACAGCACAGATGCTCAGACAGTTCAAAGCTCTGGGGCTTGCTGCTGAGATGCCCAGTGTGGTTCCCGGGGAAGAAGCCAGTCGGCGCCGCTCTCACTGCCGGGGGCGCGCTGCCTCCAAACTGGCTCCCTGCACACAAGCACAGAGGGCTGCTTTTTTTCATAAACGTGCAAATCCTCTTTGGGTTTCTTTCAGTTAGTGAAAACAGGTACTAATGTATGTCTTTCATAAACGTGAAGTAGCATAACACAAACTGTTGAAAAGCGGGGAATATCTGTTTTTTCTCCTATAGTAGTAAATAATCTTTCATTTTGTTCTCCCGTGACAGTATTTTTTAAAGTTCTTACAAACGATTCCCCTGGTTCTTTTAGAGTCTCAGATTACGAATTTGTCCAAGGTCTGTATATTCTTTTTCAACCAATTGCTTCAATATCAAAACTCAGCGAATCTTTAAAATAATTTACATACACACACACTAAGCGTTTTGGCATTTGGTCTTTGATCTTTCATATTTATTCCCTTCTCCTTCCCCATCATTTCTCTAGAACAAGAACATCACCACTTTTTTTTTTTTTAGTGCGAAGTGAGGGTCACATTTTTCTCTATTTCTGCAAAATTATTTCAAACACAATGTTCTTGTTTTGTTGAGGGGGGGAGTGGAATTCTTACTTGGACATGTTAAGTTGGAGATGTCCATCAGACAACGAAGATGAGATGTCAAGAATCTCTCCTCCACCCCTAAGTCCAAGGTGGGATTCCTTAGTTCCATCTTCAGATTCCTTAGTTCCTTTAGTTCCTCAAACCGAAACTCCTTATTATCTTGGGCCCCTTCTTTAAGAAACAAGGATCCTCTCTAATGTGGCAACCAGAATTAAATACAGATAATGGTCTACCAGCAAGACGGCTTGTTACATAATTCTTAGAAACTACAACAGATGGGTAACCCCCTCGAGCCTTATCATTTTTGCACCTGCCAGGCGCCAGCACCTGGATGTCTCTGCCTGAGGACTTTCTCTGGACACCGTCTGGACTGTGCCCGGGAATGCACTTCAATGCATGACAGGTGGGACCCGGAGTATAGATGCCGCAGCTCTCTCACCCCTCAGCAGGGGGTCGCCCCCCGAGATTCACGTTCTCGCCCTTCTGGGGGTTCCACAGCAGCTTCAAGCTCCTGTCTCCTGCACGGCTGCTGGCTTCATCCTCACCGTTTATTGGCTTTTTCCCTGTCTGACTTCTCCCGCCACCTACAGGAGGAGGTGTCATGGGGTCACCTCCCAAATTAATTAGTTGTACTGGAATCCTTATCTCGGGTCCTGCTTCCAGGGGGTGGCACCTGACGCAGAGCCTGGGAGTGCATCAGCTTTCTTAGCAGTCACATCAGGCTGGTGCTTCCTCCAGATTTTACGGTCAGATAAACCTCCAACCTTTCTTTTGTGTCAGCTGCTGCCAGGTCATACTTCCTAATGCTGTGTCTCGGCTATTGATTTTTTTTTAACCTGAACCCAGACTTTCTGTTATTCTTGTTATGCTCCTGGTGTATTTCCATATTCTAACCTAACATAATAACTTTGAATATTGACTTGTTCTTCTGCTGTGTAAACTGGGCCCCTCCCAGGCGAGAGTCAGGTTTGTAAATCTGTGAAGCCGGTCTTTTGTGCCTTCATTCCCTTCTTTTAGAAAAATGTTGAGCCAGGAAGGCTTAGGAACAGAATTCTAAACGAAATTCCTCCTTTGAGTCAGTAATCAAGGTCTTTTCAGTAAGACTCCTTACTGATAGTGATTCAGACTAACTGCACAAATTTAACCCAGAATGTACAGACTTGCCCATCAGCATATTGCGGAAGATTAGCTCGGTTGCTTTGCTGGAATTAAGATGAGCCCTGATTGTGTCGTACTTGTGATACACAAATCTATAACCCTATCAAAATGGAGATGTGGCCAGTTTGCTTTGCTATTCCCAAGTCCACATTACCTGCGAAGACCCTCTAGATTCATTTCTAAGAGCCCCCAATCTTCCTCTTAATAATCTGTTCTGGAATTTTATCAGAGTGCTGTGCTTAATGGCAGGGGATAGGGGATGGCTCAAGTTTAAGATGGCTAGAATCTAGCCTTTCTTTTTATTTGAAAATGAGGCCTTCTGCCAATACCTGTTTTCCTATCCTCTTTCCTTAATTTCTTAACGATCGAAAGTAGTACTAAGGTCAGGTTTGCAAGCTCTTTTAGGAGCCTGGCATGCAGTTTAGCTGCAAACGCCAACCCATGGCAAGTGTTCTCATGCTCCCCTGTGCCCTCTTCCTCCTCCTCACTACTACTCAGCAGCTCCCATCACTAGCAAGGCTGGTTCTCGCTCAAGAACCCAGTTGGGCCCGGTGCCCATAATCCCTCACCAACCTTATCACTTATCTTCTTATGCCAAACACATGGTTTAGAGCTTCTGCTATTCTATTCCGCTCTGTAGGAACCAGGGTCCCTCTGGCCCAGCCCTCCTCCCCCACCCCACAGTGGGTCAGCCCTCTCTGTCCCAGGACTCCCCAACCCCACAAACGCTGCCTTGAACCCCCCAGAGCAGCCACCAAGGATTTTGCTCTTTGTTTTCTTTTGCTTTATCTTTTCCTTTTCCTTTTCACCAGGATCATTCACAATCTGATTCAGGTTTTTAAAAAGATTTTATTTATTTTTTTTTTGAGAGAGAGAGAGCCAGCATGAGTAAGGCGGGAGGGACAGAGGAGGAAGGAGAGGGAAAAGCAGGCTCCCTGCTGAGCAGAGAGCCCGATGCAGGGCTTGATCCCAGGACCCTAATGCTTAATGGACTGAGCCACCCAGGCATCTCAGTTTGATTCATTTTTACCTTTTCCTTTTCATCACGAGAAACACTCCCTTTTATGATCTTTTACTTTGGGATCAACCCCCTTTTCCTCTGAGGTATTTTAGGTGAGGCGGGCATCTCCTCTTTGATCTTACCCACCAGCTTTCTTCCTGAACATCCCTCAATTCTGCTAAAATCCTAAAATGGTTCAGGTTATGGCCATGATCTGCAATCCCCTGAGGGCAAGACTGGGCCCATACTTCTGTTTGTACTCAGCACAGTACTGGTTCTTCTAGCCCTACTGTTTGTGGAATGGAATTGGGCGTTTTGTATCCAGGATGAGGGTTACTTGCCTTGTCTGTCCACTGGTGTGGTGAAAGCAGCGGCTGGGGATGCCCACGGGTGCCCAGAAGCAAGAATCTGACCTCCTGACAGAGGTTCCCTCACTTCTGAGCAGCCCTGCCTTCTTCTTCAGGAAGCCTCGGGAATCAAGCTGGCCAGGATGTCAGAAGCCAGCCTGCGACGTCCAGAGAATCCACAGCCCAGGGAGCTCTAACAGACACACCTGCCACAGACAGGTCAGCAGGGAACTGGACTGCAGGGGTTGAGGAGAAGGGGAAAGAGGGATGGGGGTGGAGAGGAGGAAGGGAGAGGCACGGACAGAGGAGGGAGGGAAGAAGGAGCCAGCCAAGTCTCCTGACTGCCCCCGAATCCCTTCGCAAAGCCATTATCAAAATTGATTTTAATAAATGAAAGATTTACCTGGGTCGAACATTGTTTTTAACTGGCGGCTATTAATTAATTAACCATCACCAGCCTGGACATCATAATGGGATGATATTTTGATGCTAACACATTATTGAAAAAGACAAGCCATGTTTTTTTTTTTTTCCAAGTAATCAATTAATCAGACCCAAATGAAGATTCCAACCACTGCCTATGCTCACGGGTACCTTAAGAGCTTCCTCTGCCAGGGCCCCAAATACCTGCCTTACGACTCTGTGCCCTGATAGGCCAGTTTGAGGCAAGCCAGTCAGTGTTAACTCAGTATTTAAAAAAAAAAAATTACAATAGTTAACTTTAAGAAATCTCTGAAACATCTTCATAATTAATAAATGAAAAATGTTCCTGCAGCTAATCAATAAAGTTGTTAGAGAGAATTGATCGGATGGGGAACTCTTTTTGTGGGTACAATTTTTCACCTATTCAGAACAAAAGACTCCCTAGAGCGCCATCAGCATGATAGACACTTAAGAGTCTGACCCAAAAGGAAAAAAAAAAAAATAGAAAGACGATTAATTAAAATCTCCATGAGTGACATATACTTCCATCCTGTGGGTGGAGAGCTGGGTCAGGTGCGGAGGTGGTTAATGTGAAGCTTCGAGGAGGTTAAGGAAGCAGAGGTGCCCCGGGATATCCCTCACACTCAGGCTGTGCCTTGGACATGCTGGAGTCCTGGCCTCTTTGGAAGATAAAACAGGAAGGAGGCCTACAGTCATTCCAGTTTGTTAAGGAGCTTGATAACCTCATTTTCACGGGTGGGGTACATAAAATGCATGAAAATCTGCTGGAACAGACTAGTATCTTGCCAATTATTTTAATCTGTAAGGTGTCCAGCAGGTTCAGAAGCAATGAACACTGAGTATGCTACTGAATTATTTGTACTGATTCTGGGGCCTGTGCACATCTGCTGAAGAAGAATCTGTGACTCGGTCTGGGAATCTGTGTTTTCAAAACGTGCCCCAATGATTTGATCCCGGTTTACATCAGACTGAGGTTACCACTGATTTCTCCGTCTCTAGTATAAGTTCAAGCACTGAAGGATGAGTACAGCGCCCCCTCCCCTTTATCTTTTGTTGGGCAAGTCACAATACAGAGTACTTGCTGAGCACTTACTATGCGCCAGGAATTGGGCTGAGAGTCACTTGATCCTCACAGCGATCCCATGGAACAGGCAACATGATTATTACCATTTTACAAATGAGTCAACTGACATTTAGAAAGGGAAAGTATTTGGCTTAAGGCCACACACCTAATAAGAAGCCCCAGATTTTTTGAAGCCAGATTTGTCTGACTCAAGGGCATGTGCTCTGACCACCAGGACACCCTACCCCAAGTGATGAGCCATGGGGAGGACGCAAGGCAAAATTCCAGATCCTCTAAGCTTTACCTCATAGGATCAAGTGGATTAAAGTAATATATTGTCCCTCTTTATAGAGTGTCAACTACCAGTCTTTTCAAGCTGAAAAATGATGAAGGCAGGAAAGAAGGTAGATCAAAAAGACAGCTGTAATTGTCCCAAAACATTTTAGCCAGTAAACTTGCTCTTTCACTAGAATAACTGTAATCTGAACTCATGACTATACAGGGTTTTAGGGCAACTGGGGCATGTGTTAAAAATGCAGGTACTCAGACCCACATAAGATCTCCTGCAATATTCAGGTGACTTGCATTTTGACAAGCTTCCTAAATCATCATCGTAACCAACTAAGTTTGAGAACCACTGATGCAGCATCTTCCCCTGTGGCCCCAGCTCCCATTCCCAAAAAGATGCTGGTTTATGGTATAATAGGAAGTGTATTGGACAAGGACTATTCTACTCATGTATTGCTACGTAACAGCAATGGTGGCCTAAAACTTAGGGGCTTAACCACTAAATGTGTAAAAACATTTACTTAGCCCACCAATCTGCAATTTAAGCAAAGCTTAGTAGGGAAGGCCCATCTCTGTAATACTGATTCGGGCTGGGGTGGGGCTGAGGATCCCCTTACAGGACAATTTGCACACATGGCTAGTGAACTGGTACTGGCTGCTGGCTGGAAGCTAAGCCAGGACTGCGAGCCAGGGGCCTTGATTCCTCTCTACACTGACCTCCCCACAGGGCTGCTTGGGCTTCCTTACAGCGTGGTAGCTGGATTCTAAGACTGTGCGCTCCAGGAGACAAAAGGTAGGAGCTGCTAGGTCCTTAAATCCGTGGGCTGGGAAACTGCTTATAGCATCATTTCTGCCACATTCTATTGATCAGGCAATCATAGGTCCCAGATTCAAGAAAAAGGGGCATAGACACCTTCTCAATAGAAGGAATGTCAAAGAATTTGGCGGCCATGTTTTAAAACCACTACAGTCAGATGCTTGCGTTGAACCCACCTCTGCAATTCATTTTGTCACATTGGAGGATTCTCTTTACCTTTCCAGTCTTAGGTTCTTTGTGTACAAGACAAAGAGGTTGGGTGATATTCCTACCTCAGGAGCTCTGATTCTATGCCTACACATGATCAACAGAGGAGCTGGAATACACGGGTACAAGTAAGCTCCTTTGCAAGATTTGTCTTTATTCTTCAGTGGTTACTATTGTATTGTGATTCCTTCATAAATGCTTGCAAACCATGTCTGTGTGGGGCTTATTTAGCTTGGCTGCAGTTTTAGGTTAGAAATCCCCCTGAGTTCCTAAACAGTCCCTAAAGGGGCTGTAGAGGTTAACCCAAGGGTTGGGATACAGGTCTAGTTATCCTGCCATTCCTTCCCTCAGGCCTGCCCAGCATGAGGACACAGTGTAGCTGCTTGCTCAGAGCCTAAGGGTCATTCTTCAGAAGAATGTGGAAAAGAAGAAGGGTTTCTTCAATGTTACCTTAGTGTCTTCTTCAAGATCTACTCAAGAGAGCTTCAGAAACCCCCATGTTAAGGAAGGATTGAGCTGTTTGGCCAATATCTCTTATTTCCTCATTCCAGCAGATGAAAAGGATGTTGCTCTGTCTGCCTCACAATGCTGAAGGGGTCAAGGGGAAGTCAGGGAGATCACTCCATCATGCCAATATGTGGAACACAACATGAAGGACGTTTATCAAGACCTCGTGGAGTTATGTGAAGAAGGGATGAAAATAGAGCACCTTCTGAACCACCAAAAACAAGTGTATCAACCTGGAGATGGTGGTTGCCAAGTCCACATGCCTGGTTCTAAGCACAGCCACGATAACGATCCAAACATCATCATTTTCACATTTCCTGTAAACATCCACTTCACTCTTCAGAGAGAAGTGATCGGAGAAGACAGGAAGAGCAAACAATGGAGGAGTGTTGACGTTATTTATTAAGGAATTTCTGAACGCACTGCATGAATCACAAACCAAGGAGAATTCAGACAGGCATCTCAAATAGGGAATGTGGACCAAAACAAGTGGGTTTTTCATATTCCTCTTCACTTCTCGTTTGAATATATGATTGCATCATTTACAAGCTCATCTTTATTTACATAATATATGTGTTCCAAAGAAGTTCTAAGCAGAAATATTTTTCTAAAGATTTTATTTTTGATGTGCAATGACAAGTGCTTATTTAAAGGACCATTGAAATAAATTGTATTTCTAATGATCTGGATTGTCAGGGTATAATATATTATTTCTCCTTGCTCTTATCTATAAAAAAAATAGGAATGATCTCTGATATCATTTGTCAGCTCTAAAATCTGTTGATCTTAGGAACTTGTTAAAACTTTTTAAAACTCCAAATTCAATAAACCAAGAAGGCCGTATTCCTGGGTTTGAGAATGCTCTATTACTATTGTGGCCATGCGATGGTCCTTTTAGGCACAGAACTACAAACCTTTCTACTGGTGATAAAAAGGATTGGGGATTGGTTCCTAAACTTTTGGGGGACACTCTATTGCACTTTCGATGAAAACTAGGGATTCTATTTGCCAGAACTTTTTTAGATAGCTTAATGTGACAGAGACCCAATTTACCCTGGCTTAAACACACAAACAAAAGAAGATGTGGGACTGAGGGTAAAACTCAGTGGGTACATGATAGGAAAATTCAAGAGATGAACATCCTCAAGGATAGATCCAGCGTCTCCAGTAAAGCCATCAGGATATCCTCTCTCTCAGCTGTGTTGTCCTCTGTTGACTTTATTCTTGTCAGCCTTTCTCTCAATGGTGGCAGAGAGAGCCACCAGCAAAGGCAGGCTTATATATCAACACAACCTTAGCTGGAAGGATTCTGTGGGAAGTCATAGGACGTGACCAAGGGCCACATGCCCAATCCTGAGCAATTGTTTGGTTAACTGGTTGTGTCTGGATCACATGACTGGAAGTGGAGACAATCTCACTAACACTCAGACTGAGCTAGTAGGAGAGGAATAGTGTTGCTGTGGCCAGAAGAGAAGAAAAAAGATGGTTGGGCAGCCAAGAAATACACCCTTTGCCCAATAAAAATGCACACACCTGGTATTCCTGTCCTAAAGCCACTGTCACAAATTCCCACAGACTTGATGGCTTTAAACAACAGAAGTTTATTCTTTTACAGTTCTGGAGGCCAGAAGTCTGAAATCAAGGGGCTGGCAGGGGCTATGCTCCCTCCAAAGGCTCTAGGGGAGAATGGTACTATGCTTCTCCCAGCTGTTGTTGGTTCCTGGCCTTCCCTGCCTTGTGCCAGCATCACTCCAGTCTCTCACCCCCTCCATCATCACATGACTTCTTCTGTGTGTCTCTCCTCTTCTTCTAAGGGCACCAGTCATTGGATTTCAGGCCTACCCTAAATCCAAGATGATTTTATCACAAGATCCTTAACAAATCACATCTGCAAAGACCCTATTTCCAAAATAGATCACATTCTGAGGTTCTGAGTGGGTATGAATGGGGAGGGAAGCTGCTGAACCCACTCCATACCTCATAAACACACATTAAGTTTGGCATACATTTCCAGGAGGTTTGTGGAATCACTCAGTTCCATCAATGGATCATTGGAAAGATTAAGATGCCTAGACTAGGGCATACTGGTGACCCAGCGGTTTAGCACCACCTTCAGCCCAGGGCGTGATCCTGGAGACCCGGGATCAAGTCCCACATCAGGCTCCCTGCATGGAGCCTGCTTCTCCCTCTGCCTGTGTCTCTGCCTGTCTCTCATGAATAAATAAACAAAATCTTTAAAAAATATATATGCCTGGGCTAGATGCCTGGCTTTCTCAACCTCACTGTACTGACATTTGGAGCCAGATAATTATTTGTCATGGGGGTTGTTTTCTGCACTGTAGAATGTTTAGCAGCATCCTTGGCTTCTACCCACTAGATGCCAGTATCCCTGGGGAGAAAAATCATCCCCAGTTGAGAACCATTGGTCTATACTCAAACTTTATGTGCTATCAGGATAGATAGAGCCATTCTGGTGACCTAGCAATCCTGGAGACATATGCCAAAGATGTCACATAGGGTAACATGTACAAGAATACTCAACTGAATATTTTTTGTGACAACTGGTATTGTGTAGGTACCATCACTGTGGGGAATTAATAAAGGAAGTATAGTTTAAAGTATACTTTTATCCCACATACTCCTTTATCTTCAGACCCAAAGGTCCCCTCCACCATTTACCATATCACTAGGCTAGACTTCAAAATGCCTCAAAGCTTCCATTTGGTATTTGAAATAGAAGTTCCATGGTCATCTCTTCTCAGCCCTTCCCTTAAGATTCACACTCTTCTATTGTTCACAAACTCCTGTGTTCAATCCATCTTTGTTTGCCTCCAGAACTTACTCGATGCTTTGCACTCACACATCATTCAATACAGGCTGCATTTATTAAATATGTAATATGATTACCTGGAATTTATTTGTTAACTCTACATAAGATGTATTGAGAATCCTTGAGATAAAAATAAATGTTTGATTCTTAAGAAAATAATCTATTTTTAGAAAGTAAATATAATTTAACTTGGTTGCCCTGCATAAATAGGAAATCTGATTATTCTTTGATCTTACTTTTCCTTTTTAAAATTTAATTCACGGAGAGACGACCAATTATGGATGACCCCACAGCTTAATAACACATCTGTTAATGTTCTAGGGGGGAAAAAAAGCCAAGGAATTAAATTAAGTATTAACGGGGTTTGAATTGATTTGAGAACTGAAACAAATAGCTATCATACCCTGTTGTGATCTAGTTCTATGTATTTTTACTGCCAAGACTGACTTTGAGCTAAGGAATAGAGAGAGACTCTATCCTTTCTTTGCATTTTCAGAATCCATTTCCCTTGGGTTGTGTAATGGGACTAGACTTTTGGTTGTATGTGAATAATAATAAACGTAGTAGCCAAAGTTTTGACTAGGTTTGTGCATATAAATCATGCACTTATTTATTCATTCATTGGTTTACCCATTCAGGAGCATCCATAGTGCACCTGATGTGCCAAACATTGCTCTCCTAGGGATTTAGAGATAAAGTAGAAATGGTCCCTGTCCTCAGGGAGCTGTCAGAATGATAAGGAGAAGCAGGCATGTAAATAAATTGGATAACACAGTGTTAGGCGGTGGTGGTAAGTCATATATAGAAGACAGTGGAGACACTGGCAGTTCTACTTGGGAAGGGTCGAAAAAGTCCTCATGGAAGTTACTTTGGCACAGAGGGGCTTGACGGACATCAAGGGGAAATGGCCAGTGGCCAGGCGGACATGTGGATTTGGAGAGCAGAAGAGAGGTCGATTCTGGAGATCCTGACCTAGTGGTTATTAGCTTTGAGGTGGTTTTGCAAAGCCAGGAGTGGCTAAGATCCCGCAGATACCACCACAGGCCCCCTGAGAAGATGAGGACAGAAGAGAGCTGGTCTGAAGAGAGTGCTAGCCAAAGGAAGGGACCAGGGCTAGACCTTTGATACTGAGGCCAAAAGTGAAGTCCCTAGGGCCGACCCAGAGAAAACTATCTTAATAGTTTAAGAACAAAGGCTCTGGATGCAGGCAGATCAGAGGTCTAACACCAGCTATGTGGCCTTGAACAGAGAGCTTAAACTCTGTTTGGCTTGGTTTCCAGCACCATAGAAAGGGAATATTACTAGTACATACCTCAGAGTTGTTGGGAGAATTAAATGAGATGATGTCTATCAAACAGTGTCTGGTACATAGCAAGCAATCATTGAATACAAGTTGTTGCTATTTTTTTAAAATTTTTTATTTATTTATGAGAGACACACACACAGAGAGAGGCAGAGACACAGGCAGAGGGAGGAGTAGACTCCATGCAGGGAGCCCGATGTGGGACTTGATCCTGGGACTCCAGGATCACACCCTGAGCCAAAGGCAGGTGCTCAACCGCTGAGCCACCCCGGGATCCCCTGTTGCTATTATTTTATTACTCAAATGGATGTGAAAGACTGGATATCAAACTTTAACCCTTTATTATTAGATTGTAACATGGGCTTTTATTTGTTCAAGAAATATTTATTAAGCAGCTGTGATATGTCTGGCACGGTTTGGGGTGCTAGGGTGCTAGGATATCTGTGGTCTGAAGAGCTTAACCAGAGGTTAAGAACTCAATGAACCTGTGAACTCGGATGAGGAAAAAGTGCATCTTTATTTTCACTAAGGTAACTAAAATTTAGCATTTCCTTCGATTATGAATGTAGGCAACAGACCATACTAGTATTAGCAGTACCTGTAGCTTTGTCACTAACAGAAATAAATATTTTCGTATCACATTGCAGTTATTGCAGATATCTGGAAATATTTATTAGAAATAGTATTACTTCAGAATTAGGGAGTTGGCCGACCACTTTAGATTACTGTTATTTTATGTGTTATTAAAGAAGCACATTTATTCCTGTATCATAAATTTGAAGATTCTTTTGTATTTTGATAACCGTATTTCAATATGTTGGTTTCCTTTATAATACACAAAGTGTATTATGCATTTGTATTATTATGTATTATGCACGTGGCATCTTATGCATTTACAACACTTTATTCTGAAAAGGGATCCGTAGGCTTCACCAGATTGCCAGTGGGGTCGTGGGACACAAAAATGTTAAGAACACCTGATATATATTCAAGTCTGGAAAGTTGGGCAAAAAATAAATCACACGAATGTATAAGATAATGTCAAGTAGTGAAAAGCTCAGTGAAGACCAAAAGGCAGGGGAAAAGCATAGAGAGCATTGGATTGATTCAAGTGGTGAGATCAGAGAAGGCTTTCCTGAGGAGGTGGCATTGGAGCATGGCCTGCAGGAAGCCAGGGAGAGAGTCTTGTGTGTTGATCTGAGAGGAGGAGGGTTCTAAGCTAAGGGAACAGCAAGGTGTAGGCCTTGGGGCAAGAAGCCCTTGACAGGCACTTGGGGTGGCTGGGCTAGCTGGGGAATGGCAAGGAAGCCTGGAGGCCAGCAGGAGGCTGAGCCTCTGTCTTTCAGCCTGGGGTCCCCCAGGACCTGGCCAAGTGGGCGGACACAGTAAGCACCCAAAACATGAGACATTCTGGCCAAAACTGGGTGCCTCCTGGGTTCCTGTCATGGGGAGACCGTCTAGGGAAGGGGCTAGGTGTGGGGCCTGAGGTCAGCAGAAAGAGCTGGCCTTCCCTCAACTCAGCCCCAGGACTGCTGGCCACAGAGAGGCACACAGGGAGCCCTGGAAGCGGCCAAACGCCTGAGCTGCCCCAGGACACAGGCCTCTTCCCCGTTTGTGAGCTAGTAAAGCAGGTGATGGTCCTGTAGCTTCCCCCCATGCCACGCACACAATAGCTCCCACCTGCCCCAGCCGCCAGTCGTGGGAAATGACGCGGTGAGGGGCTGGCGGCAGGTAGAGGTGCCCTAAGTGTAACCAATAGATTTAGAGCCCTCCACTGTGCCAGACGCTTTTCTGGGAGCCTGACTCATTTAATTCTCACCAAAAGAACTTCCTAACATAGGGAATATTATTATCCCCACTTCCCAAACGGGAAAACTGAGGCCCAGAAAGCCAAAATAACCGGCCCTCACACACAGGACTGACTAGTCAGCCATTAAGCTGGGAGTGGCCCCAGGTGTTCTGACTCCAGAAGCTCTAGAACCTTCTTTTTAACCCTCACACTGAACTGGCTCTGGATAGAGACCATGGTGGACACCATTGTCACCATTCAAGGGACCCAGAGGCCAGGGGGACTTGGGACAGGGTGCCAGTGGCTACTCAGGAAGGACTCCAACCAGCCGACATGTGTTCCCTTGGGCTGGTGATGGAGAGACCAGGATCACAGGTACATGGGAAAAGATCTCAAATGGCAAGAAATCGGGCTAGCTGATTGGCTCACCCAAAACTTGCTCATTGATTTGCTGGCATCCTGAGTTTCACTCCAAAGGTTCTAGAATGTAGACTCAGGCAGACCTAGCAAAACAGCATCCACTCCGTCAGGTGCATGCAGGGTGGTTTTAACCTGGCTACCACTCAGCTCAGGAAGGGCTGCAGAGGTGAGACCCCCTCCCCCTGCAGCTGGCCAGGGCCCCCGTGGGCCTGCGGTTGGCCCCTGAGCAGCTCTGAGGCTGTCCCCAGCATCCCTGGGCGCTGCACTGAGACATGGGGTCTGTGTGGGCTCATGTGACAAGGAGCCACCATTCAAGGGGCTCTCACTGTAACGGAAACTCTCAGAAAAGAAGAAATATTGTCCAGTGCCCCAAATGAGAACAGTTGGATTCAAAAGAGAAAAGGAATTGCCCTGGATGACACAAACCAGATAAGAGAGGGGCTGCCTCTGGACCCCAGAGCTTCTGACCTCTACTCCAGTGCCCCCCCACGACCCACCCAGGGCCTTTCAGCTTCTCTACCACGGTGACCACCACCTGCTCTCCTAAGCTCCAACACGGGTGTGTGGTTTGAGCATCTTCGGAGATTGCCCAGCATCTAGGACTGCATGTCAACAATGGGAAAGGGACAGGAATTTTGCAGATGTTGGGGGACAGGGCTGCAGGCACACCCCCCAGACCCTGTCAGGGTGGCCGTGGGCCTGCTCTCTCCCACAGGCAGACTTTTCTGGAAATGGCATGGCAAAGGAGCCGAGGGACACAGGGCCAAGGGACACGGAGACCTCTTAAGGCAATAGAAACCATCTCCTTGTGCAACCTGAGGCTAGAAATTATAGAGCAATTCCTTGGCCCAGAAGCCTTTGCAGTAGCAGGTCAGAGGGGTGAGAGCACGGGCATCACAACCTGAGGAAGAGCTTCAAGAAGACGAATTCCCGGTTCCTCTCACCTCCGGTGTCACTGTTGAAGATTGCCCTCTCCATGGACACAGAAGATGGGGCCAGGCAGGGAACACGGGGCCCAGGAACGGGTGGCTGTGGCCAGCTGTGAAGACCAAGGTCTTCTGGGAGCCAAAGCAGCTGCCTCTCCACTGTGGGCATTTTTAAGACTATATTTATTTATTTATTTACCTGGAGCAGTTTTAAATTTACAGCAAAATTGAGAGGGAGCTACAGAGGCTTCCCATGTAGCTCCTGACCTCACACATGCACAGCCTCGGTCATCACGAACATCATTCGCCAGATTGGTACGGTGCTTACCAAGGATGAGCCCCCGTGAACACGTCCCCGTCACCCAAGCCTACCACGTACCGTGGGGTTCACTCTTGGTACACAGTCCATGGGTTGGGATAAACATGTGATGACATGTATCCATTATTATTAGATCGTATAGACTATTTTTGCTGCTCGAAAGTTTTCTGTGCTCAGCCTGTTGATCTCTCCCCCCAGCCCACCCTGGCAACCGCCGATCTTTTTGCTGTCTCCATACTTTTGCCTTTTCCAGAATGTCATAGAGTTGGAATCATCCAGTAGGTACCTTTTCAGATTGGCTCCTTTCACTCAGTTTTATGCATTTAAGTTTCCTCCATGTCCTTCCATGACTTGATAGCTCATTTCTTTTTGGAATAATATTTGGAATGATGAAAAATATCATCCGTCATCCAGATGTACCATAGGTTTGTTTATCTACTAACCTACTCAAGGACATCTTAGTTGCTTCTTAGTTATGGCAACCAAAAATAAAGCTGTTGCAGACTTGGGTAAAGGTATCTTTTTCCCCAAAGTTTTATTTAAATTCTAGTTAGTTAACATATTGATTTCAGGAGTAGAATTTAGTGATTCATCACGTCCATATGACACCCAGTGCTCATCATAACAAGTGCCCTCTTTAATCCCCTGCACCCACCTAGCCCATCCCCCGCTCACCTCCCTCAACCACTCCTCTGTTTTCTACAGTTAAGAGTCTTTTATGGTTTGCTTCCCTCTCTCTTTTCTACTCCCTTCCTATATGTTCATCTCTTTTGGTTTTTAAATTCCATTTACAAGTGAAATCACATGGTATTTGTCTTTCTTTGACTGACTTATTTCACTTAGCATAATACACTCTAGCTCCATCGTGTTGTTGCAAATGCCAAGATTTTATTCTTTCTGATGGCTGAGTAATATTCCTGTGTGTGTGTGTGTGTGTGTGTGTGTGTTTACATATACAAACATGCCACATCTTCTTTATCCATTCACCAGTCCATGGACATTTGGGCTCTTTCCATAGTTTGGATATTGTTGATAATTCTACTATAAACATTGGGATGCGCGTGTAGTGAATAGTTTTGTATCCTTTGGGTAAATACCTGGTAGTGCAATTGCTGGATCATAGGTTAGTTCTATTTTCAACTTTTTGAGGAACCACCATACTGTTTTCCAGAGTGGCTGCCCCAGTTTGCATTCCCACCAACAGTGTAAGAGGGTTCCCCTTTCTCCACATTCTTGCCAATATCTAGTTTCCTGTGTTATTAATTTAAGCCCTTCTGACAGATGTGAGGCAGTATCTCATTGTGGTTTTGACTTGCATTTCCCTGATGATGAATGATGTTGAGCATCTTTTCATTTGTCTGTTAGCCATCTGGATGTCTTCTTTGGAACAGTGTCTATTCACGTCTTTTGCCCATTTCTTAACTGGATTATTTGGTTTTTGGGTGTTGAGATTAATAAGTTCCTTATAGATTTTGGATACTAACCCTTTATCAGGTATGTCATTTGCAAATACCTTCTCGCACTCTGTAGGCTGCCTTTTAGTTTTATTGATTGTTTCCTTTGCTGCATGGAAGCTTTTTATCTTGATGAAGGGGTATAGGTTTTTATCTTGATGAAGGGGTATAGGTTTTTAACTTTTCAACTCCTTTGGGTAAATACCAAGGAGCATGATTGCTGGATCATATGGTAAGAGTATGTTTAGTTTTGTAAGAATCAACCAAACTATCCTCCAGAGTAGTTGTACCATTTTGTATTCCCCCCAACAATGTATGAGTTTCTGTTGCTCCACATTCTTGCCAGTATTTGGTTGTTGTCAGGGTTTTGGATTCTGGTCGTTCCAATGAGTGTGCAGTGGTATCTTGTATATTTCACATTTCCCTAATGACCTGTGGAATATCTTTTTATATGCTTATTTGCCATCCATCTGTCTATCTTTGTTGGTGACGTATCTATGTTGATCTTTACCCCATTTTTTGACCCTTTTTTTATTGTTGAGTTTTAAGTGTTCTTTGTATATTTTGGATAGAGTCTTTATCAGATACATCTTTTGCAAATATTCTCTCCCAGTCTGTGGCTTGTCTTTTCATTCTCTTGACATTGTCTTTTGTAGAGCAGAAGTTTTCCATTTTAATGAAGTCCAGCTTACCCATTATTTCTTTCATGGATCATGTCTTGGTGTTGTCTCTAAAACTCTAAAAAGGTGTCACCACACCCAAGGTCATCCAGGTTTTCTCCTTTCTTATCCTCTAGTTTTATAGTTTTCCATTTTACATAAGTGTCTATGATCCATTTTGAGTTAATTTTTGTGGAAGATGTTAAGTTTATGTCTGGATTCATTTTTTTTTTGCATGTGAATGTCCAGATGCTCTAGTCCATTTGTTGAAGAGACCAGCTTTGCTCCATCATACTGCCTTTGCTCCTTTGTCCAAAGGTCAGTTGACTATATTTAAGGAGGTTCACTGTGTTTTTGTGTTAACTTTTTATTATGGAGATTATCAAACTGATTCAAAAGGAGAGAAAAGTAATATGAATTCCCCCATTATCCATGTTTGGTCTGTCTTTTTATCTATATTCTTCCCCCATTACCTCGTGGAAGTTTCATAAAGCAAATTCCAGCTGGAACCCTACAACTCAATAACAAAAAAGCAAATAACCTGATTAAAATATGGGCAAAGGCCCTGAATAGACTTTTCTCCAAAGAAGACATAAAAACAGCCAACAAGTACATGAAAATGTGTTCAGCATTACTAATCATCAGAGAAATGCAAATTAAAACCAGAATGAGCGATCATCTTACAACAGCTGGGGTGTCTATCATCAAAACATCCACAACAACAACCAAGACAACAAGTATTACCAAGGAAGTGGAGAAACTGGCATCCTGCACACTCTTGGCGGCAATGAAAAATGGTGTAGCAGCTGAGAAAATAGTATGGAGGTTCCTCAAAAGAATTAAACATGGAACTACCAGATGATCCAGCAGTCCCACTTCAGGGTATATATTCCAAGGAAATGAAATCAGTATGTCAAAGAGATATCTATAGTCCAATGTTTATGGTTCATTGAAACATTATTCACATAGGCAAGATAGGAGAACAACCTAAGTATCTGTCCAAGGATGAATGGATAAAGAAGGTGTGGGATAGATATACAATGGACTATTATTCAACCATAAAAAGATGGAAATCCTGCCATTTATGACAAATGGGTGAACCAGAATGACATTACTCTAAGTGAAATAAGCCAGATGCAGACAGATGCATACTACATGATTTCACTTACATGTGGAATCTAAAAAAGTTGAACTCCTAGAAACAGGACTAGACTAGGACTAGACTAACATGGTAGTTACCAGGAGCTGGGGGCTGGGGGAAATGGGGAGATGTTGGTCAAAGGGTATAAACCTTTAGTTATAAGATGATTGAGTTCTGGGGATCTAAAGTATAGTATGTATATATAGAGCATGATCAAGTATACAATACAATAAAGTATTGTACAATACAATAGAGTATTATATACTTGAAAATTGTTAAGAGAATAGATCTTAAATGTTCTCACACTGAAAAGGTCCATGTACACAAGAAAGTTAACTGCAAAATGATAGATGTGTTAATTAACTTGATTGTGGTGATCATTTCATGATGATTATGTAGAGTAAGTCATCACATTATATACGTTTAAAAATCACATTGTAGGGCAGCTCTGGTGGCTCAGCAGTTTAGCACCTGCCTTCGGCCCAGGGCTTGGTCCTGAAGTCCCGGGATCGAGTCCCACGTCGGGCTCCCTGCATGGAGTCTGCTTCTCCCTCTGCCTGTGTCTCGGCCATCTCTCTCTCTCTCTCTCTCTCTCTCTCTCTCTCTCTGTGTGTCTCTCATGAATAAATAAATAAGATTTTTGAAAAATCACATTGTACAATCTAAATATATACAATATATTTGTCAATCATACTTCAGTAAAGCTGGAAAAAAAACAAATTCCAGAAATAATATCATTTCATCTATAAACATCTAAGTGTATTTCTAATTAAGAAGATTTTTTGAAATATAACCACAATACTGTTATCACACCTAACAACTAGTCTATGATCAAATTTTCCAAAATATCTCAAAAATGTGGTTTGATAGTTGTTTTGTTCAAACAAAACCTAAACGAGGTCCAGATATTGGATTGAATTGATATGTCTCTTCAGTCTCTTTCACTTTTATTTTAAAAAATAAATAAATAAACCAACCAAAGAGCCACATTTGTGGTCAGGAGGGCCTGGTTCCAGCCTCTGGCACAGCAGAACTGAATGCTTCGCTATCACTGCCCCGTGGCCCTTGGCACCCTCCACCACCTTTGTTGCTCTGTGAGTCCACGCTTGCCAACGTCTTTAGTTTGAAACCTACTTCCATCAAGGGGCACAGCGGCTGGCATCTGACCTCTTTGTTGTTGGGGGCACAGAACCTAACATGCGTAGTAGGTGATCAGTAAGCCCTACCGGCTGATGCTGTTCATCCAGACCCTCTCCTAATAGTGAGTTGTTAGGGAAAGAAAAGCTGGCAAAGCATGAGATTTCAAATAGCAATGAAGGAATTGTAATACTAATACACTCATATCTACCGTGTGCCAGGCATGGTTCTAAGTACTTTACTTTTTCACTCACTTATTCATCACAATAATGCCGTGAGGGTAGGCGCCATATTCTCTGCTCTATAGATGAGGAAACTGAGGTATAGTGTGGTGAAGGGACTTGTCCAAGGTCGCACAGCTAGAAGGTACTGAGGCAGGAAGAGAACCCAGGCCATCTGGTTTTTCCCCTCTGTCCTGTCTGCTGGGGACTCAGAACACAAGCTCCGTGGGTTTAGTTGTGTGCTAGGATCTGCCTCTGAACACACAAGGGGACCGTAACAGAGAGGCAAGGAGCTGAGCTGACCTCATAAATGTTTGATTATGATATTTGGCTGCAGAAGATTATGATATTTGGCAGACACACGGGCCCAGCACGGGGACTCACACAGCCCAAAGGGGGCAGAGTGGGGCCCCCCGCAGGAGGGGCAGAAGGGCCAAGGGAGCCCCCCTACCCTCTGCCCACCCTCCCCTGCAGCTCAGCAGGTTTGCCTGGGTCAGTGCCCTCAGTCAGATCTTTCAGCTGAGAAGTGCAAACACTCTAGAAGCCAAAAGCCCTATTGTTACTTGTTTTTATTTTTATTTTATTTTATTTTTTGTTTGTTACTTGTTTTTAAATGACTGAAAACAAGAGGTCTAAAAATAGCAATCAGCTAAGTACTAAGAAAGGGGTTTCTGGGGGCCGAGTCCAAAGTCGTGCTTCCCATCTCTTAGCTTCTAGCTCTGCCTATCTGAGCAGCTGCAGGAGGAGATGAGTGATCAAGAGGGGGGGCCCTGTGGCCTCCTAGAGTCAAGGCCGGGCCTCCGAAGGAGCCTGCCTCCTGTCAGCGGTGGACCCAGCGGACTGGAAGGATCTGGCTTAATAAATGTTTCTGCTTTGGCATTTGGAGGAGGGCAGACCCTGGCCAGGCCGCAGAGCCCTCGGAAGTGCAGTGGGGCCCGCTGACACTTCGCTGACCTTTCCAAGGTGTTCTCATGACACCTGCTACCTGGGGGCCGCTGGGCTGGAGCCACCGCTGTGCAAGGTGGTGACCTTCTAAATCTGGATCAGTTAATGAACTTGGCTGGCCTGGGGGTCCTGGAGGCTGCACCCTCTGTGGTGGCTTCTGCCAAATTCCTCTTGTTTTTGATTCCCTCTTTCCTCCTCCTCCCCCTTCCCATTATGCCTGACATTTCTAAGGCCAAGTTTTGTTACAAGCAATTAGCCTGTGTCAGGGATCTGGGGAGATGAGCTCGTGCCAAGACTCAGGCAGAGGTAGAAAAAGCAGGAGTCTGGAGGACTGCCTGCAAGCTGGCTGCCAAGAGGGTCCTGGGCCTTTGGCTCTGCACAGACCACCCAGCCCTGCACTGACAATAGGGTAGGGAGCCCCCAGGTGAGCCCCGGGTGTGGGATTCCTGGCACTGCACAGCCCAGATCAGAGTCTCACATGCCCCTCTGGAGCCCTCTCCCTCCTCATCTAGAAATTCATCCTCCCAGCCTGAGCCTCCCAGTTCCTGGAGGTGCTCAAGGGCCATGTCATGACCTATTTTCAATCTCTGAAAAGAGGGGGGGGGGATAAAACCATGTGTTTATCCACAATAAGCTATACAGGCTAACCAAACACATGTATACATATTTTAATTTTTCCTGGAATTATTCATCCACTCAGTGTGGTTGTCTAGACGCTCAGTTATCAATTTTGTGTGCTAATAAAACCAAGGAGCATAAAGTTTCTGAATCAATGCATTTTATGGGGTGGAGAGTGTGTCTTCCAGGTGCGGTCCTTGATGCGAGCCCTGAGAGAGGAGGGGCAAGTGCCAGATCCACTGGTCATTCAGCACCCGCTCCCTCAGTTTGCTTCCTGATCCCACCAGCCACCCCACTAGGCTTCCACCCTCAGGTCTCCCAGGGCCTGTCCAGCCATGCGAACCCAATCATGAGAGTCTTGGGTTTAAAACTCCACCATTCAAATCCAACCACTGGTTTCAGTGATCTCATCTCTTCGGTGCTGGGATACAGCGAACCAGCCTAAGAAATCAATGCACGCTCCCAAGGGAGAGGGAGGGCTCGCACACCCTTGCAGGTCACAAAGGAGGACTTCCGGGGTAGCTGTCTTGAGATGGTTTCTATCTCTTGTGTGGAGCCACAGGTGAGCATTTCAGGAAGACCAGGAAACGAGGAGGCCCCGTGAGCTGCCTAAGGTCACACACATGGGGGTGTGTAGACAGCTGTGCCCAGGTCCCCCTTCCTGCACAGGGCTCTTCCCACGCTGAGAATGACAGCAGCTCCTGGCCATTGGCATTCAATCCATGTTCCACCTACAGTCCATGAAGGGAATATAAAAAGAGAGTGTGCAATCACAACAGGATCCAGAAGCCCAGAAGTAACCCATTTTTGTCCGAAAGCAGTGTCTCATGAAGCCACTTGCAGCCCAGCTAAGGACGCCGCCAGATGTCCCCAAGCTGCCCGTCGTGAGGCAGCGGAGGGCTAAGCTTCCCCCCGACCTCTTAGTGTCGGTGTTCTTTCTCTCGAGTGGGCAACGGAGCCCCCCCATCCGGTCTTGTCCCCAGGAAGGGTGTCGATGTGCCTGATGCTTGGGTTACCCAGCCTGAGCCAGGTAGCCTGGGACACCGTGATTGATGGCACCCCTGACACCTCTCCTCTTCTGCTGCTGCCGCAAGTAACGCTGCTCGCCTTCATCTCTTCCAACCTGCACCACATTAGAGCAGCCCCCCACCCCCGGGTGTATTCCAGACTGTGAGATAGTGCTCTGGCTCAAAAGTTCTGCCGCTGAAGCCAAGAGAAGCCCTCCTGCATGCTCCTGCATGCTGTCCCAAACGGAACAGATGTGACCATTCAGCATCTCCTTCCCCGTTCTCAGTGCCTTTGCAGATTTTTCAGGGTGATATATTGACATGATGTTTTTACAACCGTGGCCAAAAAAAAAAAAAAAATTAGAGGAAGCAGCAAGGAATATGCAATGGAAACATCAATGAAAAGGGCCCTTGGGGCACCTGGGTGGCTCAGTCGGTTAAGCATCTGCCTGCAGCTCAGGTCATGATCCTGGGGTCCTGGGATCTAGCCCTGCTTTGGGATCCCTGCTCAGGGAGGAGTCTGCTTCTCCTGCTTCCTCTGCTGTATCCCCTGTTTGTGCTCTCTGACTCTGGCTCTGTCAAATAAATAAATAAATAAAATCTTAAAAAAAAGAGGGGATCCCTGGGTGGCTCCGCGGTTTAGCGCCTGCCTTCGGCCCAGGGCCTGATCCTGAAGACCTGGGATCTAGTCCCACATTGGGTCCCCGCAGGGAGCCTGCTTCTCCCTCTGCCTGTGTCTCTGCCTCTCTCTCTCTCTCTCTCTCTCTCTGTATGTGTCTCTCATGAATAAATAAATAGAATATATATTTTTTAATCTTAAAAAGAAAAAAAAAGGCCCTCATTAATGTGTTCAGCAGTCAACAACACAAGCTCCTCCCAGGGGTGAGAGCTGGATACTCCGGGCCCCCTTCCTGTGGTGAGACCCCACCCCATGGCTTCCCCCCCCCCACTCCCAATGCCTGCCTGTTGTATTGGGACCATCCACAGGTGATGACAGGTCTCAAGCACCAAACCTAACTGAATTCTTTCCTTGCTCTTTCTATTTGGAGTCTATTTGGAGTGACTTTAAGTTGCTCCAAGGGATAGGGGGCAGGAAGGACATATTTAACCCTCAAGCTTCAGTAAGAAAACCGCCCAAACCTAGCACCTGCACCTGCCAATGGGACCTTTACTGGAGGGATGATGAGTAAAAAAAAAAAAAGCTGGTTTGAATGATCTAGACCTGCTGGATCCTTGTAGTTATCTGTGAACTGGGAGAGGGGGCACAGATGGTGATTGGGGAGGGGGGTAGGTATAAGCACCCGAGAAATGGTAGCTGAAGTTCCAAAAATTGAGTAGATGGAAAAAAGAAAACGAGAAAGCTTTCTTCCTCCCCACCCCTTGAGCCCAACAAAACAAAATAAAAATAGGCAATTAACCAATATCATCTTTTATGTTTAACAGGAGTCTAGAAAACAGCCAGTCCCAGAAGTGGGGGCAGCATCTAGCCCCAGCTTCCCTGGGAACTTGTTAGAAATGCACCAACCTGGCCCCACCCCAGACTCCCTGCATCGCAACCTCTGGGGTTGGGGCCAGTAACCTGCCAATCAACAAGCCCTGGGGTGAAGCTGGTACCCACTCAAGGTTGAGGAGCCCCTCAACTGGAGCTGCCCGCCTCCCCCACCCCAGTTTCCTGCATTCAAGCCTGAGTGGAAAAGGCTCCAAGCAGCCACTCCCGGGCCCCAGATGCTCTGGGCCTTCCGTGCCCTGGGCTGCTTTACTGGGCATCAGGCTGGCAGCTCTCCGTTCCCTGGCTTTCTTTCAAAATCCTCCTCGTCTCTCTTCCTCCAAAGAGCCCTGAGCCATCAGCGGTGCTCCGAAGCCACAGGCGCTAACATCTGTGACTCTCATTCTGCACTGGCCTGTGCTCGATACTCATTTCCCCAACAGGCTAGCAGTGCCTTGGGGGGCAGCCCCCTTGCCCTGGGCTTCCCGCGTCTCCCACCCCGTGACCCCCGGCACACCCTGGGTGATCTCAGGTGGTGGGCCCAGAAAGCTTTTCCTCGGAAGGGGATCCCGGAGCCAGTGTGTAAATCAAACAGGGTGGCCTGGGGGCACGGGGACCTCACAGGCTCCTCCCAGGATCGTCCTCCCAGCGCACAGCACAGCCCGGGGAGCAGGCCCCCCCTTCGGGCCCCTTCATGTTATTCCCCACGTGGATTAGAGGCTGAACACAAACAGAATACAAAAGACAAAAGACAGGGAGCTTTCCTTGCTGTCAGAGTCTATAAAAGTCTTGGAAGTGACAGCAGGAGCTCTTGCCTGCCTCCGGCCCTGAGATGCAGAAAGAATCAATTTCAGACCCAGGGCCAAATAGTGCCCCGGGGGGCGTGCCTGTGACAGCCACGGACTCCGCCCCCGCCAGCGACAGCTACCTGGGGGGGG
This sequence comes from Nyctereutes procyonoides, assembly GCF_905146905.1. Lineage (NCBI taxonomy): Eukaryota > Metazoa > Chordata > Mammalia > Carnivora > Canidae > Nyctereutes > Nyctereutes procyonoides. The sequence continues at coordinate 18,376,460 of NW_026575082.1, forward strand.
GCCCACAGCTTACAAAGGGGATGCGCCCCTCGTTCCACCCCCCCTTCTGCTGGCTCCCCTGGCTCTGCCCCTTCTCTGCAACCAGCTTCGGTCCTCAGCAGAGCCACAATGAACATCAATCATCTTCTTTCTTGCCCCACGAAAGCCAGACCGTGCCCCCAGCACAGGACCGTGCCCCCAGCACAGGGACCGTGTCCCCAGGATAGGGACCGTGCCCCCAGCATAGGGACCGTGCTCCCAGGATAGGGACTGTGCTCCCAGGATAGGGACCATGCCATCTTTCCCTTTGGATCCCAGGTCCCCTAAAAACAGGTAGCTTTTCAGTACGTGCCTATAGTTCCTAGATAAAGCCTTGTTTAGGGTTCCAGAAATTATATCCTTTTATCCTTTGGGATTGCAAGAGAGGAATTATTGTTCAGGGGCCAGCCAGTGTGTGGGTATGTGTACATGATGGGCTATCTCAAGACAAGACGCAAATGTTAGTTGTATTTGTTTGCTTATTTATTTCAGGAATATTGTTCATCATGTAAGTTAGCCTTCTCCATTTAGTAGAAACAGGAAGCTCCCAGGCTCAGGTGGCAAGGTTTAGCAAATAAAAGCACAGGGCACCAGAAACTTGAATTTCAAATAAAAAATGATTTTTAATATAACTGTATCCCAAATATTGCATGGGACATATGTATACTAAGATGGTGTTTGTTGTTTATCTGAAATCTAAATTTACTGAGTGACCTGTATTTTATCTGGCAACGCTGTCTGAGGACAATTCAAGTAGAGAAGGGCAAGGGGACTTCGATAGAGGGAAAAGAAGAACTAAAAATTGTATTATACTTTACTATATAATATTTTTTTAAAAAAAGAACAAAACCAAAAATCGCTTCTGCAACACATTTCTTAAAAGCAGAAATTAGGCTCCTTTTATGTGAGTGCAAAGGTAGGTGCCAAGCTGGGGTCTCAGATGGAGTGATTTTAAATCTCAGAAAGAGCTTAGCTGTTTTTGTAAAAAGGAAAGTTGGCAAGTGATTAGTGCCGATGCGGCCCAGCTGCTCTTTTGTACTTTGAAAGAAACAATTAAAATGGCTGGGACATTAAACTTTAAAGAGCTGGGTCGTTCATATTCAGAAGCTAATTTTAAAAAGAGCCTGATACCTGGGAGAGAAAGGGACATTTCTGAGAGGACATGATTTCTGTCCAGCCCTTCGGCCTTCAAGACTCTACATTGTGGAAAATCATTTTAAATAGTTCACAGGTATATATTAGAGATAAATGGACAAATACCAGGGTAAGAAAGTTCTCTCTTGCTTGGGCATGAAGAAACCAGATGCAAAATTAATTTTTTCCACATTGTAGATCGTAAAAGACACAATCTGAGAAATAGAACACATTCTGGAAAAGACAGAGTCAGAACCAGTTTCTTTCCACAAATTGCCGGGCCCCTCTGTGGCATGCCACGCACTGGGGTTAAGAGAAAAAAAGCAAATGAACAAAGAAAATCCCCTGCCCTGGAGGAAGCTCACGTTTAAGTGGGGAGGATGGGTCTCTAAGCAAAACCAGCTCCCTATGGAGGTGAGATAGTGCGGAGCCGGTGTTCAAAGTGGAAGTTCCGTGGGGGACCTGGGCTCGGACCCAGGGCTGCCACCGTGTTCAAGCTTTAGTTTCTACATTTGTAAAATGAGAATAAATATGGGATTGCTCCATTAGATCATGAGGGCTAATGTGATAAGCAAAGTGTGTAGTATGTAGTACCTGCCATATAGCCTGTGCTTTATAAATATCAGCTACCGTTGTAAGTATTGACACACCTTTTGGGATTTATGGGCCCACAGGGCAAGGAGACTGGCACTCTGCTTGGTCACAGAGGTCGGGAGGGCATGGCAGGCAGCTCCCTAGGGACTGGGTGTTAAAGGAGAGTAGGACTTTCTCAAGTAGCTAAGGCATCTCTTCACGGGGCACGGAGGGATGGGGGTGTGTACAGGACAGTGGTAGTCGTGTGGCATGGCTGTCACATGGGGAATGGCAGTGTTTGGGGCAGCAGATTATCATAGGCCTTATAAAAAGAAGAATCTTCTAAGAAGAATCAGAAAACTCAGGCCGACTTTAAGGAGGGCAGGCGCATCATCTGCATTTCTTATAAAATCTTAGCCGGAAAAAGACCAGGTTTCAAGATGTTCCCAAAAGGGCTTTTTGGATGCCACACTGCATTCCAAAAGATGTCATCTCAGTTTGATGGTGGTTGATGGCCCTAGAGTGGAGGCATCAATGGGATGGGGACTTGGGGAGCAAGAGAACTCTTTTGCACCTAAAATTTGCAAAAGGCAACTACGTCCCGCTCTGCCCAATAGAGAAGTGCAGGTGCACAGGAAGAAAATGCAACATTTCAAAAAAAAAAAAAAGAAAGAAAGAAAATGCAACATTTCAGAAGAAATCAAACACCATTTCGTTGAAACATTCTCTCTTGTCTGAGTTAAAATGGTCACGCCCCTGAAACGTAGACAGAAGATAGTTTGTGAGCTCTGGGATGGTATATCTCACGTAAGAAAATTCCCGTAACTGCAGACTCCGTGAATAATGTCAGCCCAGAGCCAAGCGCAGATAACCAAAAAGGATAAGTTGAACCTCATCTTGGAGGAAAGAGTGAACCTACCAAGATTTCAATACAACCACAGCAGCCCCACCCTTCATCATCCTTCCAATCAATGCAACAGTTTGGTTCCATATTTTGTTCATCAATCAATATTTTTTAAAGGACTAATACACGTGTGGCCCTGTGCTAAGTACTGTGAGTGCCGTGATGGATGCATTACAGATGTGCCATGTGTCTGGCAATATAATGCTCAATAAATGTTTGCTTTGGCTGTTGCTTAAGATTATCCAACGTGGTTTCAGCCTTCCAAAAGTTTATAGTCTTGTTGGAGAGGGGAGACATAGACATGGATGATAGCTCAGAGGCCATACAAGCTCTGCAGGGACATAGTTATGTCATGAGCTTGGCACAAAGCTCTGGTTCTGTCGATAGCTGTTGAATGAGGACACTGCACGGGTGAGAGTCACGACCCTATCATGTGCTAGAGAATATCGGAGAATAGGAGAATGTGGCAGATGGGGGAAGCCTTTGCAAAAGGGCTAGGCCCTGATCTGAGCCGTTTTTATCCATTCACTATGTGTGTGCCCTTCAGATTGTGGGGGAGTTTTGTCTTAGGCTGCGATCACCTCTATGGATCAGCAATGAGATCTGTATGGTTCTCCAGGCACAGGCCATACCCAGATGGGCACTTGCTTAAGCTTTCGGTAGTGACCATAATAACAATCGTATTGCAGTGTTCTGCTCCGTGCTGAAAAATGTCCCCTGTCAGACACATGGCCGCCGCCTCCTCCTCCACTCCAAGGCTTGGATCGTGTGCGGGCGTGGTTTTCCTGAATGGCTCACTTGTGCATTATTTGTAATAATAGACATTAAGGTTACCATAATTATCCTGTCACCTTTTGTTAGGGTTTAGGGCACAGGTCGGTTCCCACTGAGGTCTCAACCACTGCTCCCAGCTGCCTGGCAAACTGGAAGGCCACTGGAGTAACTTCACTGACCTCTAGCTGACCTGCAAGGATCAATGAACAATTAATTACTATCATCCCACTCCGGGAGAGATAGCACACTGCCATTTCTCAATTACAACTGGAAGTGCCCCTTAGCTGACAGCTGCCTGTCGGCCCAGACAACCCCCCTCCTGATTCTAACCTCACCAGCACTACACACACCCCCACACATGCACCGATAAACACACAAGGCCTATCTCAGACCGCACCTATCCACACAAGTATACCTACCAACACCCACAACCATACCAGTGCCCGGCACGCACCATGCTCATCGCCCAGCCACCCATAGCGCCCACACCCACAATCACGTTGAAGTCCCACCCAGCTCACACCTACAGTCCTTGTCAATATTATTTATTATGGGGCACCGATTCCAATATTGTCGAAGACTAGGGGTGGCCCACTGCACAGCCAGGACTCAGGAAGACTTTGTCTTCACTCTACTTCCTGTGGCAACCCTACCAACGAGACCTTTGGTAACTTCCACTATCAGCTCTTCCTATGTCTTTAATGCCTCCTGTTTTCTGCACTCTCTCTGATCACCCCAACCATGTAACCTAGACCTTTCCTAGCCCCTCCCCATAGAACAAAGTGCTTTTAGCTCGTCCTTTCCTCTTAGGGCTTCCTTCCCCCCCGCCCTACCCCCAATGAGTGACTAAAGCCAGTCTAATCAACTCAAACATGAGATATTCATGGCAACTGATTTCTTCAGGTACCACTCTTGTACTTAACTGGGGCTTTTAATCTTAAATTAAAAAGAGCGAATATGGGGGCACCTTTAGGGTCTCTGGTTCAGCCTGGAGGTGGGAAGGAGCTGTTTTTGGTTACAGAGGCTCTGAGAACTCTCGCATCTCAGTAAGTGTGCTTTTTCTACTTTATTTTCACAATAAACTATCTGCAATGGTTTAATTCTTTGGGAAGATCCACAAATGTGTTAACTAAGACATTTTTTAATTGTGTGCAACAGACAACCGGCTCAGAAAGGAGGCAGGACCTACAGCTTCAATTGATTTGGAAGCTTGAAGAATAGCTAAGTCAGGCTCTAGTAAGGGATCCAAGTACTTAAACAAGGTCAGAAGGACTTGATCTCTGATTTTCTCAGCCCTGGCTCCCTTCCTGGCCTGGGCATTCCCACAGGGATCCCTGAACCTCCCTGGGCTGACAGTGCCAGTACAGTTTGCAATCTCTGCCTATGACTTAGCTGCTAGTTCCAAGAAAGAGAAGTCCCAGTGAGCTCTGTGATAGTCTATTGAACGTCCCAGGACTGTGTCTCTTAGTCTAACTTAGCCCCTATCTTTGAACCAATCACTAGGCCAAAGCTTATTCAACACGTGGCTTAGGGAGGCCAGGGACTGTGTAGAAGAACTGGCAAGATCACAGCTTCTGCTTCCCCGTTGGAAAGCAAAACCACCTTGAATTAAGAAAGTACGTAACATCCTTTTTTATTTATTTATTTAAGGTTTTATTCATTTATTCATGAGAGACACACAGAGAAAGGCAGAGACCTAGGCAGAGGGAGAAGCAGGCTCCTCGAAGGGAGACCACAGGACTCCAGGACAAAGGCAGGTGCTCAATCACTGAGCCACCCAGGTGCCCCAAACATATGTAACATCTGATCAGAATACCTGGCACATAGGAAGTGCTCTCCACTCTTACAGTTATTAAAGGGATGCAGAAAAGAGCAATAGTGGAATAAACATTTCTAGGCCCTTTCCCCACCCTGTCATGTCCTGCTCCAGCCAGAGGAAGAGAGGCTAATTTGCTCAGTGAGATCAAAGAGAGTCAGGGAGGGGGTGCCTGGGTGGCTCAGTCAGTTAAGCATCCAACCCTTGATTTCAGTTCAGGTCCTGATCTCAGGGTGGTGAGATGGAGCCCCGCACTGGGCTGCACACTTAGCAGGGAGTCTGCTTGAAGATTTACTCTTCCCCTCTTTCCCTTTCCCTGCTCTCTCTCTCTCTCTCTTTCTAAAATAAATTAAATTTAAAAAAATAAAATAAAATAAAATAATACATCTTAAAGAGAGAGAGGAGAGAATGAACCAGGCATATCCACTGAGCCATGCCTGCCAGGAGCCAGGTCCCTGAGTGGAAGGAAACTGGATGTATCTTGCTAGTTTTCACCTAGACCTGCTTGGCTTCATCTGGACCTTGCTGCCCTCCTCCCCTTCCTGCCCCTATGCTCCCTGGAGGGAGGATGCCTCCCTCGGGTGCTTGTGGCTGGATGTAAGTGTTCAGACTGGGGAGCCAAGTGGAAGATCCTGCAGCGAGCCCTAAGCTTCCAATAATATAACTGACTCTTAGATCCTAGTTACTTCCTTAATTAATTAAAACCAAGACTTCTTCCTTCCATCGCAATAGCAATTCCCCTTCTCCTCCTCCTCCTTCGCCTTCATCATCATCATCATCATCATCATCATCATCATCATCCTTACCCAGGCCCTCTCCCCACACCAGAAAAGATAGGGGCCAGCAGTAGCTGTGGTCTCTCCCTTTCCCTCCCGAGGAGAGAATCCTCAGCCCTGAAAGTCTCTTTACTGGGAACTGAAGCTCATCCTCGGCAGAAAACACAAAAATAATTGGAAAGCCCCGTCTCCATCCTGCAGAAGCAGACCAGTCCCCTGGGCTGGGGCACTAAATCATACCACAAGCCCGTATATCTGCCCCAGAAAGAAAGAAAGCAATTGAAACCCAGTATTTAAAGGCGGTCTCAGATTTATTCCCCTTCTCGACAGCCTACAAAATGTTGGAGAATAGACCTTGCCTTTCTCTGGACGATAAAACAGGATCTGCTGTCCACGAATTGGCCCTGAGAAAGTTCATTGCTCATCCTCATGTGACCTTCCCAAGAAACGAAACTGCAGTCCCAAACTCTTGGCTTTAACAGTCTTCTCTCTCCACCCATTTTCAAAGCAAGTATTCTCTCCAGCATCCCAAGATCCTTCACTTTCTGTGCATTTTAATGGAGATAAATCTCACCTGCCAGCTTTGTTGAACCAATTCCGCATCTCCTTTACTGGACTCTCAACCTGACGTGGTCCCAGAAAGGATTTCTAAGGGCAAATGTTTTGGCTTGTTTCCATTCAGAAAGCTTCCCCATTGTCTGGACATTGATGAACTAAAATCCAAAGCTCCCAGCCACTTTCCTCACCCCCAACCTGACTTTGAAGGGTTGCTGACTCCATGTCAAGCTGATTACTGATGACAGGCAATTAGTCATCACGCCTTTTCTATGGGCGGGTGAGCCCATCTACCCTGCAGGGTCTGATACAAGTCTGCCCCTTCTCTTCCCCACTGGATATCTCCTCTGTCATTCAGGGCTCAGCCTAGACGATCCCTGGTGCTGGCACTTCCTTTGACACCTCATTCTGCCCAAGTGTTCTCCAGTAGGGCCCTCATTAAGTTTCCTAGGGCCACGTGGCTGGGTGGCTGAAACAACAGGAATTTACTGTCTCAAAGTTTTGGAGGCCAGAAGTCTGAAATCTAGGTAGGTGTTGGCAGGGAAGCGTCCTAAGGGCTGTTCCCGGACTTTTCCCTTGGCTTGTGGATGGCTATCTTCTTTTTGTGTCATCACATCATCTTTCCTCTGGGTCTCTGTGCCCAAATCTCTCCTCATAGAAGGAAACAGTCTGATTAGGCCCCACCCTAATGACCACTTTACCTTGATTACCTCTGAAAAGACTCTTTCTCCTAATAAGGTCACATTCCTGAGCTATGGGGGGGGGGAGTTAGGACTTCAACATATGAATTTGAAGAGGATACAATTCAACCCATAACTGCCATATACTTTATACCTATCCTAAGGTATTAACTGGCCCCATCCCACTCCTAACCCCTCACTGAAGCCAGGGACAGTGTCTGATTCTCCCCTCCATGCCCAGTGCCTCCCCTAGGTCAGCTTTTATTCATGACTCTACATGCCTCTCCCTACTCTTCCTTTTCTTCTTTTTGTCATGTCCCTTGTTACTGGTGACCACAGGGATTCCTCAAGTGCCCAGAACTGCCGTGGGGTGAAGGGGTGCTCAGAGCTTGCCTGCTGGTGGCGGCACTGCTTTAATGACCTAGACGTATCCTCCCCATCTGCCTCACCCCCCAGGGAGCCACCACCCCTGGGAATGCATGTCCCTCCTTGGCAGAGCGTACATCAAGCTAATTCTCTGGCTCCATTTCTGCATCTAACCCGTGGTTCCAGGAACCCAGCCATGCGCTCTAATGGGCCCCTGTCATTAGAGGCTTGGCAAACGCTCACACTCTGGGGCTCCCCAAAGCCCAAGAGAGCTGGCCAAGGGCTGAGAGGCACCAAGGCCATTTTCAAAAGCAAAGGGCAGCAGACTCATAGTTGGACATTTTTTTAAACCTGCATTTATTTAGTAAATAATGTATGTTAATGCAACATATGCTATATTATGCAATAATTATGGAAACAACCTGATCCTGCAATCCTAGATTTCATTTGTCTTCTGCAGCTGCTCAGCAGGAATCCCGCAGCCCCCTCCAGCGGAGCCTTCTCCTTGGGTCCGTGAAATGTTGGATGTCAGCCCCTCCACCCCACAGCCGTGTCACTTGCTGAGCTGTGTGGTCTCCTCCCTATACCTACCTTCTCACATCAAACCACCCACACCCTACACTCTTCCAGAGATGCCCCTCAGACCTGCAGCACCCCCCCTGACCTTACTGGCCTGTAGTCTTCCCCAGAATTATAAAGTCACCTCATTCCATTGCCATTCTGGCCTTGATTGGCATACAAGGGGCTGCTGAGACTCAGCTGTTTCCCAGGCCTGTGTCCAGAGCAGATCACAGAGTCACAGAAGCCGAGCTCTCTACCCTCTCCCTCCAGGGCACCAAGACAGTGAGAGGCACTGAGTCAGAATGATTCCAACTTCAGTCGATGGAAAACTTACTGTCCGATCAGATGCGCTGCCTTTGCTGGATGGAGGGGTCTATGTGGTTAGAGGGGAGATGACTGACAGCAAAGGGGCATGAAGGAACTTTCTGATGTGACGGAAATGTTCTAGCCCTTGACTTGAGGTGGTGTCTCCCTGGATGCATACATTTTTCTCTACCCACCAAACTGTACAATTGAAATATGTGTTTTATTGTATGTAAATTATACCTCAAAAAAGTTTGAGAACGGGGCGCCTGGGTGGCTCAGTCAGTTGAGCATCTGCATTCGGGTCAGGCCATGATCTCAGGGTCCTCGAATTGAGATCTGCTTTGGGCTTTCTGCTCAGTGGGGAGTCTGCTTGTCCCTCTCCCTCTGTGTACTCACTCTCTCTCTCTCTCAAATAAATAAATAAATAAATAAATAAATAAATCTTTTTAAAAAACTAATGTCAACATTACAGCACATGAATCCAGATTTCCCTCATATTTTGGGAACCTTGAGTCTCTAACCCCATCCTCTAGATATCTGTCCTAACAATCAGTTAGTGAATCGCTGGCCTGCAATACTTGTTAGAATGTGGATTCGAAGAGGTAGCACACTAGTGTTAATTCAAGACAATGCTTCAGATCCTGTATTATCAGGAAAATTTAGTTTTAACTAAAGACAACATTATTAAAATTCATGTAAGTTGAGAAAGAAACCCAGGGCCGGTGCCAGGAGCCTGGTGTCAACTGATGATGGCAGTCTTGGCAGCATGCTTACCCTCTCCAGTTCTTCTTTCTTTTTACTATAAAATGAAGCTTTAAGTTGGCTAATATCTTTCACTCTATAATTCACTGCGTCATTTCTTTGTACTGATGAAGTCACCAAATCTGAAAAGGTGGATCCCAGTGGTACTCTTCATGGCCCCTCCATCCCTTGGAATGGTCATCCCTTCCACGTACCTGCTCCTGCCTCCTGATCTTTGCTGAGCTCTTTTTCTATCTCTTAGTCTCCCCTGAATTCTTTTTTTGGTCAAGACTCTTTCCCATCCACTTCCTTATTATTATTATTCCTTATTATTCCCTTCCTTATTATTCCAGCAACTCAGAGATAAGAAGTCCTTTGTAGGGACTGTAGAACTACCAGCTTTTCGAGTAAACTCTGTCATGCTTACTGGGTGCTCACTAATGCTGAGGGCTTTCTAGGATTCACATCATTTACTTCCCACAAGTTAAACTTACCTGTTAAACCAAGGTAAGTTTTATCATTGTTCTCATTTGGCAGATATAGAAACTGAGCCATAAAAAAGTTAAAGCTACAGTATAATTCCAATTATGTGGCATGCTGGAAAAGGCAAAACTATTAACATGGTATAAAGACCAGTGGCTGCTAGGGGTGGAGGGAATAGAGGAGGGAATGAATAGGTGGAGCACAGATGACTTTTAAGGCTGTGAAAATACTCTGTATGATATGATACTGATGGATACATGTCATGATACATTTGTCCAAACCCATAGAATGAGTATCATCAAGAGTAAACCCTATGGTAAACTACAGACTTCAGGTGATTAGGATGTGTCAAATTACGATGTGTGCAAAGGATCATGAATTGTAATAAATCTACCACTTGGGACTCCTGGGTAGCTCAGTGGTTGAGCATCTGACTTTGATTCAGGCCGTGATCCTGGGGTCCTGGGATCGAGTCCTGCATCAGGTTCCTTACAGAGAGCCTGCTTCTCCCTCTGCCTATGTCTCTGCTTCTCTCTGTTCTCTCATAATAATAAATAAATAAAAAATCTTAAAAAAATAAATTTGCCACTCTGGTGAAGGATATTGATATGGGGGAGGTCATGCATGTGGGAGGGCAGGAGGTATATGGGAAATCTCTGTACCTTCCTCTCAATTTCACCATAAACCTAAACTGCTCTAAAAATAAAATCTTTACATTTTTTAAAAGTTAAAGGGACTTACCCAAGCTTACCTAGCTCCTGCAGCAGGGATGTGAACTGCAGGCCTCAAGCTCCTGAGCCTGTGTGTTTGACTATGATGCTATTCTGTGTCCCTAAAACCCAAGATACTTCAGGAAGTTTGCTAATGACATGTTTTATTTTCTTTATTAAGAAGAAATGCAACTTAATATGACAACCAAGAGACACTTCTAATACAAAATCGGTGGTAGGATGACCCCCAACTCTTTTTTGGATGACCCTGCCTAAACTCTTATGATTTCCAGAAAGTCTATGCTGGAGGAGAGTTCGTATTGAAACTGGAATGGATGAAGAGGAAAAGTGGGTGGTGGCCAAGGGCACCCCCCCAGCCCCACCGCCCACATACACATCTCAGTGGAATTCCCACGAACATCAGAGCCATAGAAACTTCTTAGGAGACTGACCAGGCAAACTTAAAGACAGATTAACCCTAATTTGAAACAACAGCAGAAAGGCATTTCTTAAATTATATCCTTTTGAGCGTAGTGTTTGGGGAGATGTTAATATGCATTCTGTGAAGGAGAATTCAAGGTCAAATCCTGAGTGAAATTTGAACATGTCTACTTACTAGAATGCCCTTCAGAGTTTTCATGATGTCAAGCACATTATGAATCACCAAAATGTAGTTTGCCATGTTCCTTTTGACCATGGAAGGTTGTAGTTAGTAGTGGTGGTGCTATGTATGCATCATGGGGGTGAAGGAAAGGGTAGGTAGTGGTTTTTGCCAAGTGCTTATTAACATCTTGAGGAAAACCACAGAACAAGGTTTCAGAAAAAAATACTGCTATAGTGGGTAAAGGGTAGACTGAAGATTCAGATAAATTAATATGGGAGCCAACCTCCATGATGGCTAGCAATGATTCTTACCTCTTGGTATTAAAATTTTTCTGTTGTTCCTGCCCACATATGCTGACTTGTATAACCAATAGCATTTTGCGGAAAGGATGGAGAATGACTGACGCTAGGTCATAAAAGACAACATAGCTTCTGCCTTGTTTTCTCTTGGGTTGTTGACTCTGGGGAAAGCTAGCTGCCATGTCATGGGGAACTTGTGCTGCCCTATGGTCCAAGTGGTGAAGAATCGAGGTGGTTCATCCATGGCGGATACTGACTCACCAGTCATGAGAACACACCATTTTGGAAGCAGACCCTCCAGCCCCAGTCAGGCCTTCAGATGACTGCAATCCCAGCTGTCATTTGACCTCATGAGAGACTACAAGCTGCAACCACCCTTCTCAGCCATGTTGGAACTTCTGACCCCAAAAAACTGTGTGAGATAACAAATGTTAATTGTTGTCTTAAGCTGATAAGTCTGAGGGTCATTTGTTAGGCAGCAATAGATAACAGAGTTAAGCAGGATTTCTGTGATGTTTTAATGTACTGTGTCTTTGAGAAACTTTTACACCTTTCAGAAATGAAGAGCAATGGCATTCTGGCTCATATATTTCCTTCCCAATTATTGGGACAAAAATCTGGAAGGCCGAGAATCACCCCTTTCCCAACCTTTCAAGCTTTGTCTTGTCATTCGGCAAAACGAAACAGACAACAAAAACCTTTACTTTGGGATGTTTTCCTCAACTAATTGAAAGACCAGTGGTGATGGATACTAATATATGGCTTCCATAATTTCTTTTTCATCCACTGGTGCTAGAGGTACACTTTTTCCTTTACTTAATGTGAAGAATTAGCTTGCATTACATTAATTTAGCTTTATAATGAAAACAACATGATATTATCTGCAATAGCTAGCTGTCTGCCTTGGACTGTAAATCTCTGGCTGCAAGGGCCATCAGATCACCTGGACAGAAGTTGTGGTTTTACCTAAGGGTTGCGCTTATGGAGAAAGTAACTATAATGCCCAGAGCATCATTTTCCCCATCTATTAGCTTTCAGCCTGCTTGCAGAGAGTCACCAAAATGACTGTCTAAAATCCCACAAAGAAGGAAACCTCATAATCTCGGCAAGAAATCACATTATATTAATATTTTAATGTTTGCTTTGCTGCTATATGTTTTTGCTATATCCTGAGAGAAATTTTGAATTATCCCTTCAAAGAGAAGGATATATGGTATAAACCAAGATATTTAAAGATTCAACACTAATAATATTAATAACATGATGATGTTTTGGTTTGAATATTTTTGGGGAAGGAGAAAAAGAGAAGTCACAAATAAATAAATGTGATCACCAGCTGCCAAGATGAACAGGGGAGGCTGCATTTCCCTGAGTCTTGGAACAAGGATAATACAATATTGTTTTTACAGAGCCCCTTTCTTGGAAGAAGAGCTCATAAAACTTTATCATACATATATTTGCTCTGCTAATGTAATCATTTAATCTGCCTCCTGCTTTTGTGAAGGCATCTTTACTACCATGCAGCAGGAACCCCAGACTAATTGTGTTTACAGAGAATGTCAAGCCATCGTCTGGAAAGGCCTGATTTTCTGAGGGAATTCAACAGTGAAAAACACCACATGATTTTTCTCTTTATCAAAAAGCATTCTCAGGGTTTAATAAAATCGTAACCAGTGTCCCTATGAAGCAATGAGCATGTTGTGTTGATTAACCTTATCTGTAGCCCTCCTCATTCATTCCCTCGGTCACACAGGCTGCCGTGGGAGAGTAAATACTGCCCCAGACTTTACCTTTTCACCTCTTCTTAATCTTCCTTCAGGGGCTCCTAGCAACTGTCATGCCGCAAGAACCCAGGTAAAAAGTGGAGGGGTGTGAACTCAGACAAAGCAGTCAGTTTTTGACCAATATCAACCAAAAAGAGGGAGGCTGGGAAGCTTCATTCTGAGATCTTCCTCAAAGAAGCAAAATAGACTCTTAAGGGTACTGGACACATCCTACCAGGGATGACACAACATTGAAGAAAGGTGTGACACCCCCCCCCAACATGCCCTTGGTTCTTCCATTTTGCCCACAGAAATGAGAAATCAAGCACCCCCATCTTCAGGCAGAGTGCTAGACTTGCAAAAGGGGAAGAGGTACATGAGCAAGACATCTTACAAGTGCGGGGCAAGGACTCCTGGCATTGTCTGGGCATTCACATGCAGAGACCAATTTTGGGGGGCACACTCTCAATCCCAGTTGACTTTCTCATACAAGATGCTTCTCAGTCGGTATTGAGACCTTATCCTTTTAACAGTTAATGAAAAGAGAGTAAAAATATAATTAGTAGCAGTTTAGGGGCCAAGGGAGCATTTCCAAAGCCAAGGCTAAAATGTCTCCAGTGATTATTGTCTAGTTCTCTCTCCTGGTAGAACTGGTTCTAGCTCTTGATCTGATTGGAATTCCATATCCACGCCTTGCCTTTCCCCTCTCCTCTTGATGGAATCCCAAAGGGCTCAGTGTGTGGTTACTTGAAGGAACGGATGGATGGTTGAATGAATGAACAAACAATTTTTCACATGCAATATATCATTCCATTCTCTGAACAACCTGGTGAGATATGAAAGTCACGTGTTTTGCTTTCCAACAGTTGTGCAAACTGAGGTGCAAAGAGACCTAATGATGTTCCAAGTTTACACAGAAAATGAATAACACTGATTTAGAATTCACAGTGCTCTTTCTACCCTTGAAGGAAAGGTGAGGAGCAAGGTAAGGGACTAATCCACAGACTGTGTCATTATTGTGTATGGTTTAAGTCTTAACGAACAAGTAGTTTTCTCTGCTCTCTCAGCTTGGGTGGCCTCCTCCCCTACCCACTCTGCTCCTCCAACACATTCTCAGTGCTCGCGGGATTTCACAGCCTGACACAACCACCGTTTCTTCTGTGATACGTTCCTAAAACCCACCAGTGGAAGTTAACCCCTATCCCTACCCCAGGATGCCTCCTCTAAAGCCACATATACTTCTTCTATCCTGCCTCATCTCCTCAACTGGACTGTCAGCTCCATTCGTGGGTCCCCTGCCGCATTCATAGTCCCAGCCTTATCTCTATGGCCATTCCCACCACCACTCGGAAAAGCCTAGCTGGAGGAGATAATTGTATTAACTATTTTGGAGCAAAAACAAGACCGCCCCAAGGGATGCTCCTCTTCCTATGATAAATGAAGGAATCAGGAATCAGGTGATGTAGGAGAATGGCTGGAGTGTGCACAATCCACTTGGGGTCTTAACTATCTCTGGACACTGTGTTGTTTCTTCTTTGGCTGGCTCCTTCCTCTCTCATCCCTCCAGGCACAGGGTAACTATATAGCAATGGGATTGATTTTTTTTTCATTCATTTAAATGAAAAGACTTTCCTTCAAAGTACTTTCTTATTCTAATGACATCCTCATTATTCAAAATGTATTGATATCTCTTCTGGCATTTCTTTCATTGCTGCTGAATATTCTTTTGTATAATTCTCAATGGTGGAAATTTTTTATCCCTTAGGGTGTTTGGCCATGGCTATTTGGTCAGATAATAATAACGAAGTAAGTGTATGAAGCGTTTTACAGGTTTGCAGAACTATGACATCCTTGATGTTGATAGTCAGAATTAAGATTTACAACTAAAGAATATTGTAAATATCGTTTGGGTGGAAAATTTGACAGGGTAACAAAGGAAAGAGACAAGTTTTCCTGGTAGTTCCAGGATGGCGCAAAAACAAGTTCAAGCACTGGGTTCTAGACCAGCTTTGAGCAATGGTGGTCCCACTGGCCTACAAAAGCGACTGTTTGGAAGGGTGGAATGGATTTGGATGCATTCATTCCAACGTGTTAGTTGCTGAAAATCACAGCCATTATGTGAGGGGCTTTCAAAAAAAAGGTCACAAAGCACCTATGAAGTGCTAGATACTGGAGTCATGAAAGCAGGTACAGGGCTCCAATGTCTGGATTTGCGATCTAACTGGGGCAAATGCAATACTGTAACAGGTGCAGGAATAGAGGTCCATAAGTCCAAATGACACAAAGGAAGGAGTTGTCACATTTTGGAGGGTTAATGGGGCAGAGGGGACTGATGACTAGGCATAGGGTATCTAGCAGGAAAGACCTCACAGAATTAGCACCAATCCTCACAACCATCCTCAAGGTAAGTATCAGTATTCCCATTGCTGAGAAGTTACAAGACTGAATAAGGTCACACAGCTAAGAGTGAGAAAAAAAGATATTTTCTCTCTGCTTGGTTCATTGGTATATTTCCACATAATTGTACTCAAGTACTAAATACCAGGGTTTGGAGAATCTGTGGGCTTTAGTGTAGACATGGACAAGTCCAAGACCACAGCATGCATGCCCATTCCATGAAAATGGCACAGAAATCGTATCAAGAAACCCTGGTCACAAAGATATGAATCTCTTGAGGGGGGTAGACCCCAAGTTCCTGAGGAACACGTGTTTTGCCAAGGAAAACAACAAGAAGGGCCTAAAGAAGATGCAAGCCAACAACACCAAGGCATGAATGCCCATGCCAAGGCTATCAAAGCCCTTGTCAAGAAGGAGGTCAAGCCCAGGATCTCAAAGGGTGGCATCCATGAGTTCAGTCGACTTGCTTGCATCACTCACCCCAGACTTGGGAAATGTGCTCATGCCCACATTACCAAAGATCTCAGGCTCTGCAGGCCAAAGTCCAAAACCAAGGCTCAAACCAAAGTCCAGGCTGCCGCTGCAGCTCAGACTCACAAAGGCTCCAAGTCTAGAGGGACTGTCTGCCAATCTGAGGACGGAAGGACTGGAGTGACCCCTAGGCTTCTGTCTGCGTGGAGCTGATGTCCTCCTGTGCTGTTTGTGCAAATATGCCTGTGGCAAGATCTGTCCAAAAACAAAAACAAAAAAATAAAAAACAAACCAGGGTTTGGATCTGGGTCTATCTGAAATCCAACCCAATGCTCTTCCAAACCACAGAATGTCACCTTCCTTTTCTTGCATGATCATGTTTTGGTTTGGGTTTTGTTTTCACTTTATAGGAATGCTTTCACTAGAACAAAGCACCCTGGAAGGGTCCCTGGCAGGGCAACCAGAGGTAACTAGGCAGGGACTCTCCTGTTAGTCTCTGTGAGGCATTGGGGAAACACTTCACTTTCTAGATTCCAGACAGAAAATGGTGTGGGATGCGGGCTGAATCGTGGTGAGGGGTCACAAACCCAGGTGTGTTGGGATGGACGGGAAGTAAGCACAGGGTAGGGATTTGGGCCTGCGGGAGTGCAAGGAATGGTTGCCTCTCAGCTGTTCTCTTGTAGGAATAGGGCCAGAGTTGCCAGAGCTTTCAGTTTTTCAGGAAAATCTCCCAAACTTTATTTTTATTGGAAATCTCCTGATTTTTAAAGGTTGACAACAGATTCAGCTTAAAACAAACAAAAACACCATGCAGGCCAAACAAAGTTGTGTCCTCATGGGGACCCCGCTGGCCACCAGTTTGTAACATCTGGATTATATGACATTTGAAGCCTCTTCTGGCTGTAGAATATGGCAGTTAGGTGGGGCTTGCGTGTTTCTCCCTTTGTGAAGTGGCCCATACAATAGGAAAAATAAAGCCTAGGTGTCTTCTGTCTTTGAGGTAACGTTGGTGAAGGCTAGGCCTTATCACAGGTGACAGACGTCCTCAAGATGATGGATTTTTCTCTGTCTTGGCAAAAAGCCCATAGCCAAGCACCTCCTTTCATGCTTAACATGGCCACCCCACCTCTTGCTCCAGTCCCCCTGAAGACGACCATATCAGCTGATGACCTTTGTCAGCCCCCAGCGCCTTCAGGTATGTAAATGGGGAGCTTTACCTTCCAAACTGGGCAGATAAGATATACTGTCACAAAGCAGATATGTGCAGTAAAGTCTCAGTTATAGGGGAAGGTGACGTTCTGGAAATATTTTGTAAAAAAAAAAATGTGTAAGTATGAGAAGGGTCATCAGATAATATCAGCTTTTACAGATTGGGGCTGCCCAGAAAGGAGTCTATAAAACACTCTTCACAGAGACTCAAAGGAGTATTGATTTTTTAGGAGCAGAAGGGGTCAAAATTACATCCCTTGCACAACGGCTGCCTCTGCTCCTCCATCCAGACCTTTTAAACAAAGAACAAAGTCAGGAAAAGGCAGAGAGATAGAGCTGGCAAGAGGGACAAAGAGGAAAGCGTTGTCTGGTCCCTAAAAACCTTCCCTCAGCCACAGCACTGAGGCAGAGTGAGTCTCCTCAGGAAAACCAGAGCGTAGTTTCATGTTGTGGCTGCTGCAGTTGACAGCCACCTCTGGGGACACCTGCTTTGTGTCTGCAGAAAGGCAGTGGGAAAGGTCACAGCAGGGCGGGCAGCGGCCCGATGACACTGGCAACCAAAGATTTCTCAGGATGATTCAACTGCTCCTGCAAGTACATAAAATACCCAGAAGGCACCAGACATGTTCACACCCTGGCAGCATCACGATGAAACTGGCATTGTAGGATGGCATGGCCTTTATGACTGGAACATGTATACTTGCTGGTGCCTTTTGATCCAGAAGGACAGGCACATTGGAAAGGATAAAAGGGTCATTCCCTTGTGCTATTCCAAAAGGTGACCTGGCCCCAGGATTCACTATGTGGGCCTGGGAGAGGTCCCTGGTCTGAGGGGCAGGAGGAGGCTTCTTTAGGAAGGAGGCAGGATTTATAAATCAGAAGAAGACCATTTGCCTTGTGGTTATAGCCAGGAAGATGTGAGAATGAGGAGTTAAAGAAAACTGGGGTTAGCAACAAGATAGGAGCACCATGCGTGTTGTCTGAATTGTTGCTACTTCCTATTCTTAGCTCTTCCTCCCTTCCAGATCTGACCAGTTGATAACTAGACCAAATCTGCCTTTAAAAGGATCAAAGTCAATGAGCCCCTTCACCCAAAGTGGAAATCTGGTTTGGAGAGCCCTGCAGGGCTCTCTTCCTGCCTCCCAAATGGATAGTAACACTCCCAAGCCTGGGCCAAGATGCTGGGAAGTGGAAGAGGAAACAAGCTGTAGTTGCAGGTTTAGGGAAGCCAAGAGAACTGAGCCCACGTTGCCTGCATCTCGCAGGGGTGATCCTGCACCTGGAGGACGTAGCCTGACAGGTATGGGCTGCAACTGACCCCATCATGCAGTTCTGAGGAGGTGGAGATGAGACCGGAAGAGTTCACTCTAATACTACTCCACTACATGGAACCTTGAGAGAACAGAAGAGAAATTTATCCCCACATCTCACATGCATGCTGTGGAGCTGAGGTGGGCCCTGGACAGGTCAGGGCACTAAGCTGTGAAGATGTGAGAGGCACTAAGCTATGAAGATGGACACCAGCTAAAACCAGGATGGGTTCAGAAGACCCGTCATCCATGCTGCCTACTGACAAGTGAAGTCAATCAACATGGTGATACTGCCAAGCAAGGGGAGAGCCGTGAGAATTAGGGTCTTGGGAGCTAGAAAAGAACCCAGGAGGGGAAAATACAAAAAAAAAAAAAAAAAAACAAGCAGAAGGGATGGTTTGTGGTGGCACAAGGAGTCTTCAGCCCTGGCAAATGCTGTTTTTGAAAGCCCACAGCTTGACCCCTAGGTGTGTCTTGGTGGTTCTTTTTCCAAAGACCCAGTGTCCAGGTTGGGTATCCTACACTGGTACACGGGTGAGGGCATGGACGAGATGGAGTTCACAGAGGCCGAGAGCAACATGAATGACCTGGTGTCTGAGTACCAGCCCTACCAGGATGCCATGGCCAAGGAGGAGGGGGAGTTCGAGAAGGAGGCAGAGGAGGAGGTGGCCTAGAGCTGATACCTGGTAAAGCGCATGGAAGCTGTGTGAACTCTTTATTTGCTCACAACCTGTTCTCTGATAGCCGTGTCTCTGTGTGCACTCGCTCTTTTTCCTGTCTGGACGTCACATGCTGTACAGATGCCACTATTAAAGCATTTTCATAGTGAAAAAAAAATCCCTAGGGTTCCTAATCACAATAAGCATTGTCACTTCTCAGATTCAGCACTATTTTGACCACTTACAATTTGATTTACAGGCAGAGGGCTAACAGCATTAATGGATAATATGTAGATATTTTTGGGGTATGATTTTTTAGTAGCAAATAAAAGTCATGTGAAACCCACAACTTTTTCTTTTTCTCTTGGTACTCTGTAACCTCTTTTACATTACCATTAAAATAATCACATTAGGTCCAGCCCAGAGCCTGTGTCTCCCTTTACATTTTTTCTCTTTCTTTTGCACTCCCATACATTCCATACAGTTTTGTGGAATTAATTCTTCTGAGAACATGTACATAATCACAAAAATATATGTCATAAAAATATTCATCTGTTTGTGGAAATGGAACTTTAGACTTCCACATGCAAATCTCAGACTTGTAAACTAATTGTATAGGGAAATAATTACTCTGGTCTTTACTTTGTCTAGAATTTTTATCAAGACTGTGTACAAAATAAATTATCTGTAATCTTTCCTTAAAAAAGAAAAAAAACCAACAACAACCCTAGGGATTTTTTTTTGGGGGGCAGCAGCACTTCACATTTATTGAGGGCCTGCTCCCAAGGAGCTCACAGCCTGGGGGCCAAGACCCCACATCTGCTGGGGTGGAGGAAAAAAAGAGGTAAAGGCAAAGAGGCAAGCAATGCAGAGACACCGTGGCCCAAGCAAAGGGGTTGCAAAGCAGGCACAGGTGGGGGGTGGAGGGTGAGGAGCAGGGGGGAATGGCGGCCCTGCAAGTCCTGCCTAGACCTCAGGATCACAGACCATGGGCCAGGTGCAGATATGAGGGAGCCCAGAAGTGGAAGGCCAGCCTCAGATGGCCACTGGCCAGGGAGGCTATAAGCATAGAAAGACATAAACAGCAAGGAAGAAGGAGAGAAGATGCTTTGAGATCACAGACTAGGGAAATGGGGTGGGACTGGGTAAGAAAACTCTAGAACTGACACTAGTGAGCTCCATGTGGTGACGGTAGGGGGAAAATTTTGACTTGGATACCAACTGCTCACACACTGGGCTTCCAAGAATTTCCAGCTAAGAAATAGACTAGAGACCTGGATACGGTCTTCAGGACCTGAAGTGGACAAGATCTGACCAAGATGGCAGCCATTCTCCCTGGAGTGACAAGTGCTGAGTGCCAGGGGAGCACTCTGCTTCTCTCAGGAGGCCTGGGGACAGACGAGACCTCATACTAAGGATCCAGGGGAACTCCATTCCCATGGTTGAATTTTGTGAGTGTGGAGATTCGCCTCAGTCTGAACATTAAGGAGCATTGGAGAATGTCCATGGTGACACATTGGTTCAGGAATGGGTACGATTCCAGTGGAAGGTGGGACTTTTCCTGACTGAAGAAAGAAGCTTCGATATGATAGCAAGTTCGATTCACTCCCCTTTCTCAACGTTGTACAATAGCAGCCAGTCCAATCCCCTTGCTAAGACCCTGTCTTTCTTCATGTACAGCCCCCCACCTCCTCCCCTAGTAATCCCGGAAGGCCCAAGCCCTAAAGTTGAGCTAAAATATTTATAAAGAAACTACAAGCAAAGTTCAATACTCAAGGTTACATTTACACTTCCATTACCAACCAACAATTGTCTTTCATTGATCAAGTTCTTTTTGGCTACCAGTCATTGACGACATTCACTGAAAGATCGAGAGCCTCTGGTGCACAGACTAGCTCCAGGTCACCCAGATCTTACTCGCTGCCCACACTCAGGTCAGTGCTTTCAAAACAAACCTACTCTTAGGAAAGCTCAGTGCTGACTTCAGGTAGTAAATGATTACCGGTCACAAGAGCACTAGAACCCTAAGAAAACATTTCGCCGAGGGCCCCGCTGGCTTACAGGGATTAGTCTAATCTTCCCCACCAGCAATCCTGTCTCCTCTGTCTGGGCCTCCTCCGTCAGCCCATGTTCCTGAGCAAACATTGTCCACAGGAAGGAAGGAAGCTTAGAGGGACTCAGTGACTTTTGGAAATTGAATATGGCGAAAACATGTTTATCCTGCAAAGACATGTTTATCCCATTCTTTGACAAAAAAAAAAAAAAAAAAAAAAGGCAGGAAAAATGGGAAATGAGGCTTTACCCTTCTTTGAAACCCAAAACCTCACTCTGGGGTTCATCCAGTCAGCAATGGAGCGAGGCCCTACAGGAGAAGAGGACTTCCCAATGTCACGCAGCTGGGACAAGAGTCCAGGCTGGACTCTGCAGTCAGCTCTTTGCGGCTATTTTTATGGCACCACGTGTTCCTGCAAAACAGAAGCTGGCAGCAGTGTGCCAACCTCTTTGAAAATAATAGAACCTGAAACAACACCTCACATGGCCCAGCAAGGAGAAGCCTAGGAGCCAAAGCAAGTGTTACACTGGGTCTCAGAATAGTAAGCTCTTTCAAAGGACAGCCTGGGTGGCTCAGTCGGTTAAGCATCTGCTTTCAGCCCAGGCCCTGATCTCAGGGTTCTGGGATCGAGGCCCCGTGCTCATCAGGGAGCCTGTTTTTCCCTCTTCTTTGTCCCTCCCCCTCACTGGAGCGCGCCCTCTCTCTCCAATTAATAAAGTCTTTACATTTTTTTTGAAGTACATAGTTTGTGGGTTCCTCCCTCAGCTTTGAACAGCCCAGTGATCTATTTTGTAAACAAACTAGGTTCAGAGAAGTTGAAAGACTTGCCCAAGGTCACCAGACTAATTATCTGCTTAAACTTAAGTACCCTTAGGCCACTGCTCTCTGCTGCTCTTTTCCACATCTCATTAATTCATTTAACAGCGTGAACCTCTACTTCTTGGCACCTTTGGAAAAGGTCTATGTATGATGTTTTTTGTAAACAGCCCCCAGTAATTCCACTTCTAGATTATCCTGCCAATATATCCTCACGTCTGTGAGACCCTGTGTGTACAAGACTATACAGTGCGGCATTTTTAAAGTTTACTTATTTCTTAGTAATCTCTGCACCCAACATGGGGCTCAAACTCACAACCCCAAGACCAAGGGTCATACGCTCTTACACCTCAGCTAGCCAGGTGCCCCTCCACCGCAGCATTTTTTTAATGATTGGAAACAACCTAACTCTCCATTGATAGGGAATCATTCACATAAACTCTCCAGTGGAATACGATGCAGTTGTGAAAAGGAAGTTATTAAAGACAAAGCATGTACTCTGGGCGAATGACCTATGAGATATGATGTTAAGTGAAAAAATAAGATACACAACAGGGTGTGCTGCAGGCTGTCTTCTTGTAAAATGTGTGTGTGTGTGTGTGTGTGTGTGTGTGTCTTTGCCTAAACAGAATAATTCTAGAACGCTTAGGAAATTGTTAACGGTGGCTGCCTTCCAGGAGCTGATGTCTGACACACCGTAGATGTTCAGTGAATACTTGTTGTCATCAAAGGCTCCACTCTGGCTTATTGCTAGTTGCTTCCCACCAAGCCTGAAACAAAAGTTTATGTATCCGAGTATTCTTATTCCCCAAAGTTGACACCAGGGCCCCTGCCAAAATTCCCTGGCTTTATGGAGTGGATGTCCATCTGTAGCAAACATCTTTGCAGCCTGACACAGCCAACTGGGTTCCAGCAAGGCACAGAAAGTCCAGCCTCGGCAGCTGAGCACTTACTTCAAAATGTCAGGAGAAGAAACTCACCAGCCACTTAGTGTCCCACAGGAATACTTTAAAATGTTTCCTAGACACCATCTACCGGGAAGTAATATTCTCCTCAGTAAAAAATAAATGCGAAAGTCGTCCAGACAAAAACCCCTGTAAAAACGCAGACTCCATCCTCAAAATCACAGGAGAGAGCCAAAATCTAAAATGCCTTTATTTCTTTGTTAATTTAAAAAAATTTTTTTTTAATCAAAGAAGTGTATTTCCTCCTGCTGGCAAGATCACCCCTTTCCAGCACCCCCACCCCTGCCCCCCGAGCAGACCATCCTCCCACATCGTCCGTTCCCACTAAGGCTTACCTGCTTGGACTCCAACTCTGTTGGAACGTCTCTTTTCCAAAATGACAACTAGGTAAGAACTGAATAAATTAAATATATTAGGACTGGACACATGGTAATGACCCAATGAGATATATTATTTTCCAAGAATTGAATCTCTTACTAGAAGCAAAGTAACAAGAAAGATTTTAAAACAAAAATCATGGGCACCTGGATGGCTCAGTGGTTGGGCATCTGCCTTCAGCTCAGGTCGAGATCCTGGGGTCCTGGGATCGAGTCCTGCATCCGGCTCCCCGCAGGGAGCCTGCATCTCCCTCTATGTCTCTGCCTCTTTCTGTGTGTCTCTCATAGATAAATAAATAGAATCTTTAAAAAACGAATAAAACACAAATCATAAGAACTGGTAGCTCTGTGGCAGTTACCAGGTTTCAGACGCCTTGGTAAGCGCTTTACCAAAACTAACGTGATCTTGACAACCTCAGGAGGTCAGTATTACGATTGTCCTTCCTCCAGGCTGAGGCTAGTTAGGTTTCCCCAAGTGCACATTTAATAAGTGCTGGTGCCAGGATTGCAGCCCCCAGAGTGTGGTTCCAGAATCATGTTCCCACCCACATGCTGGCGACCAGAGGGAAATGGGGCGCTGAGATCAGCCAGTAAGGAGATGGTTTAAACTCCAGGCATCGCAGCCATCAGAGCTGACATAGGCTCCCTCCTGCTCCAAACACATGGATGTCCTGGATAAAGCATAACCAAAAATGTAAATTTTGAGCCAAATTGAAAAGAAAGAAAGGAAGCTTCCCAGGACCCAGAGGTGCGGACTGTAAAATGGAGCCAACAAGCACCCCAGAGCCACGGGGTCCAGGTCCTGGACACGGGGGCCAGTGACTGGCACACAAACAGCACACACTGTGTGGGGCCCGGGTTTGCAGACCCTGCCTCTCACAGGCCCTGGGAAGAGCTGACCCCTCCAAGAGGAGAAGCCTGGAAAATCTCTCCTGCTGGTTCAGGGAAGTGGCCAAGAGATGCGTCCTCTGCCCGGGGACCAGAGGAAAAATGTCTCTGCGTGAAGTTGAGATCCCCAGACTGGGCCTCCGCAGAGGTGAAGTCTGAATGTGGGCTACCCTCAGGAGCCCCAGCTCCAAGCTGAGGCATTCCTCCGACACCACTCACATCCGGGAGTGCCTGGTGCTCCCCGCAGAAGCAAATGCAGACCCCCTTTCTGTATCCTTCCATGGCTCAGGGCAACAGGACTCCTACAGAGAGAACTGACCACCAGGGGAGGGAAGTCAAAGCACAAGGCCATACCCCATACCCGCAGCTCCCCGATGCACTCCTTCTCTGCTTTCTTTTTCTTCAGCACACTCACATGCTGGGTTTTAATTTGCACACACACACACACACATACTGGAATTTAAGCTCCAGTGTTGACATTTTGGTTTTTCATTGCTCCATCATCCCCGCCTACAATAGTGGCGACTGCCTCCTGGGCATCCAGTAAGTATTGGACTCGGCTGAAAACAGGAACACATATTGGGTATGGCCATGTGTGTGGACAGCATTTGAAACCTCAGGGGCCCAGAATTCGGCGGTATCAAGAGAGAGCGGCCCTCTGGGAAGACAGAAGGCAAAGGGAGGGCATAGCTGGTGATGCTTTGTCCGACTCTACTTATAGCAGTTTATTTCTTTAAAAATGATCTGAAGCCTTCATGGCAAAATATTAGCATTTGTTACAACCTGGATGGTGGGCACACAGGGGGGTCTTACAGTGTTCTCTGTGCTTTTCTGTGTGTTTGGGGCATTCCATAACTTAAAAATAAGTGTAGGAAGGTGTTTGGGGAATGGCGGATGCGTTTGGGGCCTCCAAGCAGCCCATGGGGCCTGCAGGTTACCCTGACCCCTCATCTGAATTTAGACCACAGGCCTGATTAAGTCCAAAAGGCCCAGACAGGGTGCCTGGTCTGCATTCATACCTTTTGGTTGCAGAGGTGAGCAGTAGAGGGGGCCCAGCCAGTAGACTGGCTCAGCTTGAGATAGGACTGGGAAGGTTGTTTCAGCTCCTACTTCCACATTTATTTAAAAAAAAAAAAAAAAAGAAGAAGACGACCACTCATGGGTCTCTCTGCAAAAATGACTGCATATTTGATTAAAGACACCAGATACCCATGTATCTTGCAAGGTTAGGGATATCTGCCCTGGTCTGAGGCTGAGATGGCCCCAGAATCCACTCAACCCAGAGAAACCAGGCTTGGGATCCCTCATCCCTGAGGAGGCCGTGCCCCATGTAAGCCTGGGAGAGTGCACCCTCTACTGGGAGACTTTCTGTGCCTGGCCACCCCTGGGGTGAGGGGCTGTGACTGGCTTGCCACCTGGCCATCTGACCGGTGCCCAGGCCCCACACACCAGCCCACATGCTCTTCCAGAAGCAGCTAGAAGCCAAGGCTCTGTGGGGGTATGGGTCCTCTCCCCTCCCCAAACCAAGTCACAAGAAAAATGGAGCCCATCGACTCCGGTGATCTTCCTGGGCCTTAATGAACTTTTTTAAATAAATATTTTTATTTATTTATGAGAGACACAGAGAAAGAGGCAGAGACACAGGCAGAGAGAGAAGCAGGCTCCATGCAGGATTCCAGGATCATGCCCTGGGCCAAAGGCAGACACTCAACCGCTGAGCCACCCAGGCGTCCCTGAATTCTTTTATCTGTTTTGCAAATGATCACATGCCTGCTGGTTGCACAAGCCAAGTAAACCCTTGCCAGGTGTTTCTGTTCCTCAAGCACCTGGCAAAGTGATACAGGAGTCTGAGCAGCCAATAAAAATATACAACCAAGCCACAGATGTCAGTCACATACGCGATTTTAGCTTTTCTAGTGGCCACATTAGTAAAAGTACAACCAAGTGAAATTAATGTTTAATTAATAGACTTTTTGGAGCAGTTTTAGATTTACAGAAAAATTAAGCAGTAATATAGGGTTCTCATATATCTTCATCACGACCTGCCCCCCGTCCCCTCTATAAACGCACAGCTTCTTCTACATTTTGCAATAGTGTGGGACGCTTGTTGCACTAGATGAGCCAATGGTAATGTATTAACTGAGGCCCATAGTTTACATTAGGATTCACTCTCTGTTCATACAGAACACAGAGCACATAGGTTTTGACAAATGTATAAAAGATTGTATCACTTTTATAATATCATGCAGAACAGTTTTGCTGCCCTAAAAATCTCCTGTGTTCCACCCATTTATCCCTTCTTCCCTCTCCCCCACTCCAGCCTCACTCATCTTTTCAATGTTCCCATAGATTGGCCCTTTCCAGAATGTTCTATAATTTGTATCATACAGTATATAGCTTTTTCAGACTGGCTTATTTCACTTAGTATATGCATTTTAAGTTTTCTCCATGTCTTTTCACGGCTTGAGAGCTTGTTCCTTTTTAGCATCTACTGTCTGGATGGACCACAGCGTTTTCTATCCACTCATCTACTCATCATCTTGGTTGTGAAATTAACTTTAATAATATATTTTTATTGAACTGAATATATCTAACCTGCCATTTCAACAAGTAATCAGAATTTTTTAAATGATTAATGGATATTTTACATTTGTTTTCATACCAAGTCTTCAAAATCCAGTGTGTATTTTATATTTAGAGTGTATCTCAATCTGGTTAGCCACCTTTCAAGTGCTTGGTGGCCATGGGTGGCTACTTACCACTGTATTAGACAACAGAGATCTAAAGAAAGAAAAATATAACCCCAACCATTGGAAGTTTATAATTTCATCAGAAGAGACAGACTATCCCTTCTCACCGCTCCCCACCCGCCCAATGATACAAATATGTTCAAAACTTTGCTTAAATTAGCAAATTTATTGCTTAGATTTTGACCTTTTTCTATGAAAAAGAGTTTTTATGGGTTTTTTAATAGTTTTTTTATGATAGGTCCACCTCATCCCCCCACATTTGAACCATAATATGACATCTTACGTAGCCGCTTAAGTGCTATAGGAACAACCAAGCAAGTGCAAACAATATCTCCTGCAATTCACTAGAAGTTTCCACATTTGTCTTATAGATTTTCCACATTAAAACTTGTTTTATTCAACAAGTACTAACTGAATATCCAGTGCAGTGGTTTTCAAAGTATGGCCCTGGACCTGTGAATCCACAGGGGCAAAATTATTTACACAATATAACTAGACTTTATCTGCCTTTCCTATTCTCTTTCTCCCTTGAGTCACAGTAGAGCTTTTCAGAGATGTCATGTTGGGGTTTAATGCAAGATTGAACACAATCTTAAGGCAATCTGGCTCTTCTCTATTACGCAACATACTATGGAGATTTACAAACATGTAACTCACTACCAGTCTTCTCACTAAACTTAACCAAATCACTCTTTTTCTATACGTCTCTGTATCAGTAAATATAGCTATTTTTTTTATTAAACATGTACTTTATGTTAACATTTAACACGTTTATTATTGTTCTAAATAAATATATAGTTTAATTTTTTCTTAGTTTTAAAGATTCTATTCATTCATTCATTCATTCATTCATTATTCATGAGAGACACAGAGATACTACAGCTTCTGCTTCCCTTTCGGAAAGTAAAACCACCTTGAATTAAGAAAGTATGTAACATCCTTTTTTAAAAAAAGATTTTATTTATTTATTCCTGAGAGACACAGAGAGAGGCAGAGACCCAGGCAGAGGAAGAAGCAGGCTCCCTGCAGGGAGCCCAATGCAGGACTCGATCCCAGGACCCCAGGATCACATCCTGAGCCAAAGGCAGTCGCTCAATCACTGAGCCACCCAGGCATCCCAGATTTTTCTTAGTTTTAGTTTCTAATGTATTAAATACTGTAACATAATCAACTTTGTTATTGGAGTCCTCAAAAAATTTTAAGACTAATAGTTTTTTGAGACCAACAAGTTTGAGAAGTACTGTTCTAGTGTGTGCTAAGCTCGAGGAAGCCAAGATAAATGAACTTAT
This sequence comes from Nyctereutes procyonoides, assembly GCF_905146905.1. Taxonomy (NCBI): domain Eukaryota; kingdom Metazoa; phylum Chordata; class Mammalia; order Carnivora; family Canidae; genus Nyctereutes; species Nyctereutes procyonoides. Next base: position 18,404,707 of record NW_026575082.1, read on the forward strand.
AACTCAGTGAGGCAAGCCATCCAAGAGGCCTGTTTGACGGTGGTCTTTCCTCATTCACGTGGTAGACTATGACTTCATATGGGGGCCACTCACATACAGGTAGCATGAATGAAAGTGTCTTGCCTCAAGAGACCTATTACTGGGACACCAGGTAATTTATTGTTCAAACCAGGATATTTGACTGGAGTCAAAGGGAGCATACAATTCTTGATTATGCTGCCATAGTCATACTGTGACAGTCACAGGCAAACCAGTGCAAATGGTAAACCCACAGTAAAGTCTGTGCTTATGAAAATAACTGGAGATATGGGTTGGGAACATCTCCATGGGTAGGAGGAGGACATTTGTGGGTGAGGATCCTGAGGACCTAGGGGAGGGACAGCTGGGAGGAGGTTCTGAGAGGGGAGTTCAGGCCAAAGAGCTTGAGTGGAGGTGAGAAAGAAGTAGGATGTCCCCTTAGCTGGGCCTGGCATCCTTGGCCTCAGGCTCTTCCCAGCTAATTGTCCTTTACTAAAAATTGAAAAAAGAACAAACAAAAAATGCTTCTGGGTTACACAGTGAAGGATAATGGATAAAAAGGACTAATTTTAAGTTTTGGCAGGTACCAGGTGAAGAGAAAAGGACCCTGTTCGTGTAGACGCAACTGCCTCATCACCCTCCGAGGGGAAGAGCATAAGTCTACCCCATCGAGTAGGGCTGTCATTTTATTTCATTTTTTTTTTTTTGCAAGTTTCTAAGTTAACCTCAAAGATGCCCTGGCAAGTGGAGTTTTATAAATGTCACATATTTTTATTGTCCTGAAGTGAGCAGGAGCAAGTGGTTGTCAAAAGGAGAAACAAGAAGCACCATTTTCAGATTTGTCCTAGGAAGTTGACAGCTTTTGACAAGTATACAGATGATGCAACATCCCATCAGCTGAGTATCATATGCCCCAGCATCATCTGAACCAGGCTTCGAAATGAGCTCAAAGCCCAGCTGTTTGCAGCTGACCAACTGCATTTATTCTTTGCCCAGAGGTGGAATGCCTAGGAGGGGAGGGGGATGCCTAGGGACAGTTAGACATCACATCCTAGGTCCTGGCCAGCTACGAACTGCTGCTCAGGACACCTGGGATCCAGGCCCGGCTCAGTCACAGCTTAGCTGTTGGTCTTGCCTTTTCATTTCTATTTTCTGAGTCAGACAATTGTAGGTACTAGTCTTCCTAGAATGTGGTGATGATTACAGGTGAGTTTGTCAAAGCGCTGGGAAGCTATCAATAATGTACGGCAGCGCTGTGTGTATTGCATGCAAAAAAAAAAAAAAAAAAAAAAAAGCCTGCAGCAGGGAGTTCCTAAAAGCCGGTGAGATGTAAAATAATGATTTGGTCACTGTTTAGGAAATGATTACCATTCTTTTAATGGCCACAGGAGATTAAAAGAGAAGGAGGAGAGGGAGGAAGGGAAGGCGGAGGAAGAGTGTGAAGATAAAAATAGGCAGACAAGATTGGTTCCCTCAACTCGGAATTCAATCCTGTCATCTCCTTGACAACTGGCCTTGCCGAGGGACAGGGGGCAGAGGTCAAGTCCCAGGGGTCCACCTGCCTCAGCAGAAATCCAGGCCTGGGGCCTGCCTCGGTCGGGCAAACTGGAAAACCTGAAGTGGGAAGCTCCTGGCCAGCCTGCACATGGCTGGCTGCCCCCCGCCCCTTCATCTGACCATGGGAGAAGGAGTCAAAGGCACAGAGCTGCTGACGGGTGGGGGCCCCCCAGGCTGATGAGGGGGCATGCACACGATGGCTAGCACAGGTCCTGGCTAAGATTATCAGGAAGTTCTGTCCTGGACTTGGAGTCCAGAAAACCTTCCAGAGCCCCAGAGACAATGGCATGTGTACCTCCTCCCCTTCCCCAACAGTGGGACAAATGAGGCCGTGCAGCCTCAGTAGTAATGACGACCAGTGGCACCTTTATGACCTCCCCACGCTGAGCCCAGTCTCAGGCGGGCAGGGCTGGATGTTGCATTCACTGTCTAGCCCTGGTCTGGGCAGCTGTATGTAAGGTCCCTTAGTCTGGGGAGCAGTGTTTGAAACTACAGTGAGACCAGAGGGGAATCATTGTTCCCTTCCCTGCAGCACCTAATTTTTCTTTTTTTCTAATTAAATCATCTGGAGGATACTTATGTTACAGAGTAGACTTCAGTTTGCTTGAACGTGCTCGCTCCCTGCTTCCATCGGTGTGCTTTGTGGGAAAATCTGACAATGGCAGGTCTGATGTTTTACCTTCCCATGAATACTCACTTTTTAAGAGGACCTCAGGGAGAAGGGCACATAAACATCTCTGGAATGAAATTCGACATAAATAAGTAAAATGATGATTGAACTGTAGGTATGCAGATCAGGCAATGCTGGAGAGCAGCAGGAATTTGGGGCCCTTCCACTAAGGCCAGATAGACAAATAATAATGGAACAGCAGCTACCCCTTATTGGGCACCTGCAGGCTGGATACAGCATCTGGGGGACAGGTACCGTCATCCCACCTGCTGCTATAAAGCCACTGACCACCCACCTGACAGGTAAGATTTGCATTCAGGGAGCCAGGACCCTGTTCTTTCTCTACCACCAAGAGACCCTTCCAGGGTTCCCGAGAACCCCCAGGTGAGAAATGGCCCCGTGAGCCCAGAATCCAGAGCCAATCAGGAAGGTCGGGCGTCCGAAGCCCACAGGAAGCTACTCTCCAGCAAGGGTAGGGTCTGCACTGGCATCCTTGAGTGAATTCTCTTGCTTCTGTGGCTTTCCACTAACCGGCTTACTGTCATCGGAGTGGCCGCTTCTATTTGGTGAGGTCCAGAAATGGACTATGATTAGGTTTCTGGCCAGTCATCTCATTGTACCTGGATCATATTTGGGTCAATTGCCTAAAGCTGGGTAAATGTGCATCTGTGGTGACAGGCCTTGCACCCCCTGAAAGCTGAATCCCTCTTTCTGGTGCATTTGGCCCGTGTGAGTTGTGAGAGGCAGTGGGGCTTTTGTCAGATGCCTGGTTCATGGCACCAGAGGGAGCAAGGCAGTAATTGGTAGAGCAGCCCAGCAATTGCATCTTTCTAAAACAACTGCCTGGACAACTAGCCTTTTGGAAAAATAAATGGCCAGGAAAATAAAGAGGGTGATGTCGTGGCACCTGGCTCCCCTGAGTGGAAGCCCCCCGAGCCCCACTGGCCTGATTCTACCAAGGCCTGATGCACTGTCCCACCCTGTAACTCTGCCACGAGCCAGTTACAAACCTTCCAAACCTCTCTTGAGTCTCATTACTATGCAGACCAATTTTTCATTCATCTGGAATCCACTATAGCATTTTAATGTGGAAAGCCTGCTACTCCATTTCTCTCCCCTGAAGAAAAATGGCTTAATTTCTCCAGCTGATAGATTTTTTTTCTGATCACTCAGACAGTAGAAAAAGACCCTGGAAAATCAGCTGTTGGGCTATCCACAGACATTTTATGATGGCCATAAACAGGGCTGTGGCGGAGTGACACACCAGCCAGCATCTTGATCGGTGGCCTCAATACTGCTATTATCAACCTCCTGCAAAAATGATGGGTAGATAGATAAATAGGTGGATAGATGATAGATAGAGAAATAGATGATAGGTAGGTAGATGATAAATAGATGATAGAGATGATAAATGGACAAATGGATGGATGGATGGATGGATGGATGGATGGATGGATGGATGGATAAACCATAATGGAAGCTATGGCTTCTCCACCATCTTTGAAAAATATAATCCCTCCCTATATTTTTCCCTGCAGACATGTGAGATCTTCTGATACAAAATTGGTTCAGACTCCCCTACCTACCCACCCAACCCCAAATTAAGACAGATGTCATCAGCAGGGGAAAAATCTATTTAGGAAGGAAATTAGAGGCAAAATTGGGGTTAATCATTTTAACTGTTTTCTACTGTTCAGCCCACGAGGCTCAGATGGATGAAATCAGTCCATCCTGTCTAGGGTTCTTCCTCTGAGGTTGAAGATGGCCTGGTCTGGCCTGGGGCAGAAGGGGGCCAACGGGAGAGGAAGGCCAGGCCCACTTCTGGATGAAAGGACTGGAATTTCATTAGAAGAACGTGGTTGTCTCAGGGTAGACCCTGGAGCCCAACAATTTGGGTTCAAATCTCAGATCTGCCACACACTGACTTTGTAACTTTGAGCAAGTTACTTAACCTCTTTGTGCGTCAGTTTCCCCATTGATGAAACAGGGGATGACAATAGTACATACCTCGTACAAATTAGCGAGTTAATATGCACAAAGTGCTTAAAGCAGAGCCTGGCACATGCAGGGGTTAAGTCAAACCTCCTGTCTAGACACCCTTGATAAAAAGCCAGTACACTACCCAAAAGATGAGACTTGAACCCCAAAGAAGATAATCAAATTTAATTAACTCAGCCTTAGGTTCAAGGCTGAAGGTTGTACTTAACTATTACCCTCTTCCCTTATATTGTTTATTGATCTTCCCTAAAATCCAAAGCAACCCTCATTCAAAGCAATAGCCCAATATGAGCCTGGACTCTGAACACAGAGGAAGAGAATGTTAGTGAACTCAGGACCCTAGGCCAAGCCCTCATTCCAAGGGCTTGCACCTCCAGGGCTGAATTCTCTATCTTCAGCTGCTATGGCCTTGGAGGAGCCACTGGGCAGCTCAGTGACCCTCAGGAACCCCAGAGGAGTTGAACAGTCTGTATTCTACTACTGCGTAATTAAAATGCTTATATTCTTAGGCACGACTTAGAAGTCAACCAATGCCTCCATGCATGTTAGCTGCCTCTTTGTTAAATATGCTTACTGATGTGTTGCCTTTTTTGGTGCCTGGCCTTAGAGGAGCTGATATTACAAGAGCAAAAGGCAGACAACTGTTAACACTAAACTTACCATACAAAACTTTGCATCATTGTCTCAGTGTCGCCCTCCCACCACCAACTCTGTACATGTCAAGTGACCGGTTAGAGATTTGGTGCTAAAACTGAAAGCACCGGGGTCCCTGGATAGGTCAGTCCTTTGAGTGTCCGACTCTTGATTTCAGCTCAAGGTATGATTTCAGGGTCGTGAGATTGAGCCCCACATCAGGCTTTGTGCTTAGCAGGGAGTCTGCTTGGGATTCTCTCTCTCCTTCTGCCTCTCCCCCACCTCAGATAAATAAATCTTAAAAAAACAAAAAACTGAAAGCATCTATTACTGATAAACCTTGATTCCCTGCCCAAAGCTCACAGCTCCTCCTGCAGTGGGAGCCCACCAGAGCTCTCCCTAACGGCTGGCGGTCACAACAAGAGTTTGAACGAAGCTGGACATTTTGCCTTTGGAGAACAGGATATAAAACTAGTGTGGGTCAGCATGATGGAGTACTATGTTGCCATTAAAAATGATAAGCATGTCCATTGTGTCAATATATGGAAATGAGTATATGAAAGAATGTTAAATGGAAACAAGCAGAAGAACACCCAGGAGTTGGCCTACACTGATTACAACTCCATCAATAATTACATCTGCACACTCATGAGGAAGGACTAGAAGCACATTTAGAGTTGTGTAAATAGAGGATTATTTACTGGATTTTCTTTTTCTCCCATTGAATCTTATATATTTTTAATCTTTTTAATGAGAAGAACAGGAAGTTTGGACTCAGACCAACAAGGGAAGCATTTAGCTGCTGACACAATTGCTTGGACGGAAAGGGACATTTGCAGTGGTTGAAAATATGCATTGAAGGAAGCTATAAGCTTGAAAATAGTTTTATGAGCAATGCAGACCCTGCCTCTGCCAGACTGGCTGCAGCCCCAAGCTGAGTGGGGACTCCAGCCCCATTCTCCCATGTGGACAGAGAACCAAGCCCAGAGATGGAGACTCCGGAGGAAGCTTCAAATGGACATGAACTTTTTACTAAGTTCACACTTTGCTTTAAAAAAGAATAATCAGGGATCCTTGGGTTGCTCAGTGGTTAGCATCTGCCTTTGGCCCAGGGCGTGATCCTGGAGACCCAGGATGGAGTCCCACATTGGGCTCCCTGCATAGAGCCTGCTTCTCTCACTGCCTGTGTCTCTGCCTCTCTCTCTCTCTCTCTCTCTCTCTCTCTCTCTCGAATAAATAAATAAAATCTTAAAAAAAAACTCAAGACTAATCAGGGACACCTGGGGGGCTCAGTGGTTGAGTGTCTGCCTTTAGCTCAGGTCGTGATCCTGGGGTCCTGAGGTTAAGTCCTGCATCGAGTCCCCTGCAGGGAGCCTGCTTCTCCCTTTGTCTATGTCTCTGCCTCTCTCTCTTTCTCATGAATAAATAAATAAAATCTTTTATTAATAAAATTAATAAAATAAAATAAATCACATTGTCCTCATTTTCCAGGCACAGCCCTAGTTGCTGCACCGTTGTCCTAGTATAATTTTTTTAAAGATTTATTGATTTGAAAGAAATAGAAAAAGAAAAGCTGGGGAGTTTGGGGAGAGGCAGAGGGAAGAATCTCCAGCAGACTCCCGGCTGAGCACCGAGCCCCACGCAGGGCTCCCATCCCACCACCCCAAGATCACGACCTGAGCCAAAATCAAGAGTCGGACACTTAACCAACTGAACCACCCAGGCGCCCCTTCTCCTAGTATAGTTATTAACATTTCTTTTTATCTCAAAAGTATCCTATTAAGATAATAAAGTATAAGGTCATCCTACTTAATGAGGCCATGCAGGCGTCAGCTTGCTACCTAGTGGATGAAGAATTTGTCTCTACAGGTGCTTGAAATACTCGTTCACAGTAGCTCTCCTCACCTTGTATTGAGCAGGTAATCAGGACGGTGCTTCTGTCGCCTTTTTACAAGGACATCTAGCTGTGGGTATATGTTTGGATGGGTGGCAGTGCTCAGCTGGAGCCAGTTAGTAGCAGCCCAGGAGAGCCAACTCTGCATATTTTCCCATCACATTCAATGACGTCATGTTAGTAGCTTGAGATCAGTACCAGAGAAATCAGGAAATGCTATAAACCTGGGCTTTTCTTCCTTTCTACCCACACCCTTACCCCCCGGGGAGCTGGTTGTAAAATATTTAGTAGCACACCATAGATTGCTGAAGTCAATAAAGCCAGAATGTAAACGATCTTATTGGGCTATCTGATCAGACAGGTCCACATTTAGCCCCCAGCCAAAGCTCACAGCCACATTTTACAACCTCCCCCAAAGTAACCAGAATATTATGGAATATGGTGGTCCCTTGCAGAAGGGAGAAATGGGAAAGCTTTTCTTTTTATTTTCCACACACATTAGAAACAAAACAAGAATGCAAACACAAATCAATTCAGTTGTCTTGGAATATGACAGCTTGACTCACAGCCAGCTCATCCACCTGACAAGGTTGTCTGCATACTATTAAAGCAGATGACTTGTGTGCTATTGATACAGTATTGAGTTTTCTCATGATGACAGCTTTTGAATCATGACTCTTTCTCATCATACAAGTCCCTGAAAACCCCTGCCCCAATGGACACCATAATGTGAGTGTCACTATACAAAATGGCTGATTCTTTGGTACCAACAATGTCTTGTAAATTTTCCCCTCCTCACACCTCCTTCTCCTGTGGCTCCTTATTAGAAGCCCTTATGAAAGTCACATTTTATGGTCACGGACAATTCATTACTTCCTGCTACTTATTGTCAGAGCCCTTTTGTAACCATAACAAACATATGATGAGCTTCTACAAAATTTTAAGAAGTTTTTTTTTTAAAGAAGTTTTTTAAGTAACTTACTGGCACCTGCACTTTGGCACTTGGTCAGTTAAATCCAAAGGGCAGTGGAAGAATTGAAGGAGAGGATCCCTGGGTGGCTCAGCGGTTTAGCACCTGCCTTTGGCTCAAGGTGTGATCTTGGAGTCCCAGGATCAAGTCCCACGTGGGGCTCCCTGCATGGACCTTGCTTCTCCCTCTGCCTGTGTCTCTGCCTCTCTCTCTGTGTGTCTCTCATGAATAAATAAACAAAATCTTTAAAAAAATAATTGAAGGTAAAGGAAATTCTAGTCTCATCATGGAACCCAAGATACTAAAGAAAAGAGTGCACCGGGGAAGGGAGCCAGTGGTGATCTCCAGCACCAATTCCATAATAACCGTATCTGTTCAGCTGTGTGAGCTTTGGGATGAAAGAAGCATTATGCTTGCATTGATCAAGCATCTCCTAGGTGCAAAGCACTCTGCACAGAATAATTAGAAAAATTAGGATATGTGTTCTTTGCTTTTATAAACTAGTGTAAGAGATAGGGTGGAGGGAGAGGAAATAAAGAGGTGCCAGAGAAAGGGAGAGAGAAGAACAAAAATCGCAACCCTTCATTTTCCATAGTGACAGTGGGAAGCTAAATTAATTCAGTGCTTATGGCTGGACTGGATTCATTAGGGCTATCTTCTGGAAGGGGGCTTTTGAGCAGGGCCTTTGACTGTAATCCACTAGCAGTCATGGGGGGGGCGCGTTGTGCCTTCACAAGCTGAAGAAGAACCAAAAAAGTATGAAATCCTAGAAATTAGAAAAGGCTATAGCAAATTTTTCTTAACTCTCTGGTCATTCCAGAATGCTCCCTGACAAACTTGAAAAAATTTTTTGGATGACAGTTTCACCACCCCAAAGTTTCCTCAGAGTTTAAGTGTGTCTAGGACCTGTGAGAAAGAACAAGAAGAGGTGGTAATATAACCTCTGAAACAACAGCAAGGCTCCCATTGTTCTTTAGTTAGTTATTTACTTGTCAGTCCCTCCCACCACCCTGTGAGCTCTCTAAGCGTGGGTACTGTGCCAGGCTCCGTGACCACTGCATGCTCAGTGCCAACTACGGTGATGGCAAAGAGCAGCCTCAGCCTTGTTGAAAGGCCTTGATGATGGTCATACTTAACATGGTGATCACCAGGATTGGCCATTTGTTAGTTACACCAACCATGGACAAATCCTTGCACCTACCTCAGGTAAACTCAGTTCTCCCAAGAGACATTTATCTAATCATGTCACCATCTAAGCAACAGCCAGAGCACATGCTTTTTCTAGGTTCATTCAAGTTCTAAGAATATAAAGTTTTATGGTCATTTAAAGATCAAATTATGGATGCCTGGATGGCTCAGTCAGTAAGCATCTGCTTTCAGCTCAGGTCATGATTTTGGGGTCCTGGGATTGAGTCTTGCATTGGGCTCCCTGCTCCATGGGGAATCTGCTTCTCCCTTTGGCTCTGCTTGTGCTCTCTATCTCTCAAATAAATAAAAAAAATATTTTTAAAAAATAAATAAAGGTCAGATTGTTAGGGCAAAAAAAGTCTTTGAAACAAGAACATTTCTTATTAATGGTTATATAATAAGAGTTGGATCTAATATACTCTCATCAAGCCGAGCTGATACAACCTTTAAAAGAGGGGAAAGGAGAATAGAGAACAAAGTTTCCAGTTTTGAGCAATGACATGGATTTCCATGTCATCCCTAGATTTCTTCATGTGCATGCCAGTCCATTTTAAAGTAGATAAGCATTTGAGGAAAATCCTGTACACTTTGAATAAGATTGTGTTTCTATAAGCCTGTAGTCCACAACAAAAAACCTGGGATTATATTCTCCAGACATGTGTCCCTCTCCTTTGGCATAGTTGGAGCCTTATTTATCTGGGGCTGAAATAATTCTTTCTTTGTGTCTCTGTACTATAAACGGTGTCCTCAATGCCTCCACAGAAGCTCCTTAAATGTCTGCTTGTGTTTCAGAACAGCAGTTAGATCATATATCAATGCATGATCTTCTCATAACAGATCACCTGCCCTTGTATCCCAAACTTGACAAAATGTGGTATTTGATTCTAACACATCACTCACAGGTAGTGTGACAACTCTCCAAAGAAAGAGTTGAACTCTATATAGTTCCTTCTTACCTAAATGTTTTTTGTGGACATCAATAATATAAATGCAGGTGACGTTTTCTGAAATTCAGCTTCATTTTTTCATTAATTCTGATAAATAATTGACCAATTTTCTTGGCTCGTGGTTCATTCATCTCTATAGTCAGCTCTGAGTATATTTCTCTTTACACATATTTTCTGAACTTCTCACTAGGGTGTGTGTTGTGGGAAAGGTTGTACTTAAGAATTCTCTTTTTTCCTCTATATCTAGATTAGCCTTAGATTTTAAAATTGGCACCTAAGTGATGCTCAATTCCAAATAAGTGTAATGTAGAGCTGATTTCTGGATTATGACAATGCATTAAGGACCAGACAGTAAAATCACAGTGTGTCTCCACTTTAATTCATTTGATAAATAGTCGCTTGGAGACAGCCATGGGTTAGGAGGGTGAGTCTCCTTGGGATGCTAGTGGGTTTTTTTTTTTCTATTTCTCTCCAAAAGCCTATCCCAATTTATTGTCTCAATGAAATGTGAAAGCCAAAATCTCAGTGGACTTCATTTTATTTTTTTAAAGGTTTTATTTATTTATTCATGAGAGACAGAGAGAGAGAGAGAGGGGGGCAGAGACACAGGCAGAGGGAGAAGCAGGCTCCATGCAGGGAGCCCGACGCGGGACTTGATCCTGGGACTCCAGGATCACACCCTGGGCTGGAGGCGGTGCTAAACCGCTCAGCCACCGGGGCTGCCCTGGACTTCACTTTAATTCCTACTTCAGTCAACGGATTCCATTTATTGGATTCCACTCCAATCCCTAAGAGGGCATATGAGACATTTCCTGATTTGGGCAAAATTCTCCACAAAGTCATAGAGCTAGTAGGAATCTCAGAGATCATATAGTTCAATATCCTCATTTCACAGATGAGAAAAGCAGAGTTTAAAGAGGTCAAGTGATCTGACCAAGGTCACACAGCACATTAGTGGCAGATCTAAGGCAAGTCTCATCCTCTGTTCTGTTCATCACACCACACTCTCTGCCTAATATATCAACCACCTTGCTGCTACCATCTCCTACGTTTTACACTTACCCTCTCAGTTCCCATGATTTGGTTATTTCCTGACCATCTATTTTATATTTGTACAATCCATTTTACCATGAAACTTATCTTTTCACCTATTTCTTACTAACTGCCTTCATCAATTGCTTTATAAGGTTGATGCTTTCATTTTTGCTTACATCCGTGGTTTCTGGTTTCTGCTTCTACCCTGACACTTGAATCCAGGGCACGTTGTCTAGCAAATGCCCTGGATATTAGTAGATACTTTCCTTTCATCCTAGATTCCTTACTGTCTTCTAATTTTCAAACCACTGCCAATTCCAGACCCTTAACTTTGAGATATTTTTGGTTCTTCTAATCTCAGTCACTTTATGGATTTACTGTCGCTGTCCGTGGTGCTGATATTAGCAACAGTAGCGACTGTGCAGCCTGATTAGGGAATGCACAGTTAAGTGTTCTCTATAACACATCTGATTATTTTGGTGGACTATTTAGTCAAACATAATTAAGTAAAATAATAATTAAAATCACAAATCTTCATGTATACTTAACCAGACATATCAAAATTGGTTCCCCTTTTTAATGACTTCAAGTCAAGTGGGTGGTAGCTTATGATATGTTGGTATATATTTAAAATTTTTAAGCATTTTTCAAGGAAAACAAAAATGACTTGTGTTTTCTACTTTCCATGATGTAAGCAGTTCTCCCATAATGGCTGACTTCAAGCTACTTATGACATGGCACTGAATATGAAAGTAGGAGGACATATACACAATCAAATGTCATGAGCTACTGTAAGCTGGCTCTATCACACCATTGGCCATAGCCCAATATTGCATCTCAAGTTACCCAAACTGGATCATACCCAAGGTGTGGCATACCTAAGGTGGTTTGGGGCAAAACTATCTGGAAGGAAATGTCCCTAAGTTAAAGCTCTTTAATAAGATCTGAATGGAAAGCCAAAGGAAAATATACATCTAGAGCACAACAAGAAATGCACAGTTCTTCAAAAAGGACAAATACAGACATTATGAAGTATTTTAAGAAGAAAGAATGGATTAGAATAAACATGAGCTCAGTTCTGTAAAAAAAAAAATGTTGGAGGTCTGTCCTCATAGTCTGTGGATGGGTGGGGTGTGGGCACATCACATTGACTTAAATGTACATGGGCAAGGAAATCACTCACAGTGTATCCAGTGGCAAGATTTTCTCAGCCCTGGATCTGAAGAGTGATATGCAAGTTCGGAGGTCTGTTGAAGATCCTTTTGCAATCACAAATAAAATTCTATTTTTGTAAATTCTATTTTAATTTCCAGTTCATTTTTTTCTTATTTTTAAAGATTTTATTTATTTATTTATTTATTTATTTATTTATTTATTTATTTATTTATTTCAGAGAGTGAGAACAAGCACTAGGAGGGGGAGGGGCAGAGGAGGAGGGAAAGAATCTCAAGCTGAGAAAGGAGCCGGTCGAGGGGGACATCTCATGACCCTGAGATCATGACCTAAGCTGAAATCAAGAGTCAGTTGCTTAACTAACTCAGTTTCTTGACCAACTGAGCTATCAGGTGCCCCTTTAGAATTATTTTAATTTTTTTAATATTTTTTATTTTATTTATTTATTTATTTGGAAAAGAGAGAGGAAGGAGGGGCACACTAGCAGGAGGAAGGGGCAGAGGGAGAGAGAGAGTGAATCTCATGTAGGCTCTGCACTGAACAGGGAGCCTGACTTGGGGCTCAGTCTCACGGCCCTGAGGTCATGACTTGAGCCAATTCCAAGAGTCCAACACTTAACCAACTGAGCCACCTGGGTGCTCCCAGTTCACTTCTAAATTAAAAAGCTATTTTAATATTGTGGCAATGATAATTAGTTGGGACTATATTTTGGTTATAAATGACTGAGACCAACTCTACCTAGAAAAATGAGACATTAATTAGGAAGGAATTTGGCATACTTCACAGAGACACTAAAAGGACAAGAATTCACTTGAGGTTCAAGTACAGTTGGTACTAGGAATATGAAAATATCAATACTGCCATTTGTCTCTTATCTCTTCTTCACTTGGGTATCAACTACATTATTCCCTCCCTCTACAGACTCCATTTCTCTACATAGCAGAGAATAAGGTATCTTTCAAACTTTGGAGCTTGTAGTCACAGGGGAAAAAATGATTGAACCCTTTTAGTTCCAAATCCAAGAATCTCAAAGAAGAGATTCATTGTCTTAGAAAAAGCAACATCTTTCTCCTGGGACTAATCAACTGCTGTCAAGGTGGTAGGATAACATGAGAACCATGTAGGGTGAAGGTAAGTTCCAGGCAAGGGGTATTGTTGGGCTGGAAATCCAATAAGTGACTACTTCACTATTTCTACATGTCAGATGATTGGACCACAGTACTAGAGCTCTCCTAATGTGACTCTTAACAGATTATACTCAATAATGAGTAAAAGCTCTCATAAGACCAAATACTTGTAGCAAACCACTGATTTTTTTAAGTACTGCTCCTGAGTACCGGACCAGTTTTTCCAAACCAGTTTGGACAACAGATTCCTATGAGGGTCTTTAAAGATGTTCAAATTCTCAAGCCCATACCATTCTTAATTAAAATCTCTGAATATAGGCCTAGAAATGTGTTTTTTAAGTCCCCAGATGGTTCTGGTGCACCCAGACAATGAATACTTGGTGTTGACTGACATTTGGAAGTGCACACTCTGGGATCTAAATATATTTGTGCATCAGGATCTCAGAGGAAATGGAGATATAGGAGGAGGATGTGGCAAAGTTTAGATCAGGGAAAGCAGTTATTCCTTCACATGACAGATAGAATTCATTATAGGCATACCTTTCCTTAGTCAAAATCCTTAAGGCCAGATGTGTTTCAGAATTCAGAATTTTTTGATTTTCAAATGTCAGTTTCCATGTACATCTACTTCAAATTTTCAAAGGCATAATGGAAAATATTTATTGAGCACTTGCTTTGTACCTGTCAGTATCTCATTCCCACAATAACTGCACAAGGTGAGTACTATTCTTGTGACTGTTTGTCAGATGAAGAACCTGACACATAAAGAGATTAAGAAATGGTCATCACATTGTACCACGAGGACATGGCCAAGCTGGAACGTAAACTCCTGTACCATGCCAACTCTAGTCACGAGCAGCAAAACAATTTCTCCCATGGACTTTGTACTCAGTGGGTCTGTGCTTGGGGAGGCATGGGGGGATTTGTTCTATGTTGTCAAGGTTTAGGGTTTTGGAGAATGTCCATTGGCCAGTTATTTTCCAACCGATATCAAAAATGCTGCTCTAGTGATTTAATCCCTTGGAGGACAGACATAGTAAGTTCCTAAGACTTCACAGTATGAATGGCTTTACCAGATATATTCTCATTATGAAAGGAAGATAGTCACAGGAGGACTTTTGGGAGAGAGAGAGAGAGAGAGAAATGAAAGTAAAGATAGAAGAGGTATCACTGAAAATATGGGAGATGGGGGAGACAGTCTTAAAATAAGAGAGCTGGAAAGCAAAGACCAGCTTCGCTGATGTCACAATTTGGCTTCCAGACCACATAGATTTTGTCAGTTCCTGCAGGGAATTTCTCTGGTCACTACACATATCAGATATAAAGCTAGAAGCCCTTGCTAAGAATAAAACAATATGGGAGGGATGCCTGGGTGGCTCAGCGGTTGAGTGCCTGCCTTTGGCCCCGGGCATGATCCTGGGGTCCTGGGAGTGAGTCCCGCATCAGGCTCCTGCAGGGCCTGCTTCTCTCTCTGCCTGTGTCTCTGCCTCTCTCTCTGTGTGTGTGTGTGTGTGTGTCTCATGAATAAATAAATAATAAATAAATAATAAAATAATCAATAAGTAAATCTTAAAAAAAAAAAAAAACAATATGGGAAAAGGACAGACTCCTCCCGAACCTGCTTTAACTGTTTTTATTATGTCCCAAGCAGTTCATTCACATTGCGGACTTTCTCCATTAGGACCAAGGGCCTTCTTTCAGAACAAACCAGGCCCCAAATCCACCTAGAAGGGCTTGTCCAAAAGGTTGAAGCAGGTACCCACTCTTGACTCACACTGTCTTACAAAGTCATTTTTCTTTGACTTTACAAGCCTGTGTGTCTGCTTTTGTTCCTTCTCTTATCATGGCTCCAAGGCTGCCTCCCACCCCCACCCCCACCCCCAATGAATCACTCTCTTATTTTCCACTGTCTGACTTCTTAGCCTCAATATTTCTGCCTTCTCCCTTTGCTCTCTGCAGGAAACCAAAGTCTCAGATTTCACCTCTACCTGAAGCCTGACATCTTTTCAGCACATATCAGAACATCCAAGAATTCCTCAGACTCTAGTTTCCTCCAGCACATGTGCTTGTCAGCAGCCATCGCAAAGGGCACCCAGCTCAGGGCAACACTCAGACACTGTTCAGAGAGGGCCAGAGCAGAGCATGGAGGGGGAGGGGGGTAACACGGGGGTCCCTCATAATAGGCTGCATTGCACCAAGTGCACATTTGCCTGTGTATAGGGCAGGTTTTATATCCATCCAAAAGCTTTGTTTTGTCCAGTTGAGTGGGGGTCGCCACCCGGTGTTGCAGCTTCAACCCAACGTGCCTTATTTGTGAAGAAAATGCCATTTTGCACTTTTAAAAAAGGATGCTCACAGTTGAATGTTGCAACATTTAACACTCTCCAGTGCCAAAATTAAAGAGGGGAAAAGAAATATAGAGAAGGGCTAATTGGTTCCCCCCAGGAAATGCAGCAGGTCAGCAAGTATCAAAATTGGACATTACTAAGCAAGCTTGCAGGGCTCTGCTGCTCTGCTGGATCCTAGATGTTGGAGCTGGCAGGAGCCTGGAGTTCCCCTCGTGTCCCAAAAAGGCTGCCCAAAGCTGCCCAGCCAGTTAGTGGCAGAGACCACGTTCAAGCCCTAGTCTGACTCCCAGACTGATCCCCCTTTCAACCACAATACCAATTTTCTCATTTTGAAAATCAGAACAGTAGGAGCCTTTTGTGGAATCATTCACCAGGGGCTTCAAGTGCAAAGAGCTAGAGCCCTCTGGAAGGACTTTCTCCTCCGGACCCCAAGACCGTGCTGGCACTTGAAGGGATGGGAAGGGAGCACCTCCTCAAGGAGACCACACATGGGGTGGCCCCACTGACTACAATTCTGCAGCAGGGGTGAGGTGAGAGGCACGGCTCAGAGGGCCAGAGGGAGAGCTGGGGGCAGCTGGGGAGGATTGTGAAGTGTGGGTGGGGCTCGGGGGCACTTGGGGACCGAGGGAGGTGGCTGGAGCAGGCAGGGGGAGATGGATGGCCTCTGAGGTGAGAGGGCCACTGAGGCAGGGTGCGGGGCAGGGGTACCGGACCGAGTGCAGAAATCCCTGATGCGCTGACAGCGGCCCCGGAGCCTCTGGCCGAGGACAGGGCGCACAGCGGACCCAGCCTGGGCACTCCAGTCAGTGCACCATCCCCTCCTTGGACTAGGTGGAGCTGCTGGGACCACATTCCTGCTGGAGTTAAGGGGAGCAAAGCCAAGGGCTCCCCGGGGGCCGCAGTCTGAGAAGAGCCTGAGGCTTCGCAAAGGCCAGAGAGATCAATAGAGCATAACACAGGGTGGAGAAGAAAGGAGGCGAAGTGGGAGAGAAGGCAGGCTCAGTGCCACAAGAGCTGAAAACAGATGGCTAGACTTCCCTCTCTTCCCCCAGCCCCTTCCCTCAGGGCATCTGAGAGCAAGACAGCCGCCTCTCCAGCTGAACATCTGCATGCCCTCTTTCTTTCTCCCTCTCTCCCTCCCTCCCTGGCCTCTCCTCTCGCTCCCCCTCCGCCCTTCCCTCCTCCTCCCCCACTGATTACACCCTGGAGCAGCTGTGTTTTATTTTGCCATCTCCAATTTTCTCATTACCAACATTTAGTTGCATCTCCTCCCCATGCGACGGGTTGTCCTCACTGACACAGGTACACAGGGACCCAGGCAGCCCCTCTTTCCCGAGGACGTGCCTGGAACAATTTTGCAGAGTGTGGGTTTCAGGGCCGTCGGGGCGGGGGGGTGGCCTGGATATTGTTGGTGGTGAGCCTAGGGAAGGCTTGGTTTTCCTGCCCCTTCTACCCCCCGGTCCTGCTCTAGATAGCCATATGCCCTTCCTCGGACACCTTCACCCTCCACTGCCCTGCCTTGCCCGGTCCTGAGCACTTTGGGATTGTAACGCATGAAGGGAAGCGTCCAGGTTGGAGAATGAGAGCTCTTACTCGGTTGTGTCCTGGGATCTCTACAGACATCCGTGGAGTCAACTGCTCTGCTTTCCGTGAACTGTCTTTGCAAAATGAAAACTCATGAGCCAGGAGTGTCATTAAAACCCTTCAGCACTTACCTTTATGAAATTGTTAGCTTCAGCCCTCTAACCGGGTCCTAAGAGAATGTGACTTAGACTTCAAAAGAGAGAAACACATGTAGGGACACAGGCTGGAGGAGCTCCCTGGCAGCACCTGGTTCACACCACCTGGTTCACACCACAGGCGAAGCTGGGGAGAAAGTATTAAGGAAACATTTTGTGCACTTTCTCACCTTGTCTGGGACCATCAGCCCAGCCCTGGCATCTGTCCCAAGACTTGGACAGTTTTGCCTGTGGCCACGACCCTTCAAAAGGAATCACTGCTTCTTTTGCCAGTAATACCTCTTAGCACTGTCCCCCTTCTGCTGTGTGTCAGGGGCAAATGTTGGTGGCTCTGTCCCCCCCGTAAACTGAGCGGGAAGCAATATGGTTGTAGGATGAGCTTGGATTCCAGAATAAAGCAGACTTGGCATCTAACCTCGGCTTTGCCCACTTAAGTAACCAAACCACCATTTGCTCATCTGTAAAATGAGAAGGAGGTGCCTATCCCCAAGCGAGTGTGAGGAGGATAGGCACTTGCACCATACCCAGCCCCCATCTGTGTCTTGAGATAGGGCTAGCATAGTATAGAGGCACGAAAGTACTGAGTCAACTGGCAAGACTATGGTAGGGCTTCAGAAAATGAAAATGGAATATTTAGCATAGGAAGTCTAATCAACACAGTGCCATCCACCCGTTCAAGGCTGTATGCGAACGATGTCAGGAAGCGGCCACAGGAGGACGACCCCACTAGGCCCTTCTCCCCCACTAGGTATTGTGCTCACCTCCCTCCCCAGTGTCCAGGCCCAGCACCATCTCCTTGTAGCAAACTTGGCGTCCAGCAGGGACTAGCCTCACGCAGCATCCTTCCCCTTGTCACCGTGACCAGTTTAGTTAATGCAGCTTAATCTATCCAATGCCTGACATTACCCTGGCCAGGGGGGTTGATTTAGGGTAGTCCAGTTGGCCTGAACCCCAGACCTCTTGTTGATTGTTGTAGACAGCCAGTTGCTGGACCCCAACAAAGACAGCCCCAGTTGCTGCTAGCTACTGTGTGAGAAGCCAGCCTTTAGATGGCATCAACCCCCAGGGACAGAGAAAGAGGAGAAAAGAACCCAGGTCCCCGATAACAGGGCCCTGGATCTAACTGAACTGCTGGATCAAACATTCCTGAAGTCCACCCACCTCTGGCATTTTCGACTATGGAACCCTATATGTTCGCTTACTATTTATACCAAAGTCAATCAGAGTTTCTGTTATTTGCAACCAAAAACATCCTCCTGCATCTGAATCTGAACACTGATGCTCCCCCTACATTTTTGGCTCCAATTTTTGAGTGTCTCCACTGGGATAGACAGCTTGTCTCACTTCTGGTTCTCGGCCTTACCACTTACTTGCCAAGCTTGCTTCTCACAGATCTAGGCCTCGGGAGATGAATTTCAACTTGGTGACATCAACCACACACACACACACACACACACACACCCCTTCCTCATTCACTCAAAAACATTGTTATGAAATCTTCGTTATGTGCCAGGCACTGTGGTGGGCAATAGAGACAGGAAAGAAAGCCGGTCAAGAGCTTGCTCTCGGGATCCCTGGGTGGCACAGCGGTTTGGCGACTGCCTTTGGCCCAGGGCGCGATCCTGGAGACCCGGGATCGAATCCCACATCAGGCTCCCAGTGCATGGAGCCTGCTTCTCCCTCTGCCTGTGTCTCTGCCTCCCTCTCTCTCTCTCTCTGTGACTATCATAAATAAATAAATTAATTAATTAAAAAAAAAAGAGCTTGCTCTCCCTAAACAGCCTGTGGAGACCTCGTGCAACATATCCACGGCAGGTGTGTACTGTCCGTGAGCTCCTCCAGGGAGATGTTGCTTTGTGGTTCCATAGGACACGGCTATGGGACTTTTGCCTGAAGTTCTCAAAGACCCCTGCGAGTCACGAACCTCAGAGGGAGGGAATTTGGGTGGGACCCACCGTCCCTTCTCGGGAAGCTCACTTGCTTCTCGGGGAGCCCTGAACAACAAGGACGGAGGCCAGCGAAGCTCTACCTGCCTACCCAGGCTGTAAATTAGGCCCAATTAAGCATCAACCTGTGTGATGGGCCCTGAGGTCTGGAGAGCGAGTCAAGAAGCCTCTGGTGCTCCGTGGGTTTGTAAGGGAATCTCCCTTTGCATAAAAGGCTATGTTCAGCAATCTCCGAAGCCCGAGTAGGACTATAAAACTCCCACTCGGGAGTCACGGCTATTAGGAGCAGGCTTGAAAAACTGGAGGCCGAGGCAAAGCCCCAGAAGCCTAATACACATGGGGCTGCAGTTTTACAATTTAGTCAATATTCCATTTTTCCGGATCGCTCTGCTCTGCTGTCACAGCGGTCTGCATCCCTATCTCGGCCCCCGGCCCATGCGGGGACCCTGTCACCATGTACCGCTCCTCCGCTGGCCCTGCCAGCCCTGGCGACAGGAAGCCGCAGACCTTCCCGAGGCACCCAGGTGGGCACTGCTCGGCTGTGACCCTCGCAGCGCTAGGAAGGGGCAGAGGTGGGGTGGCGAGCGGGCGACCAGGCCCGGTGCGTGGGGAGGCGGGCCTCGTGTGGGGCACATGCTCCGGTGCTGCCTGCAGACCCCCCACGAGAGCAGGGACTTCAGCTTAATGGGACAGGCCTTTCCAGCAGCTTGGACAGGGGACGCTCAGGCTCCTCTGGTGCCCACCGGCCTCTCACTGCCCCACAGATGCCGAACACCCAGAGCAGAGGCCGTTCAGGAGAGGAAATTGGAAGTCAGTTGCCTAAAAGAGAACAGGTGGCCTTCTCATTGAACATTTCTCTCAGGCCTTTTCTTTCTTTTCTTTGTTTTTAAAGATTTTATTTATTTATTCATCAGAGACACACAGAGAGAGAGATAGAGGCAGAGGGAGAAGCAGGCTCCATGCAGGAGCCCGACGTGGGACTCGATCCCAGGACCCAGGGTCAAGCCCTGGACTGAAGGCAGGTGCTCAACCGCTGAGCCACCCGGGCTGCCCTCTCAGGCCTCTTCGCTACCTGTCACGGAAAGCCATGGTCCTCGAGGTGCCTTCTCTCTGATGTTCTTATACTCACTGCAAAACTTTGACCTTGGACAGGTGACCTGACCTCTTCGGGCATCTTTTTCTGTAACGTGTTGTGATGGCTTTAAATCATGGTCATGACGTCTTTGACAGGCCTCCATGAAGAGGGGGCATCTGTGTCCCCTCCAACTGAACCTGCGTCTGGGGAGGAGGCTGTGACTACTTTGGCCAAAGCCCCGGGACAAAAGGACACGATGTGACTTCTGAAGCGAGATTAGAAGGTCATAGGGTTTCCCCGGTGGTTGCCAGGAGCAATCATCCTTGGAGGCTTCGACCTCCAGGCAAGAAGTCTGACTAGGCCCAGCCCACCGCGCTGGGAGGCCACGCGTCAGCACGCTGCTCCCTAGCCCCAGTCAAGCCCGTCCTCGATGCACACCAGCTCGGCCTTGCAGACGCGCCTGCCAGCCCTGGCTCCTGTAGCCACCAAAGTCACCCCAGCTGACAGCCCAAAATCATGGTGCCGCCAGCCTCCTGGCCTCCAGAATCTGTGAACGTCATACAAGGTGGTTGCCTCGTGCCTCCAAGGTGTTTGGTTAGGCAACAGTAGGCAACTGGGACTTATGGGAACCTACCTATGAGATAATATGGGAACGCGCTTCACTTGGAGACTGACTAGCATGTAATTTTTTTAAAATGCTGTGTTTACCTAGTTCTGAAGCCTGGATGAGAGAGTAGCCTCATGAGTAGGGGATTAAATCCACAGCTCCACCCACCTCCCTCATCAGGCCTCTTATTCAAGGCCACTCTGCACCTGCTCTAATCATCCCCTCCACCCTCCCTAACCCCAGGCCACGTGCCAAACAACCGGGACAGCCCCCATGCCTGGAGCCCCCTGAAGTCACTCAGGCTAGCCAATCCTGAGCCTGCTTGCCCTGCTTCACCAATAACTTCTCTCAGAAACCACCATAAAGGCTCCTGCCAACACCCCCCAAATCTGTCTTGTGATCTCTTGGTGCTTCCCCTGCGTGACCCTATATGGCCTATATGGCAGCTCCCTGGGGAGCTGAGAATAACACACTGTAGAACTTTCCAGTTTCTCTAGCTTGCCCTGCATCTGGCTTCACCATATCTGACCCAAGGTAGGATGGTTAAAATGGTGCCATATGATGCGTCATCGGTCTGGACTACCTTCTTTTCCTTGGCTCCTTCCCTTCCATTTCCTTATTCTAATAGGATGATGAAACAGCTACATTTTTGGGAAGGTAAATGCAATCAACACGATTGGAAGACAAGGAGAAAAGTAGTGGTGCAGCAGAAGCCTAAGGAGCACGCATGGAAAGGAGTCTGGGCGGCGGGCTGGGTTGGGACTTTGGGAACTAGAGTGGCTTGCTTGGGGCAGGGAATGTCACAAGCAGAGGATCCGTGGGTCCCCAGTGGATTAGGGACACTGAAGTGCATGCTGTGAGGGGTACACTCTCTGTAAAACTCCATGTCCTTCACATTGGGAACATCATCTAATCCTTGGGGCATTTACCATAAGGAATGGAGTCCTTTCCCAGGGCACGTGCACACCCAGGGGCAGACAAACGCCCATGGTGAAAATCCAGAGGGCTTTTTATTGCTCTAAGAAAGTTAAGGTTTCTTCAGTTGCATTTTGCAGAGGCACCTGCAGGAGTGTGCACATAGGTCACCTGTGTGTCTCACTGAAATGGAGACTCTGGGTCAGCGGATCTGTGGTGGGGTCCAGTGAGATGCTGTGTTGCCATCAAGCTCCCAAGGGAGGCCGATGCTGCAGGTTCCAGAGCACCAGTGGCGCAGCGAGGAGCTCCAAATCTTCAGGACCCAGTGCACCAGAGCCAAAGGGCCTTAGAAGACCCGCTGTGGTTGTTCTCTCTGAAGCAGGACGCTTCCAGCTCCAAGGGACACTTCCCATCACCCTTGGAGAGCCCCACAGCTACTCCAACCACCTCTCCCTCTCCTCTTCCCCTGCCCCAGCCAAAAAGGACGAATGCGACCTCAGGGGTTTGGCCCTGCTTCTCTAGGACCCTGGGTAGGGACACGGCTTCCTCCCCTCCGCCCGGCTAAGGCTTCCCTGCCAGGCCCTCATGCCCCCTCTCCCCAGAGCTAGACTTTCCCACCCAAGTCGCCCCTGCTCACCCTGTGTGAGGGGAAGGGATGCTGCCCGCGGTTCCCACTCCAGCCCTCGCCCCCACCCAGTCCAGGGCCTCTAGCATACCTGGTCTTATATCATCATCTCCTGAGAAGTTCTTCCCTTGGAGGTTCTTCTACCTCCACCATGGAGGCCTTTCTGGTGAGGAGAAGGCATCCTTGCTCTTTAAAATCCAAGGGGAAAAAATATTGGAGATAAACGAAGAATGAGGCGAAGGACTCCAGGCCCTCCCCCACAGGACTGGACCTAATCGCCTGATGCTTAGAAACCACGTGCCATTTCTTACAGGACGTAGAGTTGGGTCTTATTATGCAAATGCGAGGTGTCCAGCGCCGCCTCGGGCCTGCTGCCCCTGCTGCTGGGCAGATTCCGAGAAGATGAAGTCCACTTCTGAGCAACACTGTCCACTGGACGGCCGGAGAGGTCAACCAGTGGCTGGTACAGTGTCGCCACCGGACACACAAGGGTAGGTAGCAAAGCAGAGAAGGACAAAACAGGCCCAAGGAGTATTAGAGAAATTGCGAGAATTAGCACTGGGGAGAGAGGGATCTCCGTGAATTAGAGCTGGAGATGAACGAAAAAGAGCCTAGGGAGAGAGTGAAAGAGAGAACCGGGCTGTGGATGGTTTCCCTAGTCCCATTCTTGGACTAGTGTTTATCTCCATTTCGGCTCTTTGAGGTGTGACAGGAAACTCAAGTGCTTGAGCACCGGCAAGTGGTAGTTATAAGAATACACGGTGTCTCTTGGACCCGAAGGGTGGAAACGGCCCTTCCTTGAGGGGTTAGAACAGAAAACAAGAACCCAGGTAGGAGCCTCCCAGCCCTCATGCTCCCCACACTTCTCGCCTCACATCCCCTCATCCCCACCCACCCCCTGGCCGTCTCTGCTCCCCTGCCTGAATGGGGCAGACAAGCAACCCCAAAGCTTCTAGTACCCCATGTGTGCACAGCACCGGGGCTAACAGAGACTTCGGAGCCCTAATTCTAAATTTCCAATTGTCCTGATTCACATCGGCCATGACCGGGTGAGATATCTCAGGGAGACAGAGTGAGGCTGAAGTGGTCACCAAAGGTCTATGCACCTCTTCTTCAGAATTAGAGACCCTGATGGCAGTTTGCAGTTCTCCTTTCTCACACCTCGATCACAGCCACTTCCTTGCCTATCTTTAATTTTCTGTTTGTTGCATTCAGCCTCTTGTTTCTGTCTTCCTTTTCTTAACACAGGGCAAGGTTCCCTAGAAACAGGTGACCTCATTTGAGACAGCCATCACGGCTTAGTGACATTCGGTATTTGAGTGCAGATCCCCCGTATTTGCTGCTTCTTTTGCAAAAAAAAAAAAAAAACCAGTGAGGTGCACCCCAGCTGGCTGTGGCAGGAAGCCACACTTCCTCCCTTCCTCTCCTTCTCTATTCCTCTATGCCCCACTCCAGCTTGTGCAGCTCATATTAATACCCTTTAATGAAAGCAATCACTGAAAAGTTCTCCAAATATAGTTAAGACAGGTTAATAATGGTCCTGCCACAATGTGAGGGCATTCTATGATGAACGTGGAGTGGATGAAAATGTAAAGCAATCAATGTTTTCCATTTTCTAGTTCATTCATTCATTCTATATCTCAATCTTCCAGTTGAAAAGTCAATTCACCAAAGTTCTGTCGTCTTCATTTCTTTTTTTTTTCCTCTCTCTTGTTCACACTGTATAATGAAGGAATGAGAGACCATTACTATAATGAACCACTGGTGTATAACACAGGAGGTAGGAGCAGGAAACCCATACATGGAAGGCATGCGTGAGGAACTAGATTATCGGGTGAGGTCTGAGAAAATCTGAAACCCGGGGATGAGATGCATGAGGCAAGAAGAATGCGGAAGTTATATTTACTACTAATAAAATAGGAGTTAGTCCGTGATTTTAAGAATGATTTTGTGAACGGCTCGTATCAGTTACCCATCACTACCCTATGCCAGTAGCAAACCACCACAAAGCCTCAGCAACAAGCAACAGTAACGCTTGCTCACACCCAAATATCTGGAGTCAGCTTAGGGCCAGTTACGGAGCTCTGCCGAACTGAGAATGGCTCACACGTCAGGGTTGGCTGTGTGTCGGCTGATCGTGGCTGGGCTCCTTCAGGCACTGCGATTCAGCTAGCTGGCTCGGGTGTCTGCTGACGTCCCATCGGCCAAAGCAGATCATAGCCGGGTTGAGTGTTAAAGAGTGGGGCAGGTCACCCTGCTTGCCACACAGTGCTCAAATGCACATGGCAAAGGGTACAGCTACCGGGAAGGGTGTAGGATTGATTCCATTGTTGCACAAGTACCATACTTAACAGAAGGTCAAGGGCAGCTGCATCATCCGGAGCTGTCACTGCCCTGAGTCTAATCTCCTGGCCCAAGAACGTGGTTATTATATGCAGCCTTGGTGGGCACATACCTACTATGTGGTCGGAGGGTCTAGACATCAGCAAGCGATATGCTAGTAGTGTGTGGAGAGTGGGAGCAGTACCATCTGTGCAGAGATTGTGGATGTGCCCTCACTTTGTAGCTTCAGGCATATGGTCTCACAAGCCCTGAAGACCTTTCCCTTCTGACCTTTCCTTCTACATGGGGGTATGTGTCTCATCTCCTGGGGGCTGGTGGGGTTACACTGTGTTCAACCAAGTGGTCCTAGGAAAATTTTCTACTAGCATATGTAGTAGAATGTATTTTCTACTTTTCAATACAAACAAATGTATTTTTCCTACTTTCCTTTCCAAATAGATAAACAACATTAAACATGATTTTAAAATACAGTATTCAAAAAAATCTGTGCTTCCTTCTTACATGATCTTATCCCTGATCTTACCAACAAGACCGAACTAGATGCTTTTTAAAAATTAACATAATTCCCTTCTTGAGGCTATAATCCTTTCAGGCCAGTGTACCACTGGAGAACTTCAAGTTAGTATTAAAATATCTATAGGTTTCAAGGAACCTGGCTGGCTCAGTTATAGAGATGTGACTCTTGACCCTGGGGTCATGAATTCAAGCCCCATGTTGAGCATGGAGCTTACTTTTAAAAAAATCTGTAGGTTTCATCTGCAATTACCTCAAAATAAAAAGTTTAATTAAATTTTAAAAATATCTGTAGGTTTCTCTTCTTCACCTGTTGTGATAACCTTTACTCCTAAGTCATGTATGTAGGATTTTGAAAGAATTTGAAAATGGCCTATCTCCATACAATAGAATATTATGCATCAATAGAGACAATTGAGGCAGCTGATCCATGTTACAACATGGATGAGCCTTGAAAACATCACACTACGTAAAAGACATCAGTCACACAAAGACCACAGACTCTCCCAATTCTGCTTATATAAAATACCACAAAATAGAGAAATCTATTACAGAAAGATTAGTCACTTCCTGTAGCTGGAGGAAATGGGAAGATTGGGGAGTGATGGCCAGAAAGTATGGGGTTTCTTTTGGGATAATGAAAATATCCTAAAATTGGTTGTGGCAATGGAGGCACAACTCTATGAAAATACTGAAAACCAGCTATTTGCATGAATTCTTCAGTACATGGATTATATCTCAATACAGCTAGTTTTTTAAAGTTTGCTTTCTAACGTCCCAGACCAACCAAGGCATCCACACTTCTCTGTGTGCCTTCCCAGTGCCTTTCCTGCCACATTGTTGAAGAAAAAAGGGAGCCACACAGAATGCATAGAATGGTTTTACAGTAAAAAAACAAAACAAAACAAAGCAAAATTCCCTATGAATGTTTTCATGGTGGGCAGGAGTAATGTTCCATTGTTAATTTTTATACCATGTATTGCCTACCAATGCATTGACGCCCAGTGTGCAGAAATCTGACATCATATGTGGAACTTCCTTCTGGCTGCATTTTGAAATGCTAAGTGATTCAAGGCCATCAGAAGTCCATGAGGCCATACATTCTGCAGCGGTTTTGTTCCACTAACAACTTAGAAATGGTGTTTGCCAAAAAAGACACATTTGTCTTGAATACGGTGCATATTTTTCATTTGTCTTCTCTAATGTCACTTCATCCATTAAAAGGTTCACCTGAAAGAAACTCGACCCAAAGCCTGTGGAGGCACACTTTTTTTTTCTCTCTCTCTCTCATTTTATTTTTTTAATCTTTTCTGTTCCTTTCTCTCCCTCATCTTCTTTTCTCCTATTCAAAAGAGGATTGACAATTGTATTGGGTTATAATACCTACAACTTACTGGTAATGGGCCATGAACTATAGAGTAAATAATTTTTTATGCGAAATTACCTGAGACTTGAACATCACTTCCTCCGGGATAACAAGACTGAGAAACACTGTTGGGGTGAAGGGGAAGGCAAGGACAGAAGATTTTGAAAGTTTGGATGGAATCACCAAGTTCTAAATGACTGTTTTTGGAGAGTAAAGAGTGAGTTATGGCTGGAAAAACACTGCAGGCTTGCTAGAGTGGTGGGGAGTTGAAGCCTTATCTGAGATTGGAGTGTGTAAATTTATGGTGGTACCAATCTGCTCTATTGTGAGACTTCTCCACAGTCCTCAGCTACATGAATGGCAGCAGATAATTGGATTCATCCAAGGTTGGCATGCATTAAAAAGATAGAAGAGCCAAGGCATGAAAACAGCCTAAATGGTTTTTTTTTTTTTAAGATTTATTTATTTATTTTTATTTATGATAGACACAGAGAGAAAGAGGCAGAGACACAAGAGGAGGGAGAAGTAGGCTCCATGCCGGGAGCCTGACATGGGACTCGATCCCAGGACTCCAGGATTGCGCCCTGGGCCAAAGGCAGGCTCCAAACCGCTGAGCCACCCAGGGATCCCCAAAAACACCCTAAGTGTTTACAGATGGCTGAATGGATAAAGAATACATGGGGGGGTGTGTATAGTGAAATAGTATTCATCCATGAGAAAGAAGGAAATCCTACCATTTGCAAGGATACGGTTGGATTTTGAGGGGCGCCTGGATGGCTCAGTTGGTAAAGCATCTGACTCTTGGTTTTGGTTCAGGTTGTGACTTCAGGGTCATGGGACTGAGCTCTGCATCAGGCTTTGCCCAATGAGGGGTCTGCTTGAGATTCTCTCTCTCTCTCCCTCTGCTCTTCCCTTGCTTGTACATGTGCTATTTTTCTCTCTCTCTCTCTCAAATAAATAAATAAATAAATAAATAAATAAATAAATAAATCTTTTTCTTTTTTAAAAAATGCGTAGAAACAGAAGAGATTGGTGATTACCAGAGGCAGGGGCAGGAGGTAAAAGGGGTTTAAAGGTACAAATTTGTAGTTATAATATAAATAAATCCTGTAGATGTACTATATAGCTTCATGACTTTGGTTGTATATTTGTATACAATATATGTTGTATATTTGAAAGTTGCTAAGAGAATAGATCTTAAAAGTTGTCCTCATAAGAAAAGATTGTGTACATTAGGTAATATATGTTAATTAAATGTATTGTGGTAATCATTTTGCAATATATACATTTGTCAGATCACTAAGGTGTGTACCTTTAATACAATGTGACGTGTGAATTATATCTCAATAAAACTGGGGGGAAAAAACCCAATAGAAGAATCAGAGAGTTTGATCTATTGATAAGGGTATTATTGAAATCATGTAGCAAGCCAGACATTTCTTTTTTAACAAAGAGAAAAAGAAGCCCCAAAGCCAAGTCTGATACTTAGAAGCACCCCATTCCTTCTTTGTGGTCTGAGCTCTGGAAGGCGGCTCTGGGACAGTAGGATCAGCATCAGGTCTCTGTGGCCCTAGGAGTCAGAGGAAGCGGGCACGAGGTCTGCAACCTTGGCCTCCTGTCTCTCCTTTGCTCTACAAGTACAGCAGCACCCTACGGCTGGGCTCTGGGCTGAAGATGGATGGGACAGAGACTGGAGGGCAGGGTGGGAGGCTCTGCTGAACACACACACCCAGCGTGAACGATCTGGGTGCAGTCCCATGGCCCAGTGGCTGCCTCCTGGAGCTGCCAAGGCAGCTGTTGAGGGCAAAGATGCAGGGCTGCCTTCAGAGCAGGTCGGTGCACAGGAGCCCAACCAGAATGTCAGAAGATTAACTGAGTCTCCCAATAGGTTTGGCCTGATGACAGGGACAGAGACTCCCAGGGTCTTCACCCACAAGTGTTGACAGAGGTCAGACATACCTGCTCTTTCAGAAGACCTCTCATCTATGGGAGCCATTGTGCTATCTACCAAGTGCTCCCCATTTCTCTCTCTCAATCTCTGTCTCTGTCTCTGTCTCTCTCTCTCACACACACACACACACACACACACAGCAGGATTGCTCTTCTTGTTCCATTGAAGTTAAGTGTGAAGTTCCATTGAAGTAAGTTAAGTGTGGCCATGTGATTGACTTGCTTGGCCTAATTAAAAGTGATTGGGAGTATAGGTGTCACTTCCAGGTAGGAGATTTAAGAGATGTCGATCCACGATATGTTCTTTTGGTCTCCAACAGGCAATGTTAAAGGCAGCAACTCTTCCATCAGCCTGCATCATAAAGAAAAGTACAAAGCTCCCCTCAGCCATGGGCCACATGTAGCATGAAGGAAAAATAAGCCTTAAGGCAGTATAATCTAGAAATAACCCTTATTTGTTACTGCAGCACGGCCTAGCTCATCCTGACTGCTCCATCACTGGAGTCACAGGTGCCCCAGCTTTATCGGGGGTGGGGATGAAAGGGAAGAGGAAGAAAATTAGTGTTTATTTCTCTTTCCTTCTATTTCTCACAGCTATTTATTTCTGCTCTCGTCGCTCGATCATGGGTAGGCTTCATGGCCTAATCTTGAAAGTTTGACCTGATCCCCTTGTTCCCATGTTCTTGGGGGATGAGGAGTGGCTCATGCTGTCATCAGAGGGAAGGCCCTACTGACTTTCAGGGAACACCAGCTCAGCAGCAGTCCTTCGCAGACGTTCCGTGTTGGGGTACTCGCTGAAGGAGAGGATCATGTGCGGGACAGGTGTCGAGTTTCTTGATTTAATGAGCAGCCCTGGGCCTGAAGAGAAGAGAGAAGACAAAGACGGGAGCATTGGTTGGGGAATGAGGCAGGGCTGAGCTGGAGAAGCACCCAGCAGCAGGCAGGTAAGGTCCTGGCGGGCTCGGTCCCCCAGTACAGAGCAGCAGGAAGAGGGACCCTGCCCTTCCTGGAGGTGGGGACACAAGTAGAAGAACCTCACACCTCGGGGATCTCCGTTCATTCATTCAAACAGGTGTTTATTATTCACCTACTACGTTCCAAGCACTTCACCAGGTGCGGGGGGGGGGGATACCCCCGCCCTTTTAGAGCTTACATCCTAGTAGGGAGACAGGTGTTAAAGCAGCACACAAGTAAAATACAAAGTCTGAGTGTGACTGTGCACAGAGAGAAGCAAGTGGGCAGAGGGTGAGGAATGCGGGGTCGGGGCAGGGTCAGCGGGAAATGGAATGATCAGAGGAGGTGCGTGATCACGGGGACGCCAGAGGCCAAGCTCACGCTCGAGCAGACCCTAGGGCCGTCAGGACTGCAGGGCTGGGCTCCCCTCGCCCTAGCAT
Source organism: Nyctereutes procyonoides (assembly GCF_905146905.1). Classification (NCBI taxonomy): domain Eukaryota; kingdom Metazoa; phylum Chordata; class Mammalia; order Carnivora; family Canidae; genus Nyctereutes; species Nyctereutes procyonoides. Next base: position 18,434,738 of record NW_026575082.1, read on the forward strand.
GGCTGCTCAATCAAGTGCAAGTGTCTGGCTGCCGCAAGGTGGTCTCTCTTTGTATCAGGAGGCATTTGCAGGCTGGGGTCTGGGCCTGGCGGGCCGGGGGTGGGGATGTGGCTGTGGCTCGTGGCCACGGCTGCTTGTTGGTCAAAGTCCTGGCCCGAATCCTTCCTGCACACCTACTGCCCCATCCTCTGTGCAGCCTCCGCGGGCCCCCTTCTCATGCCTGCATGGAACCCCTGGCTCTGGGAGGTGGGGGAGGGAAGGCTGGGGTGCAGGGGTGTGCATCCTCAGGAGCGGCTGCCGGAGGGTGGATGGGCCGATCCAACCAACTGTCCATTCGGGCTCCGGATCCATTTTCCAGGTTTACATTCTCAATTCATAAAGGTTTAAAAACTATGGATTTTCATTTTGCTTGTTGCACCTGTAACCTCCCCGAGCGTCCTCTGGGCCCGGCGTGTCAGCCGGCAGTGGCCCGCGAGGTAATGTAGCATGTCTGCGGCCGAGATGGGTGCCTGGGGACACTGAATAGACCAGCAGCTGCGGATCAATCAGGACTCGCCTGGGGACCCGGCTGCCCTGTGCGCGGGAGCCAGAGGAAGGGATGGAAGATGCTGGAAGGCGCCAGGGCTCCCAGCCCCCGGGAAGGCAGGGGAACCCGGAGCCAGGCCCGCCGCGCCCCAGCCTCCCCGGCCTCGGGCGCAGTCCCCCGCGCGCTGCAGCTTGCAGGAGACCAAGGACTCGGAAGGCTGTGGGGAGGCCAGAGCGGGGGTTTATAGAATTTTAGAAAACTTGATTCCTTAAGTGTCCTTCACAGCAGGACCATCGCCAAGGCGAGCTCCGGGATCGATTCTCCAGGAAGGAGAAGGGACGCTAAGAGCCCTCCACGCTCCGGAGGCTCCACTTGCGGCGAGGGCGCCCCGGCCCCTACCGGCCTGCGCCCCGGTGCCCCCCCACCCCCCACCTGCGCCCCGGCCCCCTCAACTCTGCCCCCGGCGGTGGGGGGGGCCTGGCCTCTGACCCTCTGGCCCCTCAGGGCTTTCACGGGCAGCCTGCTGCTGCGGAAGGGGGCCCAGCTCAAGCCCAGCCGGAGGCCTGCGGGGACCGGGGGGCTCTTCGGGGACACCTGGGGGGCCGGGGGGGCTCCTCGGGGACACCTGGGGGCCCAGGGGGGGCTCCTCAGGGACACTGGGCCCCTGCCCTGCGGGCCCTGGCCTTTGTCCTCTCCGCACCACCAGGCTGCAGCGTCCTGTTCTCCTGGGGCCTCTCCCGCCCCACACAGAGAGCTATGTGGCCGGAGCCCCCAGACCCCGTCTCTGGGGTGTCCCAGGAGCCTATGTCATCTGTGAAATGGCATCAGAATCAAGGGCGAGTGCCTGTCTGTGCCAGGGTCCTGGAAGATGCTCTGGCCCCTCCTGCTCACCTCAGGCGGGGTGGGGGACCCAAGAGAGTTTTAAAGCCTCCAAGGTACGAACCCCATTTCCCATGGCCATACCCCACCCGTGCTCTGCGACCCACAGACTCCGGAGGCCGGCTCTGGCTCTGCAGGAGGAGCGGGGCCCGTTGGCCAGTGTGTGCAGGAAGCCATCTCATGCCCCCCCCAGGCTCCACAGGGCCCAAGCCCCCAGGCCGGCACGGGTGATGGGTCTCCACAGTCCCCACGGTCCCCACGGTGGGCAGCCCTGGCCCTCAGCCCCCAGCTGTCCACGCAGAGCACAGCCTTTCATGTGGGAGGGGTGTGGAAAAGACTCAGAGGACGTGAGTGGGGAGGGGGGGAAGGCCACCCTTGGGCCACCTTTGGGCCACCCCGACCTGAGCCGTCAGACAGGGCCTGGGCACTGCCAGGGAGGATCTGGAGGGGAAGGAGGGCCAGGACCCAAAGGCCGCCGCCCCAACAACCATCCAAGGCGCTCACTGTCGGGGACCAATTAATTATCCAAACCTCCGGATTTGAAAGGGAGGATGTTTAATCTCCGTCTTCCCCAGGGTCTCAGCCCTTTGACCCTGCTTCTTGACCTTTGCCCTTCCACGCAGCAGCTCCCCCGAGGCCCAGCCTCTCCGCTGCAGTTTTGTTTAGTAAACAAGACTGGGGGGGCGGGGGTAGACGCTGGAGCCTGCGGTGGCAGCCTGGGAGGAAGCCACCCCTGCTCCTTCTCGAAGGGTTCCCGGGAGGCCCAGAAGAGAGGAGCCGGGTCTGGCAGGGATCGACACGGAGCGGTGCTCCCACGACTCTGTCCTGCGACCGGGGAGATGGTCTGGGTACCCCTGCTGGACAGAGGGCACACTTCCTGTCGCCGCGCCACTATGCAGGGTCATCCTCTGGGGTCTTCGAGCATCGTTAGGCGAAGGGGATGGGCGGCAGCTCGCCCCCCTGGGCACAGCTCTGGCCTGCGCAGTGTAAGGACCCCCAGGGAGCAAGTGGGGCCTCCGGTGGGAGCAGACTTCTCCAGGCTCTTAAACGATCCAGCGTCGAGAGAGAAGATGCCCGGGGGGCTCAGTGGTTAAGCATCTGCCTTTGGCCCAGGGCGTGATCCTGGAGACCTGGGATCGAGTCCCCGTCCCGCTCCCCGCAGGGAGCCTGCCTCTCCCTCTGCCTGTGGCTCTGCCTCTCTCTGTGTCTCTCATGAATAAATAAAATCTTAAAGAAGCAGAAGAGAAAGAAGCAGAAGGTGCCAAGTTGTCCTCAGTTCAAATCCCAAGTTTGCATCCAGGTAGCAGTCTGGCCCTGGGCAAAGTGCTTTTCTTGGCCTCGGCATCCTCATCTGCAAAAGGAAGAGGAAAAGAGGACGGCTCTTGAGGGTTTGTCGTGAGAAGTCGATTAGGTGGGTCACCGTGCGGTTGAGAAAAGGATCGACTGCTGTATTGTTTTGAACTGAAGTGTAGTCGTTTATTTTTTCTGGTGAGACTTTTCTCCCCAGCAGGTGACTCTGCGGCACCTTCATCCTCTGTCCCAGCCCCCACCCACCTTAGCGTCCCCGGGACCCCTACGTTCCAGGGATGACACCAGGGCTTGTAGCCAGTCTGGGTCTGCTGGAGTCTCTGGTTACCCTGAGCCAGTGGTTTTCCACGAAGGTGGATTTTGCCCTCGGGGGACAGTTAGGCAATGTCTAGAGACATTTTCGGGTATTGAAACTGGGCAAAGGGTTGCTACTGGCATCTAGTGGGTAAAGACCAGGCATGCTGCTAACCATCCTCCAAGGCCCAGGAGAGCCCCCAAACAAAGTGTCCGGTCCACAGTGTCAATACTGCAAGGGTGGAGAAAGTCCGCTCTGAGCGTGGGCTCTCGGTGGGAGCGAGGCCACCCTGGACAATATGCAAGGTGCCTGCCTCCTGCCTGTCCGTGACCCACAGGCCTCTGGATGTTTCCCCACCCGCAACCGGTCGGACTCGCGGCAGGAAGGGAGCGCGCCCTCCCTGTGATGGTTCCATTCTCCCACATTCCCTAAAGAGTTCCATAAAACGAAAGCAACCCTGCGACACGAGTTATGTGTCCTGAGAAGCCAGGTACAATATGCATTCATGTAAATCAATGAACAAAAACCAATTGCTGTGGCTTCAATTGCTAGACAAAGCCTTGGAACTAATGCCTGTAATTTGATGTATTCACGGAAGTGATAAAATCTATCCACGATGCTGGGTCCTCCTCAGTCTCCCAGTGGCACTTCCAGCCTTTCAGCTGTCACTCAGCCAGGGCAGCTCCGAGAAAGGAGCTACTGCTTACTTGGCTGGCGGGGTCCCCTCCGAGTTTAATCCTCGCTCCCGCGCCCATCCCTTCCCTGGAGATAAGAACCAAGAAGGTGTTCTTTTTGCTGGGCCCTGGTTACCTTGGTTACAGTCAGGGACAAACCAATCAACCTAATTAAAGGGGGACAGGGGTGGGGTAGATCAGACGAGGGTGTGTGACAGGTTGCCCTGGAAATTTCTAGCACCTCCATAATTATTTCCTCAAAATGGAATCTGAATAAAACTCCCCAGCTTGTTAGAAGACCTGCTAACCTCTCCCTTTTGCTCTGTTTCCTGTAGCCAAATGCCATCAGTCCCAAAGACCTGGCCGCCACAAACAGCCTGCCCGACGTCAAACCAGATCTGGATGTGAGGCTTCTTCAAATGCTACCATTGTGGGGGATGCTAAGTATACAAGAGTGCAATGCACACATGCTCGTGTCTTGACCACTCCTGACCCAGAACAGATTTCATCACCAGAGAAGAAAGGAATCTGGTCATCCCCTTGAAACTGTATGCAAGGCGTAGGGCAGACAATTAGAATCTTAATTCATTTTTTATTTTTTAAAATGAAAAAAAAAATCAGTGCCAAAGTTGTTTTTCTTTCTCGGGGTTGGGGAAGGAATATTCCTCCAAACGCCAAGGTTCCAATAATTTTGCGTCCTGTGTTAATGTGTTACTGCCCAGGCTTAATTACAGCTCCTCTTGGCGCATGAGGCTTAAGATGCTGCCAATGCTTAATGAGACAGTGTTAGTCTCTAGAAATGTATGAATCCAACCACCCAACCTTGGCTTTATAAAGGGGTGCAGGGACGTACTCTGTCTACATTAGCATCAGAATAGCCAATGCCTTTTAGCAATGAATAAATGCCACGGAGTCAGCAGGAACCATAGAAGCAAACACACCTCAGGCTGAATTTTTTACACTTGCCCCGCTCGAGTAGGTGTTCACACGCAGCTCCTGGCACCACTCACTCTGTGTGCTCTTGGGCGAGTCATGCCGCTCCTCTGAGCTGGAGCGTCCTGGCAGGGACACCATAATTAAGGGTAGTACTCCTAACCCGATGGTACTCTGAGAACAAAGACAGGTGGTGGTATAGAACCCACACGAAACAGCTGGATTTTGGTTATTGCTAAAGAGAATTAACTGTTGTATAATCACTGTAATAAGGTAAGTGATACGTGAGTCTTCCCCAACCCCCCAGGATGGGTTGAAGGGGTTTTTCTGGGGATCCCTGGGTGGCTCAGCAGTCTGGCGCCTGCCTTCGGCCCAGGGCGTGATCCTGGGCTCCCTGCATGGAGCCTGCTTCTCCTCTGTCTGTGTCTCTGTCTCTCTGTGTCTCTCATGAGTAAATAAATAAAAAATAAAAATAAATTCTTAAAAAAAAAAAAGAGTTTTGCTGAGCTTCCTGGCTCTTGGAGATGATCACCCTGCCTGTCTGATAGAGCAAAAATCCTGAAGGTGGCAAGGTCAAACTTCCACTGGGCCCACCAGCAACCTGAGAGTGGAGCCCGCGTGGTCCGGGGGGAGAGCCAGGGCTGTCCATCTGGTCTACAGCCACCAAGTGGAATTCAGGACCCCAGGACACCAGCACGAGTCCGTCCAACTCCCAGAGGCTCTGTGTTCTCCCCCATAAGGTGAGAGGGTGGGGGTTGGGGGGAGAGCCTTTCCTACTCTGAGGTTGTGTGACGTGGCGACGTCTAACCCCAGGACCCAGTGGAAACTGGCAACTGAGGCACACACTATAACTGGGGGGCAGGGAGGATTCGGTGAATCCTCCTTAGTGGCCAGCGCATGCTGTCCCATGCTCGATAGATATCTGCTGGTCGATCCATCGGTCAGATCCTGGTCTCGTGGCTCCCAGCTCCTTGCTCTTTTAATTTCAAAAAGGTCAATCAATCAATCAATATATTTTCTACAATGCTGCATTGCCACTGTGCAGCTCAGAAGTAAGTCAGCATCGGACCAAGCGCTCCCCCCACCTGGACCTGACAGGCAGAGAAAGACCTCCGCACACGCATACACAAGCAGGCCCACACGGGCACACCTGTGAACACACACGTGTGCATAAGCTCGTAGGTGCACATGCCACTGTAAGCCCGTATGCACGCAAGCAGGAGGACATGGTGATGCCACAAGCAGGGCCTCGCGTCTCAGGGGCCACCTTGAGCACACACCCTTCGGTGGACTCCTGGGGAGGCTTTGCTAGGTGTAAAGATCTGGAGGAACGCAAGGTGACAAGAGCACGGTCATGGCAAAGTAGTGCCGAGAAGCACCCCAGGCCGGGCGAGCTGCAAGTGTGCAAGTGTAGATCCCTCTGCAGGCGTGACTGTGTCCTCAGTGCATCAGGAAGGGGGAACCGGCGTGGTTGGAAGGACGAGCCGGGCTCGGGGAAGATGAGCAACAAAGAAACCAACATCCAAATAAGTCATGGGGTGGGGGGCGGTGTCTGGTCTCCTCCTGCAGCTTCCTCCCCTGGGAGCACATCCATCTGACCCCAAACTTTTCCCATTTTCCATGTCAGCGCATTTGATGGGGCCCATCGGGCTCCTGATTCTATTCCTTGTCACCGCTCAGCCAGGGACCTGGCGTCAATTTACAGCGGCTCGGCTTCATTTCTTTATATCCACAGCCCATCTTATCGAAGGGGCCGCTGAGGGAGGAGGATCCCTCCAACTCCCCTCCTCCCTCCCCTGTGAGCCTCCCCCCCCAGCCCCCCACCCAGGCTGAGCCCAGATCTCCTCCTCTCTGAAGTTAATGGGTGTAAGAAGATTTCATTTTATTATAGCTCCAACGGCTCTGATATTTTACATTTGCCTTTGACAAACTCGGAGCCCTGGACTCATCATTTAGGAAACAAAGCTTAACCCGGGAGCTTTAAGGAGGGCTTTTTTCCCTTCCCATTTTAGCAGGCTAGCAAAAATCAATAACGCCACGTTCCCATCTGTAGCCCACCTGACATCTCATGAATGGTCAATGGAGCCTGCTCCTGGCTGCCGAAGCTGTGAGAAGGGCCGTGGCCAGCCTGGCTGGGATCACGCCTCTGCTCTGCCGATTTAAAGTCCCCTCTCCCCGCAGAAGAGGCTCCTGGGTGACTGCCGCAGGGGCAAGGCCCGGTCTTTCCGTGGAGAGTCTAGGGTGACCACATTGAGGGCAGAAAACTCGTGGGGTGGGAAGGGGAGAAGGGGAGGCATTATCTGAGCACAGAGATTATCCACCTCTTGGTCCCTCAAAGGATTCGTTAAATAGGACAAGCCGGGGATGGGGATTTGGAGGGTATTATTCCGGAGCAATTAGCCATGAGCTCCAGGATTCAAGAAGCTGCAAATTGGCCCTGGCTGCTGCCAAAAGGTTTGGGACCTGGAGCCCCGCCTGGGCGCTGGGCGAGCCCCGGGCGCCGGGTTGACAGAGGGCCGTGGCCAGACCGGCCCGGGGCTGCAGGCGTCCTGCCCTTGCTGGGGGGCGCCCGCACGGCCGCGTGTCCCCAAGGGGAGGATGGCCCAGGACGGGCAGCCGGGCCTCTGGGCAGCACGAGCCCCGCCAAGGGCAGCTCCCGACCTCGGAGCCGGCGCTGGGGAGCCCGCGGCCTCAGACACGCGGGGAGCAGGGTTCCGGAGCCAGCGCCCGGTGCAGCCCGGGGAGCATGACCCCCCCCGCCCCCCGCCCCGAGGCCTTTTCAAAGCCACAGACTGAACCATATTGTCACTCCCAAGCCAAGTTTAACTTCTAAAGAAATCTTTTCAAGATGTTCAAAGCGCCCGCGTGCAGCTTAGCTCTAAGCGCTACCATCTGCTGCGGCCGGCGGCCGCCGTAATCCCCGCGCCGCCCGCCCGCTGTGCCCGCTGCAGAGGGCCCGGCGGGCCGTGGGGACAAAGGCCGTGGGGCAGCGGGAGCAGGGCCTGGAAGGCCTGCGACTCCGCATGGTCCTGGGCAAGCCAGTGGGGACCTCTCTGCCCCCAACTGAAAACCCTCCTTGCGCTGCTGTTGCTTCTCTTCTCCTTTCGGTTATTTTTCTCCCCTGCTCTAGACCATCAGGCGTCACAAGTCGGTGTGAGATTAAAGAGCCCCTCATTTTAACAAGGGGGCGATGCTGGTTTTTAGCTACGTGGCGTCGAGCATCTCATCTCCACCTTGGACATCCGGCGCCCGGCACGATGCGGGCCAGGAGGTCTGCTATTGCAGGGCTGGGGCCGTCGTGGAGGCTCAGAGCCCGGAGGCCGGAGAGGAGGGTGTGGACCCACCTGCAGAGAGAGGTAGAAGGGCCCCGGGGTGGGCGCAGCCGTGGGGAGATCAGGAGGCCCGAGGGACCCAGGTGGAGCGGAAGGAGGACTCAGCCTGGGGAGCACGGCGACGGGGAGGGATCGGCCGGGCGCTGGCCTCCTCTGACACCGCCCGACAGCTGGGACCCAGTCTGGCTTAACAGGAACCAGAGACCCGGGGGTCCAGTGGCAACGTGGGGCCCGGCAGGCTGTGGGGAGAGGCAGCACAAAGGCCACATCCCCAACAGGGGGCTCACCTCAAAGAGGGCTGTGGCCCTTGACCCAGAGCCGCCGCTGCCCGAAGGGGCGTCCCCTGCCCTGCGTGGGGGGAGCTGGGAGCTGGGCAGGAGCAGAGCCCTGGGGCTGGGTCCTGTTCTGCGCTGCAGCAGAGGGGCAGGGGGTGCAGTGGTTAGGAACCCATGTCGAGAGGCCTCTTACTGGATGCCACGACTGTGGGGAAATTACTTAAGCTCATTGTGCCTTAGTTTTGCCATCTGTGAAACGGGGGTAGCGGACGATGACAGCGTGGACGCACTGGGCTGATGCCACGGCCGATACACCTGCAGTGCTTAGCGCAATATGCAGGACACGGCAGGGGCCAGATGAGGCCTTGCCATAGCCATTGTGACAGCTTTATTTATCAGGGGGGTGAGGGACAGGGTGACAGTCTCAGACGTCATCTCGACTGATAGGGGAAAGCAGGGATCTTTGGCCCCAGGATGCAGCTGGGCCCCTTTCCACCCGAGGGGGCCTCTCCCATCAGCTGTGGGGATCCCAGGGCCCATTCACACCCTCCCCTCCAGCCCTCGCCCCCCTGGCCTGGGCACCCCTTGCCTGGTGGCTTGTCAGATCTGAGACCACCCGCCGGGAGGCCGGGACTAGGCTTCCCCGTGCAGATGCCTGTCAGGAGCTCTGCGGGGAGAAACCACCCCTTGGGGGCTGCGTGGCCACAATCACCAGACGTTTCTGGCAGCGGTTGTGTTTCAAAGCCGCTCTCAGAACTGAGATTCAGATGGGATCCAACTGGCCCACCAGGGGCTCCACAGGGCTGGTGACCCCCCCAGCTGGCTTTGGCCACAAAGAGCAATGCCTGAGTTGTAAGAAGACAAAAACAGAAGGTTGGGTTGCTTTTGGGGTTTGGGTCTCTCTCTTTTTAATTTTTTCTCGTGCCCCACTGGAATCTGGGAGGCAGTAGCCCAAACTGAAAATCTTCAGCCACCACTTTGGGCAGAGGGCCAGCCTGGCTTGCTATCTAGAAGTATAAAGAACTGGATTTCACAGGATATGCCAGACTCTTCTCCCTTCACCCATCCCTTTGCTCCAGGGCCACTGCATCCCTGGTCCCACCTGAGGCTGGGACACCAGGAGCTCGGAGCGGTGACCGGAGCAAGCCGGGTGTTGTGGATGGATGGTCAGGTGTGCGGGGAGCCTACTGCTCCCACGGGCCCGAGGTGGACGTGTCAGGCCTGCTTTGACTGTCACAGGGTGGGTGGGAGATGGCGCTGGCGTTTAGCTGACGAAGGCTGGGGCCCCTGGAGCTAAGGGCACCACCTCCAGAAGCTGACCGCTGGCTTCAAATCCCAGCCGGACCATTCCCTGGGTGTGGGAACTTCTCTGGCCTCCGTCTCTTCATCAGTAAAACACAGACTGTAGTTGCACCTTCCTCCTCGGGTCACTGTGCACATTCAGGGCTCACGTTTGGCACAAAACCCTGAGAACGACACCTGGAACATACAGGTGTCAGCTGTCATCGTCTTGCCGACTAAGGAACAGCCCCAGCCACAAGTAATCGTCCTGGGCTCTATGGGACGTTCAAAGGCTCTGCTGAACATTTAAATAGGTTTTGTTAAAATGTCTTCATAGTGATCTGAGTTTAAAATGTAATTTTTTTTAAAAAAATATTATTTATGTATTAATTTGAAAGAGAGATTGCGAGCATGAGCAGGGGGAGAGGCAGAGAGAGAAGCAGACTCCCCGCTGAGCAGGGAGCCGAGGCAGGGCTCCATCCCAGGACCTGAGCCCAGGGCAGATGCTTAATCAACTGAGCCCCCCAGGGACCCCCCCCAAACGTATTTTTTTTAAAAAAATATACAAACACAAAATGATTTTTTAAAGGTTTAGATGTACGGTGAGTCTCCCAAGAATGCAACGAGGATGTTGTACCCGACGGGGCCTAACGCACCTCCGCTCGTTTTCTGCCCGTTCCTACCTCCCAGACCTTCGGCAGCCCGTCCCCCGACCCTCTTCAGGGCATCATGGTGCCACCACCTGAGGCCAGCCCTGAGTCTCATCATTCTGACCACTTCTGGAGTCAGACCGAAGACCACACCGCAGAGGGTGCAGTGGCCTTGGGGACCAGAGGACATGACCCAGAGGGGCAGCAGGGCTAACTTCCCCGGGAACCAACTTCAGCCAAGGGATAGGAGGATTCCCAGGGGACTCTTAGGCCTGTGATGTCCCCATCTGGTCTCTCCAGAGGTTTCCTACGGAGCTGAGTATGCTCACTGCCCACCCCCCACCCCGACCCTAAGCAATGTGTCCGGGAAGCGAGTCCCTGAGGAACGCCTCACCTGTAGGGCTTTCCATCCTCTGCTGCTGCCGTTCTGACTTTTCCCCTCACTCTTGCTGCCCTGGGATTGCACCTTCTAGAGAATTCTTCATCACGTCATCCCTGCCTCGTGCTGTTTTCCAGGGAACCTGGGCTTCCATTTCCTTAAAGAGTGGAGATCGGACCTTGTCGTGGGCATAACTTCTCTAAGAGTTGTTTACCATTTCAGAAAATCACATAATCAATAGCAACAATACTTAAGGTATTGAAGGCACCAATGCCACAAATCTCCATCAGCCGACGTCAGGAGCGCGGGCATCCGCGGTGATGGTCTTGAGTGGAGCTGTGCCTGCGTATTTACTTATTGAACTACTTCATTATGAATTACTTCCCTTTTATTTCTCCCTTATATTGCATGTAGGGCATTATATTGATTTTTTATTATGTATATGGGGAAGTTGTATTATCTATAAGCTTAATACTGAGATAGTTAAAAGGTCATTATAAGAGGTTTGTCACGTAAAGTGGGCACCGGGGTTGACAGCGCCCAGCCATCAGGGCCCCTAGGCCACTAGCCGGCGGTGTCATGCTGGACGAGATGCCCGTGTCCAAGGGCCTTGGTTTTCACGGCTGACAGGGAGGATCCCCAGAATCCTTTAGAGTCCTAGTACTCTGAGGTTTAATTTGGGGGATGACATCTGCTTTTTTTCTGGGCTTTCACTAAGGTGCTTTCTCTGGTGGCTGAACCTATAGTCAGCCCGGCTCTCACGGGCAGGAGCGGGGTGCCATTCATTCCCCTCTCAGCCTGGCAGGAAGCGCCTGGGTGCCCACCTGAGCTGGATTTCACTCCACAGTCACATTCACACCTTTGGGTCCATATGGCTGCCATCTGGACCCACCTGACCCATCTGCCCCACCGGGGGTGTCCGGCCGGGCTTTGTAAGTTGATGCACCTGTAACGCCCAGCGTCAGTCCCGGCCTGGGTCCCTACATGCTTCCAGAAGTTTGTCCTGCTTGCTGTGTCCTACCTCAGGGCTGGCCTGGGAACCTCACCCCGTCTCTGTCTTCGTCCCCCCCAGGTGGCACCTCCTGATCCCACTCCCAGGCCCACCTGTCAGAGCCAAGGCCGCGTCCGTGTCATGGCGCTGCAAGTCCTTACCTGGAAGGCAGGAGGTTCGAGAGCCGGGCTGGGGTCCTTTGCGCTTTTCTATGTGGACACAGCAGGGGAACTGAGTGTGGTTCAGAAGCGGAAGCACTTTCTCAGAGGGACCCCCCCCCCCCCAGCTAGGCCACCCTGCTGCCCCGAGTATCAGCACCAAACCTAGCTGTTAAGCCCTCCGGCCCACACGGTGAGCCTGAAGCTTGGACGTCTGCACCTCCGTCCACATAAGGGGCACAAGTTGTCCGGCATCGAGTGGCTTCTGGGCCGCTGCAGCTCCGAGTCCCGCCGTCAGCTCACCTGGCACCAGCCCAGTGGTGCTTGAGCCCTAGGCGAGGCCTGGGACAGTCACTAACGGAGCTCCTGAGGAACACTGGTTGGCTAACTGGGGCTTTTGAATAGGAAAAAAAAAATCGTGGGGTTCTTCATTGACGTCACCCGCTGTGTTTCACGGAGCTCGTGGGCTCCTGTTAAGACCCCGAGGCTCTGCAGAGGCCTTGGGCCCTCTCTGAGTGTGGGGCTGCTTTCGAAGCTGCCAGAGTTGGCTCCTGGCAGGTGTACAGCTGCAGCGAGGGTGCCGGGAAGGAGGGAGGGGCTCGGGGGGAGCTTGGAGGGTGCTACAGACCTCCCGACCCACACTTTGTCTTAAGCCGAATTTCCAGAGGACCGGCTGTGCCCGAGGAAGGCTTGCTTTGCGGAGATGGTCGCGGCAGTGACAACAGAGCCTGTGGGGCCAGCGGGGCCCGTCTGGTGTCGGAGGCCTCTCTGCGGCATCCAAAGGCAGAGCCCCGGCTCCTGACCCCCTCGGACCCCGTCAGCTGTTTTTTAAAAAAAGCAAGACAACAAATGGAGCCAATCAGAAAGCGAATCCCAGGCCGGAAAGCCTCTAGGGTGGCCCTGGATGGGCCTGGGCTGGGCGCGTGGTGTCGGGGCGCCCTGCGGACCTGGGAGCGGCTTGGGAGGCCTCCACGCGGACCCCTGCCCTGGGAGAAGCCGGGAGGCCGCGCCTGCCGGGAGGTCTGCTCATCCTACGGGGTGCCCCAGAGGCATCGGGGCGGCGCCCCCAACCGCAGCCGGAGGGCAGGGCGGGGACACTGCCAGCTGCTCGCCAGGAGCTCCAGGGCCTCTGCCCACGGGCCAGCAAGGCCGCTGCTCCCCCGGGAGGGGTGACGGTGGGCGGGGGGGCGGCGCAGGAGCCAGCTCACAAGGGGGACCCCCGGCGAAATGTGGGTTCCTGGTCCCCGGGGCATCGCCAGCAGCATGGCCGGGCCGCTGGCTTCTGACAAGCCGCCAGTGGCTTTGTGCACACTCTGGTTTGAGAGCAACCTCCCGAGATGGCCCGCTGCAGGTCAAAGGTCACAGATGAATCAATCCTATCGACTTTCATTGCCCAAGGAGTCGGAGGGCCCAGCTGCCTCCCGGGACCCCGGCAGCACAAGGAGCATTCGGTCTCATTCGGGGCCCATCCCGCGGGGCTCCTGGTGCCTGCTGTCTCGGGACCGACGCGGTAGAGAAGGAGGCAGACAAAGGTCTGTCCCCCGCGGCCTCCGCCCCAGGGTGACGCTGGCTGCCGTTCAGGTAACACTTGAATTACAAATACTGTCACCCTGTGACCACCTGTGATGGGAGCACTATCAACCTGTTTTTACAGACAAGGGAACAGGCCCAGAGAAGGCAAAGGCCCGTCCCGGGGGTGTCGCAGCTTGCAGGGGAGCCTCCGAGTCCCCAGTCCCGCCCGGGGACACCTGGCCTCACAGGGGAGGGGAGGGCGGGCGCAGGGGGGGGGGCGCGGCCGGAGCGGTGGGGGGGGGGCAGGGACCGCCGCGGTGGCTCCCGTAGTACTTCTCACAAGCACCACGGGAAATGGATGTCATACCGCGCATTTTAGGGGGCGGGGGGACCGAGGGTAACAGAGGTATCTGACGTCCAAGGTCACAATAAGCAGAAACAGGTGACGCTGGGGTTTGAACCGGTGTACAAATCGGAGCCAGCCTGACTCTGAGGGTCTGTGGTTTGGCTCCTGGGTCACCTGGTCCCCCGGGTCAGCAGAATAGGAGGCGTCATCCTGGAGTCACGGGAGGCGAGCTGTGCCAGGCAGCGGCTCGGGAGAGGCCGCACCCGCGTCCCCCAGCGACTCTGAGGCCCTTTGCTGCCATCTGCGGGGTCCCTGTGCAGTGCCAGGTGGCCCGGGCCCCCGGCTGCCAATCTGCCTACTCCCCACTAACAAAATTCCCTTGCAACTAGTTTTTTTCTTTCTCTTTTTTCTTTCTTTCTTTCTTTTTTTCTTTTTGGTTTGTTTGTTTTCTGTTTTATTCTGTTTGTAGGAGCAGATCCCCTGGCGTCTGTCTTCAACCTGGCGTCAGGTCAAAGGCCTACACAGAGGTGCTTCCCCCCAGTCTGGGGCTGGGCTCCAGGGTCCTGTGACCCTGGTGGGGCTCACCCTGCGGCCTCCCAGCCCCTCCGACCCAACTGGTCCAGATCAGGGCCCTGAGGCCTCCCCACCCCCACTCGGCGAGCCCACAGCAGTGGGGGGGATCCTTCCAGAACCGTCTTGAGGCCTGATCCCCGCACTCACCCTACACAAATTTCCCCCCAAACAGGCAAGGAAGGGAATTATGGGAAACTGTGTTCAGCTTCCCCAGGTTGACACGTTGCAAAATCACCAGATGTGTTTTTTATTCCAGATATGTTTTGCTTTTTATTTTTCAAGCTCCGGGTTGTGTGTTTTTACAGGTTCGGGGTGGGGGGTCGTGCGGAGCCCCTGGGGGAACGTGCCTCTGCTTCTCTCCGCTGGATTCCTGAGGATCCCTTCACCTCTGACAGGAGAGGGCCCCAGGCCGGGAAACATGCGGGGCCTCTGTGGGCCACCGACCCGGACACACTCCCCGGGAGCCGAGCCCGGCCGCTGTGCTGAGCCACGTCCTGTCCCCACGAGCCACATGGAGGTTTCAATCAATCCGGTCGATGGGCGATGTTTGCCGGCGTGAACACAGCCCGAGGCTGCTCGCAGGCCCCCAAGATGGATAAGCGGCGGCCCCGGGGCCCCAAGGGTCACAGGTGACTGCCACCCTCAAACGTAAGCTGGGCCGGCAGGTGGCCCCGGGCCGTGGGCTGTGCCCCCCTCAGTGCCTTGTCCCCAGCCGGGCCTGGCGACACAGCAGGCCCGTGGAGCAGCCCCGGGGGCTCAGCGGTTGAGCACCTGCCTTCGGCCCAGGGTGTGACCCCGGGGTCCTGGGATCGAGTCCCATGTCGGGCTCCTGCATGGAGCCTGTTTCTCCCTCTGCCTGTGTCTCTGCCTCTCTCTCTCTCTGGGTCTCTCATGAATAAGTAAAAAAAAAAAAAAAAAAAAAAAAAAAATGGAGCAGGCCGCCAGGGCCGCACCCCACTATCCCTTCCCCACTGTCCCTTCCCACGGCGCCAGCTGTCACCTCCTCGGCTCGGAGCGCCCGCTCCTCTGGCTTCTCGGGTAAAGGAGTAAAAGGTCACTGTGTCTCCGTCGTCATCCCGAGAGATGAGGATGGTGGCAGCCCCCGCTCCCCAGCAGGTGGGGGGCCCTGGCTGTCTCCCCCCCAAGGGGTCCCTGGCCTCGGGCCGTCTCCGCTCTGCACCCAGGCCTTCCTGCGCCTTCCGGCCCGGGTTGTCACAGAGCCCCAGCAGCTCCCCTTCACATAGCTCTCTCCTCCCCCCCCCCCCCGATGCCTGAGGAATGCCCTCTGCCCTCCCCGTCTTTGGTGCCTGGTCTCCTCCACTTCCACCATCGGCCCGTGGCACCCGGGGCGCGTGGGAGGCTGAGACCCTGTTGTGCGGGGCGCGGCCTCCTGGGGTGCTGCTTCCAGCCTCACGCTGCTGCCCTGGTGGGTGCCGGGCGCCCCAGAGCAGAGCGTGTGCAGCACACAGCAGCCCCCTCTCACAAATCATCGGGGTTCGGCTACCCAAAGGTCACTGTGTCACCCGAAGATGCAGTATTTCCCAAAAGTCAGGAAGCAAATAAGTTATTACAGTTTAAAAATGAATCCATTTATTGATCTCCTTCTTTTGCACTATTAATGCTAATTGTTTTTCATGGTGCATGCATTTGGGATTCATCAAAATGGATTCTTAACGAATTTCCAAACACAAAAATTACAGCAGGATAACAGATAGAACCAAATCACCCTATCATTTCTCAAAAGGCCTTGTGCTCTGCAGGGTGGAGGTGGAGGGAGGTGGAGTCACGTGTCTGTTAGCCTGGCCACACGGCTGGCTACGCGCTTTGAGCACGTCCTGTGAGCCAGGTCCTGGGCCAGGTCGTTTCCAAGCTCCGTGTCATCCAGTGCTCACGACAGCCTCAAGGCGAGTTTTATTATTCCCACTTGATTTATTAAGAAACCGAGACCCAAAGGGGTTCATGCATCTAAACCGTGGAAGAGCCCAAATCCTAGCCCGGTTCTATTTGACTGTAAGGTGCACACGCTTGGGGCGCCTGCGAGGCTCAGTTGGTTAGGGATCCGACCCTTGATTTCAGTTCAGGTCATGACCTCAGAGTCATGGTCTTGAGCTCTGCACCTGGTGCCACACACTGAGCCTGGAGCCTGCTTGGGATTCTCTCTCTCCCTCTCCCTTTGCCCCTCCCCCCTGCTCATGCACTCTAAATAAATAATTAATTAAATAAGAAAGATCTTAAGAAAAAAATAAAGCGCACCTGCTTTCCACGTTGCCACTCTCCATGCTGAGCTGCTGTCCACACCGGCTGCAGCAGGTCCGTTTCAGGGCACTTCATCACTGTTTCTACCCATCCCTCTGACTCGGAGTTAACTTTGAGCCATCCGCCCTAAGGAGCCCAAGCCACAGGCACACATCTCACACCCTGGATGGGCCGTCCCCACAATGGCCCATCATCACCACTGTGCCCTCTTATCTCCCCTTATTCCTTAGTAATAACATTTTAGCCAGTCACAGCTCCTCTAAAGACTACATCTCCCAGAGTTCCTTGCAGCTAGGCATAGTCATGTGGCCAACAGGATGCAAACAGACTAGATGTGTGCCAAATATGGGCTCATCTTTAAGGGAAGGAAAAGAGCGCCTTCCCATTTTCCAAGATAATTCCATCTTCCTGCTGTCTGGAACTCAGGTGTGAGGGCGGGAGCTGAAGCAGCCATCTCAGCCCACGAGACAGAAGCTGTGTGGGGAGCACAAGAGAGAAACGAGGTTGAAGGAGCTGGTGTTCCTGATGCTACTGAGGGGCCCTCCCAGCCCTGGACTTGTCCGTGAGACAGAATCAAATGCCTCTCTGTGCATAAGCCACTACTGTTTTCATCTTGTTGCAATAGCAGACATTTGTCCTAACCAATGTAGACAGATTGAACAATGAACTCCCAAAGATGTCCATGCGCTAATCTCTGAAACCTGTTTTCTGGGAGGTTGCAAGCAAGCAGCTTGACCTCCCATCCCTATACTAGACCTTAAAAGACCAATAATGAAAGCAACTAGGTGGCTCAGGTCATGACCCCAGGGTCCTGAGATCGAGTCCCACATCGGGCTCCCTGCATGGAGCCTGCTTCTCCCTCTGCCTGTGTCTCTCCCACTCTGTGTGTGTGTGTGTGTGTCTCATGAATAAATAAAGAAAATCTTAAAACAAAAAAGAAAGAAAACAACTTTACAAGTAAAAAAAAATCAATGTGTGTCAAACAACCACCACTGTGATCATTATAGGCAGGAATCATCAACGGATGGTAAAGCTAGTAGGTAAAAATACAGGAACAGCAAATTTGCATAATCCCAAAGCATCTCCCCACAAAATACTTACTAATTACAAAATAATAGTTCCATAGATCACAGTGGAGAAGCCTGGCAGACATGCCTTATTCTGGTGACCCAAGTGGACATCACCAGGAATGGCGCGGTGACTTCATGCATGTGCTGACACCAGGCGCTGAGAAGGACGCAACATCACTATTGGGATATTCTTGCAGAAAGGTACAGTATGAATCTTATTATGGGGAAACATCAGGCAGACCCAAATTTGGGACAGTCTAGGAGATACCTAGCCTGTACTTTTCAAAAGTATCAAGGTCATGGGGGCGTCTGGGTGACTCAGTCCGTTAAGCACCCAGCTCTCAGTCTTGGCTCAGGTCAGGATCTCAGGGTGGTGAGACCGAGCCCCTCATGGGCCTCCATGCCAGGTGTGCAGTCTGCCTGAGACCCTCCCTCTCCCTCTACCCCTCCCCCCTACTCACATGCTCTCTCTCTCAAATAAAAAAATAAATCTGAAAAAAAAAGTGTCAAGGTCATGAAAGACAATGGAAAACTGAGGACCTATTACAGATTAGAAAAACAGAAAGAGGCAGGAGGACCAAAGAAAACTGGACCGGATCCTGGACAAAACCAAAACAAAACAGAACAAAAAACCCCACAAAACACCAGTTAGGACGTTTTGTGAAATTCAAGGTCTGTGGCTTAGTTTGATAGTGTTGCTCAGTGTTGACCTACTGATCCCGGTTGCCGGGCTGTGATTAGGTCGGATGTCAACATCTGGAGATGCTAAGGGCACATGGGAATTCTTTTTGTAACTTGTTTGTAAGTCTGAAATTATTTCAAAGTAAAGAGGTAAAAAAAAACCTTCATAGTTTGCTAAATACTTTCATACTATGGACTTGATTTGATCCTAATCATAGCCTCCAAGGATGGTAGTATCTAAATTTCCTGATGAGGAAACTGGGGATTGAGAGGTAAGTGACTTGTCCAAGGTCACCAGCTGGTGAGTGGTGTGTGACCAGGAGATGATCCTCAATTTCCCATTCCTATTTCCAAATCCTGCTTGCTTTTCCCATTAAGATAAATTGCATTTTACTTAATATCAAACACTATCACTCCTTAATAACCAGCAGGCAGCCTGTGGGGAGCCCTGGTCCTAACCAGGATGTAGTGGACAGTCCTGTTCCAGGGGCTCTCTCGTTCCATCTCCCCCCCTCTAGTCCTCCGCCCCCTAGTCCTCCGCCCCCCTGCACACCGGGCATCATCAATGACCAGAGACAGACAGGCCCTGCCGGTCCCTGCATTCGCCAGTGACCCCGGCCTTCCAAGGGCTGAAACGGCCTCCTCTGCCACCTGCAAATAGTGTCACACAAGCAGTGAAGGAAAACAAGAATGCACTGGGAGCACAATGAATGCCTACAATGTTCTTAGTGAGCTGGGATTTGAATTCTCTGGGCGCCTTGGATCCATGCCATCCTGGTTACAAATCAGTTGACTGTAGGTCCCAGGCCATACGGGAACTGTAGAGAGCTGGGCCACTGGACTGGGGGTGAGTCTGGAGCAGAGACTTCCAGGGATTTTAGTCCTGGTTGCCAAGGCTGACTTGGTTTACTCCTGTTGTCCGGGTGGAATTACTGGCTGTTCCTCCTTTCACTCTCAAGAGTGTCCTGGTTAGGACAATCACCTAGATGGTTCTCCCGTTTAGAGAATATCTGGTTGAAACTCTTCATCCTCAAGAAAAAAATGGAGGCCCAGAGAGGTGAGTGAAGTAGCTCGGGCCCCCACAGCATAGTGGCAGTGTCTCATGAGGCTGCGGTATTACTCCCACGGGTGACCCAATTTCAGCCATTTGGGTTGAGGCTTTGGGGTGGCACCTTCCCTAGAGTCAGTTCTCCGTCCACCTGTTCTCAGTCCACTTCCTCTGGGGCTCGGCCTCTTTCTTCCCACGGGGAAGGAGTGGCCTGATCTTGGTCATCTGTCTCAGGATGGCTGTGGTGGCCGTTGAGGTGGTCTTGCCATGTCCTTTCTCATCCTCCCCCGTGTCACGTGCCAGCGAGTGGGCTCTTCAAGGTTGAAATCTGACCATGTCCTCAGCCTGCTAAGCACGGCCCCCCTGGTGACCCCAGCTAGCACGAGGCCCTTGGTGAGCTGACCCCTCTCACAGACCGCCCTCCAGCCTCCTCTCGCACTCCCCACCCGCCACCTGGACCCTCAGCCATCTCGGCTTCTGGTTCTACATGTTCCTCAAAATAGCCGTGCTCCCTCCTGGCACAGGGGCTTCGCACATGCTTTTCTCCCGGCCTGGAACATTCTTCCGTAGTTTCTCCTTTTGCCTAAAGGCCCGACTTCATGTATGTCTTGCTCAGTGGAGTGCAAACTCCAGGAGGGCAGGGCTGGGCCTGTCGCGCTCCACACCACAGCTCCGGTGCCTCCGGATGCCAGTCACAGGAGGGTGGTCCAGAAGGTGACCTGCGCCAGTGCAGCCGGCGCACCCAACCAGCTCTCGCGGCGGAGTCGGTCAGGAGCCATCAAGGCCCGGGCCCCTGGGCCCCACAGCTCCCCAAGTCTGATCCCCTAGCATTTTCTTGTTCTGAGGAGAACTAGAAAGAATGACCTTACAGAAGACGCTCCCTGTAAAATGAAACACGAATCCAACAGCCTAACCCACCGTTCTCGTCTGGAAGCTGCACGATCCTTTGTCCTTTTTCATTCTGACCAACCGTATTCGCAGACCCGATGACCTTGTCACCACCCCCCCCCAACAAAAACAAGAAGAAATAAACAGAAAGAGACACAAAACAAGGCCATCTGGCAGAGCCGCCCCGGCCTTCTGCTGTCAGCTCTTCAAATCCCTTCACTATACAGATGGGAAGCTAGAGTCTCGGACAAGCTAGAGGCGGCCCTTGAGGACTGGGGCGTGGAGCCCCCGCCTCCTGCGTGCCAGACCGTTGACCCTTTGACGCCCGGCCTTGGGACATTTCCTGGGAGAGCAGCACCCCCAGCGTGGGACGCTGGGCCTCGGCCGGGACACACACCGGGTGCAAGTGCCCATCCCCGCGCTGGGACCCACTGAAGCTATTAACACTGGTGACAGTCCCACGACGGCTAGGAGTGCTTCTCAAACGGAACATGCACGCGTGCCAGGCAGGGGCTTGTCAAAACGCAGACTCCAGGGCAGGGGGGGGGCCTGAGACTCTGCATTCCCAGCTCGCTGCCGGGGACACCATTGCTGCTGCTGCCGAGCACCCCGAGGGGTACGGCTCCCGCTCCGCCGTCAGCCACCTTCTCCTGCAAAGGGCCAGACAGGAAATCTTTTAGGTTTTGTGGGCCAAGAAGCAAAATAGAGACTATCACCCACGTACTTCTATGACAAAAGAGAAAACAAAATTCCACAGATTTTTCTTACTGATAGCATTCAAAATATAATTATGAAATGGAATACAATTTTTGTTTCTGTTCTGGTTTTGGTTGGGTGGGTGGGTGGGTGGGTGGTTGGGTGGGTGGTTGGGTGGGAATACAGGTCTGCTAATGAAAAGACAGATTCTTTTTTGGGAAAGATAAGACTTCATTTGACTGGGGCTCAAAGTCAGATGATGCTCCCTATCATTCTGTCCACTGCAGATGTTGATCTGTTAAAACCACTTTGAGCTCAAGGTCCACACACAAAAAGATGGGTGGCAGGCTGGATTTGGCCCACAGGCCTTAGTTCACCAACCGTGGCTCCGGCCCAGTGGTCAAAACCATCCAGGGAGATTTTTTCATCTCTGTCCCCATCTTGGACAAAGAACAGATTCGGGGGCCTGGCTGCACGGGGAGTTGTATCAGCTTGTCAACAATTCCGATGCCTTCTCATACCTCAGTTTACCTAAGGAAGCTCTGGGCAAGGTTGCACACCTGAAACAAATATACTGCCTTTGCCTCTGAATTAAGTTTTTTTTTTAAAGATTTTATTTATTTATTCATGAGAGACACACAGAGAGAGGCAGAGACACAGGCAGAGGGAGAAGCAGGCTCCCTGCAGGGAGCCCGACGTGGGACTCGATCCCGGGTCTCTGGGATCACACCCAGGGCCGAAGGCGGCGCTAAACCGCTGGGCCACCCGGGCTGCCCTGAATTAACTTTTGCTTTGAAGTTTGCAGTCAGTCCATGCGAGCCCAGTTCCCTAGAGCTGGTTGTCCTCAAGGCCACCCGCATGTTACCCGGGGTGATGCATGCTCACAGAAGGGGCGATGACGCTGCCATCTGACTTGTTCATCTTTCTGCCCCATCAACTGTGAGCTCTCAGACTGGAGTGATCCCGGGTCAGCCCGGAGGCCCGGTGCTCACAGGCCACAACAGGGCAGTAGAGGCGGTGGTGGTTGAGGCTCAGGTTTACACAGGTGTCTCTACCGTCTCATGCTCTGCCAGTAGTGCTTTTTCTGGTCGTTTCCAGCAGTGTCCCCTTAGTCTCTGTCCTCTTCCTCATATGGGTCAGGGATGGATAGAGGTCACCTCCTCTGGTCCAGCTTTGGCCCCAAGCGATGAGTTAGGGGAGATCCCGGCCCTCCCGGCCCACAGCTAACAAGTCAGACAGCCACCAGCTGGCTGTCCACTCCCTCCATCACTTACGCTTCTCATCATTCAGCACCAGCTCCCGGGGACACGCGACTTGACCAGCCGGAGCCCCTCGCCCACCGTCAAGCAAGACTCTTCTGCTGAATTCAAAATGTTGCCACAAGTGAGAGAACAGTCATGAGAGCTGCTGCCGAGCAGGAAAGCCACCGTAAGCAGGTTTCAGGGTGAGGCCTGTGCGCCCCACTCTCCCACGCCAGCCCCCTCCTCGCTATCTGATACTGTATGTTACGGAAAACAAGGACTATGGGAGGTGAAACACAAGTGTTGTTCCAGGTGCACCTCGGAACTGGCGCTGAAGGTCAGGCAGCCTTTGTCTTTGAAAAATAGACCCAGCGGGAGCCGGTAGCTTTATATTCTTTGGCCAAGTGGACAACCCATATATTGGAAGTGATTCAGCCTATGGCTCCCCCAGTGGGTTGAGGACGGGGGATGGCGGTTTTCGGAGCGTCTTCTGAATACGGTTTGTGCGAGTGGTTCTCCCTCCTGGGGGTTCTGCTCCGGATCCACGTCCTGCAAGCCCAGTGCTGCCAGTGGCATCGGATTCCCCTACAGCAGCAACGCTGTGGTGTGGGATCGTGCGAGTGGAAGGCCCCACGGGGAAGACAACAGTAGGAATAAAGGCATCGAGGTGTGAACGTGGTGGTATTTTCCAGGAACAGTGAGTCGTCTGGGTGGGTGGAGCTGTTGGCCACTGTCTCTCCCTCATTCCTGACATTTAAGCTCATTAAATCCTCCAGCTTCTGCCTGGAAACATCCCTCAGACCTTCCTCTCCATATCCCCTGAGCCGCTGGCTGTCGTTCCGGGTCTGAGTCTCCTGATCAGACTCGCAGTCATCACCCCCTGGGCTTCTGGTCTCAGTTCCCTCCTGTCTCTGATCTACTCACCACCGGCCACCAGGACGAGCCAAGAAACAGGACTGTGCCCTCCCTTAAAGTTAGAGATCTCGCCAGACCTCACGGGTAAGAGCTGAACCCCTTGGCACTGGCGTGAGGATCTTCACGCTGGCCTCGGCCCGCAGGCCTGCTGTCATTCCCTGCCATGTCATGGGACATTGTGCGGTCTGTTTTCAAGCTTCAGGGGCAGATGGTGTGACCTGTTGGGGGAGGTCAGTTATATCAGACAGTGAGCATCAGAGATGGACAACTACAGGATTGGCCACTGCTAGAAGCCCAGGGGTGTCTCCCAAGACTCCAGTGTTCTCCAGCTTTCTGCTCTGCCATCCCCAGTGGGTTGGCTTGGGCCTTCGTTGGGTTCCAGTGTAGACCCAAGATGGTTCGTGTGGCCCCAACTATCACAAACTCACCCATCTATGCCCACACATGGGAACTTCTACTTGGATGTTTCCTTTCTGTCCAGGAGGAAAACCTTTCTCAAGAAAACCGCCTCCCAAACATCCCCCTCACGTCTCGCTGTCCAGAACGGCATTAAGGGCCTTACCCAACCACCACTAGGAACTGAATTAGCATTATTGGCTTAAAATAATCAAGCGTCAATCCCCAGGGCTGATGAGAGATTCTGCCCTGAGCGCACGGTCACGTGGCGTGATGAACAGGATCAGATCCAGTCGTATTACCAGGAAAGAAGGGGGAGACTGGCTTTCGGGCGAGCTGTCGGCCACATCTGCTGTTCTGGAAAACACCAGCTCTTCACACCTCCATGCCTTCACTCACCATCTCCCTTTGCCCACATGTTCCTCCACCACGGGCGACTCCGATTAATCTCTCAAGGTCTAGCCACGAAGCCCCCATCGGAGGTGGCTGTTGGGAGATACCCTGCCCCTCATGGCAGAGAACTGGACGAAGCCTGCCAGGGCCTCCAGCGACAGTGAGCAAGGAGACAGGGCCTCAGTCCTACAACCAGAAGGAATGGATTTCTGTCAACTGCATGAGCTTGGAAGTGATTCTTCCCTAGAAGGGCTCAGATGAGAGCATAGTCCCAGCCAACACCTGTGAGAGGCCCATGGCAGAGGTTCTGGGAAAGCCATACCAGACACGGGGCCCACAGGAACTAGGTAAGCTCCATGAACGTGTACGGTCTTGTACCACTGAGACTACTGATATTGTTGAACAACTTAGATAATCTACCATCTTGCTCCCTGACCTGCCCCAACCTATTCTCCACATGGCAGCTAAATGTTCTCTAGCTAAATCACGTCAAACCTCCCCACTGAAACCCTTTAAATGGCTGCTGAGTCCCCAACAACACCTCTGACCGTAGCCTGTGTGTTCTGGAACAATCCGGACTCCCTGCTCTTGCCACCACTGCCTGCAGAACCACTCCATGTGTGCTACTTCCTTACCTAGAACGTCTCCCCGTTCCCAAATGCTCCACAGTCCCCAGATCCTGCTCTTCCCTTAGAGCCCTCCTGTGGACCCTGCCACCACCACCACCACCCCTGGGCTATTAGGTGTTAGGCCCCTCCTTCACTAGCTCCTTCTGGAGTCTGTGCTTGGTTTACCCCTCTTGCCCCACGGCCCCCATCCAGCCCCTGGGCAGATACCAGGATTGCTCCACTTGCCACTATAATCCCAATACCCCGTCCGCTGCCTGACACACAGTAGATCTCCAAGATTCACCAACTGCTTGAATGATTTTCAATCAAATCTGCCAGAACATATATATTCAAGTAGATGTTTATCTCAAGGGTCCACTATCACTAGTGTCATTCTATAGTCAAAGGACACACTAGCAGGGCCAGATGTGTTTCTCTTTTCCTTCTTCCTTTGAGCTTCCATTGGGTCACTGAACCATGGGGACGAGGCTCTGGAGACATGGGCTGGAAGAGGAAAGGAAAAGAGATAAAGTCAGGGACCAGAGGGGCTTGGGTAGCTGGGATCCAGGGGAGCACAGTCTGAAGCATGTCAGAAAGCAGACGGAGTCCCAGTGGGAGAGGGGAGGCCACCCAGGACCCGGGGTCTGGGAATGTACACCCTGGGGACCCTGGCTGAGCAGTCAGGGAGGGCTGCTCTAAGTTAAATCACCCGAAGGAAGGGGCTCTCTGTGTGTGTGTGTGTGTATGTGTGCGCGCGCGCACAGGCATGCAGGTGTGCAGGTGTGCAGGTGTGTAGGCGCGCAGGCACACAATATGTATAATGGGCTTCACAAATACACCACGTTAGCTACATAGCGTTTCAGATGCATAAGCGACGTGAGTGCCCGGGCCGTATTCATTTAGCCTTCTCTAGAAATGCCTGGAAAATAATAGGCATTCGATGAGTCATTGTGGAATAAATGAAGATCAAATTTTGAGGTCCTTGGTTCTTTACTGAGGTCAGTATGAGAATGAAGCATGTCCCTTCAGCTACTATAAGACTCGCCTTGAAGATACCATCTGTCTGTGGGGGGAAGAGCACTTCGATCTGAACCCTGGCTCCTCCTCTAACCGGCTGCGTGGGGCAGCCAGCTACTGCACCTTCCCCTCGGTGTTTCTAACCTATAGCCTAGAGACTAACTCCTCGGAGTTTTGAGAGCCTTAAATGAAATCATATATGTCAAATGCCTAACGTGGTCTCCATAAACATTACTTCTCCCTTCAAGTTCTTTTATCGAAAGATCCGGGCAATACATTTCACTCCGAGTCTGAGGGTAAGAAGCTGGTCTTTCCTTAGGCCCCGTAGGGGTCCTCCTTCTATCAGTTCGGATGATCTAATTCACCTCCCCTCTAGCTAAGAAATCTAGCCCTGGGCTGAATGGTAAGTTGTAGTTCATCATTTGTCAATGCTTTCTGGAATCTCACCTATCCTGGCCTCTGAAATGTTTGGAAGCAACAAGCAGAAAGAGAAACATGGGGAGAAAGCGGATGATACAGGAGCAGATGTTCCACCAGTAACGGGACAGGTGAAGCACATCTGGACCCTATTAGGAAACACACCGAAGATTTGCGTGTCATGGAGTCAGGGTCTGGCATGTGCTCTAGGGCCAAGCTTGAGGCTCACGGATGTGTGAGCACGGTGGTGGGTTCTGGTTTGCTCTAGAAAATTCTGACACATTCTAATATTTCCCGGAACAAGATCACCAGAGACAGGAGAGCCTAGGCTATGCTCACCCAGTCTGTGGCAACAGAGGCTGGAATGGCCCCTTGTCCTGTCAGGGAGTCCTCTTTGGTGAGTGCTGGCCATGTGATGTATTTAAGGTTTGTACTTCTGGTGTCTAGAAGGGAGTTCAAGTCACCCGGGAGGCACGTCCTAAAAACTTGAGTTTTTGTTCCATTCTTATAACCTGAAGTTTGTGTAGCATGTTGTATATATGTCTGTGACTCTCAGCTTGTTAGAAAATGCTTGACAGGAGAAGAGGATCCTGAGGAAGAAAAAAATGCCAGCAAAAGCAACGGGGAGCCAAGGTCAGAGCGACGTGGCCCCGGGGAGGCAAGGAGAGAGAGCAGATCACGGAGCATTCACCGTGGCACCAAGTGCTATGAAGTCATCAGTTGGAATGAGGACCCTTTTCCGTAAGTCTGAGTCTACTCTCCAAATATACCCACGTCACGGGAGAACACACTTGTCCCCAGTTGTAACACAATCACTCCGTGGAACGAAGCACATAATAAAGCTCACGCATCGTAGCCCAGCCTTTGCACGGTCGGGGTTGTCCTATTGTTCCCAGCTAAGAGTCGACGTGATTCCTGTCCTTTGCGAATTTGGCACAGTGGCCATAACTCCAAAGGGAAAGGTAATGGCTTTAGTGGCTTCAATGAGCGAAAGCCATTTTGTGAACTACTACGTTGCCTTCCAGGAGTGGCGGGTGGCCACCGACGGCTGCCTCCTCATCTCGTCCCTCGAGGGACTGGAAGCGCAGAGACGCCTGGGCTTTGGTGACAGAGTCTGGGACTCAACTGCTAAATACGCCTTTTATTACCTGTGTGATCTCGGTCATTTATCTCATGTGACCGGCAATTTTTTCATCTGGGAAAGGAAGGTAATAATCCGTGGCTTTTAGGATTAAGAATTAAGCAGAATAATGAACGGGGCTAGTAGAGTGCGTGGCACAAATGAAGTAGTCAGAAATGCCTGCCCCCTTCCCCTTCCCTCCTTACTTTCTAAAAGCAAGCACTTTGACCTGGGTTGAAGGAAGGAATGAAACCCAGGAGAACAAGGACAAGTGGATCCTCCTGCAAGACGTGGGCAGGACGTGAGGTAGGATACCTGGACATCCCATACCTACCCCTGACGATGAGAACAGAGGCATCGTTACCATTTACTGAATAGTTACCTCATGCCCAACCCCGTTCTAAGTGCTCTACGTGTGTTGGCTCTTCTTTTTTAATCTTTACAACAAGCCCGTGAGGTCGGTCTGATCATTATTCCCATTTTGCATATGAGGAAATGGGGGCCCACAGAGAAGTATGGGGTTAATACGTGGCCGAGTCAGAGTTGGCCGTAGGCAGGTTCATTTCTTGGGAAGGAGACCCTGAGATGGATGTTTGAGAAGGTTCCAGAGATACACCTAGGGGCAGGAGGCTCGAGGGGGCAGAGGGAGAAGCTGGGCCGCGACGCAGTGGCAACAGAGGTCTCGGCCAATTCCCGGGACCAGGAAGCTGGCCTGGCCCTTTGGAGATGTCCCAGTGAGGCAGGAGGGTGGCGTCTTTGTACCCCCTTGAGCATTACTGGGTGCAGCTGCCTGCTGGGAGGAGAGTGGGGCCACGAGAAAAGCGGCTGGCTCAGGCCCGGGTGCTTCCTGGACACGGATGCCACTGACAGATGTCAACTGCCCGTGCCCAGGAGCCGGGCCCCTGGCATCCATGACGGTCCCCTGTGCCCCCCGAAGATGAACTTGCTTTGATTCAGCGCTGGGAGCAGCTCTCGCAGGATGTTGGAGGGAACTTATAAAGCAAGGAGCAGTGGGACAACTACGGCCGTGATGGCGCCGCTGGCCTTGAGGGCACCGCTGACACACGCTGGCCCCCTCCTCCCCCAGCGCCCCTGCCCCCCGCAAGAGCCTGTGCGAGTCTTGCCCGGACGACTGGCTGCCTCGCTCCCCGGCCCGGAGGGGCACGAACCCCTCCTACCCGCACCCTCCAGGTGCCAACCAGGCGGGGGCCGGGACTTCGCGAGGGCCGGTGCCTCCAGCCGCCTGCTACGCCTCCCGAGTCCTGCGGTGTCCGCCGAGCCCTTGCTGGCTGCCCGGGGGATGACAGGCCCCATCGATCCCGACCGAAGACCGCCCAGGTCAGGCCCTGCGGCTCCTGGGCCCCCTGGGTCCCCAGCGCCCTGCCCAGTTACCGGGGGCAGCTGTTAACGGCTTCTCCCCTCGGCCCTGGACACAAGGTGCCCTGTGGCCTCTCTTGGTAGTCTGGGGGCTTCTGACCTCACGTATCTGCTCCCCCACTGGGCTCTGTGGTTGTCTCCTCCGCCACCTGCCACGGCCATCTGGCTTCCCTTCCTGGCTCAGGTCAGCCCTCGGTTCCCCCCGGCCGGGCCGCACTGAGTGCCTCGTCCCTGACCCCCAGCTGGGCCACAGCGGAGCAGCGGAGTGCCTCACCCCCAATCCCCTGGCTGGGCCACTTAGGCGGGTCTGGGGATGGTTTCCCAGAGTCTGAGGACTTGAGGCTGTTCAAGTGCCTCGACCCAGGTAGCCCCATCCATCCCGATTAGGGATCTGCCCTTGGGGTAGCAGACCTTGGGAGGCCACGGCTTCAGGCTCCTCTGGACGGAGGCGAGTCCTGGGCGCGGGCCTCGGCTTACCCTGGCTGTGGGAGGCCAGGCTCCCTTTGGATCCTGCCAAGGGTCTCTCTGGCTTTCAGGCTTAGCCTTTAGTTGGTGATTAATCCCACTCGGCTTTTCATTGTGCCTCTCCCGCGTGCCCAGCACAGCCCCCCAAGTCCACTGCCTTTATAGTTCTCTTTAACCTTGCGGACTGGTGCCCACACTCCCGTCGGCAAGCGGTCCCGGCCACCCCCGGGCCAAGTTGAACGGCTGCATTCCATGATCACCCGCTGCCCGGGCCCTCCTCCTTGGTAAGGTCAAACTCCGCCTCGGATTTCTAAGATCCTGTTTCCGGGGACCACCCCTGGAGGTGGGAAGCTGACCTGGGCTCTGGCCCATCATCCCAAGGGGAGGGCTGGAGCCCGATGGCTCTTCAAAGTTGTTCTCAAGTGGAGCCAGGGGGCTAGGCCTTTGCAGCTCCTCCTGGACCCATCTGGAGACGTGGTAGCCCCCAGGAAGGAGAGCAGGACCTTGGAAGAAAGGACTCCCTGACTGCAGGCAGTCCCCAGGGCTCCCTGGAGGCTGGAGGATAAAGGCTCCAGGGCCGGGGTGGGGGCTGGGGTGCGGCGCCTGTGACAGGCCTCCCCTCCCCGTGCTCCCAGCAGAGCAGCACAAACCATAAGGAGCATCCATAGAGATTTTTAAAACAAAAAACAAACAAACAAAAAATATATATATAAACAGAAGATGAAATTTGGAGAACTAGTAAAAGAGAAATCTTTTATTAGGGTATTGCAGACACTTTTTTTTTTTTTTAAAGAATTTTTGCCTTCCAGCTCTCAAATGTCCTTTGGCTGATAAATCTCGTTTCCTGTAGATGCAGTAACAGTTGCAGGTGAAGGGCACTGCCCACCTGTACCTGTCGGGTTGTACGTTTGAAGTACTTTATATCCATCAGATCACATAACAGTTTGGACTTCTGTAAATTCCTACCTTAAAACATCCCTTCATCATCCTAATTAATTTGTATTTATTCCTCAGGGCTCAGCCCAAGGCCTTCCTCTCTAACTTGATTCTTTCTACGCTACAAGAATGAATCACTTCCAATGTTCTTATCGCTCTCTGCCACCTGTTTTTGGCACTTACTCCATCGGTGTTGTGGCCCTTGGCTCACCAGCTAGGACACTAGAATACGGGACATATGCTGGGCATATACTAAGGTTCAATAGATACTTGCAAACTGAATAAAAATGTTTCTTCGTATTATCTTTCTGAATTAAAATTCAAAAATTTTCACTGAAACCTTACGTGCCACTGGGTGGGTCAAATGTTAGGCCAGACGTTTCACATTTGGGTAAAGTGAGGCACTACGTCATTTTGATACCAGTCAAGACAAGAAGAGGTTGGCAATAGAACCTCCACATTCAATTTCCCGTGCTTTTGGGATTCCACGAAACCTCCTCTATGATACTTTGTATAGTTTGAAGACAGTCACTCATATTAGTAAGCCAAAACCAATCCTGATGCTACTGTGAGTCCTAAATTTAGTATGAACTACTCTCTTTCGGAAGAATCAGTTATAACTTCAATAGCCGTAAATCAAGCGGGCCCATCTGCCGGCATGTATTTTGGCATTTCTCAGGGTCTACAAGTTTTGACAAGAAGACCGTCGCACACAGCAATGTGGTGAATCCAGGGAGAACCACAGACTCCCCTTTGGTAAATGGCCAGACCTCTTACTGGAGTCTTTTTTTTAAAGATTTTATTTATTTATTCATGAGAGACACACACACACACAGAGAGAGAGAGAGAGAGAGAGAGAGAGAGAGAGAGAGAGAGAGGCAGAGACACAGGCAGAGGGAGAAGCAGGCTCCATGTTGGGAGCCCGACGCGGGACTCGATCCCGTGACTCCAGGATCATGCCCTGAGTCCAAGGCAGGTGCTAAACCGCTAAGCCACCCCGGGATCCCCTTACTGAAGTCTAGATAGAGATAAAAACACAAAACGAAAATCCAACAATGTTTTCCAAAGAACACAAATAATTCACAACCTTGTTGACGCACGTTCAGTGAGGCCTTCTAAACATCTACTAAACACGCTCAGCTCACATGCACTGAATGCGTACTTTGTGCCACTCTTAACAAGCATTCTATAGGCATCATCTCATGGATTTAACAAATGCAGTACATATTTACTTGATACCTACTACAAATCGGCCATGTGCTAGGTTCTTGTCCTTCTCCGAGAGACTGAAGAATACGAAGGGGCTCTTGGTTTTTTTGTATCCTCCTTTTGAAACAAATACAATTTGAAATCTCCAGCCAGATCTATCTTCTCAGAATAGAGTGTAATTTTTTAATGAGAAAGAAGGCATCCACATTAAGGCTCTATTTTTTTTTTTCACTGTCTTAATACTCACATAATTAGCCTATGTTGACAGCACGCCTGATGGGGCATGTCTGGGAGAAAACAGGGTCAGATACTTAGAGTTACTCCAGATTCCTTTGTCCTGAGCTTGGCTGCAAGGGATGGGCACCATCTGACTTTGTTTTCTTATCTGTGGAAAGAAAAGAATCTATATCCGTTTGACGGAGGAATCTGTCCCCAGAATGAATGGATCTAATCTTGCTGGTAAGAGTGGAGCGAATTGCTTACCTTCTTCCTAGAGATGCATCAGCCTCTCACTCAGCGGGGCACTAATTAGAATACTTTTATGAGTAATTTGCTTAAAGGGACCCAGGAAACTAGAGACAATTCAAGTTCGGTAGGTACCGAACACTCTTCTCCTGCAAATGAATGAACCAAATATGAAGGGGGCCTTAAAGCTTATGGGAGCCTCCTGGCAGGACCAATGTGAAACAAAAAACAAGATGCTGGGATGGGAGCACAAAACGATGTAACTGCTCAAAAAACAGTTCACGTCTTTAAAAAAGAAATGTACAGATCCACAAAGTCTAAACACCCTTTTAGGCATTCACTATTTATTGTGCTGCCTCCAGAAATGTAAGGTTTGATTAAAGGGGGATGATAACCTCCAAACACGCATTGTGAGCTTGGTTCATTTAAACAATTACAGGCACACACCTCTCTGCAGTTTTTTTTTTTTTTTTTTAGTTTGTAAACAGCAAAAAGAACCGAACATCTAATTTTTGAAATTCTTCTGGCTTTTCTTTTTGACCTTTGGTATTTGTATGTATTGACGATCTCTAAACCATCGTACAAAAACACCTTGAAGTGTCAAGCTTTAAAAATGAGTCTTCTTTTCTCTTTCTCCTGTGCAGCTTGGATTATCTTGGCCTTGTCAAAATACATTCTCTAGTTAGAGGTTGGAAATATTTCCCTCCTGGCTCCAAAGTATTGATTTTCTCCAACACTCAGCTCTGTCAGTCAGCTGAAGGGGTGAAAGGTGAAAGTTCACCCAGCACTGCTTGGCTTTACCTTCCTATTAATGTCATGCCCTTTCCACATTTGATCAGTTTATGTGATCACCAATCATACAGGACCGGAACGGCCCCTACTCTCCCTATAAGGACACACTGCAGTCACCAGGAGACGCTAAAGCAATTCCCCGGATGGACACTGGGCCTCTGAATAGGGCCCAAGATGTGGCCGGCAGTTCCTTTAATGTTTACCCTTTTTTGAAAGAAAATCACAGTTACATGACGGCTGGCTCAGTGTAGGTCTCTACATTCTTATGTGAAAATTAAAGATGCACATTCGCCACTTAATGAGCCCTCAGCGATGACCTATTTTGTTCGTCTTGCTTCTCCTGGAAACCAATGGCATCCATTACCTCAGGGATTCACATTCAGCTCCAAAATGAGTCTTCAATGAAATGAATCTAATGATCTCGTCCGGTACCCCTGCCCCCCGACTCCGGGGCAGCCAACCCACCTCAAGAAGTCTGACAGGATGGAATCCAGTACAAGGAAGCCTATTTAGGAGCAAGTTAGGGTGGAGATGGAGCGACAGGCGTGCAGTTCCCTTGCCCAAACCACAGAGGGTGCTGTTGAGTTGCTGGCAGGAGTCCACACTTGGGCTGCGTCTTCCCGGTCTTCTGTCCCACTGTCCTTTGTGACAAGTTTGCCTTTCCTGAAGCTAGCTCTCCTCCGGGGAAATGAGTAATTGTGCACAGAGAGAAGGCTTACTTTGGTACCGAAGGGGGGGGGGGGAAGCATATGGATTTCAACTGAGAATGTTTACGAAGAGTGAACAATGTTTTTAATGAGAAAAACAATCTTCAGAACAATTCCTTTTTATTTAACACACATATGTACACAGGGACATTCAGCACATATAGAATCTATTAAGTGGAAATGCCTTGAGAGGCAGACATTTTAATTCAGTCGCTGCACACAGCGAGCTCAATCATTACATTTTCATACAGGTGTACATCATGTCATCTTCTGCTTGTAAATCACCACGGAAGCCACATATGTCTCTACGTTTACAAGGATAGGTCCAAATACGGTGCCGACGAAATCAATAAGACACTAAAAGCATACACTGGGAGGACAATACAAAGTTTACCTCAGTGCTGAGAAGTCTAAGCTGTGATCAAGTCTGGGACTGTAGTTGTCAAAATAGCCAAGGGGAGATTTGTGGTAACAAGAAGGCAAATGCTCATTTAGCGGTTAGAGACGTCTAACCCTCAGGTGTCATCTGCCCCAGGTGTATGGTAGGGCTATCCTACTGGCCAATGACAGCATGTGGGATGGGCTAGCCTGTGGCCACTGCCCCGATGTCTGGCCCCCGGGCCCCGCGCTTGTTCCAGGCCTCCGTGGTGCGTGCCACGGTGTGTCTGTGGTGGCCTGCCACTGTCTCACACCTTTTCCCTGATGCATCTTGTTTTAAAAAACTCTCTAAGGTATACTTTTGCGTCATCAATCCAAAACAATTTTGTAGTCTAGAATAAATTAATCCCTATTTAAGTTCATAAAGTAAACATGTGCTGGGTATCGAGAAGACTCGGGAGCCCACTGGAAAAAACCAAGCGCGTCTTTTGTTAACGGCAAGTTTCTTTACCTATATTGAACACAACGAGCATGTTCACCAAACGAATACATCTACACTGTATAGTTCTTTGTTTCTTCCTTGGAAACTACATATATAATCTTTATAAATACAACGTACATGCATGTGGCATAAATTCACTTTTAAAAGAACAAAGTCTTAAAACCAAGAAACAGTACAGGTTCGCCATCAATGCAAATAACATACTTCATATCAACAGGAAAGAGACGTTCCAGTGATCTTAATTTCTTAACATGTTCTTTAAAAATCTGCTTCAATAAAATGACACATGTATTTGTTCCTGGACTGTGATCCTTTTTTTTTTTTTTGTATATTACATGAACTCTGACAATCTATGCTTTTCCAATTAAATGTTCCCGTTATCATTTTGGTTCCTCTGTAAACTTCATATTTGCTCTGAATTTAATAAGTCATTTTGTTTTGGTATTTAATAAACCATTGTGCCTAGCCAACCAATCGACTAACCAAACCACCAAATCCCCAACTATGTACAGATCAAGATTTGTTAGGAGGAGCAATTCATACAAAATGTTATTTTATGGATTTTTTTTTCCATCACCATGAGCAAGAACCAGCATAATTTGACAGAAGGAGAAGAAAGCGACCTAGTTAAAGCTTCCTTTGAAGTATGATGAACACCCTCCTTGCAGTGTTGGCTCAAATAACTTGAGAGCCCTCACGTTTTATATGTACTCCTGAATGCTTGTGCCGTAGTTACTAATTTTCTAGGACACTTGTGTAAAAAGGGACGCTGTCTTTGTTTTTAATTGATCAGTTCGAAGGCTGAACTGTAACTATTACATAACTGACTTAGGTCGTACATGTGGGGACTACAGGTCTGTGAGGTTTCTGGAGGGATGGGGTAAGGTCTTTTTTAAAAGGACCTGTAGCAACAGACATAGAATCTTATTTAGTATATATGCTATGCTTCCAAACTCAGTTCTCTATTATAAAAGCCCATTTAAGAGATTATAGTGACTGGATAAGTACATTAACTAGATCATAAATAATGATGATTTTTATTTCAAACTACTAAATATACTATTGAGCAGGATATGAGCATTTTATTTTATTTTTTATTTTTATTTTTTTTTAATAAATTAATTTTTATTGGTGTTCAATTTACCAACATACAGAATAACACCCAGTGCGGATATGAGCATTTTAGAAGGCTAGGTGTCTAGGAAACTGTATTCTCTTGTGAGGAGGAACATTTTTTTTTTTTGGTCTATTTTCTCATTAATCTCAAATCTGTTAGGTGTTAATAGTAGTGGCTAAACCCTAGGAAATTGTAGTGAGTAGTTTCCTACCAATCATAGGGCGGGGCCGGGGGGGGGAACCAACCATGTAAACACCAAATCTTTTTGGTAAACAATAATGTATTTCAGGAAATCCAAAGGAAAATAATTTCGCTAATTAGGACTGCCACATGACCTCCAAACCCAATGTCAACACCATCAGGTTCAAGCAGCAGTTCGGGGGGGTGGGGGGGGGTTAGCTCTATGAAAATGCTGATCCGGGCTGGGAACGCAATCACAGTGTTTACTGAATTTGAGGCTTCTGGTGCACCAAGCAACAGGGGTGCTCCTAGGGACTGGACACCCCCCCACCCCAGCCGGGGGAACAAAATGACCTAGTGTCACGGACGGGCCCCATCCTGCAGCATGGCGTGTGCAGGCCTCGGCGTCAGACAGGGGACACGAGCGGGAGTGTGCCCCGAGAGCCATGCAGGGGTGACAGGGCCTCGGCTGTACCCCGGGTGACGCGGGCGGGCACTGAGGAATGATCCGCGCGGGGAAGGACAGAGCAACCCGGCAGGTGGCCGCGTCAGACCATGAATCGGTGCTCCCGCCCGTCGTGGGCCATGAGGATGACGTTGCGGTTGGAGGTCCAGATGAGCCGGGCCAGCCGGAGCGCGCCGTGGGAGCCGGGCGAGGCGGGCTGCACGGGCGGCACCTGGTACGTCTTGATGCAGCGCAGCTGTGGCGCCGAGTTGAGCATGCCGATGCTCCCCAGCAGCGAGGTGTTCATCTGCGGGGACAGGGGACGGGGGCACACGTGTCACTGGAAGGACACTGCTGCGGCCACGAGCTCTGCCTGGGCTTCCCCTGGGCAGCAGTCCGAGCCTGGCCCGGACGGGGCGCCCGGCGGGGCAGGAGGCCGCTCAGGGCTGTTACATGGACGCAGCACAAATCCGGAGAATCCTACCCTGGGCAGGACCTGCCATGCAGGAGGCACCCGTCTTTGGGAAGGGGGCTGAGATGCCAACGCCCCTTCAGCCGGACGGTGTCTGGCCGCGCCAGCTCCCACGATCGGGGCACCGTCGGGACACCCCTGGGCCCTTCCTGTCCACCCAGGGAAGCAAAGCCACGCGGAGTCCGCCCCGGGTCGGGGCTCAAACCTCCCCCCTTCCCGCCTCACCTGCTTTTTACAGGATTCAGTCTCGGGAAAGCTCTGGTTCATCTGAAGGGGAAAGCCAGAGCCAACCGCATCTCAGCACGGTTATCTGTGGCTGTTTTGCTGCCTTGCTGAACAGAGAGCACCTGAGTGCTTTCCTGGCAGTGTATTTTTATCAGCTCATTTCTTTTTTGGTGGCTTTTCGGGATTTGATTTGAATTTTAAGTTCTCTTAATCCATCCACGGTAGTGAAAAATAACGTGGAAACTATGGCTGGTGAATGACCATGCATTCGGCCCTAGGGCTACACACCAAGTGCAGGGCAGTTATCTCAGTGAACTGTTACCTGAGCAACGGGGTCGGAAGAATCCTGCAGATTCTAAATGTTACTCAACAATGTGTTTCAATAGATACCTTTTGTGCTATTGCAAATCACATGGAAAACATACTGAAAATCAGAAAAGAGGTCTCAGAAATACCATTTTTCTTTGCGCTAATTTTCATTTCCAATTCTCTTCTTCAGTATAGCCCCCATCTAAATGCATATGACTCTAGGGTTTTGCGTAAAGCATGCAGATTATGATTCAATGTATACAAATGGTTGACACATAAAACCTTGGCAAATCCGAGGACCTGTAAGATGTGTTATTGCTGGTATCATGCTCTGCATTCGGATCAGTGCAAAATATAAGCCATTCTTTTTTCTGGCCCTTCTCAGCAGCACGATGGTGTCAGAGGGCGTAAATCATGGCATCTCTAGCAGGATGCGTGCAGGCTCCACTGACATTTTCACAATTTAAATCATCTTGAGTAATAACCCTTTTAAGATGACTAATGTTACTGATTTTCCTGCATTAATAATAGTGCCGAACACAACACAGAGGTGAAAAAAAATCACTAGTGTACGAGGTCACATTTTAAAACCAAATGTATGGTTATCATTAACTCTTTCTGTTAAAGTTAACATTTAAAACTAGACAGTACTTTACTGTCATCCTCCAAAAACTTCTTTCCCTGCTTCTCCCCTTTTTCCAAAAACGCCATAAAAGACAAAAATTAATGTCTTGTTGCTTTCTGAAGGTTCCCAAATAGCTTAAATATAAATAGTCGTGGTGAGCTTGATTTGATAGTTCTCACTTGAACAAAAAGTAACAGTACATAATAATTTAGTTCTCTAACAGAACAGATCCAAATGATCCAGAAAATTGGTGGTTAAAATTAACTGGCACCAACAGGCATACTGTGTTTAAAAAAAACAACAACAACTCATTTCTCAGTTGATAAATAACTACAAAGTGTTTTTCATTCTTTATGGATTTTCTATGAAAATATGTATGAAGCCTGAGTTCTGCTGGTGGCTCCAAGTGCTAAGGGTATCCAACATGCTCATCCGCTTCCTTATTTTTAATTCTTTCCTGCAAAATTTAGCCACATAAAAGACATGGGTTGAGGGCCAAAGGGAGACAGGGAGAGAGTACATTACTGGAATGCTACAGATGGAAAAATGATACCAAGAAGCCCATCATTCCGCTTGGGTTCTCCATATAAGCTGAGCCAGCTCGTGAATGATTGATACAACATTTGATGATCTGATAAATACCCCTGGAAGGGTCACACAGCCTCTCCGCCTCAGAACAGGGCTAGTGAGGTCCTAGGCGAGACTACACTGCTACAGTTGCATACAGCTGAAATGATGAAGACCCTCAGGTGACAATAACATGATGCTCCTCAGACCATGCTTTCCCCGTGACCTCTTCAGATTAGAGATAATCTGACGTAGTAAGGGTGAGTATTCTTTTTCCCAAAAAGCTCAGCCAAAGAACACTCACCGAAACTACAAACCATGTTGTTACTCAATATTCATGTTTTCTTGACCAGTGACTGACTTACAAACAATGTGAAAGGGCAGTCTGAGCTTTGAATGAGTACAAGCTACCTGGAGTTTGAGTATTTGGTAACCTTACATTTTTTTATTGATAACAAAGATAATAATCATTGTGGAACATTTAAATAATAAAGAGAAATATAAAAGGAAGAGCAAAAGTCCCCTGAAATCGTACTTCCCAAGGACAATCACTAACATTTTGGTGAACTTCTTCCCACACCTCCAAGTATAGGTCCGTATAAGAAGAAGCGAGTTTAAGGGTTTTTACATAAAACAGGCTCATATTAGAAGGCAGTTTTACAATCTGCCTTTTTCATTCGACAAAATGTTGAGAACCATCTTTTCATGTTAATGGCCACAGATTTACAGTATCCTTTCTAAAGGGCTGAACAGGATTCTATTTTGTGATGGAATACACAGCCATAAGTGATACCAGTATCCATCTAGTTTACTTTCAGCATTTCTGAGGAAGGATACTCACTAGTCGGACGGTAGTGGGTGAAATTTAGATGAAAGAATCATGGCTGTATTTGATTTTGTTGCTCAGCTCCCTTGTTCAAATACCAATGGCATGATACTCTGATGTGAAATATTCAACTAATAGGAATATGTTGTCAGAGGATCAAAGGGCTTGGAAGATTGCTGGGTGATGTCATTCCATAGCTGAATTTGTAAATAACTAAAAGGCAACTTTGGTTTTTCCCTTCCCTTTAAAAATAATGCTTCACAAAATCAGTTCTGTGAAGATTATTTTCTGAACACACAGAAACACAGATGTAATTCATCAAAACAGGAAGTGTTTTAATGCAATTCTCAGTGTAAGTAATGCTGCACACAAGCCTTTTACTAAGTCTCACTTGAGTAATTATCCAACCAATATTTCTCATTAACACTCATTTCTCAGCAAAGATTTTAATAGCTCATAGCTTTTGTAAGGTCCTGTATTAATAAGACTTCATTAAGTTTTCAAAATATATTACAGTACATTTACTGGAATAATATAAAAGTATTATCATACATCATTAGAACAAAACAATATGTATCTAAATAAATCAGCAAAGCCCATTTTGGGAGAGCAGCAGGAGATCCAGGATTGCTTTCTAGACTCTCTTTAATTCAAATCAACCCCCACCCCCCCGCCCCACCTCTGGAAGAGGTTGTATTGTATTTTCTTGATGAAGCTGAAATGCTACTGTGCCTTCCACTTAAATTTCAACATCTAACAGGGTACAATTTAAGAAATGGGCTGTGTTTTACATCCCGACATTGGGTTTGGGGGCAAAAAGACTTGGTGTTGTCTGGGCTGCCCCTGTGCTCTGTGCACTGCACACCCACAAGTGCGGACGGCACAAGGTGCCCTGGGAGCAGAGTGTGTGTGCGCCAAGGAAGCCTGCTGTGGCTCCAGTGTGCACGGACACACGTACAGGTGCACAGGTTCAAGTGCTTGGCAAAGCCCAGATGCAGCAGCAGGAGCCTGAAGAGGGGAACTGGAAGATGAGAAGTATCTCGAAAAGCTACCATCTATCTAATGAACGATCTTGAGCTCTGAGGTAAGAAAGGATGCTAACCGTAATTCCCTCAATGTACTGTGCAGGAACTCTGATAAAAATAGAAAAAAA
This sequence comes from Nyctereutes procyonoides, assembly GCF_905146905.1. NCBI lineage: Eukaryota > Metazoa > Chordata > Mammalia > Carnivora > Canidae > Nyctereutes > Nyctereutes procyonoides. Next base: position 18,474,346 of record NW_026575082.1, read on the forward strand.
AATTCAAGGAAGGGATGAATATATCGAAACAGCACCCTGAACACCGAGGTAAGGGGAAAAAGCTTTACCACAGAAAACATCAAGAAACTACTGGAAACAGTTTCATATGTGGCTAAGTTAGGAGGCATTCCTTCATAAAACAAATTTTCTGAGAAAGTCAAATTGAACAAAAAACCGAAAAGATTTGTTTTTGTTTATTCCACAGAAGGAAGCATGGACCAAGCCAAGCTCTTGAAGCAGGGGCTGTGGTGGTTGACTCGGGATCCTGAAGGCAGAGGCCAGCATCTGGCTCTTCAATGCCCAATGAGTACCAAATGAACGTGGAGCTTTATATAAACACTTCTCTGGGATTCCAAGAGCACAGGAAACAGCAAAAATCTTTATCAGAGTACATTTCATGCAGAGAGGCCACTGTGTAGAAACACTAGTTGGCGGGAAAACCCTTTAGAGCAGCGCTGTTGCAAGGGTCCGGTTTGTGGACCCCTAACGGGCTGGTGGTGGGACTGTTGGGGGTGAGTGCAAACCTCAGGCCCCCGGTGGCCTGCTGTGGAAATGGGGACTGGTGAGACCTCCAAAGAAGAGAGTTTAATATAAGCCAATTAAGATGCTCGGAGATATATTCTGGGAGAAAAGATAATGAGAAAATAAACTGGAAAACTAAATTAGAGGAAGGGCAGGAAAAGTCTGTGACAGATTTGGAAGTTGTCATGCTTTAATAGCATGTTGTTAATTAAGCAATTTATTGTATCTGTTTTACATTTTATTAGCTATTGATTTTTTTTTAAAACCATCATCAAGTTGTGCTGAAGTCTTATTTAAATTTTCATTCATTTTTTTTAAGCTTTCAAGGCAATAAACTGAATCTCATAAAACATACTTGCATTCTAGGAAAGTAAAGGTAACAACCTAATTTTAAATTGGCTTTTCATGAGGGAGGGAGTTGATCATGTTTAATATTTTTTTATAATTATCAGGAGGAAGAGAATGAAAAAGATGGGATGGAGATTAATCACTGAGGATACAACAAGTTCTATTGTAAAAATTAGGTGCTCAAAGATAATATGCATTTTAATTAGAATTAAACACAGGCATTGTCATGAACTGCCATTCAATGATATTTGGGTTTTTGAAAAGGTTTTGATAGTTTCGGAAGGAAAAGCATTATACGGGGAATTCAGAATGCAAACAGAAGTGAGATAATATAAAGGGGATCTGAGGGTGATACCTGGCTGCCTTTTCCCTGTGCCCTCTGCCGTGCTGGGGTCGCTTGCAGCCTTCGGCAGCGCCTCCCTGGCCAGGCCCTGAGGCATGCTGTGCCCTTGCTTACCACTGAAAGGCTGCTCCCTTTCCCTACACACCCACTCGGCCCTACCCTTACCATCTGGCCCTTCCTCAGCATTATCCTGTCTCAGTTCAGACGTCACTTCCTCTTGTGAATCAGCCCCACCACCTTATTCTCAGGCTCCCCTTCTGTATCATGATTGCTTGCTTATTTACACGTGTCTCCCTCAGACTGCAAGTGCGGGGAGAGCGGACCCCACTCTCTCCATTTGGCTAAATTTTCTCAGTGCACCCTGCATGCTAGCATGTGGCACACAATCAATCACAATAAATACCTGATATTTGTTGAAAGGAGAGAGGAGGGCAGGAGGAAGGGCTGGTGGGCAGGCATAACAGGAAGTCTTTCCAGCAACAGCTAATCATGCAGCATACTTCAAGACCCTGTAGCATCAACGCTTACCTGCCAGAAAGAAATGTGGCTGTCCGTATTTGAGTAGGTGGCAAGGTATCGTCCATCAGGAGCAAAGGCCACTGCAGTGATTGGTCCCTTGTGTCCATGGATTGTCTAAAATAAAATTCAGTAATTAATGGTCTGCATGCCACAGAACTATTACACACACACATGCTAATGCATTCAGTGCGGAACAAGTTACGCCATGGAGATTAGCAACCTGTATGTTCTTTATTTATAAAATCAGATTAGAAAGATGGGAAAAGCAACCGAAGTTCTCTCAATGATATAGCCAAGGGCTTTATTTAATCTTGTTCTGAAGAATCTACCTGTATCTGAGTTGGGAGAACAGCATGAGTCCAAAGGGAAAAGCATAGATTACTGGGCAAACCAATGTGTTAATTCATTTATTTCCATTAGAAGGAAGAACTTTACAATTAATAAGGAAGGTAAGCAAGTGATCACCAAGTCTATGTAGGAGCCTCACTCATCTGAAATGAAAAACAAAGCTGTATCATAACATCCCTGTTCTGGAAAGAGTTAAAAACTATAATTTCAGCCCTTAATAATTATACATTTTTCATGTTTTATGCTTCATTTCCAACCAATAACACTGTGTTTAAATGCATATGGCTGCAATTAGTAAACACACATAAGGGTACCTGCTGGAGGCTTGAACACATATAAATCAAATACTATTAAAAACAAGTTAACGGGGATAATTTTGGACTTTTGCCAAATAGCTATCATTGATTTAACCATGAATTGAAAAAAGCGAGTTGTATTTTAGACTAGGTCTATGATAAAAGGTCTTTACTAATAAAAAATTATACTCCAGTTTAATCATTAAGTTATCAAAAATACTGGCACACTAAGCAAATTAGCATAATACTCAACTATTTAAGATCATACCTCTATCACATTAGCCAACATGCAGGGTGCTTATAAGTTATGGGTTGGTCTCCTTTCTTTGTCTGAAAGGAGTGGAGAAATACGTTCTCTTAGACTAGGACACTAGGAAGGTTCATTTCCATCTGCTATTTTTTGATGAACAGTTTTTTGATGAACCTTGAGTCTTGGTGGGAACATCAGGCTCATTATGTGACTCAGCCCCACACACACCGTTAACTTCAGGAAAAATATTCTCATGATTCAGAGCTGAGTGATTAAAATGAGGTAGAGACGGAGGAGAGAGGGATGGGTATACAGCCTGTTTTCTCAGTGCTCTTTGGATTTTGTTCTTTTCTGTCATTAGACTCTCAGGGCACTGTGAGATCCAAAACAACGCCTACTTTTCCACACTCAGAGAAAACATGTTATACTGGTAAAAACACGAGGCCTTGGGCTGGCAGAGAACACTGCTCTGAGTCAGGCTGCCTGGCTTGCATTTGGGCTGTACTATTTGCTGAAGGACCGAGGGCAAATGATGGGAGTTATTTAACCTCAGAGCACCCATGTCTAGAAAGCAGGAATGATGAGGAGGGGGATATTGATAATACCTGCCTCAAAGAGCTTTGTGAAGATTAAATGAGTTACTATATATGTAGCATTCTGCACCAAGATGGCACATAAGAACCCAATAAGTAATATTAATGCTTGTATTTCTCCTCCTTTCTTAAAGATGGCCATATATATATATATATATATATATATATATATATATATATATATATATTTGAAAGGTGCTAAAAGAGTAGATCTCAAATGTTCTCAGCAACAAAAAAGAAATGTAATTATGTGACAAGATAGAAGTGATAGCTAATGCTATGGTGGGAATCATTTTTTAATATACAAGTTTATCAAACCATCACATGTATACCTTAAACATATATGTCAACTGTATCTCAATAAAACTGGGAAAAATGATCAAATGTAAACAATCACAAAATTCGATTGAGTATACAATTTAAGGGAAAAAAATGCCCTAATCACATACCCCAGAATCAGTGTCAGCAAGCATACTAGGTAGTCTAAAAACAGATTTCATTTCATTAAACCTGTCATTAAACAGATATGGTAACTATCCATGGTGCTAGGCACTAATGTGCTAAATCAAGCAACAGGGTGAGTGTGGAGAATAATTATTCGGCCAACCACACTAAAGGGAAAATATTGTGGATGAGAGTAAAGAGCTTAACCAATTAAAAGGGGAAAACTGACAATTCCCACTTACTAGGTCAATTTAATGAGCTCACTGGAAAGTATCTTTGTTTTTTAAAATCAAGATTCAGTTCTGCTAAAAGTCTGAAAGCTTATGGGGCCAATTTAAAGCTATGTAATGGTTAAGACAGTTGATTGGTAAGGCCTTGCTTTAAAACAGAGGTTGCAAACTGAAGACCCATAAGCTGAAACCAGATTGTAGATGTGTTTGGTTTGGCCTGAAAAATGTTTTAAAAAATGTTTTCTGGGTCCATATTCTAATTCGTCAGATATCACATAAAATTAAGATTTATTGCCTCTCCTGAAAGACTGGAAGCTCTGGGCAATCCTGGACCTTTGTTTGTACGTGGCCACAACAGCCAGGGATGAGCAGAGGCAGCCCCTTTGGGCTGGACACTTGCCCTCCAATTTCCCACACACAAGAGGGCCTGCGCAACTAACACCCGCTGCCTGGCTCCCTTATTTCCTGCTGGTCTCTCCTGGCATTTAATGCAACCCTTCCATTAATAATACTTGATTCAAAATATTTTCTTCTGCAGGAAATAAAAAGTGTTAGTGAGGATGTGGAGAAAAAGGAACCCTCACTACAGTGTTGGTAGGAATACAAATTGGTGTAGCCATTGTGGAAAACAGAATGGTGGCTCCTCAAAAAATTAAAAACAGAAATACCATATGATCCAGTAATTCTACTACTGAGCATTTACCCAAAGAAAATGAAAATACTAATTTGAAAAGATATATGCACCCCTATGTTTACTGTAGCATTATTTACAATAGCCAAGATATGGAAGCAACCTAAGTCCTTCAGTAAATGAATGGATAAGATGTGGTGTACATGCACGTGTGCGCGTGCAAATGCACAAATATTACACAGCCATAAAAAAAAGATGAGAACATGTCACCTGTGACAACACGGACAGACCTAGAGGGCATATGCTAAATGAATTAAGTTAGACTGAAAAAGACAAATACCATATGATTTCACTTATATGCAGAATCTAAAAAATATATGAACAATGAAAAAGCAGAATCAGACCTATAAACACGGAGAACAAACTGATGCCAGAAGACAGAGGGGTGGGGAGGCCTGAAGGGAGGAGGGAATGGGGAAAATGGGTAAAAGGGAATGGGACATCTAAGCTTCCAGTTACTGAATATATCATGGGAATAAAAGGCATAGCATAAGAAGTACAGTCCATGATATCATAATAATGTTGTATGGTGACAGGTGCTCACTTGTGGGGAGTACAGCATATGTATAAATTTGTGGAATCATTGTGGTATATCCAAAACTAATGTAAGATTGTATGTCAACTGTACGCAGAAAATTAAAAAAAAAACAAAAACAAAAAACCACAATAGTTTCTTCCGTGCTCTGGGGTCCTGGTGTGCATCTAAAAGTGTGAGTAGACTAAAAGCTCCCCTAAGAAAAGTTGGCCCTTCTTGCAAGCCCCCGAAGCTCAACTCTATGTAGAAGTGGATGATTCTGGTGTTTGGGCTCCTTAAATCTCAAAACAGAATGCTAAACCTGCCCTCTTTCAGATTAGTATCCCTCCTTAATCAGCAGCCAGGATGTGCTTCCGACAATAAGAATGCAACAGTGAGTTGGCCATAAACCAGCAGGTCCAGAAAAGTCTTCAAGAAATATTTTCATATTGGGATCCCTGGGTGGCGCAGCGGTTTAGTGCCTGCCTTTGGCCCAGGGCGCGATCCTGGAGACCCGGGATCGAATCCCACGTCGGGCTCCCGGTGCATGGAGCCTGCTTCTGTCTCTGCCTCTTTCTCTCTCTCTCTGTGTGACTATCATAAATAAATAAATAAATAAAAATTTAAAAAGTTTAAAAAAAAAGAAATATTTTCATATTACGCCTTCATCTTTTACAGAGGGTGGGTATTTAAAACATCCACTTGAGGATTACTTCTGGGTCGGCTGAGGACATCATCATTATGCTATACAGTGCCTCTAAAGTAGACCCTGTGAATTAGATGTCATCTTGGACTTTTCTGCCAATACTATGTTTACCTTTCCAGATAAATGCCGTTGCTTTCTTTTATCATGTAACAATAATTTCATAATCTTAACACGTGCTTGCTTTACTGCCAGGAGACCCAGAACTAAATGCATGCTCCTTCTAGGTGTGCAGTGGTCAGTACTTTCTCACTTCATAATCATTGTCCTGCTTCCACTTGTTGTTGTGACGTCCCATTAGATACTGAACTTCATTTGTGAGTTTCTTTCAAGTCTGTTTTGGGCAAAGAGGGACTACTCTTAAGATCAGAACACACATGTGCAGGTGTACACAAGCTTAGATACTGCTAGGCACCCCACAGGGCACCTTAAAGTGGCCTAGAGAAAACCCTGAAACACTGACTGCAGTGTCCGCTCAGAGACCTGTTGTCTTGTAAGAAAGCAAGTACCACTCATGGTAGCTCAGGGAAGCTCACTGTTTTCAATGGTTTGCTACATCTGGTGAGTTCATTACAATCTCAGCCTAAGAGGTGCTTCAGAACACAGTGTAATGGAAATGTGGCCATTGTCTTTTGTTCAGAATCTCTGAACTTCTCAGATCTGTGCAGGCACCACCTGAACAGACTTTAACCTCGCTTCGGCATTAGAGATGCAGCTGTGCATGGATCACAGCGAACCTGTAAAGCACTCTGGATGGGCGAACCCCATGGCTGGCATCTGAAATGCTGAACTGTGAAGAAGAGTTCCCAGGACAACAGGTTTCAAAACAAAAGAAGGTGTGGTCTGATATTTATATGCGAATGAGCATCATGTCTTGTTACAGTTGTCGTCAAAGTAATTGCTGTCTTGGAAAGACAGAAATGGAATATAAAGAAATTATTCTAATTCAAGAAGTGCTATGAACAATAAAAAGAATCAAGCAATTACCCTTCGCAGAAGACAGAGTGTTGAACTGTTAAACATCCCTTCCCGTTTTTCTTACCAAAGAAAAGGAACTGAAAGGCAGGATTAATAATGAGCAATACTTGCACTTGTCAAGCAGTTTTAACAGGCACTTTCCACGTGCTTGGCAAAGAAATAAAATTAACCTTCCTGTACAGAGAAGGAATTTCTGTACACAGATTTTCAACAATGATATGGTCGGTGCCGTTGGAAGCTAGGACTGTCGAGGATATCGTCTTTAAAACGGCTCTTTACGTGGCCTCTCTCTCGATATTCGCCTTCCAAATGACAAGTCTGAGAACTGAAACCAAATCGTTGGACTCTATTACACCTACTTTATAAGACTGAATGAGATCAAAGAGAACATTTTATATTTACTTGTAGGTCTCACTACTTCTTTTTTTTTAAAATTTTTTTTAAAATTTATTTATGATAGGCACACAGAGAGAGAGAGAGAGAGAGAGAGAGAGAGAGAGAGAGAGAGACAGGCAGAGACACAGGCAGAGGGTGAAGCAGGCTCCATGCACCAGGAGCCCGACGTGGGATTCGATCCCGGGTCTCCAGGATCGCGCCCTGGGCCAAAGGCAGGCGCGAAACCGCTGCGCCACCCAGGGATCCCGGTCTCACTACTTCTTAAAAGGGGAGGAAAAAAACCCCAACCAAACAAAATACTTTACCACTTTTGACAGAAATTATGAAGAAAAGGTTTCCTCAAGTAGGTAAGGTTCTACCATCCTGCGCACCATCCCAAGAGGAAGGTTTATAAACCATGGGCCTTGTATTTTATAGGACACGTGCTAAAATGACCTGGGAAATAAAAAGAGCTTGGACTGCACTGTCCTGGCCTCACCCGAGGTGTACAGGGGCTGAGAGAGAAGGCCATGTCGACCGTAGGCCTTCTCAGGAAGCAGCATGGCTAGCTTAGGATTCAGACAGGCAGCTGTGATTTGGGGGTGCTTGAAAGGTCTGCTGAGCTACAGATATGTCCCCACTTGGCTGCACATGGTCTCTGACATTTCTAGAAATACAATGAAGCTATTGGCTGAGCTCTGTTCTCTAGAATGTGTTCTGATGGAGACCACAAAGGGGATAAACATGCTTTCATGAAGCACAAGCATGGCTGGTGTCCTCAGTTCAAGGAGAGCCTGAATGAAGGGCGCCTACAGAGACAGCACACAGGTTGGAGGTGGGCCAGATAATCCGGGAAGCGAGTGCCTAGGATGTAGGATGAGCCCAGAGGAGAAAAAGAGAGTAATACCAAACGCCTACCAAGACCGACCTTTCCTAGTGCTGGTTCCTCTCAAGGATAACAGGCAATGCCATGGGAGGCTCAGGACATGCTCACCTCTGCCCCTCGGGCACCAACCATACATTTGACATCTCTCACAGACCGTGCCAAAGTCAGAGAAGGGCCGATGAGGACAGAGAGCCAGGCTGACGGGCATGCCTTCCTGACATCCCAGTAGCGAGGCCACTGATTTCATCGCTGGCTGGCAGGGAGGCAACCGCTCAGGGCAGAGAGATGACAAAGACATCGCTCTGACAGCTCTGTTTGTCAGGCGATGCAGAGACTCATCAAAAAAGAGCCATTTCAAAAAGAGTTTAAAAGTTAAGAATTAATTACATTCCAGGAAAAAAACCCGCCTCCTTTCTTTTCTTTGAAGCAACCGATTTGTGAAACTTTTATTATATATTCAAGGTTCAACTGTTCAAAAAACAATAATTTAGGCAGATAATGGCATTTAAAAAAAAGTTTCACTTATGGGTGATTAGAAGACCCAAGTAAAATTTAATTACTGCTACGAACTAAGTCTTTTCCAGTCTTTTAGCACGTGGGCCCTTACGGCCATATGATGTTGCTGAGAAAGCTGAAAGGTCACCTATTTTCTTCTGTACGTGAACAGGGCTCCTTAAAGCAGGCCAGACGGATGAAAATCTATTCTGTTTTCAAATATCTCTAGAGAAGATTCTAAAACCTCTCCTGAGAACCCTTTTCTGTGTTTAACAGTGTATGTTGTCGGGAAATTTTTCCTTGTATCAAATCTAAATCCAAAATGCTACGGTGTAAGCCTGCTTCCTCTTGCTCTAGCCTCAGCAGAGATGGGGAGCACCCAGTCACCTATCAGCACCATAACCTTTTATAGACTGGAGGACTGTTAGCGCAACTTGCGCCCCCCCCCCTTTTTTTAAACTTATTTTGTATTTTCAGGATTAAAAAAAAAAATCTCAGTGACTAGAATATTTCAAGTCTTATTTTCCAACTTTTTAATCACATCTGTGGCTTTTCCTTAAACTCTCTCCAAGCTTTCCCGATCATGCCATCTTAGAGTTGGATGGTACCTGTAAGCCACCTTATTTAACCACGTCTGAAAATGTGGAAGTTCAAACTGACTGAGCTGGCACTAGCAACTGGGTGTCTTCGTAGTTTCTCAGGACACCATGCAGGAAGACCCACACTGGGCTTATTTTACCAGAACACTGCAACTGTGGCTGGTGAAAGCTTTGGTAAAGTTGCTGGCGTGCAGATGGCTGCGATGCAGAGTACCCCCAGTCATCCCTAGGAAAGCGGGGTGGGGACACCTGCGCCCAGTGGGTGGCCCTGGCTGGGCCACATGCCTCGAGGGGGTTCCTCTGACAAGACCACAGATTGCCAGTCCCTGTTTTCAATCCTTTTCCTCTCCCCTTTCCAAAAGTCATTTGTCCTAATTTTTGCATTCTGGCTCTTTATTTTTTCTTTTTTTTCTTTTTCTTTTTCTGGCTCTTTATTTTCATTTAAAAATGTACTCCCACTCAATTATCGTCCAATGAGCCTATGCTATTATTTGCTCTCTACAAATGTCTTGACACTTAAAACTATCTCTTTGGTGCTTAGAGAACACGGCTTCTAGCTTATGACTGTGATCACTGATAAAAATGACTTCTACAACTTGATACCTTAATTTAAAACAAAAAAAAGTTGGATTTATCAAAGGCCAACTGCAAAGCAGCTTTTGTCATCCTTCAAACAGATTCTAAAATTGTGCACCAAAAGGTACATACGTGTGCACTGCTGTGCTAGGCACTGCAGGGGATCCAAAAAGTATAAGGAGAAACGTTCACAGCACATGTCCCATACTTTTATATAAACTTCTTTGTCCTTACAGATTAACCCTATAAGAACACTACATTATCTCCCACCTTAAGAATGAAGAAACTGAGGTACAGAGAAGTGGAGTAACTGATTTTGCTTAGAGTCCATGCAGTCTGGCTCAGCAGTCTGTTGCCTCACGGAATACCAGGTAAAAGATAACTATAAGTTGCCACGCTTCAATATCTATACACCTGATTTTCATATAACTGGTATTAGGTACATTATACACCAATATTTCTTTTTTTTTTTTTTAAGACTAGTTTGGGGGGGGAGGGAAGGAGGGAAAGAGAGAGAGAGAGAGAGAATGCACAAACGAGGGCAAGGGGCAGAGGGAGAAGGACAGAGGGAGAAGCAGGCTCCCCGCTGAGCAGGGACCCCCGATGTGGGGCTTGATTCCAGGACCCTGGGATCATGACCTGAGCCACCCAGGCGCCCGTATACACCAATATTTTGACATGACTTTCCTTGGCCCGGCAACACAGATTTGGGGGGCTGTGTGGTGGTGACAGCAGGCTGCCTGAGAGCAGGGGCCACAGTGGAGCTAGGCCTTGCCTGGAAAGTGCCCACTGTCCCCAACACCAGGGGACAGGTGGCTTCCATATCCAGGGGTCCGGAGGAACATCCCTGGACTGCTGCAATCTCCCCTGCCCTCCGAGGACTGTGGACTGACAGCACTGCCTGGCAGCAAAAGGCCAGGTCTCCCAAGGGACATCATTGACCTGGGTGGTCCTACACAAGTGCGAAGAAGCATGTTCCTTGGCCCCCGCACCAGTGGTAGGTGAAGAGAAACTCATTCCTTGACCCAGTTCCCAGCAGTTTAAACATCTGAGGCAGAGGCTGAAAGACTAGAAGCTGCCATCTTTCTTCACTGGCTAGGAAGGAAGAGGATGGCCCGTGCTGGCTCCCCCGGGACACGCAGGCCACAGAATTTGATGGTCTCATCTCTCTCATCAGCAGCCTCCCTCCCTGGCCCTGGGTCCCATTCGCTCGACTGTGCCCCAAGGAATCATTATAAAATTAGGGGCCTCTTTCTCACTTGGGACACAAACCACAGAAACTGAAAGTACTGACCAGTAGGAAGGTAGGTGGTAAATATATCCCTTAAACTTTCTAGTATAAGAGAGAGACCAGTGTTTCTTATTGGCCGTACTATCTCCTACAGTGTAAGCACATAAGCCTAGATGCTGCCCTTTGGCAATTTTATAATGATTTTGAACAGAGATTTGAGGGTTGAAAATGGGTTGTTTATCTCTATAATTTCTTTTCTTGATGGAGGGCTGAGGCAATACTTGTTATTCACATTATGCCAACTCTATGATACAGACTCAACCCGTAGTGGCGGCTTCCCAGCCAAAGGGTATTGAAGCTATTCGATGAATTGAATTTTCTATCACTATCTAATTAAAAAGAATATACATTCAGGGCGAAAGACAAGTAGATTTGGTATCATTTTAACATCTAAATGGAAAATAGATTTAAGGATAAATGTAATAAAGCGAGCTACCTTAAGTTTGATTATAAGATATAGTGTCTTTATTCCGAAACAGAGCTGCAGCATATACTGTCCATCTTCACGGACTCAAAGCTCCTTAACAGCCATTTGGGGATAAGCTAACTGACATAGATGAATTAAAGGAGCTTTTCAATATCTACATATTGGTAATCCTTATGACACAAGCAATAGTTTTTGAAATTTCTTTTGTGGAGGATTATACACCAACAAGCACATGCATGCATGTGCGCGTGCACACACACACACACACACACCTTATCCAAGAACAGTAAGAATCAACATAAATGCTCAAGATGGTTTTACTATTGTAATCTAGGCACTAGTAATAATTTGATTTTTATGATATGGAAGCTTCGATTTTCACCAATATCAATTATAAATGACCAAATTTGGGGAGCCCTGGGTGGCTCAACAATTTCAGCGCCTGCCTTCAGCCAAGGGCATGATCCTGGAGTCCCGGGATTGAGTTCCCACATCGGGCTCCCTGCATGGAGCCTGCTTCTCCCTCTGCCTAGGTCTCTCTCTCTCTCTCTGTGTCTCATGAATAAATAACTATAATCTTTAAAAATAAATAAATAAATGACCAAATTTGACTTCTATTTTTTAAGATTTTTTATTTATGAGACAGCGCGCGTGCGAGAGAGAGAGAGAGAGAGAGAGAGAGAGAGAGAGAGAGAGAATGTGTGAGCATAAGCAGGGATGAGGGGCAGAGGGAGACAGAGGGAGAAGCAGGCCCCCCCTGGAGCAGGGAGCCTGATGTGAGGCTCCATCCCAGGACACCAGGATCATGACCTGAGCTGAAGGCAGATGCTTAACCAACTAAGCCACGCAGGAACCCCCAAAATTCACTTTAAAAAGGAATAAGCAAATAGAGAATAAACATTTAAGCTTTAGTTGCTTTCCAATCTTAAAATGTTATGGTCATCAAAACAACAGCCTTAGTTAAATATATGTACTGGTTTTAGGGGTTTCACCCTCCCCCTTCTATTCAATTGAGGAACTTTTTCAGACTCAAAGAATAAATTTTCCATAATTCTCACTTATTAATATTTAGGCACTTCTTCCATCTCACACATGTTCATATGCACGCATGCACACACCCACCCCTCTTCTGCTTTAGTAGACCAAATATTTTCAGGATGAAGTAACTATAAAATATCCAATTAAGCTATACATAACTGATATGTTCTTTCTCTGCATGCTGAAATGATCAATTTTATATAGTCATACTTTGTATGACATTTGCCAAAAACCCCAGACATCACAAACTTCCAATTATTTTAAAACATAATTATCACTAATTTTGGCTGATGAAATGACAGTAGTGCATCAGTATTGTGAGACTCTCAAGCTCAGTAATGATATATCACACTAAAAAGTCTAAAGATGTAACTCAAACCATAACATTTTTCATCAACATTTAAAAATAATTAGTCATATTTAAAGATGATTCATGGATACTGAAATATGGAATGCTGATGTGATTTAGATTAATGTGGTTCAGTTTTAAATAAAGAGTGAATAAATTGTCAAATATTCACATTATTGGTATGAAATAATTATAAAATGATTAAAGTATATGACTCACATATGCTTCAAAAGTTACAGAAAATGTTTTCTTCAGATTTGGACAGACCCAGAGCTAAATGTTTTTTAAATCAGTATTTCTAATATAAACCTATTCAAACACAAGCTAGAAATCTTCAAATGAACAAAGTTTTGTTTTTATATTCCCAGACTGAAAACTGTGTTGTTAAATATTCAAAGGATTCTTAAGAATTGAACATAAAATGGTTAGATGATTTTTCAAAGAAGCTAGGAGAAAGTATCTTTTTTTAAATAAATACTAATTTTTTAAAAGATTTTATTTATTTATCCATGAGAGACACAGAAAGAGGCAGAGACACAGGCAGAAGGAGAAGCAGACTCTCTGAGGGGAGCCCGATGTGGGACTCAATTCTGGGACCCTGAGATCATGACCTGAGCCAAAGGCATATGCTCAACCACGGAGCCACCCAGGTGCCCCTAGGAGAACGTATCGTTAAAGGTAATACTGGGCCACAAAAGGAAAACCCAGTTGCTTTCACTTGGAGCTCCCTAGAACAGGCAACTGTGCTGTTCATCTCTATCTCCTCTCAAATCCCTGTTGGCCCTCACACAGCAGGCCTGAAGCAGACACGTGCCCACCGTTAACTGGCAAACTCAGCACTTTTCGTGGGTTCTGATCCAGGACAAGGTAAACAGAAGATGGCTTTTGGCCTGAGTAGCAGGACATGGCCTTCACACATGTGCTCTCTTACCTCTCTTGCCAGGTATATACTGCCTGGTGATGCAAAACTGTCTTACATAGATTGTACTAAAGCTACGGAATTTATATTATTCAAAAACACATTTCGTATAGATTGACATTCTTACCATTCCAAAAAAAGAAATCACCTAAAAAGTGTTCTATAGGGGGGGTACCTGGTTGGCTCAGTCGGTTGAACGTTCGACTCCTGATTTGGGCTCAGGTCATGATCTCGGTGGTCCTGTGTTAGGTTCCACGCTTACCATGAGGTCCGCTTGAAATTCTCTCTCCCCCTCTATTCTATCCTCACAATTGAATAACATGAACATACTTAAAAATGTTTACTAGGAGTTTATGACATCCTAGGGCTGTGTCAGAGTATAAAGATGAGGAACGACACCTGCCAGTGAATCTGGGAGAGGAGAGAGACTGACAATAAGCAGCTATTGTATAGTGTAATTAATGGCATAACAGACATGTGCGTAGGGTGTCAGGGAGAGAGAGAGAGAGAGAAGCAGGCCCCCCCCCCGGGGCAGGGAGCCTGATGTGAGGCTCCATCCCAGGATCCCAGGATCATGACACCCCAGTAGGGTGTCAGGCACTACTTGCTGTTCAGGATTTGTCAGAACAAGGTACAGAGTTAAGGTGGTGCTTGAGTTGAGCTCTAGAGGAGGAACAGAAATTGGCCAGAAACAGAAGGCCATCCTATGTGGAGAGATGAGTCTAGCAAACACGAAAGAGAGGTCCAGGAGAGCAGTGGGTGTTCCTGTGTCTCTCTGCCAACACAAGTGCAGGGGTCAGGGACACTAGGGAGAGACAGGGTTTGCAGATAAGGCAAAAAGGCAGCTATGGCCAGGCTACATACCACCTTTTTATTGTGCCAAGAAGTCTGGACTTAAGTTCACAGTCAATAGGGAGTTTCTTGAAGTTTTTAAAGAGAATGGTCAGATCAAATCTGTTCTAAGACAATGCTGGCAGAGGGAAAAGGGGAAAGGAACTAGGAGAGAAAACGACAAGGTAACAGTAGATGTAGTGGGTCAGTTAGGAATCGAATGAGGAACTGGATGCGGACACACACTGGGTACACAGGGATACCAGGACTTGGACGGGAGGGCGTAAGAGAAAGAACATGTTTCTAGGTTGGGAGGACAAGAGAGAGCAGGTGGGAAATTGTAATGAGCTAGGTTTGGGATAGGCAGACAGTAACTTGAGCAAGTAGTTGGAAATATGTCAGCAAGTTAGAAAGATGAATGTGGAACTCAGGAACAGGCTTAGGGAAGGAGACAGACTTGGGACTTACCACACACAGGGAGACACTGTGGCACTGACCTGGCACTTGCCACTGGGCCTGGTGCCCAGCAGCCTCTCTGTGAGTACTGTGAAATCACATATAAGTGACTAAGGGAACCCATGAGGAGCAGATGGTGAAAAGACGAAGATGAAAAGGACAAAGATGAAAAGGTAGAGGTCCCTACCAGTGGAAGGGCCAGGCAGAGAAGAAAGAGCTAAATGAAACTGTTTTGGACTATGATAACATTTTATCTTTTAAATAACAATCCTTTATCAAGTAGTAATTATCCAAGTTGGAGATCAGGAAATAAATTAATAAACGGTCAAATTTCTAGAATCAAACATAGGTATGTGAATTAGAATTAAATTTGTAATTAACTACCAATACTAGTTAGTTGCCCAAACTGATAGTCTAATTTCTCTAATTTTAACTTTGCTTATTAATTTCATCAGTTCTCCACAGCTTTCAATATTTTAGAAAGATCATTAAATGAAAGATGTCTCCAAATATAATTACAGAGACAAAAAAGATACATTATTAAAAAGTTAGGAAAGACACAGGAACTTGTCTTAAAAATGGAACTTGTACATATTGGTGTGTATGTGCCCATGTTTATGCACACATGTACTTTGGTTGCTCCCTTTGATTTACAGATCTTTTTCAAAAGGAGAAATAGCTTAACCAAATTAGTGATTTTATAAAGACTAGTATTAATGATCACAATCACTAAGTTTGTTCTGATAGAAATGTCAATGATTCACTAGATTCATAAATCAATCTATGCAAGATATCAATGCAAGACATACTGTATACTTTATTACTAAGTATAGTCGTACAATGCATACTAAACAAGCTTTTCCTACCTATAGTTTGGCTAAGAGCAGTTAACTTAAATGCAAAGGAAAATGAATTAAATATCTCACCGCCGAGATTAAATTCTATGGGAATATCTATTTGACGTTCTTAGAGTAGATGATATGTTGGCTTAAACCTCTGCATCTTTTAATGCAGTCATACTGCCTAATGATAAGCAAAACTAAAAGTCCAATTCACTACAGAATTCAATATTGGGACCATCGAACTCTTTAGCACTTAATAAGCAATTAATATTTGTCAATGAAAAATGTTTTAGTAACACAGGTGAAAATCCGTTAACACTGGCCCACTTGTTGCACTCCAGCACTGACAAGCTAGCCAACAATCCTTAAGGGAAACTAACTGCTTTGATGTTTTAATTTACGTTCTTCCCAAGCAAACATGAATCCTTCCTGGAAAATATTTTTGTTTCTAACTCAGAATGCACATTGGTAGCATAATGTCTATGACTGCTAACATGAATGTAACATGCAGTGTGCCTTAAAATAACATTCTATGCCTTACTACAGGTACAGTTTTTATAAAAACATACTTAATACTATACATACTAATTTTATTCACTTTTAAGCAAAAGCCTTCTATTTAATATTTCCCTTTAGGAGTATGTATGTGTATTTAAAAAGACAGTTTGGACACATTTCTGAAGGTTTAAGTGATTTTGTTTTTAAAAGATTTTATTTATTAATTCATGAGAGACACAGAGAAAGAGAGACAGAGACACAGACAGAACTTGATCCCAGAACCCTGGGATCACGACCTGAGCCAAAGACATATGCTCAACCACTGAGCCACCCAGGTATCCCAGGCTTAATAGATTTTATAAGTGAACTTCATATTAGCAAAAATGATTTTTAACAGAAGCATGATTTTTATTTTGGAGGGTATTTTTTAAAGTTTATTTATTTTTAAATTATTTTTTAGTAACTTCTACATCCCAGATGGGGCTTAAACTCACAATTCAGCAATCAAGAGTCACATGCTCTTCTGAATGAGCCAGCCAGGCACCCCTTTGTTTAATGTTACTATTATTTTAATATAGAGAACAACTCCAAAAAGGAAACTGAAAATTACGTAAAATCCCACAACTTTTTTTGAAGTACCTATAATAAAATTGGGATACCCAACTATTCCTACTCATCAAATCCCAAGCCTTATAGGAACCACCATAAATCTTTTGCCATTTACCTTTCCGGACTTTCTACTGATTTGTCTTTGAAGTCATTACAGTTGATCAGTTTTTCCTACTGTGAACAATCTGGTATGCCTCTGCATTATTTTCTTTTTTCATAAATATATTTTATTTGCTCAGAGAGGAGATTCATCATTATTAGATCATTTTATTTTTTATTTTTTTATCAGATCATTTTAAATGTTAAAATAAAAATTGTGCATTCCATAGTAAGTGCATATACCCCCCAAATTTGCTTCTACTTAAGAAAAAAGAACCATTACTTAACAAAGAAAGATTTTTGCCACATATTTAGTTGCTGGTACAAACTGGAAATGATAGAGACTCACTAACCATTTCTGTAAAAAAGGCAGGTGTGCTCTTTTAAAGGGGAAGGTTCTTTCAAAAAGAATAATACAGCTGAAGAAATTTATCTTTTTAATAATATGATAAAAGCTTCATTGTAAACATTCTAACAGCCTATTGAGATTAATAGTTGGATACAGCATTGCACGTTAGGATGGCCTTGCCAAGGCACTGTGAACTACTTGCACTTATAGGCTTTAAATTTATGATTATCCAGGTGTCAGAGTTTATAAAGTGCTTTAACAAGCGACCTAAACTAAAAGCAAACAATTGGTAAACCTAAGAGTACTCCTTAAAACCACTGCAAATCTTCACACTCAAGGTTTGAGTACAATTTAACATAGAACAGAAAATACCATTTCTGGATCTTTGGAAAGTTTAAAATTTAATGAGAATTCTGATTCATACTTCTTGTTATACCTATGACAAAGTCAGAGTCCAAAGTCAGAGCTCACAGAAAGGCAAGTGATGCATGTGAAGTTCAAACAAGATCAATGCTATAAGAACTTTTTTGTTTTTTAAATTCTTTTTTAAAAAGGATTTATTTATTTATTCATGAGAGACACAGAGAGGGAGAGAGGAGAGACAAGGCAAAGGGAGGAGAAGCAGGGTCCCTGCCAGGAGCCTGCTGAGGGACTTGATCCCAGACCCTGGGATTAGGACCTGAGCCAAAGGCAGACGCTCAACCACTGAGCCACACAGGCGTCCCTGTTTTTTAAATTCTTAATCATTTTTATTACATATAAAAAATATGAAACCATTTTATTTGTGGTTCTGTGTATTCACAACAGTGTTCCGCAGGCACCCAGTAATGTCACGGGCACACACCAGTGACACTTTCCCGGTGGGATGATGAGGTGCTTCCACAGAGGCAGTCGTCAAATAAGAGGTCTGTCTGGAGTTCAGTTGCTTGGACCTCTGAACACATCTATTCAGTGAAACAATCCCACAAATAGCAGATAGATTTCCAGGCCAGCTCTCAAAAGCCTCTAGAACTCTTAATGTTTCAGAATTTATAGTGCCAGTTCAATCTCCCAAGCACTATTTATAACAGTTTCTATAGGGAAAAGCATTTTGAGGTCCAAGACAGGCCCTAGGAACCTAATTATCTGCTGTAGATGCCAGAAACTTCTCAGAGCCCTAGCATCTTTAGGTGTTTGGGGGGCATATACATGTGTTACCACATCAGTGGGAGTGTCTATGGGATGTCGGAGGGAAGCATGGGTCTTGGACCCTTACACTATGGATTCACTAAAGTTCTAAGCTAAAGCAGGGGAAGACATTAATTTTCCTGCCTTTACATGTACACCTTCGGGCAGAAATTAAATTGTGGGAATACTGTAGGAATGCACAGCGATCTTTTGGGTAACAGTCACCAGTGGCCACATACGGCGCTGCGTGTGTGTGCACTGCAGTCAAGTGGGGAACCGCAAGACCTAAAGCGTGTCCTGCGTAGAGGCTGCATTATGATCAAAGGCCCAGAGAGAAAGTACCCCCTGGGCAGAAAAACTAACTTTCAAAATGACTGGATTTATGGTGAAGGGATGAAGTGGAGAAAAGTAAAGGTGGATGGAGAATTAGATGCAGGTAGATCACAAGAGCCTTGTGATTTTTCAGGGCATATATACTAACTGGAAACACATTTTGTGACGAGGAATTTAGGACCCAATAATATTTTTAAAAATATTTACTGAAAGACAATGTGCAATCCAAACCATCGCATTTTCCATATAATTTAACTTTTAAAATAACTTTTAAGATCAGATTCCTATCTAAATCTTTCGCTCTATATGGCAATTTTAAAAGTTGGATATCAGGGATGGCTCAGTGGGTTAAGTGTCTGCCTTCAGCTCAGGTCATGATCCTGGGGTCCTGGGATTGAGCTCTGCATTGGGCTCCCCACTCAGTGGGGAGTCTGCTTCTCTGTCTGCCCGCCACTCCCCCTGCCTGTGTTCACTCTGTCAAATGAATAAAATTTAAAAAAAAAAAGAAAGTTGGATAATAATAGTTTTGGTCATTTAATATTTAGATAAGTATGGTTCAGTTTTGAATAAAACCGGGTGAATAACCTGATCACTTTTTCTCCAAATAATTAGAGTCCATGTTCAAAAAGTTAGTAATTACATTTTCTTTGGATTGGGGCAGGTCTAAAAGCAAAATATTTATAGTATTTTTAATACGAAATCTACTTCAAACATATAGTACAAGTCTTAAAATGAAGGTAGTTTTGTTTTGGAATTCTAAAATTATAAGTTCTTTAAATTTTTAAAAACTGAAGAACCACAAAACAAAGAAGAACTGATTACTGGGGCTTCTCCACATTCAAGTTTGGCTTCTGTGAACACTATAATAAATCCATAGATATATACCTCACAAATTTATGTATTCTTTGGTTTCTGGTCAACTTTCAACAAAAGCAAGATAAAACCACAGTGAAAATATAAAGATGTTTAATTTATCTAAGTGCTGTATAAAATTAATGGCTGATTTTTTTTTTAAAGTAAGGCATCTTGGCTCTGATGATCAGAACTGTTTAGAATGTGAATTGCATGATTTTTGGTGGCTGCACACTCAAGGACAACAGTGAATGACCTTGAACAGCAGTGTATAAAAATACATTTATCACTGAAATGGCATGCTGGCTGCCAGTCAATATATGCCTCTCATTTGTTAGGAGGTTCTCCTGCTGTGATTCCCTCATTACAATTTGCTTTTACTTCCTGGGCAAATGACAACTAGAAAATGAGGCAGCTTCTTTCTTGACCAAACTTAATCCAGAAGAAATGAGATGACAGCTGCAGCCACTGAAGTGTTACAGGACATTTTACACAGGTTTGTAAAAGGCGTGATGATATATTCTAAATATTACATCACCTATTGCCACAGCCAACAAGTCATCCCGCTTGCTTAGTCTATTTCATTTGTGGGAAGAGAGGTTTCATTTCTGCTTATAAAATAACTTCTTGCATCCTATCCAATCTATTTTTCTAAATAAATAATTTGAGGTGCAGGATACAGATAAACACTCAATTTAGAGGCACACAATAGAAAACATTCTCAGATAACTTAAAAAAAAAAGATCCAGTTGAAAAGTCTGACTGTGGGAATAACTAACTTCTAGGAAGCCATAAAGGGTCCATTTGCTTAGATAATTCAGTTGAACTAGAGAAATATTCCTAGCTGTAAAGAAAATTATAGTACAGTCACATATACGTTTAAGTTGTATTTAATTTAGTTTTTCATATAAGGATTTTCTGACCCACTGATTTCTAGTCATGAGTTGAGATACCTCAGGGCACACAGTACATTATTACAAGAGCTGTGAAATTATCACAAAATGCTGAAAACAAAAACAATTTTTCCTTTTAATTTAAAAATACAGATACCAGAAAGCACCCAAGGAGTCAGAAGACAGCGGCAATAAAAATCCCAATGACAAGTCAGAGGGACTAGAAAATCAACTTCAAAAATAAAGACTGCTCCAGGAATTGTTTTTGTTTTTTTCCCTCTATTTAATGTGGCTGAACAATTGCTGTTCCCATACAGACGGACCCCTGGTCTTGTAGGTGGCGTTCATACTTGGCCTCTATATCGAGAAGTTTAGCATTAGTGGTTAGTAAAGAAAAACAGACTAGAAGCACGGTGAGGTCAATGAAAATAAACATGATGCTAAGTGAACTAGGCCAGACACAAAAACCACATACCATATGAGATTCACCTTATGAAATTCTCAGTAAGGCAAAGCGACAGTAGACAGAAAGAGCAGTGATGACGAGAAGGAAACTTCTGGGGGTGGTAGATATGTTCTCATCCTGGTAACAGTGGTGGTGAGAAGACTGGACGCATTTGCTGTCACTCGTCGAACTGTGCATTTACCATGGGTACAGTCCCTACATGTAAACTGTACCTCATTAAATCAGCTACAGGTATGTGTATATAGGAAAATAGATCTATTACGAAAAGGTGTGTTGTGTAGTGACTGATGCTTTTGTCGCTGTTGTCTGGAAACCCCCAGGCCTGGACATGCAAAAGGCTAATTACAGCACAAAGCTACAGCCGTTCCCTGGAATGCATTTCCTAGCTGTTCATCAGGTCTCAGTGGAGGGTGAGCCCACACTCTCCCTTGGGGAACCTTAACCACAACCTATCATTTCTCAGTAAGGACACTTTTCCTGTAAATCCACAAGACGCAATCTTTAACTTGAATTCTTGTGCATCACTCTAGTACATCTTTGTATGCCAAAGGCAACATTTCTTCCTTTTGAATACCAGCTCTACATTTTTTTTGGTTCACAATACTGGCGATTGATTCAGGATTTCTGGTCCAAGCAATTCTTAAATTCTTTTTTTTAGAAAGTCCTGAACCCACATTTACATCTGTTACTGTCCATAAATATTTATATTCCTTTCAAAAGATGATGGATTTAGTAAAGTATTTTAGAAATTTTAGAATCTGCAAATATAGACTTCTATGCTAAATATTCTGTCAGAAATCTATTAATTTATATTTAATAAATGGCATAATATTGAAACAGCCTAGCTTTTACATGAGGAAAACTTCTGAACGTTGTCTAGAAGTACCAATCTATAAAAAAAAAAAAGCTGCACACATCACATGTGTGTCATGATGCAGTTCTAGAAGGGCTTTCCACTTTTCCATGGCTGTGTGAGAGTGACAGACCAAAGGACCTGCTGCTGGAGTTTATCAATTTTCAACACACAATCCTTTTCCAAAAAAGTTAGATTAAAAACCACTAAAAAACAAAAATGCTTACGGTTTATTTGGTCAATTTGAAAAAATCAATCTGTCTACAGAATACGGTGCATACAATTAAGATAACACTCAAGAAAGGGGTGTGGAAAACACAATATTCAATGAAAGAAGGAAAACAAATCAGTGTTTTTGAATCATTCTTCATTCACACTTTCTTAATTAAGAAACACAGGAAATGAAACAATACAGGATCTGTGAAATCAAATACGAAAAAGCTAGAATAATATTTTTAAGACTTTTCTTCTTGGCCACTGAAGAAATTCTGGTTTATGATAGGCTTTTAAAAATATAAATGTGATTCTGGCTAATTAAATAAAAACACAAATATATCTCTTTAAAACTATAAACTACAGGATCATACTGTCGGGATTTTAGCTTACTGACATTTTTCTGTGTCCATACTATATTTGTTAATGTAGGACTCTCTAAATAGTTTGGTACTCTCAGTTCTTCACGTCGAGATGGTTGCCAAACACAGGAAATGGTGGTCTGCCAACCAGCTGTAGCTATTCCACGTCCTGAGTACAGAAATCTGCTGCAGGGAATTCGGCCCCAAATGTAACGCAGTACAGGGAATGCTGCCAAAGGACAGGAGAGAAGCTCATGGTGGCCAGGGGGAGACAGAGATCCCTTCTTTTTAGGAAATTGTTGTGGCAAGGCCAGGGAACGGTTCATGCCCTAGGAAGGGTTTCTGGAGTCCTACTTCTGCCCTAGTTAGGTAGTTGATTTGCGGTTTTCTATTTTTCTTGCCATCTTCTCTTCTGTCTGTATTGTTAAATTTATTGGATAAGATCATAGCGCAAAAGCATTAAATTCTTCTCATTAGTCTTGGTCATTTTTCCTTGATTGTTTTCTCTGCCATAATGTATCTCTATCTCTTCTTGGCTGTCAACACAAAGAAAACCTTTGCTATTTTTTTTTCCTGGCCTACATTTTTTCTGAACACTTTTTCTTCTTCTGAGCCCTTTGCCAGATATTTTTCAAGGAGTCTGATGCCCCACACTAATATAGGGGCTGATCTCATGGAAAAGGTTTAAAAGAATTCTTACTTTCCTTTCTCATTATTTTAGTCATCTCAGAACAACTGGTTTAAAAGAATTCTGTGGGTTACTCGTCCTGCCCAACTGAGGCCATATAATATTTAATATAAATATATTAAAAAATATAAATATAAAATTCATCACCATTTCATATGACTATTTCCTAATATTTATTATTGAAATATTTATCTCTATTATCTCCACTTATCTAATGGACTTAGCTTTTTTTATACTTCTGGAATCACAAACATTCTCCCCACCCTAAATCCTTAATTGGGTTTCTTCCTACACAAAGACGGGTGTTGTAGAATATGGGGAGATTTAGAACTCTGCTGTTATTTGTCATGAAGTCTTACATTAAACTAAAGGATTTCACTGTCAGGATTTTATTTCACTGACATTCTCTGTAAACTTTTTCATACTGTGTTTTCTAACAGAAGACTCTAAGTATTCCCGTAACTCTGATTGCTTCATGAAGAGGCTATCCCCAGATATTTGAAAGTATAGAATAAATTATTATGCCTCCTATATGACATATTATCCATACTAGTATTGGGTGGGATATTGTTGCTAAAAGCTTATTTTTCTGGGCTACTAAGTACTATCAAGAACTCAGAACAATTAAGAATAAGGCCTACAATTTCTCAACTACTCAATATTTATAAATTTTTAAAAGATATTTTCTTATTCTTTAACTAGAATATGTTCATTTATTGCTTCTGGGTAAACAGCCACTTAAACCACATTCATATCTACAAAAATTGCTCTTCTTTGGGTAAAAAAATGATTTTCTATGTGCGCAACTTACTGTATTTTTTTTTTGTGTGTGTGTGTGACTTGCTTTTAATAATGACATTTTACAGCTGTATCATTTGATGATTAGCTTCCTGAAATGGACCTCCCAGCTTCAAATCATCCTTCCTTAATAGAATTCTATATGGGAGGAGTTACAAAGGCAAGCAGCATAATAAAGGAGTGTAGAAGTGATTAATTCAAAGCTGCTGAAGGCCATGCTGACTTCAAGTATGCTGACAACACAACCCTTTCCCTGTAGACCATTTTGCCCCATGAAGTATGCCTGCCTCCATGTTCTAAGGGAGTCTACGCCAATCTGATTTTAGTAAGTAGGACCCATTAGAAACCTGCATTATGCCTACAATGTAGTGTCAAACATACATGTTGAGAGATGGCACACTTGACCTCTGCCTCTCTGAGGCCCAGTGAAAGAGTTCCAGGAACATGCACAGTTCCCGAGAGGTGGGAGGTTTAAACCCAGTCTCTCGTAGGTCTGGGGGGGCAGGGAGGCCCATGAAATGCCAGAATAAGGGGGTTTTCACTACATAAACACTGGGGCTTTGGATATCAGACTGTTTTTTTCAGGAACACCCTGGGACCTTGGCACCCTCCTGCCCACCTCTTTGGACAGGTCCTTTGGCGCAGGATGCCCAAAGGTACACCTCATTTGCCTTCATTCCTTTGTTTTTGTTTTCTACAGAACATAAGAAAGCAACACAATAATGAGGAGGAGGACTTTCTCCCCTGCTCTTCGCTCTTCCTGTAAAGATCATCAGGAAAAGCAGCTTCTCTAAAACTAGAGTTAGAGGAAAGTGAGTTCTAAAACGCACATCATGCACACATTCATTATTTAATTAGTATTTATTCAGTGCAACTAAGAGAACACACTGAAAACCAGGCTGGTCTCCTTCCCCACTCACTTGGCTCCTGCTAGCAACACCGCGCATCCTGCTGGCACCAGCAGCTGTTTGGTCCTGTGCTTATAACCTATGTAATTTACTCATCTTCCTTCTGAAAAGGCTGGGCTCTAGGGACCAGCCCAAGAGCCAAAAAATATCCCAAGATGAATTAGGAAATATTTTTTTACAAGGAGTGGAATGGGTTTTAAAGGCTTGATTGTATTTGTTTGTTTTTAAGAAGCCACAAAAGGCAACTTTCCCCTAGCTCCCTCTCTTGCCAAGATCTGTGTTATCTGTCCTTATGGAAATGAAACACCCTTTGGACAATTCAGCAAAGTTCCTTATTTCACTTTGCCAGGAAACACACAGATATTTATGATAAAAATGAATTGTTAGTTTAATTTCCGGTTTTAGTCATTAATACTCAGCCTTACAGATCTAACAGTAAATGCCCCCCAACCCCCGCCCAGATCTGACCCACGGGGAAATTCAAGAATGGATGTTGTCTTTTCAGTAAATACTTCAGCTTTGCCTCAGATGTTTACAAGTGTGATAAACATTTATTCTTTTCTATATCTGCCACTACTGTGAGGTTATTGATCAAATCATACTTGAAAACACTCTGCCAGAGACCATGGAGAAGGATGTATGTTGTTTCTGAAAAGTAATTGCTTCTTTTCCTCTGAACAATTCATTGTTTAATCCAGGTTTGTTTTAAATCTTTTTTCTAAAGGCCTCATGCAAGTCACAGTTTCTTATAAAATGCTCAAGCAATTAAGTACATATTAAGTACATACATAACTTTCATTCATATTAATCTCCTATGACAGCGCTTATGGTTTAGAAATGTGATTCTTTCTGTATTAGGTCTAGAAAAGATCCAGTTTCTTTTTTTTTAAGGCTATTTGCAGGCAATTAAAAAAATATTATATGCTCTTTACCTCTCAGGTGAAATATTAAAGAAGCTTTTAAAAATAAGCTTAAATGCTTACATGGCCATTGTAGGGTACAAAGAATAAAGAATATTATATAACAGTCTGCTGCTTCCTGAAGCCTCAGATTTTGAGCACCATTTTGTACTGGTTGACAAAGCAGAAGGAATAAATGAGGCTGTTTCCCCTGCCCTCTTCTAAATAGTTCTGGTCATTTCTAATTCCCTTGGGGTTCTCCCCTCTACTGGACCAACTGCCTCAAAGTTGAAAGGAACACAAAATTTTTATCAGGGATCAACTAATTCTACAGAACTTTCTAACCTACCAAGTAGCCTAATTTTACTTATATACCAGCTTATACATTTTTGGTTGCATCTATCGGTCAAACTGCTATAATTTTCCATTTTCAGCTTAAGGTAAATTTGGTTATAAGAGCATTTTAACTTTTTTTTTCCTGAAAATTTAATTTTTAAATATTTTCAGTTATTTGTGAACTATTAAACTATCTCTTTCAAAGCCCCAGAATTTAAGAGAAGTAGCCATATATCTTCTCTAAAGTACATGTGCAAAGAAAATCCAAGCTTTCCTTTTAATTTAGATGCACCTAAAAAAGAGCAGTGACCAGCCCTTGTGCAGTGTGCAGAAGCTGGGGACCAGCTCCTTAAGAGAAGAAACAGATTCTCAATTGATTTGTATTAGAAAAGAATATTTAATACATGGATGAATAAATGAGAATGGGAAGGGATTACAGTCAGCCTCTTATGAACTACTTGTGGACTCACTTTAAACAGCAGACATGCGGATGCTCCCACCCCTCTGGCAGTCCTCTCAATTTATTGCTCTATTCTTTGATTTGAAATTAGTAGGCCTCAAAGCAGTAAGTGGCCCAGCTACCAAATGTGCGTTAATTCCAACTGCCTCTATGTCTGTATGAGACAAAATATCTCGTTGGACAGAATATCCTTTCACTAGCAGACCAGGTTCTATCCCCATGACGATGTGCTGCAGAGGGAATCCCCAGATGTGTGCACATCACACCTGCTAAGGCAGCTGACACTGTGAACCCAGGGATCAGGAGGAAAGAGGACGTAGGGGGAGGAGGGGGTCAGAAATTCAAAGTATCCAGGTGGATTCTAGAAGTTCTCATGAACCCAAGTGAAGGAACTTTGTTATACTTTCTGGCAAAGAAGAATACATTTTAGGATTTTGAGGTGAATGCCTAGAGGCAGGAGAGGAAAGAAGGACAAATCTGTGAATGTTGGAAGAACCGGGCATGGTGTACGAACAGACAACTTGGGCATGATTTAGAAGAAAGCTGTAATTTCATATAATCCCAGTGGCGTTTATTGTAGACAGAATGAGTTATGCTGGAATATACTTTCAGTATATGACAGAGCTAGTTCCAGGAGGATGCAGTCCTTATCCGTCAGGTTTTTTTTCCCTTAAGAAATAAATGCTATACATTCCGTAATTACTTATACTATGCTTTAAAAAAAATCACAAATTTTATAACTTTAAACTTGTTTTTGCCAGGAAATACCCATTTTGAAAAGGAACCCATCCTCTGAACTAAAATGTGGGTTTCTGAGGAAACTGGCAGGATTTTTGCAAAGGCAGTTTTCTCAAGGTCCTTTTCTATTTCCATTTATCCTACAACTACAGGCAGATGGTAGGCACACCAGTCATCACCTTCAGATTTTTATATCCTTAGCATTATACCAACTTTGAGAATTTAATTCATCTGAGTTATGTACCATTGTTTCTCAAAATAACTGTTTAATGAATTAATAAATGACTAGCTACCTCCTAGAGATTTAACACTGTCTAGCAGGTTATCAGTTTGGTAAAATTCCCTGCTTATGATCCTGAAGTCTAGAACTTTTTGGATGCTAGAATGAGGGGAGGTTACGCTATTATGAGACTTGAAAGTTTAAATATGTTCTAGAGTGGCATGCAATTGGATTTTTTTCTTTAATATAATGGTCACTATGGGGTATGGCTGATAAATAGTCTATCTACAAAGGATACTGAAAATCTTGCTACTCTTTATTTTAAAATCACAGAGACCATTAAACAATGCTCTTGCAAATGTAAACATACTTATCCAGTATCATGAGAGTTTATAATTATTCTGGGAAAACTTTAGAAAAACAACACAAAAGAGGTTAAAAAAAAAATTCCCAGTACAGAACAAATTCTTATTCCCAGTAAGATGAGAAACTACATTTGGTGGTCAAAAATTAACAGAATAGTTGAGAAAGAAGGAACTCAGAAATGCCATAAGCATAACAAAAGTCATGGGTTTCCCAGGATTTTCATCCACTTACTTCAACAGAGGATAAAGACAGATGTAGAATGCAGTGAGATGCCCCTTAAATAGTAACGAATGAACAGTCTTACTGGTTCCATTGTAATCAACAAAAAAATGTAAAGTAGGTGACATACTAGCAACAAGGTCTGTTTCCCTCGGCAATTGCCATATAATTGATTGACAGCAATTTACCTCCCCGATCACAGCCAAATATGTATCCAGTAATCAGAAGATTATCCTGGGAAATGACTGATCCCTTTACAGGAAAATGCCATTCCTGTGAAAGGGTTTCCTATAAATTATGGTGAACAGGAAAAACATACCCCCCCTCCCCAATCCCACCAACATCCCTAGACAGAAGCTCCGTTTGACAGCCTCAACAAAAGTGCTTTGCTAACACTTTTAAAATGGAGCGTTTACAGAGTTAAGAGCTGAAAAGGCCTATCCAGGGAGACAGAGGTAAATTACATACATTTCTGCATTTCTTTTGATACAAATTCAATTTTTTAAGAGCCTTTACTCAGACACGACGTCACACTTTTTACAATAAAAATTTAAAATCATGGCATGGGGCTTCACAGAATGGTCAGCAGGTTTACTATTTTTCCAGGCAGCCCCATCTCATTATAGCAAATGGCATTATTCCAAAAGAAATAAAAGAAAAAAATTAAATTGATTACTAGTCAAACTTGGCATCCATATGCCAAACTTCTTTGATAAGAGTTAAGCATTAGAAACTTGAGAAAAACTGTTTCCTTTACTGAATTCCAAATTCTTGTTATCAGATACAACTTCCGAAGCCCATGAATGTTTATTTAAACGATTTGAGTATTTCCAAAATAACTCCAGAGGTTTTTCTACTTTGCTTCTTAGGAAGTCAATTTATTAGCCTACTAAGTATGTCTCCTTCCCTCTCCCCCCCAAATTACTCTATATCATTCAAACTATTTGACAAATATGTAAACATAGATATACTATGTAGTCAACTACCAGCAACATTACTATGAAATAGATTTGAGCTTTTGGAGGTACATAATTCCCCCAAATACTAGGCAATTATTATAGTAGTGAGGGAGCTTGCAGTTTGGACCGGCATGAAGGAGAGGTGAGTCATAGCTGTAACACCAGCTGTGGTTTAGCTTTCTCTCATTCAAGCTCCAAATAAAGGACAAACAACTCTCCAGAGCTGGGACATGTCCCTTTAATGACAACTTTACCCAAGAGATGCTGCAGGTTCCCTTGACATACTATCCTTGAACTCCTGGTCCAGGGGAATATTTGGGGATAGGTTGGACTGGCTTTGAGAACTCACAGCATGATTGGGGAATACAATACAACCAGGAAAAGTAATTTGATTATGTTTACACATTAATTACATTGTTTTTCTTTTTTTAAAAATATTTATTTTTTTAAATAAATTTATTTTTTATTGGTGTTCAATTTGCCAACATAGAGAATAACACCCAGTGCTCATCCCATCAAGTGCCCCCCTCAGTGCCCATCACCCAGTCACCCCCAACCAATTACACTGTTTTTCAAAAAAAAATTACCACCTATTACTTGTAATAGTTCTCTGTTACCATCCTCTGCTCCATATGGCCCTAACCACAAAACTTTTCATTTCTACTCTTCAGACCTTTTCAGAGCTACTTATTACTTAATATGTATGCTCAATATTGTTAGAAATAAATTATTTTCTACTTTTAGATAAAACTCAATTTTAATTTTAAAATTTGCATAAGAAAATTCACTCCTTTGGGAATAATCTCTGTGCGTAAAGGCCCACTCAATCTCATATTTGTCTTGATCCTAGGTCTATCATTTTTGAGATAACTTAGTTTATTAAGAAACATTCCACACAGACTTCTCTTTATAAAGATATTCTATAATCTCTTCCAACAGATAGACTTTTTTAATTGAAGTATCATTGACACAAAGTATCCTATTAGTTCCAGATATATATCATGGTGATCTGATATTTTTATGCATTATGAATTGAACCCCATGATGAGTCTAGTTACCATCTGTCACCCAAGTTATCACAATATTATTGAGTATATTTCCTATGTGTACCTTATATCCCCATGACTTATTTATTTTTATAACAGGAAGTTTATACCTCTTAATGCCCTTCACCTACTCTGCCAATCCCCACCCCCACAAACTCTAATTTACAAGATGCTGAGCTGCTATGTAGTGTTGCTTGTTCCACAAAGAAGGCAAGCATCCCCATCTTCCTGGCTCTAAAGCAGTCATGTTAATGCACTTTTGCTACTGACGCATGTCTAGCTTGGAATGGATTCTCAGGCCGCAGGAATGATTCCAGAAGACCAGCTGCCTTAATCAAGATAGGTAAGGAGAAAGGAAGTTGTTATTTGATTAGCTGAATTATTCTTTTTCATTATGGGTGCTTTATAAAATTAAACAACATGGGCTTGAGGTTACTTTACACTGAGCAGGCCTCATGGCTTCAGTTTTAATTGATTAATATGATTAATTAGAAGAAGAAATGGAGAATGTTAAAAAATCTGGCAAGATATACTTATAACATAAATAATAATATGTTTTGAAAGGCATGAATAGTCTGAACATTGCATTAAATTATACCTGAACTCATAACGAGCAAGTGAACTAAAACGTGGGGGTCTTTTCTCTCACTAACATTTTATTCCTCTGAAAGTTTTGTGGAATCACATTTTAAAGCAGGGTATTGGTATTCATAGTTTAAATAATATTTTGGACTGCTATTAATAAACCATATTTTATTTTATTTTATTTTAGATTTTATTTATTTATTCATGGGAGAGAGAGGCAGAGACACAGGCAGAGGGAGAAGCAGGCTCCATGTAGGGAGCCCGATGCAGGACTCAATCCCGGGACTCCAGGATCACGCCCTGGGCCAAAGGCAGGTGCTAAACCGCTGAGCCACCCAGGGATCCCAATAAACCATATTTTAAATAGAGGTATAAGATACTGAGAGTTCTACAGAAACAGATTTTTCTTTTTTCACCCTATAATTACTCATGCTTTTATCCACATCTGTAGATTGCCTGCAGGCCCAGGATGGCCTGCAAACTTGCTATGTTTGGTCCATGTGATACCTAAAATTTTTAGAGTTTTTCACCCTTGCTCTTCAGGGAAGCTGGTATTTTCCACTTTACCATGGTCTTTCGTCTCTCTCAAGATTAAGCCAAATCTCATTTGACCGGTTTCCCCCCATTATTAATAACACAGAGGAGGAGGACTAGGCTAACAAGTGAGGAGAGGTACAATCCTCATATGTTTTATTCAAAGCTGAGAAAGGCACCTGTCCTGATTTTAATCACAAGATAACAGGAGGTGAGCAACTGGGCTTCTAGATGGGAACCAGGCTGAATGAGAATCAGTCTAGTCCCCAATAGTACAGTTGTTTTATCAGTGACCACTGAGTTTAGAAACTAGTGAGGACAGCAGTTAATTTAAGTGAGGGAGGGTGATGGGATATGTTAGCTAGAGAAGAGATGAAAAATTATGTGCAAAGGTTCTGGGTGTGAGAGAGGAGGAGACACTGGAGTACTCCCTTTCCCCTCCCCACAAAAATAGTTTGGTCTAAGCACAGAAATTGAAGGGTAGCCTCAAGAAGGATGAGGGTGAGCAACAGCAAGAGTTTAAAGGAGAATGACTATGAAATGAGTATATATCACCTCACAAGTATTATTATCAGTGATATTAATATTTACACTAACCCAATATATAGTTGTTTATATTTAAAATTGTTATGGAAAATTTCAACATGCACAAAAGCAGACAGAAGAGTATAATGTACTTTATGTACCCTTCACCAACCTTAACAATGATCAATTCATGGTTATTTTTGCTTCAATCAGACCTATCTTCTCTTCCCCTTCCCATGTAGTTTTCAAGAAAATCTTAGAAATCATAATATTTCATCTGTAGCATATTTTATTTTAAGATAACTTCCTACTGGGATGCCTGGATGACTAAGCATATGACTCTTGGTTTCAGCTCAGGTCATGATCTCAGGGTCCTGAGATCAAGTCCCATTTACAGTTCTACTCATCGAGGAGTCCGCTTGAGATTCTTTCCCCTTCCTCTGCTCTCCCCTTAGCTCCACACCCTTGCTCGAGTTCTCTAAAAATAAATCTTTAAAAGAACTTCCTACCACTATCTTAAAAACAACCCCCCCCCAAAAAAAACAAAACAAAAAACTTGCTTAAAATTAGACATAAAGGTGTTGGAGTATGGTGGTTATTAGGAATCCAGAAATGCACAAGGATTTCCAAATGTGCTTTTTGTGCACAGGTCAGCCCCTCCAATCCTCTGACTGCCACATGTAAAAGGAGGAAACACTTCCTTCCCCCTTCCTTCTCCCTTCCCCCCTTCCTTCCTTTACAGTCCAGAGGGAAGAGAGCAGCTTCTACTGCTACTCACTGCTATTCACCCAAAGAACTATCTAGAACTTTGTTTCAAATATAGTTTTACTTGCCATGAATGGCAATGCAATTCATATAATGAAAGAGGGCTCCCTCACACACCCTTTGATTTCATGGATTTATACTAAATGCACTGGCAATTTTGTTTACAGTTGTCTCCCTGGCATGCTCTAATCATATTTTTAAAGACTAATGAATAAAAATACAAAATACCAACAAAAATAGTAATTATATCAGCCTATGCTTTAAGAAATGTTTATTTTCCACTTAAAGAAAGACACTAGTTTTACATGTTCCTGTTTGCTCATTTAGAGGACATTCACCTACAGACCGGGGCTTGGTAAATATTTTAGCTTAAAAGTCAAAGGTGGTTTTAGGAATGAACAAACTAAGCTATGGAAATGAGAAAGCCTGGACTCACCAACAGAGTTTTTGAGGTTTAAATAATATTCTTGACCTTTTCAAAATAGCAAACTGTGCCTATAAGAAAAAAGGCAGGCTTGGACATTCGAATTCTAATTAAGAAAAAAAAACATTTTCTTTCTACGTGATAAATAAATTAAACTACATGGTATGATCAAAGATTAGGTCTTTTAATAAAGAGGCACAAAAAGTCCCAGCATTTTGGTTGGCAGAAATTCTTCCTAAAGTGTTTCACTTTGCCAGGGAAGCTATTACTTTAATTTTGCAACTAGTTTAATTGTTTGAACATGCATCAAAAACTTAACTACTGGACAGGAACTTCTTTTGTGTTTTTTTTTGTTTTGTTTTAAGATTTTATTTATTCAGGAGAGAAAGAAAGAGAGAAAGAGAGAGAGAGAGAGAGAGAGAGAGAGAGAGAGAGAGGCAGAGAGAGAAGCAGGCTCCATGCAGGGAGCCTGATGTGGGACTCTATCCCAGGACCCTGGGATCACGCCCTGGGCTGAAGGCAGGCGCTCAACTGCTGAGCCATCCAAGTGTCCCTGGACAGGAACTTCTGAAAAACTGAATATGAATTAGAATAGTAGAAGTTCTGCTGAGGAGAATTTTAGGTCTTAGAAAACTTAGATATTTTCAGTTTTTACTTAAACATTATAATTTTAAAAATTATAAAACAGACTAATTCCTTGGAAAATACTCTTTTAGGCCACAAAGTCATTCATTTCTCAGTAATTTTGTAAGAGGAGCTCAAGAAAGACAAACTTTCGGGGACTTTCTTTTTCACTTGAGAACTAAGCTATTCAATATATTATTAGTCATCAGCCAAATGCACCTTTAAATTTAATTAAATATAATAAGAAATTCAGGTCTTCAGTATCATTAGCTATAGGTGCTTAATGTCTTCTGTATTGGAAAACATTGATATAGATCATTTTCTTCATCACAAAAGAGTTCTAGTGAGTAGTTTTGTTTTAGAATGCATGATTAACTTAAATTCATACTGAAAATATTCCAAAGTTAGCCATGATATTTTCAATATTTCCCCTTTTTCAAACAAAAGTATGTATACACACACATTCCTGAGAAGATAGATCATCTAAAAGGTGGTCTCTTTTTCCCTTTCACAGGTCAATGCTACTGTCGATAATCCCATTTTTCCTTTTAGATACCAAATTAGGGCCTATGCAAGAAAATAAAAATTATTTTTCCCTGAAATATTACCAATTCACCAGACATCTGAACTAAAATAAAATTCTGAAACTGCTATTTTCTCTTCTCCCTGCACTGGTCTATTTTTAACTGTGACAGTTACAAGTGATAAGGTGAAAGAGATTTTCTAAACCAAAATTCCAATTAATATTTCCTAGAGAACTTTCAACTATTTAGTATCTTCATTTACATGAAAGCACATGCATGTCTAATTCTTAAGTGCTTCTTGGTATGGTGTCCACTAACGGCTCAAAATTACAACATCAAAAAATACCTTTGCTTTCCATGCAGCCTTTCTTCTGAAGAAACTTTACCTTTAAAAAAAAATCAATTTATATTTTATTCAAAGATGTACTTGCAAGTCAACTGAAACTACCTAAATAATAAAATAAAAGCTTATGGGCTCACATTTTTGGTTTATAAGTTTGAGATCTGAACCAATCATTTTATAAAATCAACAATTTGGATGGGTAAGAAGGTGGGCAAGAAAGTGTCAATTTTACCCCAACTCCAGCCATGCGTATATGCAACGATGGTATCAATGAGCAGCAACGTGGCATGTTTATCATGAGATAATCACACCCCTAGAGGTTTAGAAGCACTCAGCTGAACCTTGTGCCTCACAACACACTTGGGGTGTCATTATCTCATGATAACCATACTCGCTGTCAAGCCTTATTGCTTAATTAAGGGTTACGGAGGTGATAAGACTAAAAGAAATCAGATGAACAGTACCTAAGATGAATGATACCTTAATCAACTTAAACCTGGTGACAGAAGGGAGCACGATGAACATACAATGAGTTAGATTTTATTTTTAGAGAAATTTGTTAATAATAAATGAGAAGCCCAACCTGCATTCACAGATTTGAATTGTGTTTGCCATGAGACATGAAGTTTACGATCAATAATTTAAATTGTGTTTTCATACAGCATGTAAAATGTTCACGAAATTAATGATAACATGAAATTTAACTTTGACCTATGATACCAGGTTTATGCATGACAGTGATTCATCATAATCCAAACACAGAATTTGGGTATTAAGTCTGCAAGGGAGCTGATCAATAACACCCATGCCATGTCAGATTTTTAACAATCTAACCTGAAACCCAAGAGGAAAAATAACATGATATGTCCCTTCCAGTACCCCTACCCAGTAAAACTTAAAATAATCAAACATGAAAAACAAAAGAATGAAAAAAAACCAGCACAAAATGCTCTAAAAATGCCATGTCCAAATATTTAATTTTAGTTCTTTTGTTCTATTTTTATAAACAACTGCCATATTTGTGGATAGAATGTAGCTCCAAATATGGTGCACTTGAAGCTGCTTTCCAATTCACTGTGAAACATCAATTATCTTTATCAAATAACAGTATCTCATCTCAGTCCATTATCAAGATGGAGTCTTATTTTAGCTGGACTGCAGCCCTATCTGTATATCAGGGCTGGCCGCAGTGGCAGAGTGTGAGTGAAAGGCTGTGAAATAATCAATAATAATCATCAAATTGTGGTCGAAAGGTTGTGAGGATGGAAGTTTTTGATGAAACCTCACTTTTTTTTTTTTTTTTTTTTTTGGTGCAGATGATAAGGCTTAACCTTTGCAGTACCTGATAACTATGACTTGGTTAGAGGAAGCCTTCAGTATACCTTAGTGCTCTGAATGCCCAAAGACACCCTGAAATACTTATGCTTAAGTGGAGCACAAACCTCAAGCTATCAGTCATCAGGTGGGAGGGCTCAAAACCACTGTGACCAAGGTTTACTGTAAACTTGGTACTTGACTCCAACAGAGGGAATTCAAACTTGACATACTGTGGGTGTAAAATCCACATAGGTTGGCTCTGGAAGAAAGCTGCTTGCATAACAAGGGGTCCCATGTACCTGGTTACTTCCTCCAGAGGTGAATGAAATGTTACCCAAGCCTGGGTACCCAGATTTGAAAAAGGCCTCAAAGAGTTGAGAGATTTTGTCAGGTTCATCCTTATCACATGTCCCAAGCTTTCTGAGGTATGGCATGAAGAATCATGGGGAATTAATTTTAATTTTAAAGCACACCACTAATTTGGAGGGATGAGAAATGGGACACCCTTCCTCTGACTCTCTGTCATTGGCTTCTATTTACATCAATGGACATAAACCCAAAATGAATTAGTTGAGAAACAAACCAACTTGAATTAGAGACAACTTAGCTGCTTGGGGTTTTGTGTGAATCTGTTGGAGGCAGTCTACTAAGGCTATGCTATATCCCTCCACCAGCCCCAAACAATACTTGCTAAAAACTTTAGTTAAAAAGCTCTTAAAAAAATAAAAAAGCTCTTATTTTATGACAATTTGATATTTTAAAAAAGCATATGTTTAGATTAAATAAAGCAAGAAAATACACACTAAGTCCACCAATGCAAATGAATTACGCTTTCAAAAATGTTCAAAAATTCATTGGCAAAGCTCACTGATAAAAATCGTCAAACAATTAACATGTTTCCAGTGGTGAGGCACTATTAATTTAAACATACTGCTAAGCAGTTTTATAGCAAACAGTTTTGAACCAGACCTTAGTTAGGGAATTTGTGAAATTTGACATGTACTAATAGAAATGAGCCTTATTATAATTCCCCAAATCTGAATTTATTAAAAATAGGCTATTAAAGAAATTTTAGTTTGCTGTCTAATGAAAACTCTCTTAAAACAACTTAAATAGGGATCCCTGGGTGGCGCAGTGGTTTGGCGCCTGCCTTTGGCCCAGGGCGCGATCCTGGAGACCCGGGATCGAATCCCACGTCAGGCTCCCGGTGCATGGAGCCTGCTTCTCCCTCTGCCTATGTCTCTGCCTTGTCTCTGCCTCTCTCTCTCTCTCTGTATGACTATCATAAATAAATAATTAAAAAAAATTAAAAAAAAAACAACTTAAATAAAAAGTAACCAACAATATTAACCTAACCTATAACTCTTGCTTTTTGACTTATCTTTTCTATAAAAATATCCAGATACTTCTAGAAAGAATAATTACTTTCTTTTAAACTATTTTACCATTTATACTCATACCAGTACTTATAGTGGGTTAAAATATTTAAAGTATTTTTACAAAACATGTTCATTTTTATCCTCTCCATACCAGCAGAATCAAAACCTATTTCTCAGGATCCCTGAGATTTTTTTTTTTTGGGAAACCTACACTATGAATCAACACTAAGGATACAAAGGAATTACAAATGCTGATTGCAGATTAGGAAAAAAATGGGAAATAAAAATTAAAATAATCTGATATTTCAAAAAAATAAGAAGCCTCCAAAAGAACACACACAAAAAAATATGCTCAAAGAAATCCACTGTCTACTAATTACAGCTTAAATTTTAAAAAGTCTTCCAACATAACTAAGAAAGGGTGTCAAGTTATAAGAAATGACATAATACCTATTAGAAGTCAAAATGTATTTTGGAGAACACATTGGAAATAGCAAACTAGAAGCATTTTATTCAAATACAATCAGAAATCTGAAAAAACTATCATTTACTATATAGTACAAGTCATAGCATAATCCTATTTCAAAATTTAGCTTTGAAAATGAATATTCTAGCAACACGTCAAGCCTAATGTTAAAACATAATATTCCTTTTATTATCTCAATGCTCTAAAATTAATTTTGTACTAATAATATAAAATGTCACGTTAACAATATATGCAAAGCCGGTATTGGCTTTTTTAAAACAACAAAAATGTAATAGTGTGTGTGAAAATCTTGCTATAGAGGTAGCTATTAAAACTATACAACACGGAATCCTAAAATTGCTACAACACTTTATCCCATATACAATAAATGTTCTCCAGAAACACTGTGGTCTTCTAAGGCTGAATCAGTAGGCTTCCGAGCTGAGTTGCAATAAGATAGTATGTTTTATTATGAGTGTCATGGAGACGGTGTGAAAAATCAAGAGCCACAGGCAGTCAGCGGCAATGGGTCAATAATGCTCCCAGAGACACTGTGTAGATAATCAACAACAAGGCCCGAGGTTCTCTCTGCATTGCACACAGCTGAAGGGCAAATCAATACAGCCAGGGGAAGGACACTGCCCTGCTCCACTTCCCACAATACACCATGGCTACTCTAGGAAAAACACCCCCAAAATGGAAATAAAGCAAACTTGCTGTGCAACTAACAATCAACTAACCTTTAATGTATTCACAAATTCACCCTTCAAATAAGCTTCCAGAAAATTCAAACAGAATTCACTGTAAAGATTGCCTAAAAATGAAATCAGAGCAAGGGAAAAAAACGCTACCCAAATAGGGGCTAGGGGGAACCACTTGGGTATAAAATGGGCAAACCTGATCTTAGGACTATCTCAGTTTATAATCCTAAAATTAAAGTTTAACCAAAATTTTTATGAGCAAACTATATATCAG
Organism: Nyctereutes procyonoides; assembly: GCF_905146905.1. Lineage (NCBI taxonomy): Eukaryota > Metazoa > Chordata > Mammalia > Carnivora > Canidae > Nyctereutes > Nyctereutes procyonoides. The sequence continues at coordinate 18,513,001 of NW_026575082.1, forward strand.
GAGCTTTCATTTGCTTAACTCTAGAGTCTAATATTGATGATGTTTGAGCAGATCATGTCCATGGTTATGATGGAATAAAAACAAGGAATAAAACTACTCAATTCAGAAAATTGTAAATTATATTTGAATCACTTTAATTGTTATATAAAAAGAATGTAACATTTTAATGCAGTCTACTGGTTATAAGGGCAACATTCTGTCGACAGCTTTTGTATCTGACATCTCGTTAAATATATGCTGCTAATATTTCACATTTTTCAGTAAAAATTTATGGGTAGGAATATGTTGATTTATTATTTCTCAAGAAAAAGGTGATTCATCACATCCATCATTCTGTTAATCATTAGGTGTTATTTCTAAGTTACTATGTAAAGCCATCTTTCTTGAAACATGGAGAAAATATGCTGGAAGAAAAAAAGAACAGTGGAAAGCATTTTGAGGTTTATTTCTTATTTTATTATTACTTGGCAATTAATGCTTCTTTTTTCCCCCCAACAGTTAAAATAACATCTTTAAGCATTAAAATGTGCACTAGCTCAAGCGTGAAATACTGTAAGCATTCCTCCAACATATTGTCATAGGAAGGACCGCAATATGTTTCTATTGTTATAACATCAAAAGAATATTAAAAAAGAAAAACAACAATTGTGCAAAATGCCTTGTGAGTGAATTTAGGAAACAAAGCGCTGATCTCTTACAAGATTTTCATCACACTTTAAAAGAATGTTATTTTTGCAGCCTATTGACATGAGACTTTCCTGTTGTCTTTTTCTTTATTCACAGGCAATTATTTATAGGTATTGAAGAAAACAGTACTATATTGTTCAGTAAGGCGATGCCATAATACTCCAAAATTATGATGATTCTGGGGACACATGATTTTTAACTAGAGAGAATATGAATTCAAAAACAACAATTTCTTTGTTGGTGCTTACTATGTTTTCCTATTAGGGGACTGACAGAGAGTTTACTCTGTGTGTGTGTGTGTGTGTGTGTGTGTGTGTGTGTGTGTGTGTGTGTGTGTAATTATTGAAATCTGATGTCTATCAAGTAAATTTAGAGTTTAGGTAGGAGAATAAGCATAAATTGTCTATTCTAAACTCTACATTTATGACTACTTTGTTGGAAGACTATGGTTAAAACCAGGTTTTCATTTTGGAAAAGTTATATAGTCACCATGACAACAAAATTGAGGTACTACAGCAAGCCTTAGAAGAATACCTGCCTTGAGAAAAGTTGGATTCTTATAGTTGGAATCTTTATAAATATTTACTTTGTTAAAGCCCTAATCTTATAATCTAAAGAGTAATTAACAAAAAATAGGAAGTGTTTCATCCTCAAATAAGAAGGTTCAGACACAGATGCCACTGATGATGGGAAATCTGAAATGAAAAGCAGTAATATCAGCAGTCTTTAAAAAACAGTTTTCCTATGGGATCCCTCTTTGTCCTTTCACATCTACCTATTATTAGAGAATTTGTGTTGACCTATTTAATTTTAGACCTTCCACCTCTTTGTCAAATCTGGTTGAGATCAGCTTGCCTAAGTCCTGCTGTTGCCCTGTGAAGGAGGAGTGTGTGACATGACAGCTGGCTGGTTTGCATAGTGTCCTCTCATTGGCTGAGGAAACTGCCTAGTGAAACACTCCAAGAAGGCCGAGATCTTAGCTGCTTCCTCATTTTGAAAACTAGGAACATTTCTACGTGCTTAAGAGCATTTACAAAACCCCAGACACTACGCATTAGGACAGTGCTTTTTCCCACCTGACATGAGCAGAAGGTTCAAGATAATCTAAAATGTACTCCTATAGACATTATGCTGGCAGATTAAAAACCCCTCAATTCTAATTGTGTTCAGAGGCTTTGGTGTTTGGTGGGATTTTTTAAAGTCCCATAACCACATGATCAATCCAGGTGATTTAAAATCAATGCCAAAGCCAGACAAAGGCTGTTATAAACAGCTCTCTATTTGCTTTATGGAAAAGGTGAAAAATCTGAGTTGCACTGAAGCTTTCTTCAGTAAGATGGCTAAACCATAAGAGAATAGCTCAAGCCTGTGAGGCCACTTGCATTCCCTTGGTGGAAATTCAGAAATGCTAACTGAACCCTGAGACTACCTCTCTCTTGTCCAGAGAAAATTAAGAGAAAACCTTTATAAATTGTGCTTATCAGAAGCTGTTTCTCTTCCTTGCTAATTTGAAAAGAATGCTTTGGCCATGCTGTATTTATATTTATATATTTGAGAAGTCAAATACATAGCCAAATAGAGCTCTATCTGTGGAAAAAAAGATAAGCCCTTTAATCTTAGAAGCAGAGGATTATTTGTAATTTCACTTAAGAATTCTCAGAAGTGGAGCGCTTTTGAAATCCACCAAATTTTAAAGTAACACATCTTTGAAATCCCTGGACACATGTCCCTCATTAAAGTTAGATATGAAGGTATTGCTCTTTATCTTGGTCTGTGATTTCAAAGGTCTCTTAGTGGTCTTTCATTACTTACTCTACTTAGCATAGATCTCATGCCATTTGTATTCTCTAGATTGGCATTAAATTGATATTAAAATGACTCAGAATAATAGTTTTAACATATATCAGGATATAGACAATGTACAGGAATGTTTTCTTCATAGCCCATCCAAAACAGTATTTTTCAAATCTGTTTTAAACTCTTTCCAACTGCAAAATGTTTTACTTCTGTGAACCATGGGACAGGCATTCCCCTTAAGCAGTCAAATATTCTATGGCATGGTAAGAGTGTGTGTGTGTGTGTGTGTGTGTGTATTCATTCACATATATCTTAAAAAGTGAAACTCTCATGATGCCACATTTACTCCTAGCTGTGTCTCTTCTCTTATTTTTCCAACTAAGCTTCTTGAAGGAGTGGTCTACACAAGTCTGCCTGCCCATGCCTTCACTGCTGCGAGGCTTCCATCCCCACTACACCAAGACTGCTTTTTTTTTTTTTTTTTTTTTTTTTTTAGTCATCCACTGATGACTCCTTCTGTTGCCAAATCCGATTGACTTCTTTTAATTTTTATCTTACTTGACCTTTCAGCAGCATTTCTCCATGAGACCCTCTCCTCTTTTGGAATCTAAGGCACCTGAGTCTTCTGATTTTCTTCATGCCCTCCAGCCATCCATTCTCACACTTTTGCCAGATGCATCTCTTCCATCTCACCCTAAATGGTAAATTTTTTGTAGGGCTTTGTCCCAGCCCTTCTCACTCTATCTGACCTTCTCTTTTCGCTATATACTCATCCACAGCTATGGCTCTCAACACACCAACATGTCAATGACAATGACGTCTGTTTATCTCTAAAGCTATTCGATAGCACCACATGAACATTTACCAGACTTATCAAAGTTAACACCAACAGCTAAGTGAATAACTTTCTACCACTCCTTATTCCACGAATCTGCTTCTCTTCCAATGTTCCTTATTTACTGACTTGCTAAAACCAAAAACCTAGAAATCATCCTCAGTACCTCAGTCTCTCAATGACCATACCACCACATTCATCATGAGTTCACCTTCCAACTTATCTCAAATTGGTCCATTTCTTTCTATCTTCACTATCCTTGTTCCAGTTTAGACTGCAGTCATCTCTAGCCCGAAATACCTCTAGAATAGCCTTGTAAGTGGTCTTCCCATTTCCACTTTTGTCTTCTTTCAATCCATTCCCTGTATAGTAGTTAAGTCAGATCAAGTCACTTGCTTAGAATGCTTACTAGTTTCCCACTGCACGTAGGATAATATAAAATTTTTCATCAATGACTTTCATCAATGGCTTCTGTGACCTAGCTCCGGCCCATCTCTCCAGCCTTGTTGCTCTGCCATCAAATCTCCTTGGTGTATATTTTTTTGTATATATTTTTTTTAAATTTTTTTGTATATTATTAAGGATGTATTGATACAGTACAGTGCTTAGTGTTTTTCCCAAATATGGAAGTGATTCATATCCTGGGGATTTCACCGGATTCACCATTTAGAAAAGCAAGGTAGCTAAGAATGCTCCTGCAGTTATGTTTCTGGAGGAGGCATTAGTTTCCTCATAACCATTAACTAGGAATATATTATTTTAGTAGTTTGTAGCACTAGCATAGTAGCTAGTACATAGTAAATACTTAATACTTGTTAAATTAATAAATTATTTGAATGGATGCTGCAGCAAGAGAAAAGATCCTACCATATTGTGAGAGATATTCAGAGATAGAAAAGTCTTGAATTGTGTGTTGTATCTGAGTAGCTGCAGAAATCTCCCAATTAGAGACAAAGCTCTGAGTTAACAAGATATTGGTGACTTCTGTAAGCACATTTTCACTTAGTGATTTTATCTGGTAAAGCTCCCTCTTGTTGTAATTTGAAGAACAGAAAATCATCAGAAAGGGGACTCTGGAGAGAAAAGGAGACTATACATGCACCCAACAATAGCTGCTTAATGCTCTGTCAGGGTGGGCTGGCCTAACCCAATGGGAGAATTCTCAAATGCAATATGAAAATTGAGAATTCTGGTCTCAGCTCAGGACAGTAAGAGAAATTTCTGCACAGAAAGAAGTAACTAAAATCTCATAAAATGTTATGATTTTATGTAATATTTCAAAGCAAATGTAGGGATATGTAGGCCATGACTACAAAAACCTACAAGTAGCTATACCCATGAAATAGCAGCGTATAAACATAAAATCTGTGTGTGCGTGTGTGCGCGCATGCACACGGGGTGCAGGTGGAGGGACTGTGACGGATTTTTCTCCTCTAAACCTTTCTTCAATATTGCTACATTGCCTTCTCAATGGTGATACCTCCCCACCTAAATCAAATTCCACTAAGGCCATCCTAAAGTTCCATTTTAGTCTATAGGATTCTAGATCTAATGCAAGCTATTCTTCTTTATTTTTAAATGACTTGATTTTACAGAGCATGGGAACTTCAATATAAATTCACACATTATTTGTGCTTCTTATTATCTGCCATTTTATTCAGTAAACCCAGAGTTTCTCAACTCCCGGCCGCCTTAGAATTACCTGGCAGTGCCCTATGAAAATGTAGATATCTGGGTCTCGGACTCAGAGATTCTTGTTCAGAGGTCTGAGGTACTAAAATTCCATTCTGAAATTTCCCACATGATTCTGACAGGTCACCTGGCTTAGAAAGAACAATGCTAAGTGGCAGCACCCGGTGAAGTTATACGAGAGGAAGAAACTCCCTAGTCCTAGGCAGGTGGAAGCACCAGGACTAAGCACATACACCATCATATAAAGGAAATGTTGGCTTTGTATCACAATCAAAATTATTTCCCCTTGTATGCACTTCACAATTTTCAAAAATCCTTTCACACACTCTGTAAAGTACCTCATCCTTCTGGCCTCACTTTGCTTTCTAGCAAAAATATGGATGTTATTAGCCTCAATTATTTCTTTCAGCCTGAAAAAAATAATGTGTGCCTGACATACAGTAGGCACTCAATAAATATTTGTTCAACAAATGAATGAATGCATGGCTACCTCACAAAAACCACGCAGTATGTGCCAAGGGTGGTATTAACAGGTTTTGGAAAATCCAGTCTGCAATCTAGTAAACTTATGCTTGGAGAAGTTCAGTGACAGAGTTAGTAACTGGAGGTAAGACTAAGTTTTCTGACTCCTCATCTGGTGACCCTTCTTTCAGCATTCTTGCTGAAATTTGCCGATTAGACTGTGTTGGGTGAAGCACGGTCCACCTGCTGTATTTCGCATTCCGCCCACTACTGATGAATGACAAACTGCTGTATATGTATAATAGCATGTAAGTTGTTACCTTCTTCTTTAACCTCTGTCTACCGTAGAGGCAGTAATTCCAGAGGCTTGATATATGTATCTACAAGTGATAAATCTGTGTGAGTTACAGCTGTGTCCTTGTAGATTTACAACTGTACGTTTCAATTCATCTCTGACAACGCATTTACATAAATTACAGCAACACAGTAACAATGCCATATGCTGGGATGTTCGCCCAGAGAAATGCAGGAGGCTTATGGGAGCTGGCTTTCTTCTCTTACAAAGGGCCACTCTCAGTATATATGAGAAAGCAGCTTCTAGTTGTGTGGGCATTATATGGATGTCTTCTTGCTCCTGACATTCCTTTGAAAGTAAACTATGTTTCAACACCTTTCAACAGATTAAGGAATTTTCCACATTAAGATGTTATTTTAGTGGAATGGAAAATTACCTAAGTAGTTAAACATTCAAAGGAATGAATGCGAATCATTTCTGAGCACCTACTCTGTCTTCCAGTGTGGCTGCTCAGCAGCAGTCTGAAGCAGGCGCCCCTGTCAGCTGAGGTGGGACTGAAGAGGGACAGAGTGAGGTAATCTAGGGTGACCCTCTCCTTCTGGTGCAATGAAGGGAAAGGCTCTTGGCTTCAGACAGGACAGAACAGAACCAGACCTCTTGAGGCCTATCCTGTACTATTACATCCCAGCTCACTATTCCTACAGGTATAAAAGGACAAGTTGATTCTTTGAGTAACTTTATATTAGTCTACTTAGTTTTAAAATGTTTCCTTTAAGAGTTTTACTCCTTAATTTTTTTTTCAAAATTTTATTTATTTATTTAAGTAAACTCTACGTCCAACATAGGGCTCAAACTCATGACCCCAAGATCAAGAAGAGTCACATGCTCTACTGACTGAGCCAGCCAGGTGACTCAAGAGTTCTATTCTTAAACCAAGACTAAAGTCTCTTTCAAGTTCAGAAACTCAAAACTTTAAAGATGACTATCAATCAACCTAACTACTACCATTTACTGAGCACTTAAAATGTAATAGTCATGACAGTAAATATCTTATATATGTTAGCTCAACTAATCTTCAAGAAGGCCTAAAATTACTCCCATTTTACAGGTGCTCAGGGAAGAGGACAGCTTTTGCTATTCTCAGGGACGAATTTCAATTAGTCACTCGTGATTATTCCATTCTTTTTGCCAACAATAGGTTGCAAAATGTGATGTAATTCTGGTCAATTGAGACACTGAGAACAATGCTTTCTCAGATGGTGTATTTGGTTTAAAAACTTCTCCTTCCTGTCTCTGGATGGATCCTGTACATCAGAGGCTATACCTTGTCATGGTGGTCCAGCCTGAGACCAACTACTAAAGGCAGCAAAACAGAGAGATGGACAGACGGCTCCCCAACCATACTACTGAGTCACTCACTTTACCAGCTACCTCTGGATGTCTTGTTATACAAAATAATAAATTTCTTCAACTTAAGACTCTTTTGTAGCCTCTATTACTTTGTAAATGAAATATCCTATTAAACCTTTCCATTGATTTCACAATTCTTTTTAAAATTCCTCTCTATGCCTAACCTAAATCGTTTGTTCTTTAAGATTTTAAAGTAATCTCCACACCCAACGTGAGACGTGAACCCATAACTCCAAGAGCAAGAGTTGCACACTCTACCAACTAAGCCAGCTAGATGCCCCCTAAATCTTTCTTTTTATGTGACTAACTTCTCTACTGGTTTATACATAGCCCGCCCCCACTCAATTTTTTTTTCATAAAATATTGTTTTTACTTTTTCATTATGGCATCACTTTACATTTTAATTTAGTATATACATCTGAGATACTAAATTTTGAGGCTTATCAGAGTCTACTTGTTCTCTATTATGCTTTCTACCTCTTTTCTTCACTCAGCCACCACAGATTCCTTCTGAGTCACATCAACTGTTGTCTGGACCACCATCACCAAAGCCTCACAGAGCAAACTTTCCTCAATTCATCCTCTGTAGCCCTGACCTTCTAAAATGGAAGATCTGATCCTGTTGCTTCCCTGCTAAGACTCCTCAAATGGTCTCTGAATGTACCACTACACATTCAGCACAGTACTGATTTATGCACTCCAAAAACTTTTAAATTCATCACTAGCACTGAAAGACTAGGAAGCTTAAAAACAAAAACCCAGATTTTCAGCAATTTTGAAAAGTCAGATTAGGCAACACCATGTCTGTAGTTCCATGTGGCATCGGCTGGCAGGATCTGAGCTGTGCTGACCCCACTACAAGGAGTGCATGCTGTCCAGTCGGCCACAACCCCCTGGACTCCCCAGGTCCATCCCTGCCTCTCCAGTTGGACACAAACTCCGCAGGCTTCCTAGTTTCATCCCTGACACTCAAGGACAGTAGCATGCTGCATTTTACTAAAGGCTTAAGCTGCTGGTTTTTAGAGAGCAGTGTTAAAAAGATAAACATTTCTTGGAAGGTGTTACCAAAAATGGAAAAATGACAGATAAACCAAGAGGGTATACCTTGTTCTATTAATTAATTCATGCCACCTGCTTCATCCATGTAGGTGTCTGAGTTTGTCTCTGCTGACCTATGAGACAGACTATGAAACAATCCATCTAGGAAAGGCCTACCATGATCTTGCCCCTCCTAACCACTGGCTTTCTCTCTCTTCTCTTCTCACTTCCACACTCCTTTGCAACCTCTGCTCCCAGCAGAGCCAAACCCTAACAGTTTCTGGAATGCACTATAAGCTAAGTGATACCTCTATGCCTTTGTGGATGCTTCATCCTCTCTCTGATGAGACTCAGCTCAAATGTAACCCTCTTTATGAACCTTTTCCTGTTCTTGTCTCTTACCTCCACAGGATTCACCCTTTCCTACCTTGTGGCTGTCACGCTCCATTGTGGCACCGAAACACTTTATGGCACTCATTTGTTTCATCTTTGTCACCCCTGCTGGATTGCAAATACCTAGCCCACATAAGTGGTCATGTAAATACTTCTGGGCACCATGCAACACAATCTCTCTTAGCAGACTTTGATTTTACTGACACTGGGTGTTAACCAATGCTCTCTACTCCCTCTGTAAGGCATCCTGGCTGATGCCCACCACCTGAGGAATGCCAGTGGCTAACAGGCCCACTCACTACTGCCCCCACCAGGTGAGCACTCTGACCTAGACAGAGTTAACCAAAGCCATGCTGGCTGTGTTTGTCAATGTGAATATGTACTTGAATTAAATATCAAATGAAATTATTAAATAAGAGCAGGAAGATGGCTTCAGAAAGACATATATATATACACACACTCGTGGAATTAGGTGTGAGACAAGTGTACAAGACTGGGCAAAATGTAAATATCTAGGATTATACTCTGAGCCTGCTTTGTATATATCTTTAATTTCCCAATGCACTTAAACAGAAGATGGTGCAGTTTAGGAAGAAAAATGTTCTACAACTATAATCAATGGACCAATTATAGAAAGGCAGGCCCTGGTCTCACATCAAGAGATGAAAAATAAAATTATTTTGATAGGATATAAATTAAAATGAAATGATTAAGATACATATCATCTTACATGATGCCACACTTGAGCAACATTTTTGAGTGAGCAATTTCTGGGGCTGACTGTACCAGATCCAGGTGCTTTTATGATGCCTCCTTCCACCTCTTCCTCCACCAGATGTGAACTCCATGAGGAGTTCTATTTAGGATAGGAGTTACCAAATTTTGACAGCAAACTCATTTAAATCATCAACATCTCTTTAAAACCTATCATGAGCTATAGACTCATGTCCTCATTATATGTGTTTTAGAGTACTTATGAATCACATTTATTGAATGACTACTATATGCCAGCCCTGATTCGAAGTACCTTTTATATCAAGAGTGGATATAAAGACTACAAGGCAGTGAATCCAGAACAAATTCAATATACTGTGACTCTCCTAACATTTTCTAATTTTATAGACTAATATACATGGGATTTCTAAATATATGAACGCACTCATACATATACACGTGTACTTTCATTTATTTTTAATGAGTAGAGAGGAAAAAGAGAATGGCTAGGAAGGAAACTGAATGGCATTTAGAAGTGTATATAAAATGTGAATTTTGAAAATCAAAATAAATTTTAGTCTACCTAATGCTTTTGGCAAGGATGTTGAAATGCTTGTAGTAACTGATGGGTCTGTAAACAGTAATGTCCTCTGACTCATGTATTTCCAATTACAGTTATTGCCAAATTGGTGAAAAAATCTTGACTACCACCATTACAAAGTAAAACACAAATGCAAGAAATATGCAATGAGTAATAGAGTAGATAAAAAACAGAAAGATACGCAGTCAGTTCAAAATATTCTTTAAAAATGTTTAAACTTTCAGAATAAATGATGGTCTGATTTCAAGCACTGTTCTAGATATCTGTTTCTCTTCCTAGAAATTCCTTTCTAAAAAGCATTTCACTTTCAAAGCAGGAAGCTTGTTAGGTAATTCTTCAACACAGTGTCAGGAAGCCATTGTCTTCCCCAACCATTCATCTTATTATCACCCCTGATGCCATATTTCTGGTTGGTGCTCCAGAATGTCATAGGAAGCACCTGCCATAAAACCAGCTGCTGAAAAGAGCAGGAGGAAAATACCTAAAATGTCACAGTCTGACTAAGTACTGTGGTCAATTCTCACTGCAATTTTTGCAATCACCACATAAGTGCCCTTGATGTATAAGCGTTATAGACTTCTGCTCAGTGAAAACTGTGCCTGAAGCTTCAAAACTCTGCCTTAAAGAAACATCAATCTTACTGTCCACCAGATCCCTAAGGTCCATTGCTCCTTCTAACTACAAGTAAAACCTTTGTTATTTTTAGAGAGAAGAACACATTGTTTTCCAAACTTCTATTAATATAGGTGTGTTTGCTGACATTTCTGTTGAATCTTGAATATTAGCTTTCTTTTGATATATAGTAGCCTCAGAGTGCTTGCCAGAATTAAATGTATTCTAGAAAATTAAATTGGTTTATGTTTATTAGAGTGCTTTAAATCTCATGCTGAAAACATTTTCATATCTTACCAAGCCAGTAGTATTTTTCCTAAAAATATTATTTATGGAAAATGCCAGCATTCAGTTGTTTAACACTCTGCTAACACCCTGTAACTTTATTTACAAAATTTGTTACTTAGAATTTAATAAGTCACAGATAAGAGGTGTCCCTATGTATCTATTGGAATAACTGTTTTTCATCTAAGATTTGTGCAATTCCAGGTGTTATGCTAATTTGAAAACTGCTATAAATGAACCATTCACGTATGCCCAGGAAAACAGCTGTTAGTTTTGGGTAAAGATTCTTCCCCTATGCTTTCTGGCTCCTCTGCCCTTTGCAGATGTTAAACCTTCTGCCTGGCATAACATCCCTTGCCCTTCTCCTTCTTTGCCTAACTCTTAATTACTGATGGCTCAGTTCAGATGTCTTCCCTTAGAGAACCCTTGCAGACCATAGTCCCTGGACTCTAGGCAAGTCTGGGCTAGTGCGTCTCCTGTGTTCTCTCACAGCGTTGTAGAACGCGCTGCTGGCAAAGGATGATCACAGTATTTCAACCACCAGTTTATGTCTTGTTTTCCATACCCGATTATAAATTCCTTGAGTGTAGGAACAGTTCATATTTATTTTTTAATGTCCTGTATATAATATGGTGTCTGGAACAGAGAAGACCCATCATAAAATTTTTTAATTTTTATTTTTCTATGTTTAAAAAAAAGAAAATTACTCCTGAATAAATAAATAGACAGTCTGTTGCATAAGATGACAAATACAGGAGGCAAAATAGACCAACTGTGGGGTTTTGCTTTTTATGAGAATAACTGCTGTTCAAGAGTCATTCTGTTATTCACAGGAATGCTAGGGAGGGTTTGAAGAAACATAAACTGTGGGGAAATGGTCTTAGAGCATTCTGGCAATCAAATGCACAAATCTTCTGATCTAGCACTGTACAACCAGGAATTTATCCCCCAAATCAGATAGGCATAACAAGTTACATAAAATCAGGCTATTCAACGTGACACTATTATGGTGAGAGGTGGCGGGGGGGGGGGTCTTCAGTGTGGATTGATAGAAGACTGGTTAATGAATTGTCCTACTTTCCTACTTCTGTGTTTCAGAATACTATGTAGTCTTCCAAACAGTTTAAAACAGCCCTTCGCATTTAATATGTACAAGGTGGTGGAGTCCTGAACTTTATCCCTACTCCTTGCCTGCTTTTCTCCCCGTTGTTAGGGCATCAAAATCCATCTGAATCACCCCTGAAATCTCTCTCTCACTACCACCTCCCCCTTAACTGTCCCACACACTGCATCTACATCTGAACAATCATCAAGACCCGTTGGCTCTCCGTCATCTGTCCGCTTTTCTCTGTCTCTACTGCAACAATCCTAGTTGCAGTTCAGCAGCAAGCAGTTTTTTAAAAATAAAAACGGGTCAAACCAATTCTGATTTTTAGACTCTATCCTACAGAGAAAAAAAAGAACTGGTATATAAAGACATATATTCCAAGATGTTTACCACAGCCTTGTTTGTAAGAAGGTAAAGCTGGATTCAACCTGAATATTTCATCAAGAGAAAAATAGTTTTATAAAGTAGCTTATGTGTTATAAGGAACATGCTAGATTAATGGTTTTTAACTGGGAGGGGTAGCTGGAATACGCAATTAAGATTTTAACTCTTATGGTGGTGTGTTTGTTAGGATTCCAACGTTGTGAAATAAAGCACAAAAGCCTTCCAAGACCAACAAATAAAAAATAATTTGAAAAACCAGACCATATAATTTCCCTGCTGAAAATTCGTTAACGGCATCCCATCACACTCGAATAAAATCTGAGATCCCCACCATGGCCTTCTGGATCAGACCCTTGCCTTCCTATCCAGCTCCACCTCAAACCTATCTTCTGCTTGCTCACAAAATCAGTGCCCTCTGCATTTACCTTTTTTCTGTTTCCCAAACTTTTCAGGGACATTCCAACCTTACTCTTTGTACCACCAGCTCCCCACAGCATCCTTCTTCTAGATGGTGGCGCAGTCTGAGGTTAAGTGCCGTGCCCTCAGTGTGTTCACCCCTGAGCGCTCAAAGCAGCTATCCAGTCATTCCCCTGTATTTTCCTACCACCACCTGACATTTCCTTGTTTAGTTTGTGTCCTCTCACTAGGACAGAAGCTCTTTGAGGACAAAATCCATGCCTGTTTTATTTGCAGCTCCTAGTAGGCATTCATCACATACTTGCCATTATTGAATGAGACAGATGGACTCACAGGAAGAGATAATACATTGCTAGTAAAAATACAAACATGTTGTAGAAGACAATTCTACTGAGGAAGAGGGAGGGGATAGAATTATTTGTATATTACAAAAACATGACTCAAAGGATTTGCAACAAACAGCTAAATAGGCATTAACTCTAAGGGACAGGTAACGGTGGACTTTAACTTTCCACTTTAAATATTTTGTTACCATTTGAGGTTATGTTTAAAATGAGCACGAATTACATTTATAATCAAAGGAAGCAATCAATATAATTCATTTTGGGAAAAAATGGAATGCCAAAGAAAGAAGCAGGTAGGCTTCCTCCTTCACCAGCTGCTCCATATTTTCCTCTTCTCTTGTTCTCATGTAAATGCTAATCATTCAAACATTATATCTAGACTTCTCATAGGGAGGATGGAAATCACACAAATTACTCAATTCTGACTGGCTAGGCATCAGTAAATCATTACTGTCAAAGATGACAAAACACTTCTGTCAGAAAACAGTAACAACAACACAACTGTTACAGGAAGCTTCCTGTTGACAAGAAGAAGAAAATGAACTGGGCACTGACCATAGCTGCCAGATCCAGAGATGAAGCAGAATAAAAAATTTTAGACCAAATCCACACCTAATAAAAATCAAGTAACAAACCTTAAGATGTTAACTACAGTTTTCTTTGGATAATAAAAGTAGCCACCTACCTATGCAACATAAAAAGGGCTTCTAATTTACATAAAAAGTTCATAAATAAACTAGACTGAATTTCAATAGATAAGTAATGAAGGGATAAGTAATACATGATATGCAAATGAGGGAGGATGAGAACACTCACAACTATTCCAGTTGAAATCAAGAGATACTACAAAAAATTATGCTACCTAATACATGGGAAACTGAAAATAAGAATAATAATAAAAGGGTTGAGTTATTGATTTAATCTTTTATATTTTAAAAAGGAGAAGAAAACAGAAGTAGAAAATTACATAGTAATAAAGTGGTTTTTTCTTTTTTTACGATTTTATTTACTTATTCATGAGAGACACAGAGAGAGGCAGAGACACAGGCAGAGGGAGAAGCAGGCTCCCTGAGGGGAGCCCAATGCGAGACTCATCCTGGGACCCCACGATCACGACCTGAGCAGAAGGCAGTCACTCAACCACTGAGCCACCCAGGTGTTCCAGTAATAAAGTTCTTTAAAAAAATCCAGTGGTGGTTAATATAAGACTAAATATATGCAAACAGGTGGGCCAAAAACTCAGACATGCTAGCAGCTGAGAATATGATATTACTTTACACAGAAAGATTCCAATATAGTAGCAACACTAAATGTAACATTTGTGATGATTTCAAAAAAAATCACTGAAGGGAAAAAGAACAGATTAAAGGTACAAAAAATTAGGATAAAAAAAGAATATAACTAGATGAGGACAGATCAGTATGTATAATCTTGAAATCTCTTAATTACTTGGTTTGATACTCTATTCATTCTACTTATAAGATTAATCAAGTAGTCTGGAAATAAGAGCAGCAAAGAAAATCGTAAGAAAGAAATTGTGATAGATCTACCTGGTATGAAGGTTAACATATAACAGCAAGAGTGAACAGAATGAGGTTTACTGATTTTGTCTAATTTAACCAGTGCCTAAATAATCACCATGATGTCTAAGAGTTTTCAACCCTTACTATAGGCTGACATTTGCTTTATATTTATTCTTTTAATCTTTACAACATAATGTTATGAGAGTTATTGAGCCTGTTTTATAGATGAATAAACTAAAGCATCAAGAATTTAAGGTCCTTGCTCAGGCCACAAGGCTAATAAGGGCTGAGCAAGGATTCAAAACCAAGTCATTCGGGTTCTGGAATCTGGTCTAATACTGCCTTTTCTAATAAGTAAGAGAAAATATATAACTTGGTAATTAATTTTAATATCAAATATGGTATGTTGCAAATACTATCAAAGAAATAAGCATAATTTATCTGAGCCAGATACATGGGTCCAAGTGAAGAATTTGAGAGGGCCATAGAACTGACAGTGGGTGTAAGGTAACCAAACGAAGGTCAAAGGAGAATTAATTCAAAGAAAAATAAGTTTCAATAGAATTGTTAATGAAAATAGGGCCAATTTTCATTATTTTAATGTGGATTATCCTCAGCATTTTTGTTAATCAGGAGTGCTTCCCCTACAAGTATAGCAACTGTATATATTCAGTGAAGTCAGACATTTCAATATAATCTAAAGACGAATGTAATTGGAAAGGGGCCTTTCTTGAAATCTTCACTGTGTTTGCAACAAATCATCCAACAGATATTTCTGAATGCTTCCTATGTGTACACTGGGAGAGGACCATGATAGGGACAAGAGAGGATAGTATTATTGAATAAAATGGAGCTCAGAGGAGGAGAGGATTATGTATGATGATCAAAGCCAGAATCTCAAAGTCCCTGAAACATAGGTCCAGGGCCAAATTTAGGTTGTTAGTAGAGGACAAGGCAGATTTCAGGTACATTGTTAAAGAAAGTTGACTGAACTGTGATTGGGTATAGATGGGTAAAGGACAAGGAGTAAGAATTGTGGTATCAAAAAAAAAAAAAAAAGAATTGTGATGTCATTTTTGCACCATTAACTGAAAAAGGTAGGTTAGGAAAAAGACACTGGTAGAATGTAAGCTTAGATTTTCTAAATCACTGAATTTGAAATAATGACAGGATAGTGAAATGTAAATGTCTAGGAGATAAAAGCCTTAAGGCTGGAGTTTAGGCTGAGCCCAGGGCTATAGGCCTGATTTGTCTCACTGGCTAAGAGGAATAAACAGGATCAATTATAATGTATGGATTCTTAGTCAAAGTCGGGAAAAAGAACAGATGAGTGAAGGAACTTGTGCTCTGGACAGCACAGTAGTAAGAATTAACATTAGGATACCCCAAGAAATTAAGAAAACCATCTAAGGTTACAGTAAAATGAAAAATCAAGACAAGTGATAGAACTATGGAAGTTAAGAGAAGACAAAATTTGAGAAGAAAGACCCCTTGCTAGTAGTGTGGCCAGAGAATTCTAGTGATGTCTGTATGTGGGATTTCAGTTGCTCTGTGAAAGTGGAAGCTAGAATGTGTGGGGCAGAGGGGGGGCTACAGACCACTTGTTCAATATGTACAACAGTAAGAGAAAGGACAGGAGCAAAATGGTAGCAACAGAAAGGATTATGAAATGCATTTTTAAAAAGGAGCCAGTAAAGATGGATTTACCATGAAGATGTGTGCATGTGTGCGTGTGTGTCTCTCTCTCTACATACACACACACACACACACACACACACACACAATCCCCCAGGCCTCTGATTTTTTTTTTCTTAAATAGAAGTTCCCCAAATTATGTATGCTCCAAGCCCCAAGACCTGGAAGCCTAATGAATGAAGCAGAGATATATGCTCCCCACAAGCTAAAGTTTAGTTTTCAAAATTACTTTGCTCTTGAGGACAAATGGGAACAAGAAAGGAAGGGAGCTGGATAGGAAAACAATGAAGCAATTTTCCTTATATTCCATATTCGTTTTATTGCACTTATTCAGGCTTTCTCGTTAGTTTATTAGAAGCCTAGCAGATGTCAGTACCTAACACCACAGCGGAAGAATGAAGGGAAGCCAGGCTGGACGATGATAAAACAAATCAAGGTATAAAGACTGGTAAAAGTGGAACAAAGTTCACAGTTGTTTTCACTTCAATACCATTGAATTAGCAAAAGAGCAGTGTTCAGGAGATAAGGATAAAATAAGTGGATGAAGCACCCTGTGGCCTTCTTCCCTGGGTTTAGATGGGGCCCAGGCTGTAGACCTGATTTGCACCCCATGCTCAGAGGGAATAGTTGGGGTATAATTATAAGGTGACATCTGAAGTTCAATGCATCTATCCCACATAGAGTAAGGACCAGAGTAAGGCCAGAGGAACTCAACATGCAGGCTCATTACTTTTTATAGCATTAAGCTGGATGATGGGTCACACATCAGCATTCCAGAATTTACCTTCTGCTCTAGAATGGATTACAGCTAGACTTCAGTTGTCACAGTACTATGAATACAATCAATCTTTGCTTCTATTTTTTTCTTTCATTATCTGGCCTATGGCAGGCTTGGTCATGGTCCACTACAGAAATATAGGTACCTTTAATGACTCATAAGAAAGAGGTTCTCCATGCTATTTCTGAAAAGATATAAGATATCCCTTAGAAACAACAACTTGACAAGGTGTTTCTGGCAAATCAAAGTATAGCTATGCCCAAAATTACACATATATTTTTGACATAATTAAGGTAATACTTTGTTTTCATTTACCATGTTATATAATGTTCATTAAACGTTTTACTCCAAAGACCTCCAAAGAGGTGTTTTATTTGATCAACATGTATTTTTTTAGACTTTCTTTTATTTATTTATTTATTTATTTATTTATTTATTTATTTATTCATTCATTCATTCATTCATTCATTCATTCATTCATTCATTTATTTATTTATGATAGTCATAGAGGGGGGGGGCAGAGACACAGGCAGAGGGAGAAGCAGGCTCCATACACCAGGAGCCTGACGTGGGATTCGATCCTGGGTCTCCAGGATCACGCCCTGGGCCAAAGGCAGGCGCCAAACCGCTGCGCCACCCAGGGATCCCGATCAACATGTATTGTATTATGCATCCAACCATGTTCTAGGCACTAAAACAAAAATTTTTAAAGGAACTTACTTAAAATTTTCAATAATAAAGTCCTTTTAAATAATTTAAGACCTAGGCAAGACTTCTGCTACACTTTTTGTCATACATCACTGTGTTTTTTGGAGCACTATGAAAAAGTAAGTATCCAGATTTACCAAAGTGGATCAGATACCTCCAAGGGACACAGTACAAACTTCAAGAGGAAAACTAGCTAACATGAGCCCAAGAGAATCATGCACAGAGCTAGCAGTTAATCTATTACAAAGAATGTGTTTCAAAAAGATTGGAAAATCAGTGAGACATAATATCAAGTCTGCCAAACCAAAGGCAAATATTGCTAGAGGGAGGATTTTCATTGCTGATTGAACCACACACAAACCTGTAGCTATAAGGATTCATGGAACTTAATTAACCTGCTTATCAAGAACACTGCCTACCAACAAAATTTAAGTACTTCACAGGGAGTTACTTTTCTTTTTTTTTTTTTTAATTAAGCAAAATGTGAGTTAGGTATATTCTTAAATTGCTGGCAGTTGCTGGGTAAAAGAGAAGTCAGAGGCACAGCTGGATTTTTAACTACTGAGCTGCATCAAAGTTCTGATTTCCATAATTAGAGTCAGCCCAATACCACGGGCAAGAGCTGCCTTTAGGAAGGAAATCTACATGGCCCAAGGCAGCCCTGCTTAACTTGTCCCCCAAAGTGCTCCCCACTGAGGACCGTGAACTAGCCCCAGAGGCTACAAACACCCTGGTGTCTCAAGGGTGACCTTACACATTCTCTAAAATTAATGTAACTCAATTGCAATGTGATGTTTTTCCAAGTTTGTTTGAATGTAACAACAACCAGGGCTTACTGAAGACTGTTCAGCAGGCACTGTGCTAAGAATTTCACATCAATTATCTTATTTACTTCACAAGCAAGAACTGGCATTAATTCTATCTCCATTTACAGTAGGGAAACCAGCTCAGACAGGTTGAGAAACTTCTCCAAGGTTATGAAATCCACAATCGGTGGAGATGGGATGCAAGCACACAGTTTCTAATTTGTCTTCTCAGATACATTACGCTGCAATGTTTTTTGTTTAAAGATTTTATTTGAGGGATCCCTGGGTGGCACAGCAGTTTGGCGCCTGCCTTTGGCCCAGGGCGCGATCCTGGAGACCCCGGATCGAATCCCACGTCGGGCTCCCGGTGCATGGAGCCTGCCTCTCCCTCTGCCTGTGTCTCTGCCTCTCTCTCTCTCTGTGTGACTATCATAAATAAATAAAAATTAAAAAAAAATACCTCTGCATTCTTTAAAAAAAAATAAATAAAGATTTTATTTGAGACAGAAAGAGAGCGCGTCATAGAGATGGCACAAGCAGGGTGGAGGGGCAGAGGGAGAGGGAGAAGCAGACTCCTCATTGAGCAGGGAGCCCGATGTGGGGCTCGATCCCAGAACCCTGAGATCATGACCTGAGCCGAAGGCAGATCAACTAACTCAGCCACTCAGGCACCCTCACTGCAGTGTTTTAAGGGACTTTGCAGTTAAATTTGCTGACTCTTCCTCCTCGGTGAGGTAAGGCATGGGTCAGCAAACTTTTTCTGTAAAGGGACATAGTAAATATTTTTGCCTTTGCAGACCATGTACTGTCTGTGATGGCTACAACGACTCAATCCTGCCTTATCAGTGTGACAGCACCACACGCAATCCCGCTATTGTAGTGTGACAATACCACGCACAGCCCTCAAAGCAATGAGTATGGTTGTGTTCCAGTAGAACTTCATTTGCTGAAACGGGCGGCAGGCAGACCTGGGTAAGAGTTTGCAAATGCTCAAGTAATATTCATGTTCTGGGCAGATATGCGTATTTATCCTGTGGCTTTGTATAATCCCCCACTATGATTGGGAATAACAAGTAGAAATAAAATGGATTTAAAAAAATTTTAAAAGCAGCAGCCAATGCCAAAAAGTAAGGGAAAGGGAATTAGTATTTATACTCTATCCTTTATCAACCAATCTGGTAACAACAGCAGGGAATCTACATGCCCTCCCTCTACTCCTTCAGTCAAGGGTTCTCTGCTTCCCCTGGGACCGTGGATATTCTCAGCCTCTGGCATCCTGGACAGGCCACAGCATATTTTCCCATCAGCTGTGGCTCTCTCTTATGGTGGTTGTCTTTCCACCTAATTCGAACTCTAGCCCCTAGAGTCCAGTGAATTTACTAATTATCCTCTCTACATGTTTTATGTCCTCTGTGTCTTTGCTCATGCTAGGAAAACACTCTGTTAACTGATTCCAATAGCTGATTCAGGAAATGTATGACTGCATTCCCAGTTCAAAATTCCTAGTCCTTGGATTCACCTGTAACACATCATTTCTGTGCTCACTTCGGCAGCACATATAATAAGACATTATTCCTGAACGCGCCAATTATACTATGTATTCTGTTTCAGCTGTTGACTTGCTTATTTCAAATACTACAACAGTGACCCTCCCCCCCAAAAAAAAAGAGTTAAGAGAATCCCCGGAGTGTCATTGTCACTAAATATAACTGGAAACTGGCAAAAGTAGTTAAGACTGAGTTTAGAGATTTAGCTTCATTTTCTTGTTCTGAATGATTAGAATAAAAGGTAACCTTTCATAAAGAGCTGGAAGGTCAAAGATATTTAATCACATAACGATAACGGTAATTTGGGATATCAAAATCAAGAAGCTGAAGTAGAAAAAAAACATGGGGCACTAAAATGTCTAAATGTACTAAAATGATGTACAGAAAGTAAAACGGAATATGAATGACATTACAAATTCCTGTTAAGAATGAATGCCTTTGATTAATAAGTGTCTCAATAATTTAATTAAAAAGAATAGAATATTCAAATTATTATGTTTCTTGCATGTTCCCAAGACCTTCATTGAGAACACTTAGGAGGAAGAAAACTGTCAAGAACATATAGTTCAGGACAGGTCCTTAATCCTTAACTGCTTTTCTTCCTTCACTCGGATTGCTTACTGTGTCTTGTCCAATAACAGAGTCTTCTGATTCCTGTATTTCAGTTTTAAAGAAGCTTGAAAAAGTCCCTGTGTTGTTTTTTTTAAATGTCTTTACCTTGTAGATGTTTGTGATTTATTTCTCTCAAGTCTGCTAGTAATAATATACTCCAATTTTTTTGTATATATTTTTATTGGAGTTTGATATGCCAACATATAGCATAACACCCAGTGCTCATCCCGTCAAGTGTCCCCCTCAGTGCCCATCACCTTTACTCCAATTTTTAAAAACAGTCTTACTAAAATAGATTCTGGAAATGCTATCTGAAGAATCTGTCTCTCTTGAGAGAGAATCTTATAAATAACATGGATCTTAGTTTTTAAACAAGTATGTAGAGTGATTTCACTGTTCCAAGTCAGAGTTCAGAGTAAAAAAAAAAAAAAAAAATACAGCCACTGAGGAGGAGTTACGTCTTAAAAAAATTCACAGAAACAAAATTCAACACTTACACAAGTAAGGCAAATGGTGATCCTCTACGCACTCACAAGAAATGTGCATTTACACATTAAAGACAGAGTAGGTCTGCGTAAAGAAACGTGTTTAATATTCCAACAGTACTGCCTAAGCTTGTCTGACCCCTGAGATTTTTACCCCCAACATCTGTTACTAGCTCTGAGAACTACTGTTTTCACAGAAAGCAGCCAGGGAAGCTTTTGGAGAATTAACAGCTTATTATACTTAAGGGGCTGTTTAAAATTTTAGCTATGTCCTTATGATTTCTTCATATTCTTTCTGATACAACTGAATATATACTTATCTAATACAGTCAAAACATAATTCCTAATGTGGTTGAATAGATCAGCATTAATAAATGCTGTAAGGAAACCTAAGAAGTTATGGCTTGGAACTATTTATCAATGGATACCATAAATTCACCATGATCACAGGGGAGCTTAGTCCTGGTTTTGCCATTTGTTTACAGTATGACCTCTGGGATAAAGAGATTTCATGTCTCGGAGTTTTGATTCACGTATATCTAAAGTGGGGCCAGACTTGCCCTGTCTAACCAACTGGTACATTCTGAGAATCAAGTGGTCAATCTGAAAATCAAAATCAAGAACAATTCTTCATAAATAATAAAGTGTTACAAAAACATAAAAAGAGTTATAACAGTAGGATGCCTAGGTGGCTCAGTGACTTGAGCAGCTGCCTTCAGCTCAGGTCATGAACCCAGGGTGCCCAGATCGAGCTCCATGTCGGGCTCCCTGCTCAGCAGAGAGCCTGCTTCTCCCTCTGCCTCTCACCCTGCTCGTGGCTTTCTCTCTCAAATAAATTTTAAAAGAATCTTAAAAAAAAAAAAAGTTATAAAAGTATAAAAATAATACATGATTTCATTAGTTTCTTTTTTATACAAGCATGCTAAATGCTGTTATTTTCTTCTCTTGAACTCTGGCTAGAATGCTTAGAATTGCCAAATCCCTCATTTTACTTAGAAAATTAATTTTTGATTAGTCATCAATCATAATAATGTTATCATCAAACTTTTTTTCAGAAAATGTATGGCAGGGGTGCCTGGGTGGCTCAGTCAGTTAAGCATCTGCCTTGGGCTCAAGGCATGATCCCAGGGTCATGGGATCGAGCCCCATGTCGGGCTCCCTGCTCAGTGAGGAGCCTGCTTCTCTCTCTCCCTCTGCCCCCCCCCCCCCGCTTGTGCGCTCTGTCTCAAATAAATAAATAAAATCTCAAAAAAAAAAAAAAAAAGAAAATACACAGCAAAAATAGGAGAATCAGAAAAAACTGTTTAAAAGAAGAGATTTATTGCAAAGTAGTTGGTGAGCAGAACCACCTTTCTCTGGGTTCTATTATGAACCCATCTGTGGCTGCCCTTCGATGCCAGTGAATAAAGACAGTAGGGCTCTATATTCTTTGAGTCCGTCATTAAACTATTGATCCCTTTAGCATTATCCATAATGTTCCAGCAGCTCAGCATGTCAACTGGTGAAGTGCTAGTCTCTCACTCCTTTCAATAACTTCCACACTTTATGGAGAGGAAGTCACAATGATTTATTTACCTGACATTTTCCAGTCCGGATGTCGTACAGGGCCACTGAACCATGGCGAGCTCCAACTGCTATTCTGTGATTCCGCTCATAATAGCTGACCATGTAGAACCTGAATTGAACATTTTAACAACAACAAAAACAAAACAAAACAAAAAACCCAGGTGAGATGACCTGCACATGGAAGTGGATACAATATATTTCAAAGATGGAAGTCAGCTCTATATTTTTAAATAAATATTTCTAGAATTAATACATTGAGATTTTTCAAAACTGTTTCATTTTAGTAACTCTTAAAATCAACTGAAAGAAAAATGATGCAGAATACCACTTTGGCCTGTTAATAATTATTTTCAGTAGAAAACAACTTCATCACTACAAACACTTTTGAATTTTCAAGCAAGAAATACAGTCAAATACAAAAAAGATTTAATATGAAAACTCAGTTTTACTTAGTATTATGCAAATGCTTCTATTTGAACAGAATGGAAAAGAAGAAAAGGCTTACGTATTTAACCTACTTATGTTCTCACATTATATTATAGTATTAAGGAGTGAAACATACTTTCTAGCAGAACAATCATAAAAAAGCTACATTAATGTTATGCTTAAGTTCATATCAATAATTTATCTAAAAGAAAAAAGTTATCTGGCAAATTCCATAGATTTTTCACATTCACCAGTTTAAACAATAGCTGTGACTATCAGTAGTATAAGTAAGGACATTTGGTTTTTATTTGGCAATACATGTAAAGAAAACTTAGGATGATTCGAAGGTTTTAAGAGGTTGATTTATTTTTATTTCTTTTTTTCCTAAGTTAATTTGCATGAATAGATTGGGTATCTGAATTCCTGATGTATATTTTGCCATAATGATTTCATGGTCACATGATTAAAGCCTGGGAAGATATGAATAAACATTATTAGAGGTGTAAATAAGGTATGATTTTATATCCCCAAAGAATTTTGAATATATCTTCCCATTATCTAGTGCTATTGTCTCTGTGTGAGTTGCCCAGATGCACAAGTGGCCTACCCTAAATATTTACAAGGATATTACATCAACTCTACCACATGTTCCTTGCTTTTTTCTTTGAGGTGTGCTGTACTACCAACCTAACTTTTCTGTTGTTATCTTTATTTTTTTATTTTATCTTTTTACAGATGGAAAGGGGAGATGACAGCAAGAAAATATTTCTCTAATGCCTTCTTGAGTTGGCGTAAAAAAAACTACTAGGTCATATGACAACATTTCTGAAATTCTGATAAGAGAGGCTGAGAGAGAGAGAGACAAGAGGTTTGAATGTGTGCAGTTGGAACCCAGAGACACTGTGATAAAGCCATCTGGGCATGAGATGACATTATGACATTCATACACATTTCATAAATCTGGAAAATGAAATAATTCAGTTTCAAAACTTTTTGTTACTTATTAGCAAGTGGTGGATTCAATAATACTTCTATCCTGTCCCTAAGCCTTACCCATCAGTGCAACGCCTTTCCCTTCAGTGAAAGATTAATGCTTGTTTAGTCACATGAGAGACACTAATGTAGGAATGTTCTGTTAGTTTTGCTGTGCTCAGGCATGGGATGTCTCTTTGTATGCTGGTTTGAGGGCAGGAAAAGTTACTAAAGGCTCCTGACACGTATGAAACTTCCCCACTATTAAGTGGTTAGTAAAAGTTTGATTTCTTTAAGCTTTTCCTGTCTGAATCATCATATTACTCTATCTCAATAGAGAAGGTAGGGATCAGCATTCAAAATCCAATGTTCCTATACTTGAAAATAAAAAATGATCTAGAAGAGTTGAAACTTTTACTATTTTGTTATTCAATAATTATAGTGGTTTAAGTATTGGGCATCACTATATATCTACACCTACATCTATACACACATATACACACGCAATTTATTCCTAATTGTAGTTGCATGGAACATAATACTGAACAAATGCTTTAATAAATATTCTGTTCATATTAATAGCCACAGGAAAATAAAACTTCCAGAAGTATGTATTTTTAAAATCTGTTATTGAACTTTGCACAGATGTAGCAGTGATGTTGCCTTAATCTTTCTGCAAAACCTATTATTACCTGTCAAAATAATCCTCTTCAAAACACATCTGTGGTAAAATATATTTAATGTGGACAAAATTTACTTAAACTAGAATCTTAAAACTTTTTGTAATACTGGCCATATTCTGTGCTCTGGATATCAACCTCATCCTTCTATATCATCTATAAACACTGTAATTTATGAAAGAAAAAAAGATCGAATCTATTCTTGGTATCAAATCTTTAGTTTTCCTGAAAGGACCATAGGCCTGCATTTATCATTCTTTGCAATTTACTGCTAGAGTAATACTTCTAAACAAGATCTTAAACAATTCTGGGCAGTGAAGGTCTTATGGTGTATTTTTATCTTTGGATTTCTTGTCAGACTTTTTATTCCTTTAGCAGTGTCTCTTTCAACAGAAGAAATCCGTGGTATGAAAAAAAAATTAAACAAAAAAAAAAAAAAAAAAGAAATCCGTGGTATGTATGCAGTCACAAGTATCCACTCTGGGGAGACTGGCTGCAGTGAGCCTACCTCTGCCAAGGGTTTCCAGAACTCACCGTACCCCTAAACTACTCCTAGAACTAGTTCTCCATTGAGGGATTGTCAAGACCAAAGATAGTGAGATATGCATTATTTGCCTCTACCCCCAAAGGTATCAATGGATCAAAGAGGAAGATTCACTACAGTTTTAAAGATTTTTTTTGGGGGGGGGGTGTTCTCAGAGTAAAGACTGATGTGCGCTGAGTCTTCTGAAATGGTATTTCAGTCCCCAGTTCACTATGTTGATAACATGTCACTTGGGCAGCTTTCTTGGGTAACAACCTGGCAAGAATCCTTTCATTATATTCAAATCAAAACAAGGATCTCCTCTACTTGGCATAACACAAGGAGACTGCTAAGTTAGAGAGAACACTACCACCAAAGTGTGTGGAAGAAGAATAAACTGGAACTGAGTCATGCTACAAAATAGATTTCTTACTGGGGTTGGGGTGGTCATCATCCAAGAAATTTAGTCAGATCCCACACTTTCATTACTACCCACAGGCAGCCAGGGTGATCCTCTTCAACCATAAATCAAATCACCTTTCTCTTAGGTTCACAGCCATCCTTCAAGACCCTACATATGATGATGTAGCCCCATTTCTCACACTTCATCTTCTCTCCTCCTGCTCACTCTGCTTTAGTCATATCGATCTCCTTGTACTTTCTCCAATATGCCAAGAATGTTTCTACTTTGGAGCGTCAACACTTGCTGTTTTCTCTGCCTAAAAACCTCATCTGCCGGCTATCTCCATGGCTCATACTCTCACTTCATTTAGGTCTCTGTTCCAAAGTGATTTTGACAAAGGAGATCTTCGTGGGCCATCTTATCCAATACAACAGTCCTTCCCCATTATTCTATAGCCTATTATCCTTTTTTCCTTATTGTACTCAATCATCTCTGATATTAAACAATATTTTGTTTATAGCATATTTCTCTCTACCAGAGACTATCTTTTGTTGAATGTATGAGAACATAAATGTGGTCCAAGTGAGCAGTAAAAAGTAATGCAGTAAGAAGTTCAAACACTATGCCTATCCTTCAGTGGCTAGTGTATAAACCATGCTAAACATATTGATTTTTAAGACCAATGAATATTTTATAGGATCTAAAATAATAATTGAGATGAGGAAAGGAAACAAAAACTGTCCAAAACAGGCAGAAGTCAAGAAACAAAGAACTGCTCATGATCTCTCTAAAAATTTATTTTTAATTGAGACAAACAACTGGAGATTTATATGAAATTATCTATAAAGGTCCTTGTGACCTGAGTATGTTAGTATGCGGGTGACAGTGGCATAATGAAAACTATTGAATTATTCCCAAGATTACTTGAGCTGAAATTAAAAAAGGCAAATATAGTCTAAATAATGAAGTATACAAGAAATTATGTATTTTTGATAGATATTGTTATGGAAATAAAAATGATGCTAAGAATTTGATAGATGTATCACCACACATAAACGTCCATGAATATAATACTATTACACAACACATAATTAAAAGAAATAACTATCAATCATCAGTAAACTGGAATAGGTTATTTCTCCAAAGCCCAATGTGTAACTTCATCTCTTTAGGACTAAGTCACAATGGGGTATCATCCACCCCACAATGGGTGTGAAACATGAAACGTAAATGTGAATTGAGTAGAGGATCCTGGAGCAAAACACTTTGCTTATGACTATGTCAAGCACCCAGTGCCCAAGTCTCTAAATAACTTTGGTACTCTCTATTTATAGTCTCCTTTGAATTGATGACCTTTTTATCTTAAAAAAACGGCCTTCAAAACAAAACAAAACAAAAAAAACGGCCTTCAAATAAGAAAAAACTGATGCGAAATTTAAAAGTCAATTTGGAAACACACAGGAAAAGGAAACATCCAACTCTAGGCAAAAATACGATTTGGGAGGAAAACAGAAACCTGCAAAATCACTTTCTTAACTATGACTTCAGTAATCTCCAGTGACCTCAGGATGTTAAGTTACTACTGTCTATCATATCGTTGAGCATTAAAAACAACAGGAAACATTCTTCAATAATCCAAAATTAATCTCCAGCTTAACGTGAAGCCCTCTAAAATCTAAGAATGTAAAACAGAATGTATGGAATAGAACCACTTACAATGTAGAACTATCTACAGTTCACTAACTACACGACCTCAGCTAACATTTACTGAGGACTGGCTGCGTATCAGGCATTGTCCCAAGTACTTGGCACATGTATTCTCACAAGCAGCTGAAGTATTAGGATTATTGAGTGGCTTTTAGACATTCTTGATATTGATTTATAATGGTTCACAAACTTTTGACTCTGTTTGTTAAAAAGGTATTAAGGCAATGTGTACTTGTAATAAAATCAAACACTGCCAATGTGTATATAGTAAAAAGTAAATCCTCCCCCTCACACCCTTCCCTCACCTCTCACCAAGGATTAACTACCGTTAACAACTTGGTGGACCTTCTGAGAGGTTTTTCAATTTTGATTACAAAAATGTTATCATATTATACGTGTTATTCTGCAACTTTCTTTTCTTCTTTCAACCCTTCATGGAATATCCATGTCAGTAGACATGATCCCATGTCATTCTTTCTCATCCCTACATCGTACTCCTGTGTATGTATATTCCATTATTTATTCCCATTTTGACAGTTAAGTTATATTGCCTATGGATCTTTATATATATAGATGACCGTTTTTGTAGGATAGAATCCCCAAAGCAAGATTCTGGATTAAAGTATACACACATTTTTCATTTGATAGGCAATGTCAATTTACTTTCAATTCCCACTGTGCCCCCAGTTAGTACTACCAAACTTTCTACCTTTTTCACCTACACAAGGGAAAAAAATTGTTATCACATTTTTACTTTAATTTGCATGAAATAACTTTTTAGATTGATTCATTCAGTTGCATTCTGCTGGATATGCATGAAGGTTTCTTTATTAATGTAAACAAAAATTATTTAAAAACTAATCAACACTGTGCTTCCCTGTACTCATCGTGCATTCTAAATGAGGGCTGAGACTCCTCAACATCCACAACATGTTCCCAATAACCAACAAAAAAGATTGGAGCCCTAAACACAGGCAAACCTGCTCTGTGGGAAAGAGTAGGTGGGCCGCCTACAGTGGAGCAAAGTACAGTCCCACTGACCACAGGAGGTCCCACTGCCAACACCTGTCCCAATCCCTTCTGTCCAGTATGAGATGCCAAAGAGCTCTTCTGAGGGGCACCATATGAGGGCTAAGGAAATAATACGGAGGAGGTTTTCGAAGCACAGGCTGAGGGCTCTGACAGATGCACAACTGCAATCAAAGGCAGGGGCCACTCTGTAAATCAGGAGGTATTTTAGAGAACATGTTCCTACACAGACCCCAGAACTCCAGGCTGCTAATGTGTCTGAAAAATCTACAGACGTGAAAAGTGACTTTGGCGAAGGCACCAGTTCAGGGTGACCTGTGTTAGTTTTGGCGGGGGATGGGTGGGGGATGTCTTCTAGAAGTGGTTCTTTCCAGCACCGGGCACCAGTTCAAAAGACAAAAAGGAAAAATCCCTCATTCTGGGATGGTGATGGATACTGGTGAATTCCATCTGAAAGTCACGACCTGGGATCCCTGGGTGGCTCAGAGGTTTAGCACCTGCCTTCGGCCGAGGGCGTGATCCTGGAGTCCCGCATTGGGTTCCCTGCATGGAGCCTGCTTCTCTCTCTGCCTGTGTCTTTGCCTCTCTCTCTGTGTCTCATGAATGGATAAAAAATAAAAATTAAAAATTAAAAAAATTGAAAATCACGACCGCCTGTTCAGCCTCTTGTAAACCTTCAAGAGTCAATAGATACCTCCTGAATAACACTGTTAAATATTTAACAGGTGAATTATTTCCCTTTCTGGAAGAACGTGCTATGGGAACACTAAAGCTGGGATGTTAAAAGGAGAACTGGAAACACTTCCTAGGTTGGACAGGGAGAATTTCTGCAAGGAAAATATCATGTATGTTAAGGGTATATATTTTTTAAAGATTTTATGTATTTATTCATAAGAGACACACAGAGAGAGGCAGAGACACAGGCAGAGGGAGAGCAGGCTCCTTGCAGGGAGCCTGATGCAGACTCAATCCCAGGACCCTGGGATCACGCCCTGAGCCAAAGGAAGATGCTCAACCCCTGAGCCACCCAGGCATCCCACATCAGCTCCCTGCATGGAGCCTGCTTCTCCCTCTCCCTGTGTCTCTCTGCCTATCTCTGTGCACCTCTCATGAAAAACATAAATAAAATCTTAAAAAAAAAAACTTCCTTATATCGTTTCAAACAGTCTGAAAAGTAAATATTCTTTCTGTTATACAGTGAAATGGAATACTCCTGGAAGCTTTAGAGTTTTGTTTTGTTTTATGAAGAAATTTAATATTGAAAGACTGTTGTGGAGTTTTCAGGAGTAGAGAAATGGACTAAAATGGTTTTAGAGTGACTTCTACTCACCTGAGTACAGGAGTAACATCTGTAATTATTTATTACCGAAAGTAGACTATAAAATGGTAACCAATTTAAGAATCTTCCTGGAAGTTAGGATAGAAGCTGTTTTATATCCTATTACTGTTATCACCATATGGGATAGAACAAACCACAGGTTTGGAGGAGTTTTTTAAAAAATGAGCTCATGCACTGTTCTAAAGTAGACAGTGTTCATTTCCTTACTGGATTTTAAGTGCCCATTTAGGACGAACAGAGCTGATTCAGCTATTCACTTGAAAAGCAGAATCAATCAGTCTGTCTACATAATAACAAAGTTTAAGAAAAGGTAAACTGGCTCTGAAAATACAGACTTTTTAACTCTTCTTTCTAGATATTTTTTATCCTATTCAGTTCAAAAGTTTACTTATTTTACCTTGAATTTTTGTATCTTATCTATGTTATAGTGTTAATGTTTTCCCAGTGATCACTTTATTTGACTTTTTAAATACATATCCAATTTAAAATAAATACATGCTTGTAAAAAAGCAACACAGAAAATATAGAAAAATAAAGTTAAGGAAGGAAAGTTACCCTTTACTACCAATCCCCTCCAACACCCCAGGTAAGCATGAGAAATACTTTGTGGTATGTCCTTTCTAGATGTTTTTCCTCTTCATATATATACACAGACATGCATGAATATTGATCCTGACATATAGTTTTCTCCTTCAAAAATGATTTTATTTTACATGCTCTTCTGAAACTCTGCTAATTTCTCCTTAGGTTTCTTTTCTACTGCCATCTTCCCTTATCATTAGTAACAGAGTAACCTTAATCTTTTTAATGGCTGTATGGTGTGCCACAGTTCTAATATCATTTAATGGAAATAACTGTTGGTTAACAATAATTACCTTTAGAGGACATGAGTAAATCAAAGTGTTTTAACATAAAGTAGATTTTCTATATAAAATCATACTAAGAGGTTCCCAACAAAGGTCAGCTGAGAGATAATCAGTTAAATCCAGCAAAACCATAAAATGTTTTAAATTTCTATGTCAATACTACTAAAATGCAAGTGACTTACCCATTTACAGTAAATTAGAGAAATTTATATCCTGAGCCCTTTAGTTTCCTCCATGCCACTACTACTATCTTTTTAGTATCTACCAAGAAGTCCAAGTATTGAGCCATTAAATATGTTTAGGCCTCCGTATAGACTGAGAACTTCATTCTTGGTAATGAAATACACAATGTAAAAGAATACAATTTACAATTTTTGCAAAGTGATTGTTGATTTATTAGTCAGAGATTCACAATTGCATTTGGCATATTTCATTCAATGACAGCTAATTCTACATTTGGAAGTAGCTCAGATTTTGGAGTCAGAACGATCTGTCTGCCTGATAAACATTTATTCATCTTCTTAAATTTGGCTAAAACATCACCAATTCTCCTTTTTCCTCCTGTACAGTATTACCTGGTCCCTCCTTTGTGTCCTGGAGACCCCTTTATTGTTGCATTATGACATTTTTCTGATTTACCATTCTGTCTCTGCCAAGCCAGCTTTAAGACTTTTGAAGCAGAATAGTGTGGTGCCTGATTGACCAGATGTAGCTGAGCAGCCCACAATGGCCAAGCACTGCACCATACACAGAGCAGACACACATTAAATGTCTGCTGAATAAGTGAATAAATTCTAAAACCACTTTCAGAAAATTTTAATCAAGAAAAACCACACAATTGCTTAAAAATTATTTTACTTTGTTAAATCACCTAAAATCCATTTATTGATTCTTATTTCTTCAGTGACTTTTTTTCTTCTTCTAATTTTGGAATTAGGTACTGTGATTTATTGTTATTTGGCAAAATCCAGTCAATTAAAATATTTTCTTTTCATATCAATTTCAATTCTAACAATAAACACTATCTAGTATTTAAAATAATCGGATGATATAAACCATAATAGAGTGACTAATTAATTAAAATTTCTCATCACTGAGTGATTGAAAATGATATGTTGTCATCAAAAATAATTACTGAATGTTCACCATTACACATGACTTAAGTTCACATTGATTTCTTGACTTTTTATAATAGATTATATATTTTTTTTAAAAATGGACTTCACTTTTTAAAAATTTTATTTTTAGAGAGAGAGAGAGAGAAAGTGGGTGTGAGCGGGGGGGGGGGTGAAGGGGAGAGCAGAGGGAGAAAAGCAGAGTCCCCACTGAGCAGGGATCCTGATGCCCCACCCAACACAGGGCTTGATCATCCCAGGACCCTGAGATCATGATCTGAGCCAAAACTGAGTCCAACAGTTAACTAACTAAGCCACCCAGGCACCTCCAAAATGGACTTTACTTTTTAAAGCAGTTTAAGTTCACAGCAAAACTGAGCAAAAAGTACAGAGTTTTCCCAAATACTCGTGGGCCCCCAACATGCACAAACTCCTCAATTATCAACACCCTCCTCCCAAGAGTGGTGCATTTGTTACAGCTGATGAATTTACATGGACACATTACTATCACCCAGTGTCTGTAGATTACATTAGGATTTACTCTTAGTGTTATACATTCTATGGATTTGGACAAACACACAAGGACATATTCACTGTTATAGCATCATACGGAATAGTTTCTCTGCCCTAGAAATCCTCTGTACGCCACCTATTCATCCTCTCTTCCCCACTAACTCTGGTAACCACTGATCCTTTTTATTGACTCCACAGCTTTGCCTTTTCCAGAATGTCATATGGCTGGAATCAAACAGTATGTTAGCCTTTTCAGATTGGCTTCTTTTACTTGGTAATAAGTATGTAAGGTTCCATCCCTCTCATGGCTTGATAGCCTATTTTTTTTTTATAGTGCTGAATAACACTTTATTATCTGGGTATAACACAATAATATAATATTATTATATTAATAATATATTATAATATTATAATTAATATAATAATATATAATAATATAATTATTATATAATATATAATATATTATATAATATTATATTATGATATTAATAATATTATTATAATAATATAAAAGCACAGTGGTGATACTATGTTAAAACTATACTCTGATTTCTAGCTAATTGACTTTTCCACAAAACTTTAACAGGTTAAAAAAATAGAATAAAATAGGTACTTCTTGTTTTTTCTTTTTACAACATTTAACTTACATTTCATATTGAGCATTTTGTTCATTAAATAATCTAGTGTCAGTTCAGCTTTACTAGTTAATTACTTCAAAGAATATTAGGGAAAGCATTAAGGAAGCTGTGGCATTCCTATATTGGGAGCCTATGTTATAACATGTTTCAGAACTTACGATGAGATAGAATGATTGGTAATCATATATCAATAAATTAGCAATGGGGAGAGGTTTTAGCATCTTTGAGCTGTATCTTGCCACAGGTTATCAAGCACTGGAAGCCCCTCATTTCACAGAGGAGGAGACAGAAGCCTCCTCAATCTAGAATTCATCTGCCACTGCAGGTAGTCCCACAGTCATGCTTAAAGCAGGAGTTCATAAAGCATGCTCTGCATCAGATCCGCTTTCATAGGAACACTAAAATGCTATGTTCTCTTTTCACTCTCATTTTCTCATGAGTGTGTAGCTGACATCCAGATTCTACATGATGTGAGCTATCACAAGCAGAAACAGATAGGAGATTCTGGGGGACTTCTACTGCAGACATGGTAGATTGGAAAAAAACATAAAACAAAACAAAGGCATTCTTCTAATTTGCTCTGTTTTGGAAAATATAATTTTTCATTAAAATACTATTTATGTGAACACTTAATAGGCTATTTTTAAATTTCTTAATTCTAATTTCTAATATGGGGAGGGAGAAAGTAAAAAATAATCTCTAGTATGGCAAATATTGACAGTTATAATCCATATAAATATTCTTTGGGGTCCTTGGGGTACTTGGATGGCACAGTCCGTTAAGTGTCCAACTCTGATTTGGCTCAGGTCATGATCTCAGGGTCATGGGATCAAGCCAAAACAGAGTCATGCTCAAAACAGAGTCTGTTTTAGATTCTCTCTCCCTCTGCCCCGTCTCGCTCATGCTCTCTCTCAAATTAATTAATTAATTAAAAAAAATTCTTTGTGGCCTTCAATAACTTTTAAGTATAAAGGGGTCCTGAGACCAAGAGGGTTGAGAATTGTTGACTTAGAGTCTCCTATTTCAAAAACAGGAGACTCAGTCTCTCATTCTCTCTCTCTATTATGGTACATATGTGTATGTGTGTGGGGGGGGTATATAAAATACATATCTTAAAGATTTCATATACATTCTATACCTTTTGAGAATCTGGTTTCAATGAAATAAAAGCAAGCTGAACACTTAATAGTGCTCAGGCTGTCAATAAGAGGCTACATGATAACTCTGGAATCAATAGGATGAGATGAGATTTAGATTAGGAAGAGGTAGCTGATGGGACGCCTGAGCAGTTTAGCATCTTCCTTCAGTCCAGGGTGTGATCCTGGAGTACCGGGATCAAGTCCCACATCTGGCTCCCTGCATGGAGCCTGCTTCTCCCTCTGCCTGTGTCTCTGCAACCGCCCCCCCCACCCCCGCCATCTCTCTTAAATACATAAATAAAATTAAAAAAAAAAAAAAGGAAGAGGCAGCTGAGAAAGAGAGAAGGGGAGGCTCTGGCAGCAGACGTGAGAGAGGGTGAAGGGCAGGCCTGAATGTGCCTGCCCTGTCAGATCCTCTGAAGCCTTGCTGCAGGCAGAGGGTCTCTGAGTGCATTTTTTCAACAGCTTCGGTTGCTGGAAACCTAATAGGAAAGCAACCAGACAGGGTCCCTGTTCTTAAGCACCTCATAAGGATGTGCAAATATGGACAAAGTGACTTCAGATGACATACACGCTATGAAGATAAAATGGAAATGGGGTAGTGGTGGTGAGGGGGCTGTGTGAGACAGGGAAGTGGAGGGAGTGGACCTGAATGAGGAGACCAGATGGGCCATGTCAAGATCTAAAAGGAGTGTTCCTGGCAGAAGGAAGAGGGGGAACAAAAGTCCTAAGGAAAAATATGTGTGGTTCTATTCAAGGAACAGAAAAAAGACCGGGGTCTTCAGCACAGTGAATGTTGAGATTGGGATTTGAAGAATGCAGGTCTAACCCATTTCATATAATACCATCTGTAATGTGAGTCCTAAACGACGGGCAGTTTTGCTGCCAGGTATGATATATTGCAGTGCATTGTATAACATGCAAAGTCCAGGGTTAAGTAAGCCCCCTTCCTGGAGCAGCAGCACTGGACTGTGGGGAGAGCCAGGAATCCCTAGAAAAGCAAAGGGTCCTTTAAAGTAAGTAGAATCGATTTCAGGATTTGTACTGAGCCTCAGAAAAACTAATCCCTGGTATTCCTGAAGTCTAGCCTACCTCCTCCCTGGGCACTGGATCCCAGGAATGGTTATGATATAACCTATCTATCAATCTTTGGGATTTAAAGGGTGCAGAAAGCAGAAGAGCTTTAATTAAGAAGAAAAATGTTTCACATTTCATTGCAACCAAAAGCTCTGCTAAATGAGTGGTTCTCAAAGGGTGATCTGCAGACACCCTGGGGGCCTCAGGCTCCTGTTCGGAAGTTTGTGAGATCAAAACTACTTTTGTGAGATACTGAGACAGACATTGCTTGATCTGTTCTATGTGGTGACCTTGCACTGATGGTGTAAAAGCAACGACAGGTAAAGCTGCCAGGGTGTCGGCCTGGAGCACAGCCGGGGCACTGCATTCTACCAGCAGTTGTCATGTCCTCAAGGCCATGCAACTGGGAGTAAACAGAACTAAATAAACTACAAGGCATTTTCACTTAAGAATCTCCCTGATGCGGCAATAAAAATTATTAACTTTACTTACATTTTGACCCTTGAGTACATGTCATTTTAACAATCAGTGTGACAAAATGGGAAGTGCACATAAAGCATTTCTACTGTACACTGAAATCTGATGGTTGTCTCAGGGAAAAACAGTTGTGGGATCCAGGTGCAAGCTAAACCAGCTGGGTTTTTTGATTTTTGTTTTTTCATATCATACCATTTGTACTTGAAAGTATAACCCAGAGACAAACTGTGGTTATCTGGACTTGGGTATCTGGCAGACATTTTCTTAAAAATCAACTATTTTATTCCTAAGAACATAACTGACAGAACTTGTTGACAATAATAAAATTCAAGCTTTCAGGTACAAATCAGAATTCTGGCCTCCCAATACTCACTGACTTTTTGATATCATCAGTAATATTAGCAAAAAGTGATTTTTTATATTATATGTTACAATGTAACAATATATGGACAACCCACATAACTCAGTGACCAATATTTTCCAAAGCTAAATGCATAATGTTACAAAGTTACACATGGGAGAAAGACTTACTCAAAGTGCAAACTATACCAAGGGATTAAATAGGATAGTATGAAAATCAGTTCGTTATGATTACAGACTCTACATTGTGGCTAACCTTTAAAAAGGGCCACATGTTAATGTTTTGGTGCACTATTAAAGAAGATGCAACAGGATTTTAAAAGGCTATTGAAACACTCC
This sequence comes from Nyctereutes procyonoides, assembly GCF_905146905.1. Lineage (NCBI taxonomy): Eukaryota > Metazoa > Chordata > Mammalia > Carnivora > Canidae > Nyctereutes > Nyctereutes procyonoides. The sequence goes on from NW_026575082.1 coordinate 18,549,398, forward strand.
TCCTATTTGCCACTCTAAGTGAGGCCAGATTTTTCACCATATACCCAATTAAAACAACATTCCAGGGCTGCCTGGGTGGCTCAGTCGGTTAAGTGTCTGCCTTTGGCTCAGGTCATGATCTCCTGGTCCTAGGGTTGAGCCTCACATCAGGCTTCCTGCACAGCAGGGAGTCTGCTTCTCTTTCTCTCCCTCTGCCTCTCCCCACTGCTCATTTTCTCTCTTTTTCTCAAATAAAATCTTAAAAAAAAAAAAAAACAACATACGGCAACAGATTAAAGACAGGCACAGATATGAAAATCCACCTGTCTCCTATTAAGTCAGACATTAAAAAAAAATCTGCAAAAAATGTTAAAGAATGCTACTTTCTCAGTATTTTTTTTGTTTTGGCAAAGTAGTTATTTTTCATAAAAATATGTTTTTGTATCGGGACACCTGGGTGGCTCAGCGGTTGGGTGTCTGCCTTTGGCTCAGGGTGTGATCTCAGATTCCCAGGATTGAGTCCCGCATCAGGGTCCTTGTGTGGAGCCTGCTTCTCCTCTCTCTGCCTGTGTCTCTGCCTCTCTTTGTCTGAGTAAATAAATAAAATCTTAAAAAAATATGTATTTATATCAACATGAACTGTATTTAGTATTTCATTTTTTTAAAAGATTTTATTTATTTATTCATGAGAGACTCAGAGAGAGAGAGAGAGGCAGAGACACAGGCAGAGGGAGAAGCAGGCTCCATGCAGGGAGCCCGACATGGGACTCGATCCTGGGACTCCAGGATCATGCTTTGGGCTGAAGACGGGCGCTAAATTGCTGAGCCACCCAGGGACCCCCTGCAGCTAGTATTTCAAATAACTCTTTTGGGTCTTTAATTTTTAAGGAGTTCTGAGACCAAAAAGTTTGAGACTAAAGACTGAAAAACACTGGACAATCAAAAAAATTGTAACCAGAGGGGGAGGGAGGGAAAGAGAGAGAAGGAGAGAGAGAGAGATGAGCAAAATAGTGGGAGAAAAGATCAAATCAAAGTAGGTTGAGAGGACACAAGAGGTGACAAAATGGACAGAATGCTGACTCCTTCTCCTGTAGGAGAAGAGATGAGAGACCAGGAAATAGAGGAGATGTAGAGGTAAGGGAGGTTTGTCCAGTGAGACACAACAGAGCCCATTTTCAGGCTGAGGATGAGGTGCCAGAGAGAAGAGAGGATAATGGGATAGCAGGTCATCTGGAGAGCAGAGTGCAATAGGAGGGGAGAGAGGATGGAAGGAAGAATGCAGCAGCAAGAGCCTGGGGCCTGGAACATAACAGGAGCCATCCTGTGCACTGATGGGATGACACAGCTGTGTGTGTTGCCTCACACGTCCACGCCTGTGGACTCTTCCCGGGCAGCACACAGAACAAGTGTGAGATCTGTTCAGCAGAGCTGGGCATCTGTCAACATAAAAATGTTCTTAAGTTTGTCCATTTGGTAAATGAAGGATAGGAATACATGATGCTTACACTGCTTAAGTGAAATAATTGGTGCCATTTATTATGACGAAATAAGGCCTGAACATATGAAGTGGCATAGCTGGTATTATTATTAAACCTCAGTTCTTGAGTGTCTATACCAAATGTTCATACCTTCTTAACTAAAAATTGGGACAGAGCCCACCAAAGGATTTCTTTTGAATCTGTGTGTTTAGTTGACAAGTCTTTAGAAGGCATAAAAATTAAATCACTCTTAGTGAGATATCAAATCAATTGCCTCAACTTAAAAGAATAAAAATGCGGGATCCCTGGGTGGCGCAGCAGTTTGGCGCCTGCCTTTGGCCCAGGGCGCGATCCTGGGGACCCGGGATCAAGTCCCACGTCGGGCTCCCGGTGCATGGAGCCTGCTTCTCCCTCTGCCTGTGTCTCTGCCTCTCTCTCTCTCTCTCTGTGACTATCATAAATAAATAAAAAATAAATAAAAATAAAAAAATAAAAATGCATGAAGTAAGGACCTATCTGGGAATTCTGGGGCATATGGTTTTTGGCCAGAGAAGCCCTCTCCTACTTGCTAAAGGGCACCATACAGGAAGTGGATATAAAAGGCCCTTCAAGCTACTGATAATCTGCATAACTGAGGAGTCATAAGTAACTAAAAATTGCATTTAGAGGCATATGTATCTAACTGTTGCTATAAAAAAATCCTGAAACCTTTATATCTCTAAATATAATCATATTTCCTATCAACCTACAACTTCATTACTTCAATCCTTCATTTGCTGTGCATTATGTCACTCCTAGTCCACAAGAACATAATAAAATAGCCTCAAATTTAAAAATTACATTATAATTTCATTCTACTTCCAGAGGTATTTAATCTTCCTTTCTGAGTTTTGATAGGCGGTAGCTTACAAGAGCTTAAATTTTTTATTCTGAGACTAGCAAAAGAATATTTTTACAAACTCATAAGAAACCTATATTCATTTTAGAACAAGTATATGACACATATACGTGTTCTATACTGCTTTTCCTTTAGTTCAGTAACATTTGTGTATTTCTACACTTTGATTTTTTTATGCTGCTGTAACAAATATAGTCATGTAAAGTGAGTCAGTGTTTACACGGTGACCAAAAGAGGAAAATTATTCAAACCAAGTCAGGTATGGCATGTTCAGTGTTGACTGGTCTGTTGTGGGAGTGGGGGGGGGGCGCGGGGCGGGGTCTTTCACAAGGATATCTAAGTTCAGCAACACGGCACTTGGTAACTACGTATTAATAAGGAATTCTGAGAAAACTCCATTGAAGTTTATCTTCCACTCCTTGAAAAAAGTTAGTTCTACTCTCTTAATGTCTAGGGTACGTTTAACTAAGGACACTGTATTATTTATAAACTGGCAATTAAATGTGGAGTCCTCTGTACTTTGCCTCCAACAATTATCTATAGAGTGCCAGATGAGGCCTCTTTGAAGATCATTCCTCTGTGGAGGAATTCATTTCTTCAACAAGTTATCTGATTGTACCTCTGTAATTCAATGTTTCAAGAATCCTACTGCTAATGTATCTGTGCTTACTTCCTCTAACATAACAATATAGCCTTATTTGTTATAGTGATGAAAAATCTGGCAGAACTATTTTGTCAATCAGTTTTTTGAAGGATATATGTTCTATAGTCTCTTGAGGGCACTGAAATTTAAGGAATTTTCTTTTATTATTAATAGATGCTTCTATATTATTAATAATATCCCTGGACCTAAAATGTAAAATATTAGGAAATATTTAAATCTATGACTATAAAGTTTATACAGCAGTTAAAATGATGTGATTTTTGTATCTTTCAGTAAATATATTAAAGAAAAATATCTATAGATACATAAACTACTCCGGGAAGATCTAGGATACTTAAAACAAGGACTTTTAAAAACAATTTTTAGAAGATAATTATAGTTGGTATTCTGTGTACAATTATTTTTGTTTCCATAGCTTTTGAAATAAGTTTTAAAATATGTATCCATTTCACATACACACATACATATATATTCACATATTACATAAAGGACTTAGAGAAACTTCTAGAACACAATACAGTAAAAAGATGGAAAAGAAAGAGTGGTCTGAGGTGTGATGGTGGGGGAAGGACAATGGGGGTCTAAGACATGACTTTCTGAGAGTCAGGCAGAGATTTGGCTTTGAGCTGCCTAAGGGCCACAGCAAAATTTTTAGATTAACCTCCTGGTTATGTGGAAGAAAAAACAAACAAAAACCAAAACACATACTAGTTTCTTAAGACAAAATAAAAAAATTCTTGTTATCTGTGTTCAAGAGAAATGTCTTGAGTCTTCACAGAAGGGACACTAAGCTAAGTGCTGCATGGCATCAGCAACATGAGCCCTACAATAAATGCACTGGCAATATTCCCACGACACTCTCTCAGAAGATGCCTTAATGCAAATTGCAGGCGCAATCCTGACAAGGAGCTTCAGGGACAGAATTGCAAAGGAGACCAGGCACTGTGGTCCGAGCAAGGCAGCTCCCCTGATGGTGTAATTCACTCTCGGGATAGAAACTCAAACATGTAGAGGAATAAATGGACCATGTGTTTTGGGTTGTTGATTTTATTTTTTGATGGACTATGTGTTTTTTTATTTTTACTTATATATTTTTAAAGGCTTTGGACTTATTTATTTATTTTTAAAGACTCATTCATTCATTCATTCATTCATTCATTCGAGAGGGAGTGAGAGAAGGCACAAGAACCAGGAAAGGGCAGAAGGAGAGGGAGAGACAGACTCCCTACTGAGTGGGGAGCCCGATTGGGGCTGGATCCCAGGATCCCAGGACCATGATGTGAGCTTTAGGACAGACCACATGTTCTTCAAATGAGCTCCTTAGTGTTCTGTTTCTCCCAAATGAGTTTTAGATAAAAGCCAATCGATGACCAGTTTGAAGTTAAAACTAATGGTGCATCACTGGAACGGAGGCAGTGAAGCAATGTCTTCAGGTGTTTCCTTGGCCTTCCTCTGAGTTTAGTCCATATAGAAACATGCATTCAAGGATCCAAGGTTTTATAAAACAGGAGACGGTCACCAAGAACAATGACTCAGGTTTGGTGTTTCTCAGTTTTGGATTATTAGAGTATTCATTTTCATACTTCAGTGTACTTAAAAATCACCAGGGAAGGCTGCTAAATGCAGCTTCTCAGGCTTTGTAATCGTCTGAGGTAGAATCTCTGCAGGGGAGCCTACAAATCAGGTAATTCTCTTAAAGATGGTCTAGGAACTGCACTTAGAGATCATTATTCCCCATAGGGCCTACCTGGGAGATAACCCTCAATACCAGTTTTTAAACTTCACCTTCTCATCTGTGTCCTTAGTTCTCTCAACTGTCTGTGTTTTAATATTCAGTTGTGTGAGCATCCTTCCAACATGCCCTTGAGACCCACAAAATCTCTAAAATTCTAGCATCTACAAACTATGTACACATTTTATTATGTCTTTTATATGAGGACCCTCAATTACACGTTGATCTCAGGCTATGAACAGGAATGTTCTTCTGAACTACTGTTCTACCCTATGAACACTGTGACCTAGGTACTGATGGTCTGTGCCTCTTTGCACGCTAGCTGCTACATTTCGATTTGAACGGCCTACTTCTGGCAAATTAAGCATTTATGCTTTGCTGTAACCTCATGTTTTACTATCAGTAAGTGAGCTTTGGTCAGTGATAAGAAAGAATGTCTATCAAATTTTATTGGCATGTGTTCTAATGCATCTCTACTTTCAAGCAGAAGATATTAAAAGAAGTTTTAACAGTTGAAAGAAAAGCTATTATATAAACCAAATTAGATAAATCAAACTTTTTGTATCACTCTTCATTTCTTTCAATGAATTTACAATTTATAGCTTAAACTTTAAATATGTTTTGAATAAAGATGTCAGAGGACAAAAATTCAGTTAACAACATAGTAGATGAATCCACCACTCATTAAATTATTTATGGAGTCATATAATCATGAAATAAACCTGAATAAATGAATAAATAAGCAAACCTGACTAAAATGGACTCTTGGTATATAACAACACACAGAGGTCAGACTAAGTTAAAACCCATGACTTTCATTACAACAGTAAAATGGAAATTTTATTGTAATATGCAATCTGAGAAATAGCTGCCAAATTACCAACAATAAAGAAAATCTTAGAGAAACTACTTAGAGAAACTAATGAATATTAATTAAAGCTTTAAAATCCTGAACTGAAAATTCAAAATGTAGATGCATATCAGAATCATTAAGCCCAGTGGTCAAGGTTAAAAAACTAAGCAAAACAAAACACCAAGAAAACCAATCTCAGGATTATTCAGCATTCAAGGATGCTACTTGTCTTGGTACTCACAGAAAACTGTGAATTCTATGTATAACCCAACTCAAGAGTACTTTTGATTTTTAAATACTTGATGACTTCTGGATACCATATTAGCTCCTAATAGAATTAATACAACTTTAGATGTGAAGATCACCTTTATAACATTGACTAAAAATTATTTAACATTTTGAGAAGTAAACCAACTTTTTCACATCTATGAAAATAATGCCATTTTGTAGTCTGTATGTATATAAAATACTTCCAAATTTTAATTAACTAATTTCTTATATACATTTCCGTTTTCCACATTATTATTAAGATAGACCCACAGGAAACTAACATTCTCTGAACATCTAAATCATAAGCATTCTGCTGGGTGCTTTGACAAATATTTCCTTTAAAATCAATACTTAAAAAAAAATAAAACAAATACTTAATGAAGTTTTTTTAAATGTATTTTTATGATCTGATCTACCAACCATAACAATTGAGTATTGGTATACAGCAACATTACACAGCTTCGCCTAAGTTAAAACCCATAGCATCTTTAAAATAGAATAAGGGAATAAATAAAAATAAAAGAAATAAAAAAATAGGGTAAAGAAAAAAAAGAAGAAAAATTAACAACAAAAGACTACAATATTATATAAAGATTGTAAAAACAAATGCCACATGACCAGACCACAGATACGCACGTCACTGACTTTGACTAGAGTTTGATATCTAGTGAAAGGCATTTATAAGTAGAGAGCTCACAAGTGCAATAAGGCACCCAGGACAATGGCACAGACATGGCAGATATTCAATAAAATAATTTTAGCTTCTGTTGATATGTTGGTATCTTTGTTGTTGTTCATTTATCAGCCTAGTACAAATCAGCTAATAGGTAGCATGGCATCGACCAGTAAAACTTCTGAGGCCCCATCTACGTTTAATGTTCTCTGACATTCTCCATAACTTATTGCCTGTTCCAACTAACATTTAGCATAAGCAACAACCTTATAGTGCTAATCGCCCTTCAATGTTTATGGACTAATTCTTACATAAATGGGCCTCTGTGGCTTATATTCTCACAGTTGTATAACATCTAACCTAATCTCATAGTGAACAACTGTTATAAATCTGAAGTTTCATAAGATTAGGTCTTACCAACTATGTCCTGGCCAAAGAATTACATGCTTTTTGCTTAAATGCTGCTGATTCTCCATTGTTTACGGAATAATGGCTAAAATCCTTTGTATGGAATTCAAAGCCCTATCCCTCTGACACTGTATCAGATTCCCATCCTCAGCCTACATTCTAGCCACTACCACAGGAATTTGCCAAGCTCACCGTATACTTTTGTGTCTCTAGACATTTGCTGATCTGGGTCTTTCTGTTATTTCAGATGTTACACACTGGTTCATCCTGCAAATCTCGCTCCATCAACTCTTCTGTGAGGCTCTTCTAGAATCCACCACCACCAACCCAAAACCTTGTGGGGGACAGATCCTTCACTCTGATTAGCGGCCACTTTTATTAAAACACGTTCCTCTTTTAATAAAAGGTAATTATTATTAGTCTGCCTTCTCTTCTGTGAAACTTTCTAAGAATCTATTATTACTATTATCACTATTATTATTATTATTACTTCTCCTTTATGAAGCTTTCTAAGCCTCCTCCACCCAGAGTTAAACACCGCCATTTATTGCCCAACCTTGTCTCTGGTATGTTATTCTCCTCCAGCATAGAACATAGCACCCTGGAATTATTTATCTTAATAATCACCTACCTATCAGACCCTGTGTGCTCCTCAAGGAAATCATCTTATCTCCATCATTGTTCCCTAAGGCCTAGCTAGTACTTTATGCACACAGTAGGTGTACAATAGATGTTATTAAATTAATAAACAAAATACAATCACTTTCGATCAAATCAGAAAAATCTGGTAGTGAGCATGCCTCTTAGCATCCGAGCAAAATCCTTACCCTCTGGCAAAGAAACAACAGCAAACAAAAGTGTACACCAGCAGACTAGGGTAACTTAAGGAACTGAGGGTGCCACTGGGTGGCAGGCAGGCTTCCAGCAAGGGCAAAGACAGGCCCTTGAAACACTCAACCATTTCCTCACATTAACTTCCAGGAAGCTTAGTTTATATTGCCAAGACTGGTGCTGTAAAGAATCCTTTGCTAACACTCAGCTCTGTGATAATCATTGCCTCTATAAAGTCACAACCCAATGTCCATTTTCACATAGGCATTTCCTTAGAGAAGGACTGACTAGGAATACAGCAGCTACATGTACTCTCATCAGTTAACTGCATAAAAAGATTTTATATGTACAAGTTTTAACAAAAAAGAACACAAACCAGACTTAATGTGGCATGATGTTAAAAAAAAAAATGACTGGATTCTAACACACCTAATCTGTACCACAAGAAAATATATCTGTACACATGTATATTTCAGCATAATATTTTCCTTTTGGGTATTCAGGGTGGCATGACTCAGCAGCAGCAAAAACGAAGAGGTTACAATATGAAGCCTACTGTAAATATGGAAAAAGATACTGGAAGACTCATGGAGTACAAGTAATTCAGCAAACACCTGCTGAAATGCCAGGAGATACAGAAGACAACAATGCGTCATATACCATCACTGCTCTCGGGAAGCTTACAGTCTAAAATAAAGCTTTTTACTACTGTATGTGCGTAGAACTGAGAAAACATAAGTAAGGAGGTCATTGAATTTGTCTTAAAAAGAAAACTGTTATGTAGCTATGACTAACTGGTTGTTCTGTTTTCTATAAAAACAATGATTTTCAATAGATTTAAGCACTATTTCCACTGACCACTTGGAGGTAAAACATTTCCTAACAAAATGTTCCCCAAGCTATACACATTTTAAGAACCATAAACTACTTTAAAGGGAAAATAAACACTACTACATTTGACATTTTTTTTAAAAAAAACCTTCATTTCATAACAATTACATGCTATACATGTTTAAAATTATTGGTTATGCTTAACATATGCAACATTATGTCAATTCTAACTGCTCTTGGCCAGCCTTCTCATAGGGAAAACACCTACACTTAGTAAGACAATATGAAAAATGCTTTTAAATTAAAAATAAAACTTAAAATGTGAAAATGTGGTAGGAAAGGTTCCTTTGACTGAATAGTATACTTTCTAAGTCAGAAGCTTCCTAAACTCTTCCTTTTATAATGTAAATGCTAATTTCAGTGATGAATATATGAACACACACATACTAAACAGATGCTATCTCTTACTCATTTTTTTAAGTTTTGAAAAAAATCTCATCAGTACCCAGTTTCAAATACTAGTTCTATTATACCTGTGTTTTTTACTATGATCTGCCTAAATTGTTTTCAGAAAGTAAGCAGATATTAATTTTTATAACTGGTTTTCTAACTAACAAAACTACTAACTCATCCTGCTAAAAATTTTTTCAAAATTGTTAGTAAAAATTATTTATTTTGCATGCTATTGAAGGCTTCTTTACCTGCAGATGGCTGGGAAACATTCTTGAAGACCTTTCTTTTTAACTAAAGATCCTTCAAGGCAGTACATAATGATGTCCATAACCTTTACAGAAAAGATGTAAATCCAAAATTAATTTCAAATACTTAATTTTCCAAAATACAAATTATTTAAGGCCTCAGCTGCATGAAAATTCTAGATGGTTTGATCACAATATTTACAACTATAGCATATTTATTGAAGTTACAATATAGTTACTCTATACTATAAGATATTCCCTCTCTTATCTGTGAAAATTATAAAAAAAAAGAGCAGTAACATACAGAAACAAAACTTGTTGACTTCAAAGCCAGTGCATATTTATGTACAATATAGGTACCTTTTATTCACGCACACTACAAGTCTTTGTTTAGTTATAATGCAAGAACATACCCTTTAAAAAGTACTCCAATACAGACTACTTCCCTATGAATGATAAGTACACAGTTATCATTTTGACTTTTAATGAAAGTTAAGTAAGGTCCTTAGAAATGGTACAAAAGTTAATTCATTTAATTATCTCCCTCTCTTTCTTTAGATAATTCTTTTAATGCTCTCTTTTTATTTCCTTGGAAATAAAAATGCTGATTTATATTACTACATGGACATTAAATATAGGCTGTTCTGTCACATTTAAAGCAGGATATCTTACCTCCACAAGAAGATCCACAACATCTGTGGGCATTTTTTCAATAAGAATCTCAATGACTCTCAGAATTTCCCCTTTAGCTCGTGCAAGAGTTGTCGTGTGCATGTTCTGTTGTGACTGGGTATTTGCTGCAAGAGCCGTATGTCTGTGTACCTGTGAAGACATAACCATGCTATAGATATGGCTGATACTTGATTCAGTTTTGCATTTCTAGCCAGTGGTTTATTTTTCACTTGTTAATACAACTGGGGAAGAAAAAGAGAATCAACAAAAACAAATCTCTTGGGGTGGGTCAGGAAACACTTGATTGCAAAAAAAAAAAAAAAAAAAAAGTAAAATATAGTTTTTAGTAAAATAAAGACTAAGTATTCTCTAATAAAATCCTGTAAGTTCTTGGGTATAATAGGAGACTTTAATATAATACTACCATGACATTTTTCAAAAGACAGACTGAAGGTTTGTGGATTTGGCGTATCTGATGCTGAAGTCAAGACAGCAGTTAGAAGACACCAGCAAGTAAGAGACATGAGACTTGCTCTCAAGTAATAACAGTAACTGATGCTTACATAAGACTTCTGTGTCCCAGAAGTCTTTATATAAATATAAATGAAGTTGAGAAATTCAAATGAACATGCCTCCAAAAATAATAAGCATTGTAAATATAAGTTCATTGTGATTTTTCTTCCCTGTACAAATTGTAAGTCTTAATCATTCAGAGGAGAAAGAACACTGGTAGGTGCTGGGCTAGCCATGGAGGAGTGGGCATGACAGGGGAGGGGAGGGGAGAAGAGGACAGAAACAGTGAGAAATAAAAGTACTTTAGGATCTTAATCTAAAACTCTAAGTGGAAAATTTATTTTTACAAGATAATAAATGTGAACTATCACATTGAAATATTAGAACACTAAGAATGTGGAAATCAACTGGCAATTAGTAAAACATCAACATTAAAAATATTTTTTAAAGATTTTATTTATTTATTCGTGAGAGACACAGAAAGAGAGAGGCAGACACATAGACAGAAAGAGAGGCAGGTTTCTCACTGGGAGCCTGATGTGAGACTCGATCCCGGGTCTCCAGGATCATGCCCTGAGCCAAAGGCAGACTCTCAACTGCTAAGCCACCCAGGCGTCCCTAAAATATTTTTAAAATACCTTTCTAGCCAAATGTTGGAGTAGAATAAATCAAAAGCATGGCTATTCTAACAGTTTATTTAAAAATACTCATATTGGGATGCCTGGGTGGCTCAGCGGTTGAGTGTCTGCCTTTTGGCTCAGGGCATGATCCTGGAGTCCCAGGATCGAGTCCCACATTGGGCTCTCTGCACGGAGCCTGCTTCTCTCTCTACCTATGTCTCTGCCTCTTTTTCTCTGTGTCTCTCATGAATAAAAAAAAAAAAAATACTTATGTAGAAGGTGAAAATTAAGTTCAAAAACATAATCAACACAGATACTTGCTTACTCTTTAAAGAGGCAGTTTTATGCCAGGTACTTTTAGGACCTGTATATGAGACCAGACTTATTCAATATATTCAATATTACTGTCTATGCATACTCAACTGATAAAAAAAAAACTGGTAAGAAATTCCAGGCTAATAAATCTGCTCATTTATAAATATATACTTCATATAAATATGTAATATCTACAAATCATAGATCTATAACATACACATGCATATTTTAAACACAGTGCAACCTTTCTGTAACACTATGCACTAACAGCAGAACACACCCCCTTTACTCTACAAATTTATTTTAGAAATGAATTCAAAGTCCCACCACCTCATATAAACCCATACAATCTGCTATTAACAAGACCTTCCTTCCTCCCTTCTAAAGCTACCTTCACGTAACAAATACTTGCTCCATGCCTATTAAGAATGGCTCTGGGGTAGACACAGGCCCAGCAGGTTTCAGGTTATCAGGGTAGACTCAGGGGTATTTATTTAGTATTTTAAAAATTCATCATAGCTACAGGAAAAACAACTCAGAGTTCATACCCCATGGACACCAAGTGTGCACATTATTTATGCTGAAATGGAACAAACCTTTAAGAAAAAATGTAGGGGCTTATCATCCTTTTCTTTCTCTCCCACTACTAAGACCTACAGGAAAGATTCTATAATTGGTTCATTGTTCTTTACTAGTTTTTCAGTTAGATGTGGGCAATTAGTTAGAACACTAAGAATGTGGGAATCAATTGGCATTCAAGTCTTTATCTGTGACATGTAATAGGAAAAACAATTAGTAAGTTTATGACTTACATTTTTGTTTACAGTTGAAGAGCCAGTGTTAAATAAGTTCAGTGTTGATTACGGGAAGATATTTACACTTATAAAATGTGAATATCTTTAGCATATTTTAATTTGAATAAGCCTGTTATATTTCAGATTGAAAAATTGATTTCAAATATTTGCAAGAGAGTTAACTTTGAGAACAGAAATGAATACAAAAAGCACAAGTAAGGAATGCGTTGCTGTGGAATTCAGGGTACATGCATACAGGTACGTATGTATTCATTTTAGCACTTAATTAACTTGCACTGTTGTAGAACAAATTGGAAGTATTTGTGGATATGGACCCTCAGCTCACAGTACGTAATAATTCCTTTAAATGAGAAGATGGAGCACACAGAGAGGCTCTGCTCACCTCTTTGGCTATAGTTGTGATGAAGGCGGGTGGTCTGGCAGTGGCGATGAGCGAGAGGGCATGCCTTGCGGAGCGGGCGGAGTCAGCTGCAGGGCTAAGAGGCAGCCCCATTGTGATGCTAAACAGGGATCAGGAAAAAAAGGAAAAAAGAAAAGAAGCATTTGAAATATAGACTGAAAAGATTAGACACAGCTTATAATGTCAGTTCAAGGTCAATGGGAGCACTCAAACAGTTAGAATATAATGGACTTGCAACAATGAGCAGTGATTAGGAGTCAGGGTGTTCTGGCATCAAATACAAAATCGAATAATTAACCGTGAAGATTGAAAACAGTATGTGCATCTGTCCAAAGTGTTAAAAACGCCTTGTTAACAAATTATCAAGAACTAGTACTGAATGCATATCACAAAGCTCAGAATCAGGCAGGAAAGAAGACTGTGCTGGGTATTTTCAAATTTTTTGTCAAAAAAAAAAAAATTAGAGGTAATAATTTGTTTATAAGGCCACAGAAAAAGGCTTCATTTAAGGACGTGTACCTGAAAGGAAGCAAAATTCACTTCCATCCATATAATTATCAAAAAGAACTCAAAACTGCAAAATTATTTTTAGTTTTTAATATTATTTTTAGTTTAAAATATCCTCAGTACTGTTAATTTACCCCATGCTCAATACTTTTAGAACCAATCTACAATGTTCTGCCAATAGTTATTTTGTGTTGATGCAAAAATTGTTAATTTTTCTCTCTATAAAGATCATGGGCATGGCATTGTCCAGGTTATTTTTAAGAGTATGTACATGACAAAATAAATCTTTCCGAACTGTAAGAACATCCTGATCAGGATAGTGATGTTATATTCCTTTGCTACCCACCCCTAAAATATAAAAATGATGATATTCTGTTTGTAAGCTTCCTGTATATTTTATATAATAGACTCCTGTGAAAACCAGTAAGACTCTTCATTAAAATGTGGAATGTGATCTACTCGTCAACTATACACAAGGAGCATTTTGCTACTCAGTACGTGATCCATTATAGTTTCTCCCTCTAGTCACATAATCTTCATTCTTAAATATCCATATGAAATTATATCAAGATCTGTACTGCTCTAATTACGTAACTCTGTATACCTCATGTGCAAACTGGATTGTTTACTAAAAATTCTCAAAATGTTTACAAATGTTTTTATAGATTCGTCTAAGAATCATTATTTTAACTTTTAGATGAAAGTAAGTACGCATTACATGGGCATTCTGATCACTGTTTAAAGAAGGGAAGTTGATTCTAGGAAATTCTGACTATAATTTCTTAGTGATTGCTACATTGCTTAAATCTTTGACTGATAATAACTGAGAGTAGATACAAAGCAGGAACTCAGGAGGATGGAGGGGGTCCTCTGATATTCATCACTAAAAAGGAAGATGTTAGGTGACAAAACACACACATTCTGAACAAGAAACAGAAAGGATGCTGTCGGTGCCCACATCACCTCCATAGAAGATCTTGATGCTCGAGATCCAGTAGGGGACTGGAAAAGGGGCCTTCAGCAGTATAGCAGGGCGGGGTAGGTAGCCAGGTTCTTTTCAGGATTAAACATTACTACTGAGAATCCCACAAAGGCATGAGCATGCTGACCTAGATTGCTTAATTATTATAGAGTTTAGATCATAGTTTAAGTTTTAAAAAAATTCAAAAGCTAATTACACTTTTAAGATATTCTATGTTTCTCTCGTCAGCATGAAAAGGTGTTGGTAATACTGAAAGGCTGAAACTCAAATGGTATGTTAACTAAATTCTGAGCAAACCTAAATCAAATTTCCTAAGATCAATAAAATCACAGAATGCTGGGAGTTGGAAAAGATCCCCAGGCAACCTCCCTGCCCAACAGCCAGCCATCCAGCAGGAATGTCTACCTCCTGGGCAGCCTGACCTACTTGTGGAAGGTGTGACAGAGAAGAGAAAGAACTGGAGGTGGAACTGCGGGTCTAAGTTTGAAATTGAGCTTTCCTGTGCTGTTTCATGTCTTCCTGCACCTGCCCAGAACATCCCTAAAGAGGGCGATGGTACCAGCATTTTTATGAAGGAGAAAACTGGGTCCAGAGTTCATCAAGGTGCCAAAGTCTGATGTCTTCTCGGACAGCTGAATGGTGGTATAAATAAAGGGGAGGGGGCTCGCCCACATTATGGTTAACTGGATTAATGAAATGGTAACATGACTAAACTCAGCGACTTTGGATGAGTGGCTAGATGGCATCCCTGGGTGAGGTTTCCAGTGGTCCATTGTGACACGCGGACTTCATCTCTGTTCTTTCCAATGTCAATTGTGAATAACTGAAGATACAGATGCATGGTTATCAATTGGTGTGGAAATATAATTGTAATGGAAAGTAACTATACTAAATGGCAGAACTGGGATTCAAAAGTCCTCAGAAAGATCAAATTCAAATTGGGCTAAAGAAAGAAGTCTTTAAAGTATTTTTTTAAAAGATTTTATTTATTTATTCATGAGAGACACAGAGAGAGAGGCAGAGACACAGGCAGAGGGAGAAGCAGGGTCCTCACAGGGAGCCCGATGTGGGACTTGATCCCCAGGGTGGGACGATACCCAGACTGCCTTTGGCTCTCGCCCTAACCGCTGAGCCACCCAGGCATCCCAAGAAAGAAGTCTTATTGTGTGGGTTCAAATGACCAATTTTAAGGGAATGGGGTAGGCAATACACTGCTTGACCAAGTTTAGGGAATGGCACTGAGGGCTGTATTTGAACCACACCTATGTGTTAATAATGTGGCTTCCCTAAAGGGCTAGGTTGTATCAAGGGAAATAGGGTGAAAGACAACATGTTGACCCTGCTGAGCTTCATGGTTCTGGCTGCCTGTCCACACTCCCTATGGGTGGCTATACTATCTCCCGAGTTTCTAAGAGATGGGATCTCCCTTTTGCAGACCAAGTGTTAGAGCATCTCCTGGAGTCCAGAAAAGTCCCGTCCATTCCTTGCTGTGTGCTGTTGTGATGGCTTACAGTTGGAAACCAGAGTTCTACACATACAAACAGAATCCTACCAACCGCACCACCCACCTCTCTTCCAGACCTTCTTTGTTCCTTCAGGAGTAAAAAGTTTAGTGGGAAGCCAAGAAGGGAGTGGAGGGAAAGAAAGAGAAGGAAAGAATGAGAATGAATGACTCTGCATGTATGTGTTCACCTGAGGATGACAAATGGATATTGTCCCCCAATCCTTATGCTGTGCCCTGTGGCCAACCTGGCCTGAGTAAAGCACAACATTTGTAAAATGGGTCTATTAAAATAACAACTTCCAAGGCTGACAAGATGATTAAATAAGCAGGCAAATGTAAAAACCCCAGTCCTATGTCTCACCTATATACATTATACAGACAATAGATGCTTGTTGTGCCCAAGATGACTCTCATAAATAGAAACAAAGTGAAAAGAAAATGAGATCAACTAGCAGCAGGTCACTGGTTTCAAGTTAAAGGCCCTATCATACAATACCCTTAATCCATCTCAGCAAACGATCTTGTGAATTTGGGAAATAGGCACACTTCTTGTGGTAGGAAAAATGGTAAAAGTTTGGCGTCTGGAAGAGAAGCTGCAGCAGGTAACCAAAGACAGTAAAAGTATTGCTCATGAATTCAGTGGAAGGTGGAACATCCAACAATTTGTAAGAGGCATCAGAGGGTACATTTGAGTGATTCTCTTGATCAGCGTCTGATGGCTGCAGTGCAGGACTTCAGGATGCAGACACATCTATTGCTCTGAGGTCAGTCGTCTGCACAGGTTCATTCAGCACATCCATGGTACGCAGGCAGGGGGGTTGGGAGTGTGGGAACAGAGAGGATTTGCCAAGGCACAGGGGAAGACTCTCCTCTGTAGCCTATATAATGCATCACATCAGAGTAATCTTCCAAAAGCACTAACTTTACTTCATGGTTAAAGTGCTTAAAAACCTCAGTGGGGACCAGTGCTTCTAAGAAAAATCTTAAAACCTTGGCTTGAGGTTCCAGGCCCTCCATAATCTAGTTTCACTAATTTATGACTCCGTCTTTGCAACACACCTCTGTTCCTGAGGCCAGACTAAGTTCAAAGCTGGTCCCTAGAATTCCATTCCTCTTCTGACTAGAGTACGTGGCTTATGCTCCTCCACTACCACTGCCCCCATTAGCACGCTCTCCCCACCCCTCTGTTCAGTTCTTGTGGAAGCCAAGAGTTGTTCTGCAATTGCTAGAGCATTCAATTGCAATCTACTGAAACAAAACCAACCAACAACAAAACCCGTTTATCCTAGGCTTTTAGCACTGGATCTCTTTCTGCCAAGCATTATGAATTAGTTTTGTATCATGAACTCTATGCAGACTGGTACCATGCCTTCTAATCCTGTGATCCTCCCAAAGTGCCCAGTGCAGCCCCTTGGACATAGTGGTAGCTTGAGAGTTATGCGCTAAATGAAGTTACCTGGAAAATCCAGCAGGAAAAAAAAATCGCTTAAGCCAGTTATTTGACTGAACTGACCAAGCAATGAAGTCAAAGTAATTGATCTAGTCGTCCCAACAGGCAAAGTCTAATTCTACATGTAGTTATCTTCAAAGTCAAAGGTGCGCTGTGTATGTGATATATTTTAATGTGGGATTCTAACTGAATGAAGGAGGATTCTACTATCAGAGGTGTGAAATTAAAGGGGTGTCTGTCTTATTCTGGGATCTTCATCGCATCCTGCTTATTTGGCTGTTATGCAGTTCATTGGTTATATAGGCTTTTAAGATGGGTCTTTAGTTAAGAAAAATAGGATAGGACATACTCTCTATTTTACTCAGCATTTCAGTATACCCATCCCACATGAAACATGAGTGATGACAGATACTGTAAATAAAAATCATGAATAGAGAAACAGTCCACTCAGGCTGAGCTCATTCCTCACGTGACTGCTCATTAATCTGCTCTAACCCTTACTCCATCGTGGTAAAAGCATTTTAGAAGTCACACGTCAGACCACTATAGTTAAATGTCACCATCTACAATTGTCAGACTTCCCCATCTGTCAAATTCAGGAATACTGTAAGAGAATATTCAGGGGGAAGAACCACTTAATCTTTCATAGAATAACCCACAAATCATGGTCAAACAGTATTACGAACTAAATGTTTGTGTCCCCTGAAAATTTGCTGTGACAGTATTTGGAGACGGAACCTCGGGGAGGTACTTAGGGTCAGAGGAGCCAGGTGGGTGAGGCCCTCATGATGGGATCCCTGCCGTATAACAGACCAGAAAACGTGCTCTGGCTCACTCCCAAAGGAGTTGCGTGAGCATGCAGCGGCACAGCAGCCATCTACAGGCCCAGAGAAGAGGCCTCAGAATGAAACTCGCCTTGTGAGCACCTCCTTCCCGGAATTCCCAGCTTCCAGAACTCTAACAAGTAAGATTCTGTTGTGGAAGCCCCTAGTCTGTGCTATTTTGTTACAGTCGCCCAAACCCACGAAGATACACAGTAACAGGGCACAGAAAACACTCCTCATGGAAAACAGGGACCAGAATTATTTTGGAAATGCATACTTCGTTTCATAACTGGGAATTCTATCTTACTCCTTTCAGACACTTACTAGCAAGGGTCTTTAATATATCAAGGAATCATCAATTCTTGTCTGTTATATTAAACCTTAATTTGATAACTCAAATGTAACATTAGTCTCCTAAACACAAATATGATTCCCCCAACAAGTGCCCAGCTTTTACATCTATTTCCTATATGTTGCATACATTTACAACTATGAGTTGTAAAAACTATGCTAACATAATTTAGTTAAGTGGTTTCCTCAGATTATACATTTTCTATTAAAAATAAATGTCTGGGGCGCCTGGGTGGTTCAGGCAGTTAAACGTCTGACTCTTAATTTTGGCTCAGGTCATGATCTCAGGGTCCTGAGACTGAGCCCTGCACTGGGCTCTGCACTGGGCATGGAGACTGCTTCAGATTCTCTCTCTCCCTCTGCTCCTCCCTCCCACTTGCACACATGTAAAAAAAAAATTTTTTTAATAAAAAAATTTAAATAAATAAAAGTGAATAGGAAACATAGTTTAAATATAAAATCCTAAAAATACCTTAGTGTTTATATGATATATTCTCTACCCCCTGTCTCATAGTTAAAAAGTACGGTTAAAATTTGAGTTAAAATGTCAATTCTTTTTCTCCAAGTATATAGTTCAAAAATAACATTTCTTTCTAACATATGGGGTTTATCTGTATGTTAATCAAAGCACAGGGTTTCTAGTTGACTATATGTTTCTCTTTTAAAGTTTGGTAAAGGGACGCTAGGGTGGCTCAGTGGTTGAGCGTCTGCCTTCAGCCCAGTACATGACCCCACAGTCCCGGGATAGAGTCCCCCATTGGGCTCAATGCAGGGAGCCTGCTTCTCCCTCTGCCTGTGTCTCTGCCTCTCTCTCTCTCTTTTATTTATTCTCTCAAGAATAAATAAAATCTTAAAAAAAAAAGTTTGGTAAACTGAATATTGCAGAAAAGCAATGGGCTTTTGGTAATTCATTAATATTCTTCCATCATAGCCACAGGAGATGAGAGATTGCCCCCCTCAGCAATGGGAGCCAGCACGGCTCTGCTGTTCTCTTTGAGAGCAAAGGCCCTGCAACATGAACTAGGAAAACAGAATCAGAATTAGACCACAACATGTACAGAAGGGAGTTAGTCTTTAAAAAGCACGAGGATTTTTCTGTTCTTTTACAGGGTAGGATTTTCTATTGTTTCTAACATTTTATCCATATGTACATAACCAAAAAAAGGAAGGATTTATAAAATACATAATACTGCATGTTTCTTTTTTTCTCACAATTAGCTAGGAATGGTTCTATCTAGGATTTCAATGAGAGCAGTCTGCATTCTCTATTAAACAGTCCATCAAAAAACAAAAACAAAAACAGTCCACCACAAATGAGCAGCCCATAATCATTAATTTAAAAAATTCCTCCGAGAGTCTCCCTGTGGGTCACTTGTCACATAAAGGGTGGCATGACCATACAGGTATGGGAGAAGCAAAATGGGAGTCGGGAGACCTGGGTGATCGTTTTAGCTTTTCTAGTACTGGTGAGATCTCAGGTAAGTTGTATCATCTCTCTAAACCTTATTTTTATTGGATAGCATACTGAAAGCACTGGATTGAATACTGTTGAAGATGCTCATCTCTAAAATTCTTTGACATTATTAAATGTTTATTAAATGCAAATCATGTGACAGGTGTTATGAATAAATATGAATAAATGCATAATACATGACCCAGGCACTCAGGGAGCTTAATATTTAAATAGGCTATTAATTTCTAGAAGGTACAAAATTCTTCATGGAAATGATTTCATTCAATATACTTTTAAAATCTGAAAGTACACTGACAATTGAGTTGGCAGCTTTTATGTCCTTTGAATAGGCTGTTTTATGCTTAATATTCTCTTGATCTGTAGCTGTGTGGGTGCAAGATGGCACAGGGGTAGGAGCAGAGCTCTTGGGGTCAGTGAGACCTAGGTCTGAAGCTCACCTTTTCCAATGACCAGTATTTCTGTGGACAAGAGACAGAACCTCTTTCAGATTCATTTTATAAACTTCTATTATCATTTTATAATCATTTTATAAGATAAAAGAGAAAATCCTCTCTTTAACCCTGATTCTATTCCCCTGAGATAACTGGGAAAGAACTTATGTTCAAGTTTTAGATGGGCACTCCCCACAGTTTAAGTTCTGTAAGGAATGAATAAAATAAAATTGGTTAAAAACCATGTTTACAGTCATTTGCCATATGTTTTAAGGAGCTCTTCGGCATCTGTGGGGCATGCTCATACATTTCCACCTCTGTCCTTTTGCCTTTCCTCAAAATTATTCAAATGGGAGATGCAAATAAAACTCTTCCTGGCATCCTTTCTGAGCACCCAGCTGTGACTCACCTCCCCATCTTCTGACTGTCCCTACCTTTTACTCTCCTTCTCTTTTTGCATCATCAGATCTTATCCTTCCTTCAGATTGCAAGTACCTTGGAGACAGAATCTTTGTCTGATGCAACTTTGTAACTAAATATAATACCCAATATTGTATCTTCCATATATTAACTACTCAATAAAAGCTTGCTTAGTTAATAAACATAGTTTAAAATCTAGTAAAATAGCTAAACACATTAGAAAACTGGCATTATTTTTATTTCAAAGATGTAAAATTCTCAGTCCTATTTCTAAAATAAAGGCATTTTAATTCTGGAAAAATGCCCTATCAATTAAGCCATCTATAGTTTCTCAGGAGACCTCTCAGGAATAATCTCTGACAGAGGTTGTCAATACATGGGAGAGAGAGGAAGAAAGAAACTCTGCTATCATATGTGTTTTACAGAACTAGGTAGCAGTCTGAGTTAGCTCCCCCTTCAATCCCCTTTTTCATAAACTCACAAGAACAGTATTAAAGAGGGAAGGACTGTGTATGTTTTTTCTTTTCCTCCCCCCCCCCTTTTTTTAAGACTGGATTTATTTATTTGAGAGAGAGAACACAAAAGAGTGAGTGAGTGAGCGAATGTATGGGGAGAGGAGGGGCAGAAAGAGAGCGAGAAGCAGACTCCCCACCCAGCAGGGAGCCTGACTCAGGACTCAATCCCAGGACCTTGGGATCATGACTTGAGCTGAGGGCAGATGCTTACTCAACTGAGCCACTCAGGTGCCCCTGTTTTTTCTTTTCCAGTTAACATGAACTGAAATTTTAAAAAGCACAAGCCTAACATAAAAGCTTCATAAAGCGGGCCTAACGCAGCAGTTAGAGGCAAGGTTGCTGAGCACTGTTGTCACATACAGAGTAAATCAGGCACAAAGGGGAGGCACAGTAGGCACCATCATGTGGGTAGGAGGCACACATCCCTGCTCTGTTTCACCCTGTCTCAGTCCTTCTACAGCCTGTACCAATGGTGTCACAGATGTAACAGGCCATTTTCAATCTACATCTTGTTATAGATTAATAAGCAAACATTTTCTTGCTTATTATGCAATTTATCATGATGAAAATTACATTGGACTCCTCAAGGCTACATGCTGATACATTCATTTATTTAGAGCTGTGTATAGAGTTATACTAATCTTCATGACAGAAAAGGATGTAATAGCAGGATTTAAATTATCTACTGAAGAACTAAAGTGTCTATGGACATACTACATGTAGATAAAGCACAGTATATCTTTATGTTTGCTGATATAAGCTTCATGTAAACTGATTTAAAAACAAAATAAAACAAAATATTAAATACTATGTCTAAATAAAGCCTATCACTTCTCCTAGGCAACAAAACAAGACTGCATACTATTGAAATGGTGTTTAGATCAGCTTTGAAAATAGGCTATAAAATTAGGTCAAAACAAAACTGGAAGGTATACAGGCAGTTGCAGCCAACATGAGGGCAGAGGGATGAAAATATGTTCTAGGCTTTGCACAAAGGCCAGTTGCCTCTTACTATTGCTTCAAACTCATGGGCTCAGTTCCCTCCGAATTCTTAAAGTCAATCAAGAAAGAACCTTCAGGCCTTCTGCATCCAAAAACTATCCAGGCTGCCATTATGTCAAACTATTCATTCTAGAACCGGGCAGCTCTTGATTTGCTGACTCTGAAAAAATGACAATGGCATCACCACTTTTACTACCACCTACAGGGAATTCCCATTTAATCTTTTAGTATGTGCTAAGTATTCTTCCAAGTGCTTTGCAAACAGAAACACATTTAATATCAACTTTATGAGGTAGGTATTTAATTAGCCCCAACTTGTATATGGAACTGAGGTAAGAGGTGAAATGACTTGCTGAAAAGCAAACAGCTAGGAAGACAAAGAGTAAATGTTTAGGAAATGTGGCAGTATGATAGGAGGTAGGGGGCGGGCAGCTGCCTAAATTGGAAATAAATAACACCTTCTACCAATCCATCTTGGGACTTCGGGCTGAGAATGTCCAATCTGTAGACAAAGCCACAGCATCCCAGTCTAGCCTTTTAATAGCTTCTTTGATCTCTACTCCCTGAGCCTAGAGCCATGATGGATCATAAGAGAACGAAGGGATATGAGAAAGACAACCATGAAGAAAAGGGCAGAGAATTCTAGTTTTTTTCAAGGTCAACAAAGATAAGATGAAATGCCATTCATTGAGAAAATCAGAGGTGATAACATTTACATTTAGAGAGGCACCATGGGCCAATTCAAAGATTCCTAACACTAGGATGGCGATACTGAAAAAAACAAAACAGAGGCCCTGAGTGACTCAGTTGGCTAGGCGTCTGACTCTTGATTTTGGTTCAGGTCATGACCTCACAGTAGGGGGACTGAACACTGCATTTTGGCTCTGTGTTCACCACAGAGTCTGCTTGTCCCTCTTTCTCTGTTTCTCCCCCTGTTCTTTCTTTCTCTAAAATAAATAAAATCTTTTAAAAAATAAAATCGCAAAATTAAAATAAACAAAAACCTTCCTCCAAGAATTAGGAGGCTGAGTTCTCAAGTCAACATGAACCTCTATCATCACACCCCCAATTGCCTTCCCATCATTCTTGGCCACTTGGCTACCAAGGGCTTCCCACTTACTTCATTTCAGCAGCTCCCTCAGCTCATCTGCCTTTCCCTCTACTCTCATCACTGCTTCTCTGGATCTCCGCAATCTCCTACAGCTGGTTCTTGGCTGTGTGCAAGTGAAACCTCAATAAATTAAATTTAAAAATTACTATGAGTGTGAAGGAATAATTCCCCAAACTATCTGTCATGTATTCTATGAGTAAATGTTTGAGCAGGTATATACACAACTTTCCTTGTAAGTGATATGTTTACACTATTATTAGATAATAATATGTCAAGGCACAATAAGCACAATTTAGAAACTATGTCACAGATCAGCCATTCACTGGCTTAATGCTAAATCTCAAGTGTGCCCAAATTATAGAAATAGATTTCCCTTTCCTTATCTATATCCAAAATTTCATATATTGAGATATTTGGGGTTTCATTATCTACTAAAAACACATAATCTATCAAGGGCAATCAATGACCTTAAACAAAAATAAACAAAATACCAACTGACAGAACACAAACAAAATCCCCACAAATTAACTGGAATTGAGCACGTACTTGGCGAGCTGTTTCTCGGCATCAGCACAAAGTTCAAGAAGCCCCATGAGGACAGCAGACACATCCATGTAAGGCTCCCAGACCGTGAAACCACGTCCAATTAGATCAATGGCTGTTCTTCGGATTGTACTGTGTGGAGGAAGTTTGGGGCTGGGGGGCTGCAGCAGAAGAAATGTCAGTGCCTTACCTAAAATTACAAAATAAGAAGCAAAGCAATAAAGTAATTTTACTTTTGTGATGTTTTTTTCGAAGACATTTTCAAAGTATAAATTACTTTTGATTTTTTTTCTTTAACTAAAAGGGGGTTTTGAGCAGTAAGACTATACAAGATCTCAAGTTTACAGTTTGCTCAGCCACATACTTTAAAGAGATAAGTTAGGTTACAATATTTTATACCATATTCTAAAATGCTTTAATTTCATAAGAATTATGTATAAATAAGTATATATAATTTCAAAATATATCAGTGATCCTAAATTCCAAGCAAGGTGTCTCTTCCTACTCAGCATTCTGTAAAATGGAGATGGTTTCAAATAATGTTATATTTGTTATATCCCAACAGGGATCAGGGATGAAGGCACAGATATAGTTTTAAAAAGTTTCCCCCACAAGCATCTATGTTTCTCCATATTCTGCTACGCTGATCCAGTACAATGATGTGAAGTATGTGGTAAATTCTTCACACAAGTTTGGTAAAGAAATGAAAAGACAGTTTGATATTACTTTTAAATCTGATGAAATCATCTAGATTTTAAGTATCATGTATTTCTTTATGTCGAAGATAATGCTAACAATTTGTATACATAAGCCTAATGGCTGTCAAGCTGTAAAAGCTCACCTATTTCAAAAGGCATTTTGACATTTAGAAAACAGGGACTGTGAAGAACAAATATCAATTTAGAAGAGGCTGTTTGTTTCTTGAGGGGAAGAAACAAAACTGTTTACACATCACAGAACAGTATAGCGGACTGCTTAAGGGATACACAGGCTTCAGATTTAAGACAGGGAAGTAACCAGTTTCATAACTTAGTAGGGGAGGCCGAAGAAGGTATCATGAGCTTCAGTTTCCTTGTCTGTAAAATGAGAAAACAGCTCACTCTCACAGAGCAAGAGTGTTGGGATGATGCAGACAAAGTGCACTGCCATGTGCCTAGCACCCGGGAGGGCTCCTCAAACGGCAGTCACGAAAAGCATGTTGAACTTGCCTGTTTTCAAAATTGAGAACGTGGCATATAAACTTTAATGCAGTTAACAAATAAAGGCATTTACTCATTTTTATGTTCTAGCCAATTGTTAAACGAGAATGGATTGAACTGGAGGTGAAAAGACATGAAGGATGCTGTAAAGCCCAGACTCTTGTCTGCCAATGCACTGTTTGTTCGTGGTTCAGAATACCTGCTGCTGTAGAACCCTTGAAAAATCTGTTGAAAACCATTGGTCTTTTCCCCAGGAAACTACATATAATACATGTACATATCCATCAAATGACACACACACAAAAATTTCCAGGAGGCCACGGTTCTTGGGTTAACAAGTCTTGCAGGAAGCTGAAAAGGTATGTATACGTGGAAAGCCTCCTGGAGGAGACATCTTGATATTCATCACTTCATTCATACACGTATTTGAAAATTTTACTCTCCCACTTAGCCATGTCCTACATTAGCTTCAAGTTTTGTGGATCATAAAAATATAAACCCCAAAAATCGTGACCCACTGTTTTCTATTTTCTGCTAGCACTTACTCATCCCTTACCACACGATATTTTTAAATATAAGCCTTTCTATGGATTTCCCTTTTCCTCATCAAGTTTGTTGCTCCTGGAGGGTAGGAACTATGGTGCATGTAACTTTACATCTCCCAGATCACCAAGCACAGCACTCTGCACACATTACAGACCTAAGATGGAAATACATCTGCCTTTACTGCATGTACATCTCTAATGCAGTTCCCTGCTCCAGTTTGTCAGAATGGTATTTCAAAATGTCAAGAGATCCACCACTTTTCTGTCATTCTTTACTTCTAGGAAGTAAGAGCTGCAGAGAAAACACCAGTGCTGCTCTCTGCAGACATCCTGAAGCACAAGCAGCAATGGCTCCAGTTTAAGGGACAGGGCTCCCTGAAGCTCTGTCCTTGGGAAGCAGTTTTGTGAAGGGGCAAAGGTTTCCTAAGTACAATGTTTTATAGCATTTCAATCATCATTTCCCTTAACTGCACTCCACTATTCCTGTATTCATTACAGGCAGGAGCATTCTGGCAATCCCAGGGAGGGCTGATTTCTTGCAGCCTCTGTGTGGGAACTCTGGAGGCAGCTTCCTCACCACTCTGACAATTTTATCTTGAAAGCAAAAGTAAACCGTTAAGTGGCCAGTTTCTTGATGTTTTCCATCATTTTTCTAACAAAGTAGGAAGGACAGCATAGGGGATGTGATCACTCACCTTGCAACGAAATGACAGAAAAGGAAGACTCAGTAGGCAGACTTCAAAAGACCCCTGGCCTTGCAATGGTCCTCAGGGTATCTTCTGCTCCCCTGCAAAGTATGATCTACCCTCACAGTGAGGATGCCACCCAGCTCAGCAGGAAATGCAGGTTCCCTCTGGCATGCCATCGCCTCTCTTAAATCGCCTCTCTTAAATCACTTTCTATTTCATTCAGTGATTTTATAAGTAAAATTCTCCTATAGCACCTCTCCTTCTTTAGTTCAGATCACAGTCTCTGGGTAACATACAGTAAAAACCCCCACAGTTCTGGCAGGTGATGTAGGGGGCACCAAGAAAAGGCAAGAGAGAAGAATGGTCTGTTTAACACACACATTTTAAATCCACTAACTAGAGTCTGATTATTTTTCACTGGTCTGTTTTGGAATTATAAAGACAGAAGAATGCTATAATTCCACACCTGACAACTTATTCCAAGCAAAATGTGTAAATAAGAGAAGATGAAGAGGCTTTTTAAGTAAACATTTTGATTTCTAGCCTTGTTGATTAGTAAGATGCTTATGACTTTAATGCTACCAGGAATAATGACACTGATGTTCTGGAGGAGCACGCTCGGATGCCTAAGGGTTCAAACTTCCTAATCACAGATTCCTTCTGATGATATAAAGGAATGAGCCTTTAAGAAATAGTTGTTACAATAATAAAAAGGGATAGGTAAATTTAAGATTCCTTTTTTGAATACAGTATATTCTCTACTTCAGGGTTTATCTGACTTATGATTCCATAACAGATAGCTGCTCTGCAACATGGACCAAGGTGATAAAAAAAAAAAAAAAAGCTAAAATTAAGATACCTACGTACCTTCTCTTTTGCTAGAAAAAGTCTCATGACAATTTTATGAATTTTCTCTCTCAGAATTTTCCTTAAACCTTTGGTACCCAATAATAGTTATATTTTAATCTGTGCAAGATGAAATCTAATTTTGTACCAAAATAAATAGTAAGCAAGGCACAGAATGATGCTCTCATCTGACACCATGACTGATTGTATCATAAAAGGCTCCCTAGTAGCAGTATGAAAAAGTTCAACAAACTGGACTGACATTCTTCAAAGTCTTCCACAATTTGGTTCCAACCTAGCCATCCAAAGATTCCTGTGATAACTATATATAAAATAAATATAATAAAAAGTTCAAGGACACGGATTCTAGTTCAGGAGATGGTTGAGCAAACAGGTCATTTCAATATATTCCGAGTATTGTTAGAGCATTTAAAAGCATAAGGTATCCAGAGAGAACTTAATAGGGGCACTTAACTCCACCAGAGAGTATGAGAAGGCTTCCAGGGAAAGGTGACTTCTATACCCAAACCTAAAGAGTAAGTAGGAGTCAACTACTCAAAGGAGAGGACTATGGAAAGAAAGCATTCCAGACAGAGAAAAGAGTATGTCTCATGATGAGGAAATGAGAAAGAACAGTGTCAGATCAAGGGATTACACATAGCTCAACATGGCTGGCGATCTTGTTGGGGAAAAAAGAAGAGGTTGATGTGATGGGCAAGGGAGAAAAGAGGACAAGTTGGATGAACCAGAACAGTGAGACATGAGGCAGGACAGGTTACTAGAGCCCATTCACAAAGGGCCTCATATGTCATGCCAGAAGTTTGTTTATTCTGGTGACAATGGGGAACTACTGAAAGTTTTAAGCAAAGGAGGTTTGATTAGATTTTCATTTAGAAAGATCAACACTTGGGTTGTCTTATGCTAGAAAGGGGTAAGACCTATTACCTGTTTAATTCTGATCTATTCATCCCCAGCCAAATGGATTAATTAGAATCCTAGAATTTTCAGACTGAAAGGACTTTAGAACAATAGCATCCATTCCTGTGCTTCACATGAGATAACTGAGAACTGTAGAAGGAAGGGGTGAGCTGCAGGCCTGGGAAAGGAGTCCAGGCTTCTGTGGCCCAGGCCATGTGTTACAGGGCCAGTACAGGTCTGAACACAACTTGCCTCTTTATTCATGACACTTTATTCATGACACTCTACCCAACTAGGGATTCAAAACTATAACCTTTATGATCAATCTCTTCCTCCTTCTGAATTAAGGCATGATTTCAACTGCAGTTATTAGTGTCTCCCGCAAACAGAAGATTAAATGAATTAAATGCTTCATCTTTTCTTGTATAATGAAAAAGTTGCCGTCACTGGATCGACATCTAAATATAACCATAGTAAGATCCTCGCAATCATCTTGGCTCTAACTTAGTTGCACCGTGGTCACAAAACAGTCTACTGCACATCTAGCACTGCACTCACCTTGCAGGCAGGAAGTGGTAGAAAGCTGACGGTATAGAATTCAGCATTATTCAAGTAATTCTGGGGCCATATTCAAAGTCCATTTATCAAATTACTAGTGTTTCTCACCCATGAGATAAGTAATACATAGTGTGGCAGCTTTATAGTGGGAATCTAGCATGTAGCACACCACCACCACCGTACGGATGTCTAGCCAAAAGTATAAATGAACTACCAAAAATGCACACATGCTCAGAACAGTAGATAACAAATCAAAAAACAACAAAACGCTTTGAAAAGCAGATAGCACTAAAATCTAGCATTGGATAAATCACAATTAACTTAGGCCCTCTGGCTGTTTGAATTCTGTTGTCGTGAGTCAAGAGTAATAACAAAAGCTCATATATTAGTGCCATTTTATCTCAAGCTTTTTAACTCAAGCAATTTTTTGAAAACGGTTCCAACTTTATTCTTACTGTTTTTTAAAAGTGCTACATAAAAGCAAAGCAGCAAGAAAATATTTATGCTTTGCTGTAACAGCAAAACACTAAAAACGAGAAAGGATTGAGACAGAGCAAAATAAAGCCTACGAGAGCAGTGATTAAAGAGCTGACGGTTTTCTACCATGACTAAGTTGTTGCTTTTGCAAAATAAATATTGTCCCATCATGAAATGACCAGTGAAGACCCCAATTCAAAACATTTTTGTTTTATCTGCCTGATAATGATGACTAGCTCTTTCAAAAGATTAGCAAACAAGCCATCTCTCTCTCTCTCTCTCTCTCTCTCTCCTCTCTCTCTCTCTCTCACACACACACACACACACACACACACACACACGCAATTACTTAGGTAATAATGAATTTGTCTTCTGGGGCATTTATTCATCCTTACCACAAAGTGTAGACTTACTTTATTAATGTACCCTAAGCATTATGGAATACTTATTCTACGAAAATACTTTACTAACCATAAAAAACTATAGTTATATATTTCTATAAGCACTGGGTATTATTTTAAGCACCATTTGATAACAGATAACTTTTATATTGTTATCTCACTTTTTTCCCCTTCTTGCCTTTCTAACAAGGGTAGGGACTGAGCCTGATAGAGTACCTTGAGTTCTCTACAGCCTATTAGACTGTTTTTATTTACACACACACACACACACACACACACACACACGATCAACTGCCAGTTACATACACCAATATTAACACTTGCAATACTAACTCAAACCTTTATTTTTATATAACCACAGATCCTACTAACATGACATGCTCATGACATGAACTTGAATCATGCAGTAGTAATTTTTACTCAGTTCCTAATTGTCCTGCAATAGCAATAAATAGGAAAGGATCACCTAAAAAGTTGTAAAATTGATACTTTTTCCCAGCTTTCCATTTGTAATTTTTATTTCCCTTAGGGGGAGGCTAACTGTTCCCTCTCATGCTTCCCTTGAAGCTTGAAGACCTCATAGGCAGATTCCAGAACGAGCTATTACAAGCCCTCTAGCAACCAGTACACCCTGTACAAGGAAATAGCACTGGATAAATGAAACCACTGGAAGGACTGAGTGTAAGGACAGAAATGGGGACCTACTTTATGGAGTGTCTCCTTGCTGCAGGAAGGGGAACTTGGATTTTATGGCAGCCAATGCTTTCAGAAAACTAGTGGCCATAGGAAGGAGTTTTAAGAACTGGAAACTAAAACAGAAGCTAGAGTCATACCATATTTATCAAAGGAGAATGAAATTTTCTTACTGGAATTATTACAAAACCATAGCATTTCAGAGAATTTTTCAGAGTCCTCGGAGGTCCTTCATAATTATTATGGCTGCCCCATTGGTAGGTAATATATAAACTATTTTCTTGAGCTCTGTCTGGTCCCTCCTAGGCCAGTCATCAGGCCTGGTTAGACCTTTGTTCCTTTTACTTAAAAAATATCATAAATGAAGAAATGGCCACTAATCACCCTTAGCTCTGAATAGCACAGGAGGGGGGAAAAAAGGTCATATTAAAAAAATGCATTAATTAATAGTTCAATTACAAGGAAATTCCTATGGGAGAACACATTATATGCACTTTAAACCAAATGAATTTATGATGATTTATGCCATTACAATGAGTGCAAAATGAATTAATAATGATTGGCCACTTATTTCAAAGTGTAACCAAGTGAAAGAAGCCTTTTCCCACTTGTTAATGTCCATCAAAGAACAAGGATGGCAGAGTGCCATCTGGAATTCCACTCCTTTGCTTTATACAGAAACCTGACTTAATTAAAAATAATTCCAATTTTGTGTGCGTTATTCATGGATATGGACTAATTAACAAACACTTCTATAACTAAATGCCTTGTATTAATGCAGTTGTTAAAAACTGCTTGTTAAACAGTTTACATCCTTCATTGCACAGAAGCTTAATTTTTTAAATAAAAAGTGTAAAGTAACTCTGAAATTAGGAAGCCAATTTAACAAAGATATTTAAAAACTCATTCATCTATCAGTTTTATCAAAACAGTCCTATTTCAATGTAATTCACTGTTTCTTGGCCTAGAATCAGAAGACTCTAAAATTCAAACATTCTTTGATTCAAAGTATGTTTTTTGTCGGTTTTACTGAACTTCAAATTATGTCATACAATGATATTTAAAGTTATTTTGGCTTTTTTTAGTATTTTATATATTTTGGATGGCAAACTAAAATTAGGGAATCTTACCTTCCTATAAAGAAAGAGATATTACTTATTTCATATAGTCTTTTTCTGCCTCATGAATGTAAAAAGTCCTGACTTTTGGACAGTTTGAGGGTCAGTAATAAAGAAGTAAAATAATAGAAGTGGGTGTTTATGATATCAAAGAAGTAAAATTTTAAAATCCATTAATCTAGGGAATCTTTAATTAAATCTTTAAATCTTTAATGAATAGAGGTCCAAATACCTCTATGTCCTGATCCTAAAAGGTGTAGGATGGTTAAATAGCATGAATCAGTGGGTTGGCAGCCATATGGGTGGGTGGCAAAAGTACTCTAGGGTTGAAGTTCTAGCTCTAGTGCCTACTAGCTAAGTGATTATCTATTCATTCAAAATTTACTAGTACTTGCTATGTTCCAGGCATTGTTTTTAAGCACAGGTCAACAAAATCTGTGCTCTCACAGAGCTTACATTCCAGTTGAGTCAGACAGACTAGAAGAACAAATAGATATGTCAAGCAGAACTAAGTCCTGTAAAGAAAAAGCAAGAATAAAAGCCTAAAAACTGACAAGAGGAAAGGACTCGGCAGATGGTAACATTTGAACAAAGGCCTGAGTGAAATGAAAGAGAGGCATGGGGGCACCAGTGGGAGAAGCATTCTAGGCTAAGAGAACAGCACCAAAGGCCCTGTGGTTGGACGGGATATCTTTGGGCCAGCAAAAGTCCACAGAGTGGTTAGATGGCAGTGGACAAGGACAAAAGTGGAAGGACATACAATAAGAGAGGCAGCTGTGGGATGGATTACATGAGCACTTTCCTCTGTGGGTTTTTAAGTATTATGAGAAATTCATGGAAGTTACACGGAGAGAATGACATGACCCGCTGT
Source organism: Nyctereutes procyonoides (assembly GCF_905146905.1). Lineage (NCBI taxonomy): Eukaryota > Metazoa > Chordata > Mammalia > Carnivora > Canidae > Nyctereutes > Nyctereutes procyonoides. Next base: position 18,581,477 of record NW_026575082.1, read on the forward strand.
CAACCAGAAAGTATCAGGATGCTGTATACAGAATAGACGGTCACATCAGGAAGGCCAACTGGGAGGTTCTTAAAATGGTTCAAGCAAGAGATAATAAAGGCCTGGACTAAAACAGTAGTGACACAGTTCTCACACCCTGTAAATTCTGGATTTTTGAAGTAACTTCAGTAGAGCAGACAAGATTCATTTAGGGATTAGATGTGAATATATGATATAGAGAGAAGTAAAACAGATTCCAGGCATTTGGACAGGAATGGCTATGTTAATGACGGTGACACTCACTAAAATGGGTAGCAACAGGAGACAAGGAGGTTTGTTATTTGTTTTTGAAGTGGAAGCAATAATCCAAATTTTAGTTTTAGGCATTTCCAATTTGAGATACATATCAAACATCCGAAGGTAGAGTTCAAATAAGTACCTGGACATATGAGTCTGGAGATTGGCATGGAAACCAGGGTTGGAATCAGAAAGTTAAAAATCATCCGTATATGCTGCACTGAAGCCACGGGACTGGCAGTAATTGGTAAAGAATGAGGGTAGGTACAGAGGAAAGAGGGGGAACACCAAGTCTGGGTACAAGTGGTTAATGAGGTGGGAGAAACAGGAAAGAACAACGTCACAGAAACTAAGCAGAGTTGCAGGTTTCAACATAGCTGGAATTACTGGCTACCAAGAGAGAGAGACAAGAGCTGAGAATTACTTCCTGACTTGGGCAACACATGAAGTCCCTGGTTACCTTACTGGAAAGGTTACAGGAGAGTGAAAGTCAGAAAAGTCTGACCGAAGCAGATTCAGGAAAAAAAAAAAAATGGCTAAGAAAGCAAAGAATGTAAACATAATCAGAGTATTTAGTGCAGAATGTATACAATTATGTAGACTAGAGTATTTGTAATTTCCGGACTTCTAAATACCTACTGATAATAATGCAGCGTTCATGTAACCTTCTGTAGATACAGACAATGGAGGAAACAGATAGGAGTATCTGTTTTATGGGACATACTTCTCAATGTGTTCCATGCATAGCTTCTACAGCCTTCTCTGGACCTGATCACTTCCAGGAACCAACCAATGGTCTTTCCAGAGATGAACCCCCTCCCCCCAAGACGGCAGTTTCATTCACGTCTGAACAGGAATGCATCGTAACCTTTCCTGGTCATCTGTACACCATTAAACATCCTGTGAGAGGGGCTCACCAGATGGATTACAGGGTTCTGAAGGTGCTGATGTACCTCTCCAAAGTAACTGACTTACTGCTCGATCAAAGACTCATGCTCAGTTATTTTACCCATTTGTCTAGGGCTTTTAGAATTTAATTATTAAAAAAATACATGAAATCAAAACAATGACATTTTCCCAAAAATACCATTAAAGTTAATCAAAACTATGGCAAAAACTGAAATGCTTCATGGTAATTTCGTAATTGCATACTCTTTTTAAATAATTCACACAGGGTAATTAAGTTAGCATAATCTCAAAGTAATTTTATAAGTAGTCTAGTGGAGATGAAAATCACAGGCAGGATTAGCTAATTTCTTTTCTAATAACGACAGTAAAGCATTCACCTGGAACATGGAACTGCTGAATGTTAACCCTTCACAGATAGATCATCAAAGATGAGAATCAGTTGCCCTTAGTGGACACTAAATATTAAGTAAACTGTGAGATGAAGACTAGAGTAACCCTAGGAGAAATTAATTCAGAATTGCTTTACATGCGAGCAAATAAACAAATGCCAACATTCTCACTGTGAGCACGCTAAATGCTTCCTTTCTACACATTTATTTTATTGAAGTTGAGTAAGGGAGGAAAAAAAAGATGAGCAAACAAAAGTCACTCTGCTGCCCGTTTCTCAGTCTGGACATCTTTGTTTAAGCTTTGACTTGGCTTAAATGAACGAATTAATATTGACAAAAACATCAACTAAGCTAATGAGTTGTTAGTTAAGGCAATAAACATGTCACATTAGAGTCAGCGCAGTAAAGAGGTAATTAGCCCTGGAAAAGCCCTGCTGATTGGAGCTGTTGAGATCCTCTGCTCTTAACCTTTGAGTCCATTATCCAGCCCAGAAGTGGTGGCTATGTTAATGGGAACTCGCTAGTAAACAGCAGCCAGCAGCCGGGCTACAGCAGCTAGACCTGCGTCAGAGTTCTGGGATGCAAGGGGCGCTGGGAGGCTTACAAGAGCCATCAACAGAGCCCTGGGAAAAGCGGAAACCCAGTTCTTTGAGGAATAGATATTAATGTCCAACGGAGGAGGCAAATATATTTCCAAAGAAATATCTATTTCCAAATAAAATACTTTTTAGCAACAACAAAAAACTTTGCAATACACTAAGTAACATACGATGAGACAAAGGAAAACTCACTCTAATCACAAAATATGCTCCCATCTGCAAATAAGGATGCCCCGACCCTTTCAAGATAAAGCGCAAGACACTGTAATATGATGAGTTCCTAAGCTGTAGAGGTAATCGTGGTCACAATTAAAAATCATAGCAAATAATTTACATTAAGACAAAAAAAGAAGCATACATGCTATTACACTTCTAAAATATACATGTTTAGGGGCGCCTGGGTGGCTCAGTGGGTGAAGCATCTGCCTTTGGCTCCAGTCATGATCTCAGGGTCCCAGGATCAAGCTCTGCATCGGGCTCCATGCTGAGCAGGGAGTCCCCTTCTCCCTCTCCCTTTGCCCTTCCCCCTCGCTCGTGCTCTCTCTCGGATAAATAAGTAAAATCTTAAATAAAATACATACATTTACATGAGTAATTATAAACTGCCCTTCAGAGGGCAGCCCGGGTGGCTCAGCGGTTCAGCACCTGCATTTGGCCCAGGGTGTGATCCTGGAGACCCGGGATGGGGTCCCATGCCAGGCTCCCTGCATGGAGCCTGCTTCTCCCTCTGCCTGTGTCTCTGCCCATGCCACCCCGCCCCCACCCCGTCTCTCATTAATGAATAAATAAAATCTTAAAAAAAAAAAAAGAGCCCTTTGCTCTGTAAGATCTTCTGTGTGTGTTCTTTTTTTAACTTCTCACTAATTTACTGATTTGGCTTTGGGACAATCAACACTATCTTTTCAAAGTCTATTCTGAAAAAGAAATCAGATTCTTATAGAAAAATCACAAATGGCAGGACAGAACCTACACAGGAGTTATAACACAACATATATAAATATAATGCTCATTCTCTCAATTAGTGGATCCTTTCTGAAATAAAGCAAAAGACCATGTTGGAGAGTATAATGTGAATTTGTATAATCTTCATAATAACTTCCCAAAAAATTGTCAGACGGGCTAAGTTTTAACACTGCTTCTAACACTCTACATGCCTATAAATGTATTAATTGGTACTAGTATATGCACAGAAATAGGTTACATTGAGACCATATTACCAGAAAATACATTTTCCTTTGGAAACTTGCTTTCTTCTAAGCTTAAAAGCAAACACATTCAAGATAAATACTACACTGCCATTCATTTTACGTGCTTTAATAATTTTATGCTATTGTGTTTTACAGAGGAAGAAAATGTTCTATCCCAATTCTTCATTACATAAGTTTGATGGGAGAGGTGGTTAGATATGCAGTTCCTTGCCACTCCTGTCGTGTGCATATGTGCAGTATGTGTCTGGGTGTTAGAGGAGGAGAGACATGGGACATTTACTATATACAGTAAATCAATATGTGCTCTCTTTTCTCAGGCTGAGTAATTTCAAAAGGGACAGGAAGCAATTAGCTTCCTCATACCTTATTGGGCAGTGTATGGTTTTAATATTTTTCCCCCCATACAGCTTTCTACTAAATTTGCAAAACAGCTTTATACGGCTTAATTTTCCTTAGTTAATTCTTCTACATAATTAGGTTTAGATCAAAGCACTATAAACCAGTTTTCATTTTCAATAAAAGATGAACCAAGAACTAATGCTGCAAACTAAAATAAGAAATACATGTTTTTGTTATTTTATTGTCACTGACAGCTAAGTGTAACCTGAAAAAAATACACAGTATTTACTACTTCTTTTATACAGAGAACATATAAAGACGTCCAAATATTTCTAAATTGTCTAGAAGCAGTAAAGAAAAATAAGGTGGTCAGAATATTTTTAGGACTACATCCATACATTAAATCCATACTTGTAATTATTTATATAATTTCACATCTAGGCAGTGTATCACAGGATAATAGTGTTCAATCTTTTTTCTTTCATTTATTTATTTATTTATTTATTATTCATTCATTCATTCATTCATTCATTCATTCATTCATTCATGAGAGATACACACAGAGAGAGAAGCAGGCTCCACGCAGGCAGCCTGATGTGGGACTCGATCCCGGGTCTCTAGGATCACGCCCTGGGCTGAAGGCAGGCACTAAACCGCTGAGCCATCCGGGCTGCCCCTCAATCTTTTTTCTACCCCAACATACTTGCAGAATATGACATATTACCAAACCATTTCTTACTGTGATGGAATGGGGGTAGCAAAATTAGAGGGAAGCAGAGTGCCATAAACATAATTTGAAGATGCCCTCCAGGTGATTCAGATGTGTTACCCCACTTCATACCTTGTCCTTGCCACTTCCAGGCAGGAGGCCAAAGTCAACCCTATCCCACCCCTCACACCATCCCGTGACTGAAAATCCATGGAAAGTAATACAGAGCTATGAAGTATGATCTGGATTCTAATCCTACACCTACAATCTCAAGTAACATGAACTGGGTATTAGTTTCCTCATCTGAGATAAAATGAGATGGAGAAAAGACCTATTTTTGAGTTGACAGGAATAGTAAATGACAGAACATGCATCATGCCTGGAATGAGGGAGGCTCATGATAAATTCTTCCTCCATCTTCCTGAATATAATTACACAGAAATTAATTATTTTCCTTAATCACAGATATTTATTTCTATACTATCCTAAGACTACAAAAAATGGACTTTTTAAAGAGGAAAACTAGTGGGACTCTAGTCCTTTTAAAAATATGTAATATCAAGGGGCACCTAGGTGGCTCAGTCAGTAAAATGTCTGACTTTGGCTCAGGTCATGATCTCAGGGTCATAAGATCAAGCATGGCATTGGGCTCTAAGCTCAACGTGGAGTATGCTTCAGAATCTCTCTCCTTCTCCCTCTGTCCTTCCCCCCCATTTAAACGGTCTCTCAAATATGTAAAATCTTAATTTTTTTAAATATATGTAATATCAAGCATTTTACCAAACAGAAAAACCAATAAAATGAATGAATGAAAGGAAGGAAGGAAGGAAGGAAGGAAGGAAGGAAGGAAGGAAGGAAGGAAGGAAGGAAGGAAGGAAGGAAAGGGGTAAGAAGGGAAATTATACTTGTGGTCTGGTGGGTGGCATGTACTGTTTTGAATACTTTACCTACAGGATTTCATTTAATTCTGAAAATAACCCTGAGAGGAACATATTAGTTTCAATTTTGAAGATGAGGAAAACCGTTTCTCAGAAACCTTAAATAACTTATTCTAGATCGTACTATGAATAATGCCAAAATAGGGTTTACCTGACATAAAATCCTCTATTCTGTCCACTATATTCCATACAATTATTACAAAAATTATAGGCTATGCCATATTTCAGACTTAAGATGATATGTGCAAATGATTTTGTTTAATATTGCAAATAAAATACACCATATTATTTCTTGCCTGGTCATCCCAGAAACCATAAATTGGCTTCATGATGATGCAGCAACCACTGAATCCTTTTAACATGTATGGAAAGTGAAAAGCCTAACTGGCAGAGCCACTTAAGGAATGCTGAAATTGTTTATCTGAGTAATCTGCATAAATTAACACATAACAAGAAGACGAGAAAGGCAAACAAATATTATAACACTAGTTTTCTAACCTTTTCCCTGTTAACTCTGGCCTAGTTAAACTGGGCCAGCAATGCTATTTTTCTTCCTCTCAAAATCTATAGAGGGTGAATCAAATGTGAAAGCAAGATCAATTCTGTCCTAAGACAGTAAATGAGTTTAAGATCAGTCTTGTTTCAGTTTATGGAGAGAATCTAATTATGCTAGCTTAACTGTATGTTCACAGAACTATATTACAGAGTCAGGAAAAAGAGAAAATACCCTCACTCACCCCACTAACAAGCAAATTTCATGGGCACTAATAGGGTTAAAAAAAGAAAAAAGAGTCTCACAGACCTCACCATCTACACATAAAGTGAAAGCTACAGAGCAAAATATCTTCACCCATCACATTTTCATAAAAGTCAAGAGCTGGAATGGTCCAACCTCATTATGATAGATAAGAAAACAGAAGCTCAGAGAGGTTGCGTGGCTTCCTTTACATTACAGAGCAAGTGCTATGGCCTGTCCAGAAGCTAAAGTTCCAGTTTCAAAAACCAGTATTTCCTCTAAGGTAACAGAAGATCTCTACAACAAATGAGGTTCAAAATGATCATCATCGTAACTACATCAATCACAGCCATATCTCAGCGCCTGGCATACTACATTGTCTGGCACTGAAGAAGCATTAAAAATATTTGTGGAATGAATGAATGGACCTAATTCACACTCCACTATCCACATTTCAACTACTTTTCAAAGTCTCCTTTATTTGCCAAGCTTTGCTGGTCATTCCCAACTACTGTGTCCCTGAGTTTCTTGAGTACATCTTATTGATACTATTCCAAGAAATACTAGACTTAGAAAGCTCAGAATTAGACGAGACTTCAAAGATAGTCTGGCCCAGAAGTGTCCAATCCTGATATTTAGGATCACTTGATGAACTTAAGGAAAACCCAAATTTGTGGCCTCATGGAGCCCTACAAATTTAGAATGCAGAGTCAGGTGGCATGGAATTCACTACTCTGTGGGGCAGTCAATTCCACTGTGACATATCTTGTTTATTATGTAAAATTTCAAACATATACAAGAAGAATATAGTAAACCTTGTTGTAACAATCATTCAGCTTCCAGAATTGTTAAGTCCTGGCCAATCTTGTTTGCATCTATACCCTCACTCACTCTCCCCAGCACCCTGAATACTTTGTAGTAAATCTCATCTACAAATACTTCATATATATGTCTAAAAGATTGGCACTTATAATAAACATAATCACAATACTATTATCACAGATAAACAAAATTATCAATAATTCCATTATCATCAAATAGTCTATCAGCTTTCACATTTTATTGATTTTCTTTCTGATTTTCTCTTCCCTATTTCTCACCTTTTCCCCTTCCTTCACTTATCTACATTTCTCTCTCCAATCATAATCCAAATATGTCTCTTAAATCTCAATCTAGGGGCACCTCGGTGGCTCAGCTGGTTAAGTGTATGACTCTGGATTTAGACTCAGGTCTAAATCGGGGTCGTGAGATGGAGCCCTGCATGTCCCTACCCACCCCTTTGCATGCAGGCACACACTCTCTTCCTCCTCCTTTAAAAAAAAAAAAATCTATAGGTTTACCTCCCAACTCCTGCTTTTCTGGAAGAAATCAGTTCTTTTGTCCCACAGAGTTTTCTAAAATCTGGATCCTACACATTATTCCTTTAATTTCCATATTCGTCTAACCTCTGTATGTCCTATAAACTGGCTAAACAGATTCAGGTTTGAATTTTTATTTTTACTATTTCTTAGATGTTATGCACTTCCATCCAGAAGTATACAACATGTGACTGTCTCTTTTTGAGGGTCATTAGGAGTGACTGTTCAGGCCCATTAACTGATCAGGGTGGCAAAGTGGTGATATTCTATAACCCCTTTTTCATGTATTGGCTAGAACACTGTTCTCTCATCAACCATTTAGATCATGCTGAGTTATATCTGCAAGAAAACATAGGATAAATATTTCTCTTTATTTACCAAAATTTTCAAAATTACAAGCTAATTCTCTTGCATCATTCAAAAGTGACACGGAAGTTTGCGTGATTCCTCCCCCTCAGGATTATTTTGAACTCTTGAATCAAAATAAATCTATGTGTTTCTCTGTTTCAATCCAATGCTGTTATTTTTGTTGCTTTTTAACTTTGTATGGTATCTTATACAAATATATAAATACAGAATATGTTTTTGGATTCTGAATCATTGTGTACAGAGGTATTTCCACATCAGATTAGTTTTCTGTGAGCACTTATATTTCACAACAAATATAATCTCAAGTAGTTAGCATTAACACTAAATAGAAAATAGATTGCATGTCTTAAATTCTAAGTTCTTAGGGACTAACATCGGTATTTTTATATCCATCAGAATAAAAGTTGTTAGAAACAAAACAGAAATCTTAATACCACCTCCTAAAAATTATCTATAGTCAAAAAGGGAATTAATACATCATAAAAGTTTCTCAATTGTTTTAGATATTTCTTAGATTTTAGGCTTAATTTTAACTTTCAGTCTTTTTTCTGCACTCAGAATATTTGCCCTAATGTTTACTTCAACCTGTTTCATCCCTTCCAATCTTCTCAATGTTCTACAAAACAAGTTAAAAAAAAATTTTAATGACCATACCACAAAGATTCTTGCATTTTGAGGGAAAAAGCCAAAGAAAAGGATACTTGAAAATGAAGTTTCCTCAGTATGATAATGCATTTAAACATGAATTTCCACAGTCATTTAAAAATTACAATTGAGAGAAAAAGATTCTGCATACTAGATTCCTTTCTCCTAGTAATGAATTTAACTTGATTTCCACAGGTGGAAGCCAACAATAACTGCCAATCTCTAATTTCCACATGGGCATGTTTTGTGAAAATTATGATAATGCTCCGTGTTAAATCCTTTGAGTATCTTGGAATCAAAAGGCCATGAAAAACACATAATTGCCAAAAAAGTTAGGCAAATGTCGTTACCAAGTCTGAAAGCGATTAAGGGCAAAACACTTCTAATTAATAGCTTCATTAACAGCTGAGGTTTTGAAATATAATACCGCATTAATAGTCTTTGCATTTTCATACTCAAGATAAAAGAGTTCTACAAATTTATCAACCCATTAACTTACAAACATTGCATTAACTGCACATTAAATGGAAAACTGTGAATCATTACAAAGGAGTTCTCTGGATAGCTCACTGTAATTTAAATATATTGTGAACCATTGTAAGATTGAATCAGACTAGGTCCCAATAAAAATTTTTAAATAAATTACTTTCTGGACACTAAGAAAAAGTGACTGCTCATTGCCAGTGAGAGGGCAGTTGGGCCTAACACTAACTGTAGCACTTTTCTTGAAGTTGATAGAACCCCAAAGCCACCTTCTATAAAAAATGGCCAAAAAAAAAAAGAAACAAAAAAGGCAAAAAAACCCACAAAAAAAAGAAAACAAAAAAACAAAAAAGGCAAAATAAAGGGCATCTGGGTGGCTCAGTCTTCTGTCTTGGGCTCAAGTCATGATCCCAGGGTCATAGGATCTGCCTAGACCACATGGTCTGTGCTCGGGGGGCGGGGGTGGGGGGGATGGGGTGTCAGTCTTCTTCTCTCTCTCCCCCTGCCCTTCCCCCTACTCCTGCATGCACTCTCGTTCTCAAATAAATTATTTTTTTTTTAAATGGAAAAACAAATATGTCAACTGGTCACTGTTTTACTACTGGCCATACCAGTATGGCCATTTACTATGCATAGTTCAATTCTCCAAATTCTACATCTCACCACAAGAATGAAGATTATTGAAAATTTCAAACTAATTTCGGTTTCATTCACATAACTAAAAGACCCCACTGACTCTCATCATTAGAAAATATCAGGAGATAAAATCAGACCATCAGAAAATCCACAGCCTCAAAAGTGGATGAGGTACTCTCCACTGGCATCTTTTCAGGTAAGACTGTCATTAACTACACAAGTACCACCTGAGGCACTAATATACAATACCACCAAAGGGCAATCACCTTGGTATTTAAGTCAGAAAGACAACAAAGAGTACAGAAATAAATATCTGCTGGTAGGTATGTCAAGATGGCAGCCACGTAAGCAAATGTGAAATAACTTATGTGCAAGGATTTGCATAATCCTAGACATAAGACACATTGTTCAGAGACTGAAAAATCTGTTGACCAAATATTTTCTGCCAATATAGTGATGAGGATCACACTTCAGTTCTGCACCGTGGTACAGGACTGTCATAAACTACTTGTTAGCTGTATTTTCCTTTATATCATTTCTGTCTCTTGTCCAGTTGTTAATTTGGGTTCCAGCTTATATAATTTGCTTTAATAACTTGGTGCTCTTCTAGATCATAGCAGAGTTGATACTTTATTAGGATGAACCAGGTGAAATTGCCAATATCTTACCGTCTTTGACTTCAGAGTCAATTTTAAGGAATGGCAACTTCATGTGATACAAGCTAATACTTGGTACTGCACAGTCCTCACTATCACTACACCAGCAACACATGCATTTAAAGAGAATAATCAAATGAGACTTCCTTTTGTTTGCATTTCAGTGACTATAAGATTTAAGGGTGCAGTAAGTCCGAAAGGCAGTAACTTTTAAAGCTTTCACATCCATCAAGAAAGCATATTATATAAACATATATATATATAGGATATATGTATCCTATATATAAATGACCACAAAGGCAAATTCTACTTTGCAGTTCCCAAAATTAACTTGATTGACAAGCTATAGGTTCAGCATAACGATTTCTGGGCAATGAAAACAGCTTGAATGACATACTGTATATAACCCACATAACACTGCTATACTTGCAGAGTGGTCACATCAATATTTTAGGACTCGCGCAGAACTCTTCCTTCCCAGAAGCAGAGTGGCCTGCTCTACTCAAGCTAGCTGCTGCAGGAAGCTCTGGGAGGTCACAGAAGCAACACTGGATATGTTCTGAGCAGACTGTTCTGTAATGTGATGGCTGGTCAGACAAAGCAGAATTTTAAATGAGCTTGGGCTTAATACACTACTTTCTGTTGGCCCAAAATTATTTTGTAGTGTGAAAAAGTCCAAAGAATTCTCTTCATCTGCCCATAGAACTCCCCCTTTAGGCCACTTGACACGAAAACACTAGTAAATCCCCTGCTTGCCATTTTTATTTATTTATTTTTTGCAAGTCGCAGAATGCTGTCCCAGTGAATAGACAACTGCTGCTAAAATGGATGGCACTGCAACATTTCACCACATATAATGGGGGTGGGCTGCCTTTTCTGTTTTGGAGAAAATACACTGTAATGTCCACTGGGTCTGAGGATGAGAGATTATAGGAACCATGTCTTCAGTCTGATAAAGTAGCTAGCAGGAAGCCCGGAAATCCATAGCAATTAAAAGGCAAATAAAAGTTAAATATAGAATTTGTACATCTATTGTACATAATTATCAAAGATCTGATCTTGTTAGTAAATCATTAATTATTCCTTATCACTAACATCCTGTGCCTTGGTTGGTAAGTGATGGGACATTACTGGGCCATTGAAATGCAAATTTGGGACAATAGTCACCAACCAGCATTTATTTATCTGTAAATGCAAAATGGGGTTAGTCCAGTTACCCACCCACAGGCGGGGCTAAGGGTTCAGAGGCCTGGTCTAGTTCTCCGTTTTAAACCTGCTGCTTCAAGCTCTATGATATTGCCTAGAGATCTATACAGCAATGATAAGGGTCCCTCTCTGAAAGAAGAAAGGAGAACAATTCCTTTGTTGCTCTAACAGAACTTAAAATACTACAGTATTGAGGGGGGCTGCATTTTGCTATCATAAAGTTTACATTTCTACAACTTAGAAGCTATGTGCTTTTCTGAACATAAAAATATATGAATAATGTTTGAGTGTGGGAAAGTATTAAATATATTTACAGAGGACATAATTACCTCGTTATAAAGAACCGAGCAGAGAATGGCATTTTAGAAATTTGATGTCCTGACTTAGGAGACTATATCTTAGAATTATGATAAATGATTCCTTCTGGGTCAGTTTTCAATTTGTAGTAACAGCTAAAAACCCATTGTTTTCCTCCACTGCTTCGTAATACTAGAGCTGGCCTCTGAAAACACCTCCTTTCTCAGTTAGTGCAAAATGTTAAGCTTTGGCAGTGAAGGTCAACAGTGATCCTGCAAGGGCACAGACACTTCCCTGTCTGTGAAAATGGCAGACTGCTCCTACAGGCTAACTTAGATCAGCTCCTGCCCTCCAGCTAGGCTGCCTCTGGGCCCCCATGCCTCCAGCAAGGTCAGGACCAGCTCTAAGCTGCTCCCTCCACTGCCCCTGAGGCAACAGCAGGCCATTCTCGACCAGGACCATTGGCAAGTTTCTCCACCTCCCATAGGCCAGGTGCTTCCCTCTTTGAAGAAGTCTAATCTTGGAGGAGAGGCCTTAGTTCCTTTGTTATCTATTTTCACCTCTCCATAGACTAAGGTAGTAGCTGCTGTCTCACATGTGCTACTCCCAGCAGTTTACCACTTTCTACCAGGAAGCAATTCTTTATGATTTCCTTGTTCAGATAAATGACTGATGTATTTCTTCTTTGCCTTCAAGAGTTATCAGGAATGAACACCATACTATCCCAAAGCGTCTGCTTTTACTGCTGCATATGGAGACAATTATACAACTTCCCTGGTCTTCAAGATGGTTCTACTTCTTCCTTTCTTCACACAATCTAGAAGTAGCACATTTTAGACACTATGAAAATTCTCCAAAATGTCTAGCTCAATTTAACTTACAGATGACAAAATGAAATTTCTGATAACGAAAATTTACTAAAATTTACTAGATGCCTAAATCACAGTCCCATTCACAAAACTGAATGATGTTCTTTTATACATACATATATAGATATATATATACATACATACAGGGATGAGTTTCACTATGTACATATACATATATATGTATAAAAGAACATATAAAACATAATTTGTATATATAAATATATAAAAATCATATATATATGAATCTGAATTCTCACCATTATTTCCCAATATATTTGTTTTTCAACATGTTAACACTTTGACAATGGAAATGAAACACTCCTTGTTCTTGGATATTATATAATGATTTAGAAACTTAACATAAAATCCATCTAGTTATTACACATTAGGTATGGTTCAAGATCAGTTTCTGACCTGTATAATTTAGAATGGTCTTTTTTCCATTTTTAATAAGTTTTTAATTTTAATTCCAGTGTAGTTAACATAGAGTTTTACAGTAGTTTCAGATGTACTAGAATAATCTTTTTAATAGTAAAATAAAAAGTGGCATTAATAAAAGAGAGGCATACTGTACTGGGACCTATTTTCACAGGCAATCCTTCATGAAGGATTCAAGAAGCACAACAATTAATCGAACAGGCTCGAATGGAAGAAAAACTTGTAAATGTAAAACAAAAGGTGCCTTAAAAATTTCAGAAATTGGGATGCCTGGGTGGTTCAGCGGTTGAGTGTGTGCCCTTCGGCTCTGGGCGTGATCCCCAGAGCCCAGGGATGAGTCCCACATCCGGCTCCTTTCAGAGAGCCTGCTTTTCTCTCTCTCTCTCCCCCCCCCCCCCCGTCTCTCATGAATAAATAATCTTTTAAAAAAATTTTCAGAAATTTAGGGTCATATCTTAGAAGCACACCATTATAACTCTAATAAAAGACCCTAAAAACTTTATTGAGAATAGCATGAAAGATTTTTTGTTTTCCTTATGACTAGCTATAAACAAAATTCAGCTATGGAAATATTTACTCTGATACTTTCTTTCAAGTTAATTGCATATAATACTCCAGGGACAAACACATCTAGCTAAACAATGAGTTATAGGTAAGAAGCACTGAGATTTAATGAACATAGACTAAAACTGAATGTGAAAAAAAATCTGCTTTGCCTTCCAAAGCTTATCTATTAATACAATGATATATGCTAATAAGAATATCTAATCCTTATGCTTTTATTTTTAAATCTATAAATAAAACCGTACTAAACTTTCTGCCCAAGAGCTGTATAATACTCGGAACCTGGGGAAGGAGGGATATTGAAAATGAAAGCCAGAAAAAATTGCGATTTCCAGTTCTGAACATCCTCAGCTAATTTAAAATACTGTATAACTTATACTACTATAAAACATAAATCTATCTTTATACTACCTTCTAAGAACAGCTTCTTAAAAACTTCCTAGTTTGAAATAACTTTTTTTAGACCTATAGAAAAGATGCATACATAGGAAAGAGAATTCATATAAATCCTTCACCCAACTATTCTCTAAGGTCACCAATTTACATAAGCATCCAATGGAGGACAGTCTGAGGAAAGCAAGCAGGGACAATCCCTGTCCCCTCCAAAGAGGAATCTACCCTTAAAAGGAAAAGGAACCTATCCTGTTATTCTTCACCACCTCTAAAGGAAGGAGCCCTCTACCCTTTCCCACGTCAGCAACTACCTGGTAGGTAGATGAACACACAGACAAAAACTTGGAGGACAGGTGCAGGGAGGGTTAATCAAATTAAAACAGCCCGGCAACAATCTCATAAAAACCCTAGACTGAGAAACTCTGACACCAACCCTCTTGGGTCCCCTCCCTCTTCAGGAGATTTGCACTATTGCCCAATAAACTTTGCTTTGCTGTCACCCCTCTT